>NC_134664.1:1428366-2140049 GCF_030463565.1 Pelecanus crispus
GCGTGTGTCATGCATGTACGCTGTCATTAAGGATGGGCTCGTTCCTGGCAGGGCCTCCTGGGCTGCGCAAGGTCTCCAGCGTCCTGTAAGCCGAAGCTGGGACATCCCAGCAACTGCCTCCGGGCTGCAGTGACTCAGGGGCAAAGCCAAAGCCGTTGCGACACGCACGATTTTCCTGCTTGCAGCTACAGCGAGGGCCAAGGGGAAGGGGCCACCATGCCAAGAAGGGCTGGGCGAGGACAACGCCACAGGAGGGAGGCTCTGCCTGCAGCCCCTGCCTGCGGCGGGTGTGCCGACACCACAGGGTGCGTGGCAGGGGGATGGAGACCCCAGAAGGGCCAGCGTGACGGTGCTGATGGGGGCTGGAGAGTGGGAGAGGGTGTGGATGGGGCTCCCTTGGAAAGGGGAGCTGCCCCTGTCCCCTGGGCACCGCGGCTGCCGGAGCTCACCTGCTTGTGCCCCTGGGAGCTGTGCCCAGGCGCCTCCACGCCGGCAGCCGGGCTGCGCTTGGGTCGCTGCAGGAACCTGGCCACCAGCCCGCGGGTGCCCCGGCAGACCTTGAGGTCCCCCAGGGAGCGGGTTGTTGTCTTCGACAGCTGCTGCATCACCTTCTTGGAGGGCAGCAGCTTGCTCTTCCCTGCCAAGCCGGCCCGGAGCAGTGGGGGGGAGTCACAGTGCGAACGGCGGAGCAGGCAGGCCTCCGAGCACAGTCCTGCAGAGATGCCGCTGTTGGATGCTGGGACCCTGCTCCTGGTGGGACCCATCCCTGCAGCCCCTGGGGGTCCTGTCTCCCCTCCCCAGCCAGTAGGAACGGTACCACGGCGGGTCTCTGTCATCCCAGCCCCCCTGGGGTCAGTCCCAGCCCCAAAGGGCTGCAGAAGCACTCCCCCACCCTCCCCACTTCCCTGTATATCCCTGTACGTCCTGGTACTCTGACCTGTATCCGCAGAGGAGTTGGACACGGTGTCCTCCAGTGCTTTGGTATAAAGTAATTCCCTGAAATCTGCTGGGAGCAGAAAGAGCACACTCAGGCTTTGGCAGCGCCCGCACTGCTGTGCGGCCCACCAGCCCCGGCAGCACGACCCCCCCAGCATCTCCCTCCCAGCCCAGCACCCCCCGCCTGCTCCCCCCATTCCCCTGGGACAGCCGCCCACCTCAGATGGGCTCTAATCCCGCCAGGCCACAGAGAAACACAGCCAAAACCCATGGCACATCCCAGCTGCACCGGTCAGACACAGCCGCATGCACGTCCCCGCTCCGGCAGCCATTGCCACCTACCAGCATCACCGGCCGTCAGGACGCCGGGGTCACTGTGCGACCTCACGAGCAGACGCTGGCTCAGCCCTGGGGCTGGGGACGAGGGGCAGGAGGTCTCGCTGTTGCGCCGTGGGTGGCAGAGGTGCCCGGCGCCGGGCCCCGCGGGGCAGCCACCCCTGCGCCCCTGCAGCGAGCCCTTCTCCTTGAGCCGCACCTCGGGGAAGCAGGGGCCAACGCAGCGGGCCAGTCCCTCCAGGCGATTGCAGCTGTGGGTGACTGCCCCCCCCACCAAGATGCCGTCGTGGCCGGGCTCCGCTGTGGAGCAGGAGTAGGAGCGCTCCCCCCGCACCCGGGGCTGTGGCGTCTCCTCGAAGGGCCCCTGCAAGCCCAGCGTGGGGCTGCGCGCGTGGTGGCTGCACTGCACACAGTCCACGCTCAGGCAGTAGTCCGCGCGGCTGCGCTGGATGGAGCGGAAGAGGACGTAGTCCACGGAGCGCATGGAGCCCTGCAGCTCCAGCAGGCATGAGTCCTCTGAGGGGCTGCTGTCCCCGGGGATGTCCATGATCTCAGACATGATCAGGGACCCGCTGTCCATGGACACTGCAAGGAGCGGAGTGGGCGTGGGTGAAGAGCTGCCGGTTAGGGCTGGTCCTGCCATGGCCCCTCTCCCATCCCACTGATGCTCCTGGCCCGAGGCATGCCGACGGGGCACACTCACCTTCTCCGCTGAGCACGATGGAAGGCACGCGGTCGCAGGTGCAGGCGTGCGAGCCGTCTGTCAGCTGTGTGTCAAACAGGGTGGCCTGTGGGATGGTGCGGTCAGGGCACAGGCAGAGCAGGAGCCCAGCCCTGCCTAGCCACCCCCTGTCTGCAGTCCCCCGTCTCCCACCTGGCTGTCCCCCCGCAGCCCCATCACGGTCTCATAGGATGGGGGGAAGTCGGTTGGGTAGAGGGGCACGGGGCTGTCCATGGAGCCATTGTAAGTGATACTGCAGAAGCAAGAGCAGAAAAGCCACGTTGGGTGGGACGAGCCCTGCCTGGGGGCAAATGGGCCGCCCACTCCTGCGCCGCGGTGGCCCCACTGCCAGCCGGGTACCTCTGCGCATCAGTCTCGGAGCTGCAGGTGTACTCGGGCGGGTAGTAGGGGGGTGGTGGCACGGGGGGCACAAACTCCTCAAAGTCCATCATGCTCTGCAGAAAGGTGTCGGGGGGGGACGTGCATTCCAGCGTCATGGAGCTCGAGCGCTGGGGGACCAGCTGCAGGGAGAGGAGGGAGAGCTGGGACCCCCAGCCCAGAGATCCAGCAAGAGATGCATGTCCTGTGACTTAATCTGCACCCAGCTGGGGCCGGGTCCTGCCCTGGCACCCCTGGGCCCTACCAGCCTGGGAGCGCTGCTCCCCAGCCCCGTCTGCTCCTGGGCTGGGGCTGGGACTCACCACATGGACGATGTCGAGGGAGAAGATCTGGATGCAGCACACAACAGCAGAGAGCGTGCAGATGATGGTGGAGAAGATGGTCAAGCCGCAGACGCTGAAGAGGAGATCCTGGGGAGGAGCGGGACGAGTTGCAGATGCCCGCAGAGCGTGGCGGGACGTGCGGCTGCTCCCCGGGGAGTCCTTGCCCCCCTGGGTCCCCCACCTTGAGTGCCACGCGGATGCTCCGGCAGTCGGGGTTGGGGAACATGGTCAGCATCTCGCTCTGCTGGCTGCAGGAGGCAGGCAGAGGCTCCGAGTGGGCCTGGCAGCAGACACACGAGTCCCTCTCCTGGGGACAAGGAACACCGTAGGGACCTCTGGATGCCGTGCTCCCCCCCCGAGAGCCACTGGTGCGTCCAGCCACTAGACCCTGTGCTCCACAGCTGCCCGTGTCCCCAGAGCCCTGCAGCCAGAGACGAGCTGCGCTCAGCTGCCCGGGCACGCAGGGGCACCGCAGCAGCCCCCAGCCAGCCTCACCCTCTCGCAGGCCTCCAGGGACTTCACCAGCTGCGCGTTCTGGCAGGACAGGATGGACCCAGCGAGGCTCAGCATGACACCCAGCACCGACAGCAACGTGAAGAAGGTGATCTGCAGCAGGGAGGAGAGGGGCTGCCAGCTGGGCAGGGCTGCGGAGCAGGGAGCCAACGCACGTGGCTGCACATCTGGGGGTACGTGGGGCCGCTTGGTCCCCCCCGCGCTGCCCTCCCCAGCCTGGCCCCCTGTCTGCGGAGGGGTCAACTCCAAACACCTACCACCAGCGTGAGCGGCCGCTTCCAGGAGACGATGCCAACGAGACCAGACAGCGCCAGCTGCAGACACACAAGCCCGGGGATGAGGATGAGGAGGGGTCTCTGCCAGGCAGTGGGCCCCAGAGCAGCCCCCGCCCTTGGGCAGAGCCCCCCAAGCCCTGCGGGCCCAGAGCCGGCCCAGGAGCAGCCTCAGTGCCGCAAGCCTGGAGAAACTGCTGATTCAAGGCACCGGGGAGCCTGGGGACTGCGGGCAGCTCCATGCTGGGCAGTGAACCCGGGCTGGGATCTGTGTGTGCCATGGGGGCACAGTGGGGGACCCCAGGCCTTCCAGGGCCCTGCCCTCACCCCGTGTACAGCAGGCAGAGCATCCCGCCACTGGGCTCGGGAGCAGGGCAGGGCTGCCTGGTCCCCCGCCCTGCTGCCACTGCAGCACCCCACGCACCCCTCCCTGCCTGCGGCTGCACAAACTCACTCAGGGTTTGTCCAGAAGCGTGTCGCCTCAAGACGCATACCCCGGATAGCCCCCCTCGCTCTGGGGTCCCCGTCCCTCACCCCCGGGATTCTCCCACAATGCTCCGTGGCAGCCATGGGCACAGGGTGCGGGAGCAGCGGGGCTACACTCCCCTGGGACCGGCGGCAAATTGAGCATCCAGGGAGCCCCACGGACCCAGCAGAGCAGCTCTGTGCCAGACCCCTCCGACTGCTGCCCCAGCCCCAGACTCACCGAGAAGCCGGCCCAAGACGGGCAGGAGTGCCGGATCTTGGCGGAGGGTGTGATGGTGGCCGCCACCAGGCTGAAGGTGACGATCAGGACACCCAGGATCACTTGGATGAAGCCCAGCACCAGCAGGATCTGCAGCCAGGTCCGCTGGACGGGGAGGTGGGTGAGGCTGCGAGACGTGCGGCCGGTCAGCGAGCGGCTGGAGTCGCTGGGGGAGGGCATGGCTGGCCCGGGCGGCGAGCCGGGGCAACCGGCCCCCGAGCCCCGGGGCGACCGGCAGCACCGCGCCAGGACGGGGCCGGCCCGGGGGCAGCAGGAACGGACGCTCTGCGGGAACGGGCCGGGCTCCACCTTTCGCCTCCCCGAGGATGCTGACGGCGGCTCTTCCCTGCCCCCCCCCGCCCCGCGGGGCAGCGCCCACGCGGGACGCGGGGCCCCCAGAAGCTCCGCGGGGGTGTCCTGGGAACAGAACCGGCCTCAGCGGTACCTCCGCATCCCGGCCGGGGAGCGCGGCCCCGGGGCTTCCTCCTCTCTCGCCGTCCCTGCAGCGCCGGGCCCCCGCCGCGGGATCATGCCGCCCTGCGGAGCCCGAGAACCGCCGCCCGGGACGCGGGGCCCGGGCCAGGCCGCCGGCCCCCGGGGCAGCGCCGGGAGACGGGAGCCGCGGGCCGGGCAGCGGGCGAGGGTCCGGCCGCCGCCCGGGAGCATCCTCCGGGGGCAGCGGGCGCGGGGGCCGGGGCGCCCGGGGAGGCGGGGGAGTCCCGCTGCCGGGAGCCCCCCCCGGCCCCGGGCCGGCACCGGCGGGCGGCTACCGGCGGGCTCGGCGCCCCACGCCCCGCAGCCCCGGCCCGGCGCGGAGCGGCTGGCGGGGACGCCCGGGCGGGGAGATGCTGCGGGGAGCGCGGCCGAGCATCGCCCCCGCCGAGCCCCGGCGGCGGCCTCCGGGATCCCCGCTCCGCCGGGGCCGGTGGCCGCGGCAGGAGGCGGGCGGCAGAGCGGGCGCGGCCGAGGCGCAGGGCAGCTCCGGGCACCTCCCGCCGCCGCCCGCACCCCCGGCAGCTCGGGCCGCGCCCGCCCCGGGGCCGCCCCTGCGGCACGCCGGGAGCTGTAGTCCGGGCCCGCCCCAGCGGGAGGCCCCGGCGCTCCCGCCCGCTCCCCTCTGCAAGGCACGGAGGCGGCAGCACGCAGTGAAACTTCGTTTATTCCTTAAATAAAACCTGAAGGCGGCTCGGCCTCGGGCACAGCAACACGCAGGAGGCCGCGGCAGGAGCTGCCCCACGGGGGGGGGAACGGCCGCGGCCGGAGCAGGGACCACCGCCGGCGCCCACAGATGAAGGCACGGACCCTCTCGCCAGCCCAGGGGCAGCAGGGACAAACCCGGGAGCGTTGGAGAGGAGATGGGGCAAAGCAGAACTCGTGAGACTCATCCCAGCAGCATCAGGGCCCCCCCGGACCCCGGTACCTGGGAGGGGGGCCAGCGGGGACACGGGGCAGGTGTTGGGCAGCGTGTGCACAGTGCCTGGCTCAGCCCACAAGTAGGGGACAGAGGGCCCTGGGGAAGGGGCAGGCGCTGGATGAAGGGTGTGGGGGGAAGCGAGGGGGTTCTGGCCCCAGGCAGGCAGAGAAGGGGAAGGGAGACGCTGCTCCCCGCCTTGCTGGAGGCGAGGGGGTACCAGGAGCCCTCCTCCGTGCCCAGCCCAGCTTTACGGTTCACCGCATGCAGTGCTGGACGGCTGCAGCTGGGCACACAGGCTAAATGCAGGAAACCCCCCCCCAGCAGCACGGGCACCACTGCTGCCTGTCCCAGCCCCGCTCTCCTCCCTGCGCTGGGAGCAGGCACGGCTCAGCAACGGGGAGAGGGAGAGCACGGGGAAAGGGAGCAGAGTGGGGCTGCCTCTGAGCTCAGCACCCTGGGGACAGAGCCAGCCCCTCCCCACCGGAGCAAGCCCCTGGGGGAAGACAGTGACAATGTTCCGGGCAGAGAATGAGGTCCTGCATCAAAGGGAAGGCAGGCAAAAGCCTCGAGGGAAGAGCCAGCCCCTGTGCGCCCCGGGACTGGGCACACAGGGAACCCTTCGTGCCCCAGGGCATGCAAGTGGCATGGGCAGGTGGGGAGACAGGAGAGCCCTGGCACCGCAGGGAAGGTGAGCAGCCGCTTCGGTCCCTGTCACGCACCTGGAGGAGGCTCCTGGTGCCGGAGGGGAGGGCGATGACAGGCGCAGGGCTTGGCCATAGCACCTCCCATCCCGCTCCTTTCCCAGTCCACTGAGGGAAAGGGACCGGCGCAAACCAGAACAGCCTCCATCCGTGAGGAAAGGGGTTAGAGCAGCAGACGATTCAGGCACCAGCACTTCCAAGCTGGGATGAGGCAGCCTCTGACAGCTGATGCAGACACACGGGGATCCAATGAAAGTGCAACTTGGATTTCCTCTTCCTTAGAAAGAGCCCACGTGTGATGAGAAGCCAGGGCCCCCGCCCAGCTAGGGTGCCCGGAAGGCATTGGTGGCGGCACCCGCAGCAGCGTTGGCCGCCGCGGTGCGCACCGCCTGGTTGGAGAAGACCCCCGCAGCAAACTCCTCCTGCGCTTTCTGGAAGCTGGCGCCCGTCCGGCGGTACAGAGAGTGGATCTGGAAGAGAGCGGCAGGCTCAGGGTCAGCGCGCCAGCCCCGTTCCAGGCCCCCGATGAACAGAGCTGTGCCCTTGCGCCTGCCAAACCCACCCTCATCCTCCCAAAGGGGTGCTCCGGCCCTGAGGCTCGATCCAAACTCACCTTTTTCAGCATAATGATGCCCAACACAGCCACTGCTGTGAAGAACAAGGACACCAGAATCATCATCACAGCCACGGCTGTGTTCGTCCGCAGTGCTATCAGGCTCAATATCCAGCCGCTGCAAAACAAGAGGTGGTTTCCCACGGGTTCCCTCTTCCCCACCTGCCTCCCATTCCGGGGTGGCCAGGGCTCCCCAGGGTCAGCACAACGCGCACCTGAATCCCCAGTTTGGTATGCCAATCGCCTGCAGCACGTACACCACGTTCTGGGCAAAGAAGACGAAGAAGAAGACAAAGAAGTTGAACGAACTGTCACTCCTGGGAGAAAGAGACAGGTGAGGTTAGGCAATGGAAAACAATTCTCAAACCTTCCTCGAAGCGGGGGACGCAAGGAGAACACGCAGGCCCCAGAGGTGCAGCCACTGGTTAAGGGGCTTAAAGCAAGGAGAAATCTGAGGAAGAGGCATAAGGCAGCGCAGGGATCTCCAACAGCAAGGCCCACAGGAAAGCACATTCCTGTGACCTCTGAAGAGCCCCATCCAAAGCAAGATTTGGTCCTCAGCCAGAAGCTCAGCACAGAATCACCACATCCCCCAGACCCAAAGGCCACACAAGGAGCTAGGACACCATCGGTGCCGCACTCAGGGCGAGGGCCTGTTCTACTGAGCAGCCCAGTCTCCCCAGCTTCACGCACCAGCCTTGCGGCCATCCCACCCCGCCACTTTGCTGGCCGGGGAGCTCAAGCAGATACACACCTGAAAGCTTTGTACATCGGCCTATACCAGCAGACAAAGGAGCAGGGTGTGTAGAGGAGAGCCCAGAGAATGGAGAGGCCGAACCCAGAACCGGACGAGGGGTCCACACAGAACCAGGCCAGCGAGGACAAGAAGTTCAGGAAGAGAGCAATGGTGCTGGCTGAGAGAGGACATCGGTCAGGCAACGCAAGCAAGGTTCCCCCTGCCCCACCAAGGGCTCAGCCCCCTAGACCTGGGCACTGCGCATTAACTGTGACTTCTCCAGAGCAGCAGCGTTCACTCGCACGCAGAACGCTCATTCCTCTACCTCCTCCCAGGATCTGCCCTTAGCTTTCCCCCAGGGACTCACCCATCCAGAGGTAATACATGGTGGAAACGGTCTTCTGGAAGTCAGCAGGGATCTCCACAGGGATGTCTTGGTAGAAGCAAGGCTTCACCGGGCAGAAGGACGGCAACGGGGGCCAGTTGTTCAGCCTCGCTGCAGAGGGAAGGAGGCGAGAAGGAGAGAGCAGCAGTGCCCGTGCCGGGGGGGCCGAGGGGAAGGCGGCCGCCGTCCCTCCCCGGCCCCGCAGGCCACTCACTTGCAGCGCCGCCGAGGGCCGCGTTCTGCAGCTCCCTCTCCCGCCGGTCCAGCTCCTCCGCCTTCCGGTTCAGCTCCTCCTGCCGCTTCAGCAGCTCAGCAGTGGCGGCTGCCGCCGAGGCCTGCGGGGGGAGCGCAGGCCCTGGGGCTCCCGCCTGCTCCCCCGGCCCACCCCGCGGCGGCCGAGCGGCCGCCTCCCCGCCCCGGTACCTGCGTGCCGTAGGAGCCGTAGTTCCGGGGCTCCGTGGGGCTGGTTTTCCGCGGGGGCTGCGCGGCCGCCTGCGGCGGGGCCATGCCGGCCGATGGCAGGGGCGACGGAGCCGCCGACGGGGCCTGGTACGGCGGCGGCGGCTGCAGGAAGGAGAAGGGGGCGGTGAGGCGCCGCTCGCCGCGGGGAGGGCCCCGCCGCAGCCCGCCCGGCTCACCGCGCTGCTCTCGAAGGGGTTGTAGGCGTCCAGCGCCGCGCGCTCGGGACCGGGCCGGGGCTGCAGCGCCGCCGGGTCCTGCAAGAGACGGGGCCGGTGGGGACTGGGGCCGGTGGGGACTGGGGCGGGGCGGGGCCGGGCCGGGGCCGCCCCTGCCCCTCCCCCGGACGGGACGCACCTGGAAGGGGTTGTCGGGCAGCACCGCGGGGCCGCCGCGCTGGGCCATAGCGATGGCGGGACCGAGACCGGGGCCGGGGCCGGGGCCGGGACCGGGGCCGCCGCCGCCTCACTCCCCTCAGCCGCCGCCGCCCCGCCGCCGCCGATTGGCCGTCTCTCCGTGACGTCACCGACCCCGCCTGCCGCTCTGGGGAGCCCGACTGCAGGGGGTCTCTGCGCACGCGCGGCCGGAAGCGGGCACGTGATGCGGCCACATGTCCCGGGGTCACGTGCAGGCGCACTTCCCCCCGCCCAGCGCAGGGCGCGCCGGGAGCGCGTCCCCATGGCAACAGCGTCCCCATGGCAACGCCGGGCCGGGGCCGGGGCCGGGGCTCTCCGCCGCCCGGGCCCCGTCGCGTCCCCCCGCGTTCCCGGTGCCCCATCCCAGGGCCGGGCCCCCCTGTCCCCCCCGTTCCGGTCCCCCGCCCAGGGCCGGCTCCTCTCCCCAGCGATGGCTCCGGTCAGCCCGGCCTGCGGCGAGCGCAGGCCCCTCCTGCGGGTCCCCCTGAGGCCTCACGTCCAAACCCCTCGGCTGGGCTCCCGCCTCTTACCGGGGCGGCCGCGGTGCCGTTCGCCTCCGGCCGGCGTGGAACCCCCCAGGCTTTACCCTCGGGGAGGCCGGCAGGGCTGCAGCGGAGCAGCTGTTTCAGGAGCCCACCCGAACCAGCCGTGCAGCAGACTCCATGGAAAGAAAACAGGGAAGAATTTGCGGCACGACAAGCAGCTTGGGGAATTTAATTTTTCTGTCTCCTGGACCAGTTATTTATAGGGATCCCTGATGCCATCAACTGCCAGCTGCATGTGGACAGCATACGGACGCTCCCTCCCAAACAGGGATTCCTCAGCCTCCTGAGCGAGCACAGGACACCCAGCTGTACCTGCCTCGAGTTCCCGCCCCAGCTCTCAGTGCTTCGCAGGAACTGCACCTCTCTGCTAAAAACACTCTTTAGCATCTGAACACAGACTTACAAAGTTACACACAAATCTGTGAACTCCCACTTCAACCCAGACAGCCGGCACTTTGAGCTGTGCTTTCCAATGGGAAAGTAAAAGCTGTGGATTCAGGTTTTGGACATTGGTGGGGATTTGGGTTTTTTTTTTTAAAGTCTGAGACAGACTGCAGGTGTTATTTGGTCAATCTAATTCTCCTCCATACTCACCCAGGGCTGGCTACCCGCGCAGCAGGACACGGTCTTCCCCTGCTTTCGCTCCCTGGCGACACATCACCCGCTGGCTGCTGCCAGCCAGGCGACCACAGGTGGCAGATGAAAGCTTCCAGCCCAAGCTCTTGAAATTAGGATCACAAGCTCATGAAGATGATTCAATGTCACCCCTCCTGAGACTCTCCCACACTAACTCCGGGTGAAGCCAGACTTTTCCTTTATCCCTCTGCGTGATGACAGTCCGCCAGAGCCCAGCCACAGTCTGCCACAGGTGGTGCCATGGCAAAGCGATAAGCTCCTGCAGAACAGACCATGAGCATGTCTGCTCTGTTACCGACACCACGCCAGTGAGACTCTCCCAGACACGCTGGCAAGGCATCTACACAGAGCTGCCATCAGGTCTGAAACATCCCCAGCAATTCCCATGGAAAAGCCCAAGCCAAGGCCCCAGCCTTGCTGCAGAGCTGGTAAGAGCCAAGAAGGCACAGACTTGGGAGTGGTGCAGGTGGATGGAGCTCGCTTCATTACCAAAGGTCCCTGCACCATGAAGTACCTTTCACCCCACAACAAGAGGATGTGCCTGCCTTCCCTCCGCAGGGTGCAGTATACAGCCGCTGCGCACCAGGAGCACAACCAAGCAGCAGAACAGCCCCAAGAGGGGCTGCTGCTGGTCCAAACCCAGACCAGGTGGTTTATTCACTTCATATTTATTTTTCACAAAGACTGTACAAAATTCTTATAAAACTCTGGTGTGGGGATGGGCTATGACATTGATCCAAAAAATAATTCCCATGCAGTCCCACCAGTTTCATAACTTACAAGGAAACAGATAAGCTACAGAGAGCTGTGAGTCCTGGAGTATTTACAGCAAGGAGGGCAGGAGAGAACAGGAGACAAAGCAACACGTGAACAGAGGTATTTACAATATGGACATACAGGCCCCCTCGCCTCACAATAATGGCAGCAGCAACAGCAGGAGGTCAGGCCTGTGGTGCTCAGAGGCCAATATAGAATATGGGCTATTTACAGTATCTCACATATTAACAGCTTTACAAACATGTCCAGGGAGTTCTTCTCATGTATAAAAAAAAAGCACCAAGTGTCTGAATAGAAATCACACAGGCCTCCACGGGGGCTAGAATCTGAGGGCAGGCTGGCACCTGTGGCGTCACCGGCTGATGTCTCTGCTAGAGTCCCACATTTTTGTGCTCGGCTCCATCTCCAACATGTCAAAGAAGGGGTGCTTGAGGGCTTCGGCCAGGGTGATGCGCTTGGACGGCTCGTACTCCAGCATGCTCTCAATGAGGTCGAAAAGGCGGTGATGGTCCTCAGCCTCAGAGGTCAGGTATCGCTGGGGAGATGGAGGGGAGAGGTTAGGGCCAAGGACGCTGCACCCTCTCCCATCACAGTACTTTCCCTGGGCTGAACGGCTAAGCTGGGCAAAGACCGGTTTGTCCAGACCATCACTCCTCCTAGACCTGAACTCTGGGCTGCTTTACCAAGCATGGAACTGCCAAGCTTTCCCCACCCCGCCATCTTTCCCAGGCACTTCCTGAGGTCTCTGTGCCCTCCTCCTCCTCCACTCCAGATTAAGCTCAGGTTGATGCAGTCTTCCTAGTTTATGTCTGGGAAAGCCAAGGCTCCTCGGGAAGACACTGGTCTGACCCTTTCATTGGCCCAACCTTGCCCACAGGAAGAATCTTCACAACTGGGGCAGGCACTCTAAGACTCTGCAATGAGAAAAGGATAAAGCAACCGGATGCTCCTGCCCACCCCGCCTTACCCGCAGCGGCTTGCAGTTTTCCCTAACATAGCGGCCAGCAGAGGTGTTCTCGTCCCAGTCCAGACGGCCATGGTAGAAATATTTCTGTTTCCTGTCAGAGTAAGAGGTGGGAACAGGTTACACCCAAGCACAAAATGTCTTGCAGCAACAGCAACGTGCCAGCCCTGGCAGTGCATGGTGCTCAGGACACTGCAGCAGCATGGACAACTGGCTCAGCAGGCAACTTCAAAGCTCGATCCCTCAGAGAGAACCACTACATGGGAAGCAGGAGAGAGCTGGCAAGCCTGCGGTGCCCTGCCGGCCTTGCTCACCTTGTTTTCCGGATCATCCGAGAAGGAATTGGCCCCAAGATCCTCTCCATCATGGCCAGGTGCTCCCGGTTGTCATGTGTCTGAGAGAGATAAACGTAAAGGGAAGGCATGGAACAGATTCCAGTTGTTCTACCTCCAGCCCTGGGTGTTCCTCCCCAGTTCAGAACCCCTTGCTGGGCAACACCTCAGTCGTCTCTACAAGACTGCCGTGATGGAGGGAACCCCATCAGTCCCAGAGGCTCCTGGCTGTACTGGGCAACAGCCAGCATCCTCTTTCATCACTTGTGAGGTAGCCATACAGCATACAGTTCTCACCTGAAACAGGGTGAAACCCACATAATACTCAAAGATGATGCAGCCAATGCTCCACACATCACAGGGCTGGCTCCAGCCAAGCTCTAAAAAACAATGTTTTTTAAATAAAAGATCCAGTTATGGCCTAAGATCCCAAATCCCTCTCCCTCGCCCTTTTAAAAACAAATAAACAACTGGAAAAACAATTCCCATTCCAGCCAGGCTCCCGATACGCTGGTGGCAATTGCTCCCAGCCGGTAGCAATGCCGAAACACCAACTTGTAAGTTGCTGACCCTCCCAGAAAACAGAGTAGAGCATGTTACATAAAGCACTTCTCATCTCCCAGGGTAAACCCCAGACAGCTACTGAATGACGTGGAAGCAAAATGCTCCTTAATCCAGCAGGCAGCACCCAGTGCCCTTGAGGTGAACGCCCGCCTCTGTGGGAACGACCAAGCGGTACCTACCCAGAATGACTTCCGGGGCCCGGTAATGCCTGGTAGAGACAATCGTGCTGTGATGCTCGTGATCAAACGTGGCACTGCCGAAGTCCACCACTCTGATGCCTGTGCTCTTCACGCTCCGCTCATCCCGCTTCTTCACGAGAGAGAGTGGTATCAGTTACTCGGGAGTTTCGAGATGCAGACTTAGCCCCTTCCTTACACAGCGGAGGCTTTGCCACAGGGCACCATGGGAGGGGAAGGCTTCGGAGGGTATGTTGGTGCTAGCACAGCCCCCAAACAAACTCTCACCATCAAGCAGGTAAGCCTGCAGTCCCTATGGCTCACTTACAGACTGCACAGGCTGTTCATGCAGGATATAGGCCCTGAACAAGTGCATGAACATTGTTGGTCAACCCTGTGTCTCCTGGGGCCATGTTCCGACTCCTCCCACCTGCTGATAAGGTCAGGGACACCAAGAACCCAAGAGAAGACCTCTAACACAAGGCAGTGCTGTTACCTTTTCCAGGTTATAGGAGAGTTCGTAGTCAGAGTTCACGAAGAGGATGTTCTCTGGCTTGAGGTCAGTGTGAGTGAGTTTATTGTCATGCAGAACTGAGGAAGCAAAGAGAGTCGGGGTGATGGAACAGAAGCTGAGAGAGGCATGATTAATTCAGTTTGCTCATACTGGCACCAGTTTAGCCCACATTTAGAACTGGGTGTGAACAGTCAGGCTAGCCCAGGCCAAGATGCTTCGGCAGAAGCACAAAGATTTATCATATCGATCACCAGAACGCGTGTGTGGAGGTGGATGCTGAAGTGCCCCGAGCTACTGCCAGCCCACATGCATCAGAGAACAATACAATCAGGAAAAGAAAAAGGATTCGTTCCAAGCACGCATTCACCGCTGGAGGGGCAGGAAGGCTCAGTCTCAGAACTGGCACAGCAGCACCGCAGCAAAAACTCGCTGCTTTGGGCCACCAGTTGCGGAACTGGCACAGACATTGGGAGCTTCACAGCTCCCCAGGTCAGTCAAGGACCAGCGGAGAGAAGAGCAGTGAACACTTACATTTCACGGCCTGGCACACCTGGTAGGCCATGTGCCGTACTTGGTGGATGGGGTAAGGCAGATAGTTGTTGTCCTTCAGGAAATCAAAGGTGCTGAGCCCCAGCAGTTCGAAGGAGATGCACATGTGGCCGTGGTAGTCAAACCAGTCAAACATCCTGACACAAAGACTGAGAGAAAAAATTCTGATTCAGGACAAATCTGCATGCACCACTCAGCTAAGTTATCCCTGCCCCAGGCTCCTCCTCTCCTTGCTCAGTCCGTATCCCACAGCAAGCCCATATGCCTCCAAAAACTAGCTACAGCCGAATTCAGTCACGCAACATCAAGTACTCTCTCATCCCATCCCTGCAACTGCGCTAAGGCAATAACGCCAAAAGCACACTCACTTCGTGTTCTCAGGATCCTTCTCGTTGATTTTCTCCAGCACGTTAATTTCCAGTCGAGCAGCCTCTTTGTATTTCTCTACATTTTTAATGATTTTGAGAGCGACACGTGCACCACCCCTGGGGAGAAACAGGAAGAAAGTGCAAGATCACCCCTGAGCTGGGTCAGCCTGTGCCCTGCAAGAAGGGCTTTCTGATCCAGCCTTCTCCTGTGGTTGTGCAGCACAGCCTTCTGCCACCCGTGCTCAAGCCAGAAGTGGCCATTATCAAGGGGTGCCTGCCAAAGCAGGGCCTTTTCCCTCCCTGCAAACAGCCCCAAGGCTCCCCTGGCCCCTCTCCAACACACGGGCGACCCAAGAGGGCGAGTGCCCAGACCAGCAGAGGAACACCGCAAAACCGAGAGACTCATTTTCGCCCCCAGACTCCCATGTTAAGCACAAAAGGCCCTGTCACCAGCTGTGGTCTCTCTTTTTCCCTCACCACCATGTCCCTCCCTGTCCCAGGAGCAGACGTACCTCCGGTGATCGATGCACTGCACCACCCTGCCGAACGTGCCTTCCCCTAAGGTGCTAATAATCTCATCTGGGAGGGAGAGAAAGAGAGGAAGGTAGATGAGAGAGTGAGCATGACCTGGATGCAGCGCATACACAAGGCAGAGGAGAATGCATTGCAACACCTAACCTGCACACAGCTTGAGAGACCGGAGCAGCGGAAGGCTGACACCGGCTGCACAAGGCAACTGCCCTAGTTCCCTGGCACTTCAGTAACAATACAAAATATAAACGTAGCTTTAACAAAAGGGGAAGGAAAAGGAGAGGGTTTCTCTTTAATAAACAATGAAAATAAAATGAAACAGAAAGATAAGACAGATCTGCGACTGCGATGGGAGCTTAACTAGAGAGCTAAATTATGTTACGATTTGGCTGTACATCTTTCTTGTAGCCAGTCGCCGACGCGATAGATCAGATGCCCCTCGTCGTCGTCCTCCACACTCTTGGCCCTTCTGCTGCTCTGTCGACTCCGCTGCTGGCCCAGGCAGACAGGGAATTCATCATTCACCAATCAGATTTTCAAACCAGCGCAGCAGCCAGCGTCACGCATTGGTTGGTTTGGAAATTCACATGGTTGTTTGAGGAGGGGTTGCAGGAGGAGATTCCCAGCCAATTCATACGGCACAGAGGAATATATAACGATAGGGATATTGCAAGGGAACATGTCAAGATACAACACACTAGCTCAGAAAAGAAAAAAACAGTTTGCTTTTCGTTGTAGCAAAAAAAAAAAAAAAAGAAAAAAAAGAAAAAAAAAAAAGAACCTACAAACAGCCCCACCCGAACCAGTGTGAGAGCAGAGACGGTCAGAACAAGGGCTAGCGGAGGGGCAGTGGAAGGGGCCAGCTGCTCTCGCTCCTAGGGGGGCTCGGAGAGGAACGGCACTGGCCTTCGAGTCCTGGATAATGCCAAGAGAGCACGCCGAAGCACAACGCTGCAGCCGGGCACTCAGTGGCCGCGGGGAGAGACTCGCTGCAGCCCCACAGCAGCCACTGAGGAAAGGCAGCAGAAGGCAGGTGCTGGGAAGTCCTGCACAAGCAAAGGGCCAGGCTGCCCCACACAGGCACTCCCCATCCCGTTCCAACAACCACCCACATAGCTTCCCCCAGCCCCAACACTCAGGAAAAGATGAATTCAGAGATTTCAGAAGCAACTCTCGGTACAACGATCCATCCAAAACCAGAGAGAATTTACGAGTGACTGCCTGGGGGAAGACGTGACACTTCTTCCTAGACCCTCCCCCGAAGAAGCTGATCCTGGAAGGACTAACTTCCAGGAGAGAAGCAGAGGCCCAACAGGGAATAGGGACAGCCTGGGATGAGCCAGATAAGAGGTTTATGCCAGAGAAGAGAAAAATCCTGCCTTCAGTTCTTCAGCTAAGTATCCCCACACCTGGGAGCAACCGGCCAGCAAACTTGGGACCCAAATCCAGCCCACAATCCCATCCCTGGACATACAGCCAGAACAGACCAGACAACACTGAGAGCTCCACACACAGAGCAGAGAACGTGTCTGGGGTCTAACAGAAGTGGAAGGTGAACAGCAGAACAGACAAGAAGAGAAAGCCAGGGACACTGCTGGGAAGAGCCTGTGATGGTTGCTGCCTCCACCTGAATTGACCGGTCCACAAGCTCTGCTCCTTTGCAAAGCCCCTCGCACGACATCCCCCAGCAGCTGGGCCCACCCAGAAGGATCCTGCTCTGACGCAGGACCTAACCCTCTGAGACAAGGGGCTTCCTGCCACAGAACACAGGCCCGAACCGGGGACCACGGGGACCAAGCTGCCTGTCGCAGGCAGACCGAGCTCTCTGGGACCAGGATCAGCTGAACGTTCTGTACAAACCTTGCACAAAAGACTGCTTGGCTGGGGTTCCTAGACAGCTCTTAATGAGCATCACCGAACAAAAGCAGCGCTCTGCAGGGATAAAGGAGCTGAGGACTGCAGCACCACCCCCGGGGGACACGCCAGCCTCGCAAGGCACGCCTGTCCTCCTCCCACCTCCGAGCGGGCAACACTGAGAGAGGGTCTGAGCTGCCTGTGCCCAGCTGGCACAGGGCAGCCACTGCTGAGGCGCATCAGGATGGTGGACAGGAACTGCTGTCTGCATCAAAGGCTTTCTACGCATTTCTCAAGCTGAGTCCGAGAGAGCGTTAGAAAGTGAGTTTTCTACTTACCCAGCTCGCCACCTGGGAGAGAAAGGTTACAGGGGAGGCCCAGCACAGCAGGATACTCACCGATGAGGAGCGACTAAAGGACCGGCTGCGGCGCCGCCTCCGCCTGTGCTTACGCCGGCTGCTTTTGCAGCTCCGGTAGCTGCCCTCGCGGTCCCGGGAGCGTCGGTACTCATAGGAGTGACGGTACTCGGGTTCATAGTAGGCTTCCCCTCGCTCACGGCTGTAATCGTTCCGCCGGTAGCTGTCACAGTAACGCCGGTCGTAGGCCCTCCTGTCTGCTGAGTGGTCGTCGTAGCTGGGGAGGGGAAGCAAGCCGAGGGAATTCGATTACGAACACTGCCCGTGAAGTTACAGCTCAGAGCACATGAGAGACAGGGCCCAGGCCACCCAGAAGCTGGGCTGACCACAGCGGCCTCCAGCCGAGCTGGAGAAACACCGCAGGGTTCGAGGTCCCGCCTCGTCCTTGCAGACTCACCTCCTGGATCGAACATGGTAACTGTCTTCCCGACGGTGCCGACGGTCACGCTCGCTGCTGCTCGATCGCGACCGTGTCCGCCGTCTCTTGTGTTTGCGACTTCTGTAGCGCTCATGATAGCTGCCTCGGCTGCTGCGCTCCGACGAGCGGTACCTTCTTGAGTGAGGCATCTACAGGGACAAGAGACGGTGATGACTTTGTGAGGCAATTGCCAGGGAGAGAAACCAGTGCAGATTGGCAGTGGCCTAGGAGCTGCTAGGGCAAGGAGGGGGGGCAGCAATCAGCAGCATGGCCGAGTGTGCAGGTGGAGGTTGAGAGGGAGGGGACAAACTTCTGAGAGATTCCAGAACCCTGTACGAGAGAGGATGCAACCACCCACACTGGCTCTGCTTGCCGCGGTTCTGTTTTCCAGGTGACTTTCCCCTCTTCATGCCCATCTCTACCAGTCACAGCTCCAGGAGCTGCATTTGCACCTTTGAGGCTTCCACCTTCTCTCTTTAAACTAACGTGCTCCCTGGGAAGGAGAGAAGCACCACCAAAGAAAACTGAAAGAGGGTGAAACAAAGCTCAGGATGTCACCGGTGCTCAGCCCAAAGTCCTTACACACCACTGAGCGGGTGTTGGTCTCTTCTCCCAAGTAGTTAGCGATAGGACAAGAGGAAATGGCCTCAAGCTGCGCCAGGGGAGGTTTAGATTGGATATTAGGAAAAATTTCTTCATGGAAAGAGTGGCCAAGCATTGGAACAGGCGGCCCAGAGAGGTGGGGGAGTCACCATCCCTGGAGGGGTTCAAAAAACAGGCAGAGGTGGCACTTGGGGACATGGTTTAGTGGGCATGGGGGTGTTAGGTTGATGGTTGGACTGATGATCTTAGAGATCCTTTCCAATCTTACTGATTCCTAGTTTTTACTTTCATTAAAAAATAATCCAGCCACCAAGCCAGGAAACATGAAATTACTACTCTCCCCTTAACTGGTTTAGTGGTGGACTTGGTCGTGTTAGGTTATGGTTGGACTGGATGATCTTAAAGGTCTTTGCCAACCTAAACGATTCTATGATTCTATTACTGGAGACACCCAAGCAGGCAGCTCATGAAGAGATGTCTCTGGTTTACTGCCAAGCAAGAGACATCTACACTCCCCACTGCAAGCAGGGAGGGCTCTACAGCATCCAGGGAGCAAAACCACCCTTTCCACGTACAGAGGCGCTAAGGAAGCCTTGTAGACCCTACCTCAGAGGGAAGAAGTGCTCACCTCTACCTCTCTGGTGGGACGTGAGAGTCAAGAACGAAGGAGAAAATCCCTCGGTGAGATGGCACACCGGGTCCCAACCCTGAAGTGCTAGTTCGCAGGATCCCGCTCCCATCGCCAGACCTCACTCCACAACTCTAAGACATTCCCTGCACGTATTTTGGTTCCAAAGCATCAAGCACCTCAATCTGCCTCGCCTCCACAGGCCAGAAGCTGGAGCTCCCTGTGTCCACAGGCCTCCCACTGGTGATTATTTTCCCCCAAAAAGGTACCCTGACGCACCGGGCTGCCCTCCCACACCCAGCCCTACGCTGACGTTACAGGCAGGGCTTCCAAAAGGCAAAACCGCCCCCGGTGATGCTGTGTCCCGGGGGCACGGCCTCGTTATACCCCAGCAAGCTTCACCCGCCAGAGCCAGGCCGGGCTCGGTGGGGCCGCTCACGGTTCCCCCCGGTTCGGCGGCTCCGCAGCCAGGTCCCGCTGTGCCCCCGGCGGGCACCGAGTGCGGGCCCGGGGCCCGGTCTCCAGCCGCTCGCTAAAGGCAGGGTGCGAAGGCGACGCTGGCGGCCCGCCAAGGCCGGGCACCCTCTTTACGGGCAGGCGAAGCCAGCACCGGGGCGTTTCGCAGCAGGTCTGGAACCGGTTTGGGGACGATGATGGCGGCCGCGCTCGCTGCCCTGCTCCGCTGCCGCCGGGCGGAGCCTCCACCCCGCACGGGGCCGCGCCGAGCGCCAAAAGCGGAAGCGCCCGGGGCCCGGCCACCGAAGCGAGGGTCGGGGCCCGACCACCGGGAGAGACCGGGGCCGCGGGAAGGGGCGGCGGGTGGGGAACCTCCCGCCCCGGTGCCCCAGGGCCCGGCCGCGGCCTCCTCGGCCCATCCGGCCCGGCCGGCCCCGCCAGCGCCTCCCCCGGAAACGCCCGGGCCGCCGGGCTGCGGCCGCGGCCCCGCCAGGAGCCGCCGGCCCGGGCCTGCCCCGCACGGCCCCGGGCCGCCCCCGCCAGCCACGGAGGCCGCGGCCTACGCCTACCCCCGCCCCGCCCCGCCGCGCCCCGCGCCGCACCGTCCTCGCAGCCAGCCCGGTGCGCTTGTCCCACAGGAAATCCGTGATGGCGGCCGTGGGCCCCCGGGAGTCCCGGGCCCCGCTCCAGCTGCTCCGGCTCCGCCGCTCGCTGCCGCCGCGCCGCGCCCCGCCGCGCCGCCGATCCGGGTCCCCGCCAGGCCGCGCGCAGCTCGCCGCGGCGTCGCGCACGCACGCACCACGCACGCACGCACGCACGCACGCACGCGCTGCGTCACACGGCGGGGCGGGGCCGGGGGCGGGGCGGGGGCGGGGCGCGGCGCCGGCCGTCGCCCTCGGAGCCCCGCCCACCCCGCCCCGCCCCGCCCCGCCCGCCGCGGGGTCCCGCGCCGCCGCCGCCGCCGCCGCCGCCGCCGCCCGGGCCTCGCTGCTGGGCGCGCCGCCGCTCCGGTGCCGCCGGCGCCTCCCCGCTGGCGGCGGGGCCCGGCCGCCGCGCCCGCGCCAGGCCGAGCGCAACAGGCGGGCGCCGGCGGAGCTGCGGGCGCCGGCGAGCGAGCGCGGCCGGTGACCGAGAGGCCGGGGGCGGCGAGCGAGCGCCCGCCCGGGGCCGGGCATGTGCGGCGGGGCGGCGGGCAGGGCGCCCGGGCAAGGGCGTTTGAAGGAAACGTGAGGAGCGGCGGCGGCGGCGGCGGCGGCATGGACGCGGCGCCGGGCCGGAGCCCCGAGCCGCGGGAGAAGGCGCCGGTGCTGGACGGGGAGGCGGCGGGGGCACCCGCGGGGGCGGCGGGCGCGGCCCCGGCCTCGCCGGCGGCGGCGGAGCAGATCGTGGCGGAGGGCGAGGCGGCGGCGGCGGCGGCGGCGGGCACGTTCGTGCAGCGGCAGCTCGGGGCCATGCTGCAGCCCGCCGTGAACAAGTTCTCGCTGCGCATGTTCGGCAGCCACCGGGCCGTGGAGATCGAGCGGCAGCGGGTGAAGTCGGCCGGCGCCTGGATCATCCACCCCTACAGCGACTTCAGGTGGGCCCCGGGCCCCGCGCCCGCCCCGGCCCCGGTGCCGCCGCCCCGCCCCGGCCCCGCTGTCCGTGGTGCTGAGCGCGGCCCCGCCGCCCGGCCCGGCCCGGCCCCGCCGCCAGCGACCGTCGGGGGCAACAAGTGACGGGCCCCGGGGCTCCGCACCGGGCCGGGGGTTGCGGCTTCCCGCCGCAGCCGCCGCGGGGCCGGCCCTCACCGCGCCCGGGGCCGCGCTACCCCGGCCCCTTCCCCACCCGCGGGTTATCCCGCGCCCGGCCCCACGGGGAGCACCGGCAACTTTCTGCTGCCTCAGCCCCTCCCCGCACCCCCGGGCCCTCGGGGCTCCCGCTGGGCCCGGGGCAGCCCGGCCGAGCCGGGGACCTCCGCCGCCCCGGCTCTGGGCGTGCGAAGGAGCAGACGGGGGCTGCCTGTCTTTGCCTCCTCCCAAAGCTTCCTCCCGCTCCTTCTCGACGCTGTTTTTAATTCCTGCGTCTGGCGAGGAGCCGCGCCGTCCCCACGGGGACACGGGCCCCAGGAGCTGCCCGCGGGGCCTGCCCAGCACGGGCTCCGTCTCCACGGGCAGGGCACCCAGCGAGGAGCCGGGCCTGGCTCATGGTGTCACCGGGATCACAGGGAGAGCTCGGGGACCGATGATGTGGGAGGAACTGGGTGTCACGGGGATGTTGAGTCATATAGGGTGGGCTTTCTCTACGGGGGATGAAGCTGCCAGGCAGTCATCTCCTGCAGCAAGCTGTGACACGGCCGATGTCCCCAGCCCGGCAAGGCACCCTGGCGCGGGGCTGGCACCTGCTGCAGGTCCCCAGCACCTGTAGCCAGCTCCCCTCGCTGCTGGGCCCCAACCTCCCGCGTGTGCCGGCTCCCCCGCGCTGCCCCAGCACGGCACCGAGGGCCGCAAGCCCTTCGAGCCCTTTTCCCAGGGAAGCCGCCCCAAAGTTTGTGTGCCGGAGCTCGGCAGGAGTGGCTTGCGCAGCCAGTGCCCTGCGCTGAAGGTGACATGAAGCGAGCTGGCAGGTGGACAGCCGGCGGGATTATGCTGGTGTTTATCACATTATGGGGATACATAAAGGCCACTAAGATCAGGTCCCCGCGTGTTCGGCCTGACACAGAGTAAAGGACAGGGCCTGCCCTAAAGAGCTTAAGCCTAAATCTGAATCAAGAGCTCCTGGCGGGTTCAGGCAGCTGTGGGGGGCAGGCGGTTTCCCCGCTCGGCGTGTGGCATGTCTCGGGGCGCGGTGTGGGCGTGCAGGAGGCGATTGCTTGGCCAGGTCAGGCCCCTTCTGCCTTGCCTGGCATCAACTTGCCTGCCCCAGCAAACCTTGGCTGTGGGCAAGGAGGTGTTAATTTGTGCAAGGCTCCTCGCCCTGGGGGAGCTCCCCGGAGAGGTGGGGCTCCCCTCCCTGCCAGGCTCTGGTGCTCTCTTGCTGAAGGAGCCTCACGTGGTGCCAGGACTTCTCCTCCCTCCTCTTCCCCGCCGCCTGCAGAAAGCCCAGTGCCTGTGTCCCACTGAGGATGCAGGGAATGAAACGCCCGCAGGCTTCTTGTCACGTGCAAAAGCCAGTCCAGATCCACGAGACACTAGGAGTTGCCCTGGATCACCTTTGGAGATTCGGGTCTATGCCCACGACCGGGGCCGGGGCTAAGGGTGGGCACCCAAAGGTGGGAGCTGCACTTGCTTTTCCAGGCCTGGGAGCCCACCAAGCTGTTGCAGGAGCCGCCGCAGGCCTCCTGAAGAAAGGCATTACATGCGTTTGTGCCATTGAAAACATCCCAGCCGCATTTGCATGTGAATGGGGATGCTGAATTTCACGGCACAACCGAACGCTAATCAACTGCTGCTCGGTGTCTCTCGGCTTTCTTGCGAAGCCTCTAAGCTTGTCCACTCTCAGAAAAAGGAGATGGATTAAGGTGTCCTGCAGGCCCTGGGCTGTGTAGCTCCTGCCCACTGCTCACAAGCAGCCCCTTTGGGGCTAGACGTGTTCCTCCCACCTTTCCTGTGGTGACGGCACTTGTCTACCTTTGCTTGGCTGCTGCCTGGTCGCCCGTGCTACGATCCCGACCGCCTGCCTGGCCCCTGAGTCCCTCGGCCGCCCCAGGAGCTCGGCACTCGGTTTGCATAACCAGCAAAGCTTATTCTAAATCCTGCTAAGCCAGCCCAGGTGGTGGCAGGGAGACAGCGGGTGACAGGGAGCTCCAGGGAGCAAAGCCCACGTCCTCCCTGAGTTTTTCACAGGGCAGATGTCAAGTTTGGGGCGGGGGCATACGTGTGCATGCACTGCCATGCCATGAGGAAAGGGAGGAGCGACAGCCAAGTTCCTTGAGCTACAGCCCTCCGGTCCTACATACACAGGGTGATGTTTGCTCCTCCAGACCCTTGGCCC
Source organism: Pelecanus crispus (assembly GCF_030463565.1). Taxonomy (NCBI): domain Eukaryota; kingdom Metazoa; phylum Chordata; class Aves; order Pelecaniformes; family Pelecanidae; genus Pelecanus; species Pelecanus crispus. The sequence continues at coordinate 1,451,636 of NC_134664.1, forward strand.
TGCTCTGCCTCAAGAGCCGGTCCGGAATTGCTCCTCTCCGCACACATATACTTGCGTGTGTCCCAGCCAAGCAGAAGGGTCTTAGTCATGTGTGCGGGCAGGCACGTGTGTTGTGTCCTGAGCGCCTGGCTCCCCACGTTGTGTTGGGCTCTAGCTTTGATCCTGGGTTAGTTTTCTAACCACTGTGTCCTGCCTCTCCCCACTTCTCCCTGCCCTGCTCCATCCCCTGTGCTCCCTCCCTGCAGGTTTTACTGGGACCTCATCATGCTGCTCCTGATGGTGGGGAATTTGATCATCCTGCCTGTGGGCATCACGTTCTTCAAGGATGAGAACACCCCGCCCTGGATCGTTTTCAATGTGCTTTCGGACACTTTCTTCTTGGCTGACCTGGTGCTGAACTTCCGGACAGGCATTGTGGTGGAGGACAACACAGAGATCATCCTTGACCCTCACACCATCAAAATGAAGTACTTGAAGAGCTGGTTCCTGGTCGACTTCATCTCCTCCATCCCGGTTGACTACATCTTCCTCATTGTTGACCTGGAGACCCAGGTGGATTCAGACGTCTACAAGACAGCCCGGGCCTTGCGCATTGTCCGCTTCACCAAGATCCTCAGCCTGCTGCGCCTGCTGCGCCTCTCACGGCTCATCCGCTACATCCACCAGTGGGAGGAGGTGAGAACCCCTTGGGGGTCCAAGGCCCCTGGTCAGGGTCTTGGGCCAGGTCAGGGGTCCCTGGCTGTGGGGTACAGCTGGTTGGAGAGCAGGGGTTCAGAGGGCTGTCCTGGGAAAAGAGTTTCTCTGTAGCTCCACTCCTGCCTCTTCCCCAGATCTTCCATATGACGTACGACCTGGCCAGTGCTGTGGTGAGGATCTTCAACCTCATCGGCATGATGCTGCTGCTGTGTCACTGGGACGGCTGCCTCCAGTTCCTGGTGCCCATGCTGCAAGACTTCCCCAAGGACTGCTGGGTGTCCATGAACCGCATGGTGGTGAGTGCCCCGGGCAGGGGCGATACCGGCCGTGCATCTGCCTGGGGCGGGGAGGAGAGGGTTTGGTTACACATCTCGTACTCTAAGGCTGGATCCACGTGCTGCAGAGCAGCATCTCTCTGGTCACAGCCCTGCAGCAGCAATGAGATGGGATAGAGGGAATCTCTGCATCACCTTCCCATCTCAGCCCACCTTGGCTGCTGCTGGAGTCGGAGCAGCCAGGGGAATCCCTCGTGCCCTGCCAGGAGGGAACAGGGCAGTGGGGCTCCTGCCTCCTCCCCTGAGCAGGGGCGGGTGCCGGCTCAGGGCTTTGCACAGTCCCCAGTGCCTCTTCCCGGAGCAGAGCTCTGCCCTTTGGGCTTGGACATGTCAGAAACCTTTTCCTTGCTGGGGCTCTGGACTCACTGGCTCTGGGGAGGGAGGACCAGAGAGTTCAGTGCAGCAAGATCCTTCCAACAGATACCCCAGCGCCGCTGTTCCCTCCTCTGCAGAACGACTCCTGGGGCAAGCAGTACTCTCACGCCCTGTTCAAGGCCATGAGCCACATGCTCTGCATTGGCTACGGCCAGCAGGCGCCCGAGGGCATGACCGACGTCTGGCTCACAATGCTGAGCATGATCGTGGGGGCCACCTGCTACGCCATGTTCATCGGCCACGCCACCGCCCTCATCCAGTCACTGGACTCATCCCGGCGCCAGTACCAGGAGAAGGTCAGCCGGGTGGGGTAGTGAGTGCCTGAGTACTGGGGGAAGATGCCCTGGCACGAGTGGGTCCAGCTCCAAAACCTGCTGGGCACGGGCTGCCCTGCCTTGCAGGTTCCTGCCCTGATCTCTGCCCTTGCCACTCACCCGGGGAGCGGGGGACTCGGGCCAGGCTGCCCGTGTGGATAGAGACACCCCGTTCATGATGTTGGGGTTCACCCGAGCATAGTGAGGCCCCCCACCTCGCCTCTGCCCTGGGACCCTCTGCGCCCTGAATGCACAGGGGTTCTATCCTCCGCCCCAGAGGTGTCCTTTGAGACGGGGCCCTGGAGCAGGGGTGGCTGGATCCCCACTCCGGCAGTGGCTGCTTCTCACTGCCCAGGAGAGGGAAAGCGTTGGCCGGCAGGGCCGCCGGGCTCTGGCGTGGTGCAGCTTGTTTCAGCGCAGCCCAGTGTGGCTCTGCCTTGTCCCCACAGTACAAGCAAGTGGAGCAGTACATGTCATTCCACAAGCTGCCTGGGGACACGCGCCAGCGGATCCATGAGTACTACGAGCACCGCTACCAGGGCAAGATGTTCGACGAGGAGAACATCCTGGGGGAGCTCAGTGAGCCGCTCAAAGAGGTACAGGCAGGCACCCCAGTGCTGGTGACTTGGGGAAAGGGGGCCGGTGCTTGCTGGGCTCAGGCTTGGCGATGTCGCCGCTGACCCGCTCCTCACCCCACAGGAGATCATCAACTTCAACTGCCGCAACCTGGTGGCCAACATGCCCCTGTTTGCCAATGCGGACCCCAATTTTGTGACAGCCATGTTGACCAAGCTGCGCTTTGAGGTCTTCCAGCCCGGGGACTTCATCATCCGCGAGGGCACCGTGGGCAAAAAGATGTACTTCATCCAGCACGGGGTGGTCAGCATCCTCACCAAGGGCAACAAGGAGACAAAGCTGTCTGATGGCTCCTACTTTGGGGGTGAGGCTGGGCTGGGAGATCCGGAAAGCAGAGGGAGCAAGAGCTGCCGGGGGCAGGAGCAGGGGCATCCCTGATGTTTCTGCCTGCTGCAGCCACTGCCCATCCGCTCTTGCCCAGTGCCAAAGGCTTGGCAGCCACCTCGCACCGGGCTCTGGGGCTCAGAAGCCCACCACCCTTGTTCTTGTGGGGCACCTTGTCCAGCAGATCGAATCAGGCCGGCAGTCAGAGCCCTGAATTCTGTCTGGCTTGGGCAGAGGGGGCATCCACCCACCCCGCCTCTGGCTGGAGAGGAGGGTGGTTTAGAGCAGAGCACCTGATCCAGTTTATAGGCTACAAGCTCAGGTTTGGGAGAGAAACAGGCTGGGCAACCACAGCAGCTGTGCCCAGGGATGTCCCCATGGCCCAGGGAGGGAGGAAAAGGCTGTGCCTGGCCGAGGGCACGGCCGTGGCTGTCCGAACTCCCGGGTCTATCTCTCCTCCTGAGTCAAGCTCTGTTTCTGTGCAGGGTGTGGGAGTACCGGCCAGTCCTGTCCCCGCCTCCGGCTGCCATTATCTGGGGAGGCTGTTGGGAGGGGGACGGACGGCTGCGTCATCCTGACACCCAAACCTGTCTCCCTGCAGAAATCTGCCTGCTGACACGGGGCAGGCGGACGGCCAGCGTGCGAGCTGACACGTACTGCCGCCTCTACTCCTTGTCAGTGGATAATTTCAACGAGGTGCTGGAGGAGTATCCCATGATGCGCAGGGCCTTTGAGACGGTGGCCATGGACCGGCTGGACCGCATAGGTGAGGAACAGCCCCTGGGCCCAGCACGGCTGCCTCTGCGCTTGCTTCCAGGGGCCACGGCACCCCAGCCCCATGGGTGACAGCATCACAGACCCCATGAATCATGGCACCCCAGCCCCATGGGTCCCCAACAGTGAGGATGAGGGGGAGCACAGGGAAGGAGCCTGCCTCCAGGATCCTGCTCTCCTCCCAGGCGAGATACGGGCAATGCTGTAGGACAGGCTTCCCCGGGGGGGCTGTTACCCCCCCACACACATATTTGCACTGTCTGGCGTTGGCCAGCTGCTCGTCCTCGCCCCCCCTCACCTGCAGAGGACAAGCAGGACCCCAGCCCCCAGCCTGGAGCCTTTGGAGCCAGGACTGCCCTGTTTTGTCCCTGCTTCTCCCTCTGCCCCAGCCCGGACCCTCCCCAGGGTCTTGCTTCCCTTCAGCACACCAGTGAGGTTTTACTGTCCCTTCCCCACTGCCACCCTGCCCTCCACGGTGTCCCCGAGAGCCAGCGCTCCCAGGGTCAGTGACACTGCTGCCTCCCACCCAGGGAAGAAGAACTCCATCTTGCTCCGCAAGCGAGCCGAGCACAGCGCGGGGCCCATGAACAACGAGATGATCCAGCAGATCATGAAGCACGACCAGGACATGGCCCACAACATCCAGGACCTGCAGCAGATGGCAATGGGCCGGGAGCTGAGCGGCAAGCCGGTGATCTGGGAGCCGCTGGTGCACGCGCCCCTGCAGACAGCCGCCGCCACCACCAACGTGGCCATTGCCTTGACTCACCAGCACAGCCTGCAGGCTCACATCTTCCTGCCGCCCTCCTCCATCTCCAGCCCGCTCTCACCTGAGGCCACACTGCTCACGAAGCAGGTGCGCAGGTCCCAGCCCAGCCTGGGGGGCTCCCGGCCCTCCTCCGTGAGCTCCCCATCAGGCGCGCAGTCCCACCTCCAGACGCCCGCTGCCGGTTCGCCTTCCTCCCCCATGGTCCAGTCCCAGGTGCCCCTGGAAAGCGGGGGCCAGAGACCAAGCCACGGGGCACAGCCCCTGCCACGCGCGGCACAGAAGGGGGAGATGCCACCGGCGGCCAAGCAACCCCCGGCCGGCTCCCAGCCCCAGCTCTCCAAGTCCCGGGGTGCCTCGGTCTCTACCTCGCTGCTGCAGCAGGCGGCGGGGGCTCCGTCCCCCAGCTCGGAGCAGGCACTGCCGGCAGGGAGAACGCTCCACTACAGCTTGTCCCGAGCCACCGGCTCCCACATCTCTCTTCTGATGCAGCCCCAGCAGCTGGTGAAGCACAGGAGCATCCAGGGCCTGCCTGTGGGGCGGCTCACCCAGGACGTCCGGCTCCTCTCCGCCTCCCAGCCCTCCCTTCCCAATAAAGTGGCCCAGCAAGCCGACGGGAGCTCCTTGCAGCAGGGCAGGAAATCCGCAGGCAACCTGGCCCGCAGATCCTCTCCCTCGGTAGCCGGACTCCTTGCCAAGCCATGTCCGGGGATCCCAGGCCAGCCAGCACACCCGCAGCAGATGCCTTCAGGGTCACTGGCTCAACCCAGCCGCTCCGTGGCGGGAGCATCCACCCCGCAGTCCCCGGTCTCTGCATCCAGGCAGGCAGCAGGTCCCTCTCGCAAGGGCTCCGTGGCCTTCAGCCCCGAGGTGGAAACGGGGAAACCCAAACTCCCATCCAATATGTGAGCCCCCGGCAGCACTCGTGCACAGGCAGGAGGGACCCGGGCACCCCAGCAGCACCCGCGGCAGGAGAGCAGAGGCGGCAGGAGAGGCAGAGCACCTGGCGAAGGCCCCCAGCCCTGGCTGCATCGGAGAGAAGACGAGGTGAGAGGCAGCGCCCGGGGACATGGACCGGCTGCTCCGGGCATGGGGGCACAGCAGGGACAGGTGTGGGGCAACCCCAGAGCTGGCCTGGCTGGATGAGGAGAGGGCTCTGCTGACTGTCCCAAGGGGGGACTCTGCCGGGGCTTTCCCTTCCCTGCTCCATCACCATCTGCCCTAGCTCCCGCCCTCCTGGAGGCAGCAGGACCGGTCAGAGCCCTCGCCCAAACCCTGGCCTCCCTGGGGAGTCTGGCTCCCCGCAACGGCTCCTTGGGGGCCAGGCCCCACCATGCTCTGCCCTCGCACCCCACAGCCTCTCCCAGGGCCGGGCTGGTGCTGGCAGCTCCTCCAGGCTCGTCCTCCCACAGCAGCAGCCACCACATGCCCACCTCGATCCCCGGAAAGCTCTGCCCAGCGCCTTCGCTTTTTGGGAGAGGAGGGAGAGGCAGCCCCCCGGGGCCCGCTGCCGAGGGCAGAGCAGGGGGGGCTGGAGCCCGCGGCAGGGTCTCCCTGGGCAGGCAGAGCGCAGGTACCCAGGGCTGGTGGGGTCCAGGTCCCCCCTCCCTGAGGCCCTGGCAGGTCCCCTGGGGCACGGTGCCAGGACCTGGGGGTCCCGGGCAGGGTCCCCCTGCTGTGACGAGTGCCAAGCGGTGGAGCCGAGGGCAGATGGGTCTCCCACTGAGCAGCCTCCGTGTGCTTCTCCCCGGCTTGGGGGAGCATCTTTGCCTCAGGGGTGCTGGGTCCCTGCGGGGTTGGGATGCGCCGCCGGGCAGGGCTCTGCCCCCACACCCGGCTGCTGCGGCCTGGACCCTCACCGTGCTCACCCGGGCCTGGCCACCTCTGGCTCCTGGGAGGATGCTCAGCCCGGGCTCTGCATTCCCCTCGCCCTGCGCTGTGGTCCCGTTTCCAGACTGCCTGGAGATGCCGGTCACCAACACCGCAGCGAGTGAAAGGGTGTCGCGAAGAGATGCCGACCCCGGGCAGCGGCTGGGTGACGTGCGGGGCTGTGGGGCTGCTGCCCCTCGCCCTCCTGGGTCTTCACGTGGGAGAGCAGGGGCCCGGGGTCCCCGCAGCCGACCCACATCGCCCCTCCAGAGCCAGTAGTCAGCAATGTGTGTTCGAGTCGTGGCTCTGCCGAGCAGCTGAGCTCTGCTTACAGTGTCGCTTTGGGCCAACCGTGTTAACAGTCCTGGTTAGAATAGTGTCCCTTCCCGACCCCGCCGCGCTGCGCAAGCTGCTTCCCACTACTGGAGTCAGGAACCATGGCTTGTAGTCGTGCTCTGGGGCCTGGCTGCTGCCGAGCGGGGCCCACTGGACCCCCAGTGCAGCGGGCGAGGGTCTTGTTCCACGCGGTACTTCTCAAAGTGAGGTCTTCAGTTCTCCCCCCTCATGTTTTGGGATGTTGGGACCGATCCGGACCGCAGCACTGCTGGGGGAGCCCAGCCTTGCAGGGCACAGCAGCCCGGCGGGAATCCCGTCAGTGTGTCCGTTGGAGGGGATGTCCAGCACTGCCTTTTTTTTCACGGACTTCAACTCCCCTTCCCCGCCCACCCCCGCGTCCCGCTCCATCCCCATGGTCGGTGTGTCCCCAGCAGCCCCTCGGGAAGGGGTCTGCAGCCGGGCTGCGCAGTCAGACATTCCCGGGCTGTGTTTACACTGCGTGATGTAGATGTTTTAGCGGTCATCCTAGGTGTCCCCCGCAGAGCACGTGGGCCGGCCCGGACAGCACCGAGCACGGCTCTGCTTCTGCTGGCTGCGCCGCTGGTGCAGCCTCCCCACGCCGCAGCCCCATGCCAGAAGCCAGAGCCACCCTGTGCTCCGGTCACCGCCACGGCAGAACCCTGCCGTGAGCCGCATCAGCTCGTGGCCCCAGCGCCCCGTCCCGGCGGGGAGGCAAGAGGGGCGGCTGGAGGGGCCAGGGGTGCTGGCCATGCACGCGCGTCTCTGTGGCGTGCGTGGGCGCAAGTCTAGCCACCAAAGACCATGATCCTTCACTCTTGCACTCACGGCAGTCGATGTACAGAGCTTGTAGTTTTCATATCGCAGAGAATTTAAAAGCGTTTTTTTATTTTTGGTCGTTGTACATAATGGATTTAAATAATAAAGAGAGATTCTGAGCTGGTCTGGGGGAGCCTCCTTCGGCGCTGCCCGCCGGCACCCCTCGCGCCCTGCCCGCGGGGATGGGGTGGGGGGGTGCTGTGGTTCCCCTGCTACTTAAAAGCCGGATCCGATCCTGGCTGTCCCCAGAGCCAGAAGCAGCCGGGGCACCCTCGGGTGCCCAGCGAGGGGCCTCTCCCCGGCCCCGTAGACCCGGGCAGCACAGTGGGAGGTCCCCTCCCGCCCACCCCCCAGCCTTTAGGCTCTGGGGAGATTAATGTTTAATCTTTGGTTATTTTCCCCTTCTGTTTATTAACTTGGGGGGAGGCGGAGGTTTGATACCGCCTGATTGCAGAGCAGACTTTAGGCATTAACTAGATTAAATGAAGGTCATGCAGCGCGAGATGGGCCGGGATGCCTGAGCCATGGAAGCCGGGGCATTTGCAGCCCACAGCCCCACGCGGCGCTGCCAGCGCAGCCAGCACGACTCTGGGGGCACAGCTTTGCTCTGACTGCACCCTCCTCGGCAGCTCCTGCCCCCGCAGCCTGCCGCAGCACCATCGGCACGGCGCAGGCAGCCACCCCGCGATGCCTTGCTGGTTCTCCCCACGGCGGCCCCGCCGTCACCGGGGCAGCCCCTGCCTGTGGGACGCTGGTGGCAGCTCCGCCATCAGCAAGAATTAGGCTCTGTGACACACGATGAGATCAGAGCTGATTACTGGTTTCTTTCTAATTTGATTATTTCAGATTACACTGAAGCCAGCCTGATTAAGGGTGCACGGAGGCTAACAGTCCCCTGCCCCAGCATCCTGCTGGAGGGCCAGGCTGCACTGCCAGCGCCTGGGCCTGGCTCTGCCCGGCCAGCGAGCTGCTCCGCAGAGAGCGCTGAGGCTGCCGGAAGCGAAAAGAGCATTTTCTTGGAAATACAATTCCGGCCCACATGTGCCGTGCCCAGCCATGATTTACCCACCATCTGCAGGGCTGGGCTGCTCGGGCAGCCAGCGCAGGTGGGGCTGGGGAGGAGGCGAAGGGACCTGCTGGCTCCCACCGGCCCAGGGCAAGGCAGAGCCGCGCCGCCTGCCCCGGAGAGGGCAGAGCCCTGGGCAGCTGCCAGCAGCCCGGCCCAGCTCCCCAAGGGCACTTGACCCTGGAGTGGGGCAGCTCTGCCCCAAGCCCCGACGTTCCCAGCTGTGGCGATGGCTGGTGGGGGTTTAGCAGGCAAACAAGGCAGAGATTGATTAAACCGGGGTTAGCTGAGATTAGAGGATTACAGCGGGTAAGCGGGAGATTGCCATTCGGCGCAGTATCCCTCGCGGCACCACATGGGAAGGGTGCCACCGCAGAGCTGCGCCCACCCGGTGGGTCCTCGGCCCAGCCGGGTGACAGCCATGAGGACGATGGGAGGCCAAACCTCCCCCCAGCACCTGATTTCTCACCTGCACGCAAAGGTGTGTGGTGCACCCCACGTTCACTGCATCCCCCTGACACCTGCACCCCACCCCTGCACTGCACCCCCAGTTACACTGCACAGCACCCCTGCACCCCTGGCTGACCCCCAGCTACAGTGCACCCCCGCACCCCCCAACTGCACTGCACAGCACCCCTGCACCCCTGGCTGACCCCGCAGCTACAGTGCACCCCTGCACCCCCTATCTGCACAGCACCCCTGCAGCCCCGGCTGACCCCCCAGCTACAGTGCACCCCCACACCCCACAACTGGCATTCATTGATGACAGAGACAAGTGGGATCAAGTGCACCCTCAGCAAGTTCAGTTCGCAGACCACACCAAGCTGAGGGGTGCGGCTGACACGCCAGAAGGACGAGATGTCACCCAAAGGGACCTGGACAAGCTGGGGAGGGGGCCGGTGTGAACCTCGTGAGGTTCAACAAGGCCAAGTGCAAGGTCCTGCCCCTGGGACGGGGCAGCCCCCGCTATCAATGCAGGCTGGGGGTGAGGGGATGGAGAGCAGCCCTGCGGAGAAGGACTTGGGGGTGCTGGGGGATGAAAAGCTGGGCATGAGCCGGCAATGTGCACTGGCAGCCCAGAAAGCCAAGCGTGTCCTGGGCTGCATCCCCGGCAGCGTGGGCAGCGGGGCGAGGGAGGGGATTCTGCCCCTCTGCTCCGCTCTGGGCAGACCCCCCTGCAGCCCTGCGCCCAGCTCGGGGCCCTCAGCACAAGGACACGGAGCTGCTGGAGCGGGGCCAGAGGAGGCCACAGAAATGCCCCGAGGGCCGGAGCCCCTCTGCTGCGGGGCCAGGCTGGGGGAGCTGGGGGTGCTCAGCCTGGAGAGGAGGGGGCTGCGGGGAGGCCTGAGTGCGGCCTGGCAGGGCTGACAGGGGCTGCAGGAAGGGGGGGGCAAGCTTTTTAGCAAGGCCTGTTGGGACAGGACAAGGAGTAATGGATTTAAACTAAAGAAGAATAGATTTAGACTGGATACGAGGAAGAAATTTTTTACGCTGAGGGTGGTGAGGCACTGGCACAGGTTGCCCAGAGAGGCGGTGGAGGCCCCATCCCTGGGAACATCCCAGGCCAGGCTGGACGGGGCTCTGAGCCCCCTGCTCTGGTTAAAGCTGTCCCTGTCGCTGCAGGGGTGGGGCTGGGTGGGCTCTAAGGGTCCCTTCCCACCCAAAGCACTCCATGATCCCATGATTCTAAGAACCGCACTGCACAGCACCCCTGCCCCCCCAGCCGCACTGCACAGCACCCCTGCATGCCACAGCTCCCCCCCAGCCACAGTGTACCCCAGCCCCCCCAGTTCCACTGCACAGCACCCCTGCACCTCCCAACTGCACCCCCTCCCCCTGCACCCCCAGTTCCCGCCCCCGCCCCGGGCTCCGCCCGCCCCCGCGCTCCGGCCGGGCTCTCGCTCCATTCTCTCCCTCCACCAATCAGCCGGCTCGGTCCCGCCCTCTCCGCGCTTCTACTGGCTCAGCCTCCTTGGGCTCATCCTCATACGATGGAGCGGACCAATGAGCGTGGGCGCCAGGCGCGGCCGGCGGCTGGCTCCGCCCCCGCGCGGGGCACGCCGGGAGCTGTAGTCGGGGGGGCGGGGAGGCGCCGGCTGCCCCCGCGGCTCCGGACTACGCGCCCCGGCGAGCCCCGCGCCGGGCCGGGCGGGGCGGAGCGGAGCAAAGGCAGCGGGCGGCGGGTCCGGGCCGCGCTCTCGGTCACCATGAGCGGCAGCGGGGCGAGGGGGGCGGCGGCCGGGCGGGAGGAGTTCCTCGGCTTCTTCCCACAGATCGTCCGCGACCTGACGGAGGGCGGCCTCGGGCACCCGGAGGTGGGCGACGCCGTGGCGCGGCTGAAGGAGGTGAGGAAGGGCCGGGGGGCCGGGGCGGGGGGCGGCGGGCCCGGGGCTGCCCGCTGCCCGCTCCTCTCCGCCCGCAGGTGCTGGAGTACAACGCGCCGGGCGGGAAGTGCAACCGCGGGCTGACGGTGCTGGCCGCCTTCCGGGAGCTGGCGAGCCCCGGGCAGCGGGACCCGGAGAGCCTGCGGTGCGCCCTGGCCGTCGGCTGGTGCATAGAGCTGGTGAGAGCCGGGCCGGGGGGCGGCCGGGGGCCCCGTGGGGACCCCCCACGGCCCCTAAGCCAGCCTCTCGCAGTTCCAAGCCTTTTTCCTGGTGGCCGACGACATCATGGACGCGTCCCTCACCCGCCGGGGGCAGCTGTGCTGGTACAAGAAGGTGAGGGCATTCGGGAGGCCCCTGCCCGCTGGGCCCTGTGGGGTCGAGGTGTTTTGTGACACCTCCCTGCCCTCCTGGTGCAGGAGGGGATCGGTCTGGATGCCATCAACGATGCCTTCCTCCTGGAGTCATCTGTCTACAGGCTGCTGAAGAAGTACTGCGGGGAGCGTCCCTACTACCTGCACCTGCTGGAGCTTTTTTTGCAGGTGTGCCTGGCCCCTGCACCCCACCCCACCCCCCCCCCCTGGGTTTGGGCCGTTTCTGCATGTTTGGTGGTGTGTGGATCTCGGACCGTTCCCTGAGTTCCTGGGCGTCCTGCCAGACACGCGCCCTTCCTTCAGACTCGGAGAGGAGCCGAAGTGGGGCTTGGGTTGGGGGTTTTCACTGTGCTGTGGGGACTTTCCTGGGGGACCGTGTGAACAAATCCTTTCTTTCCTCGGCAGACTGCCTACCAGACTGAGCTTGGGCAGATGCTGGACCTCATCACTGCTCCTGTTTCCCAGGTGGATTTGAATCGCTTCACTGAGCAGAGGTAAAGAGAGGGAAGGGGCCAGAGATGGCAGCCCAGCTGTGGCAGGGTGGCTCTGCTTGCAGTCCCTTCCAGACTGTGTAAGAGAGACAACTGGCTTGCTGAAATGCTGCTGTCACCTCCCAGGCTTTGGGGACCAAGTCTTGCTCGCACCATCAGAGCTTGGGAGCTGGTTTGGAGGGAGCTGCTTTTCTCCTGCTGGCCCTGATCTGCAGAGCCCTGGTGGGAGGGGAAGGCCAGGGCTTTGTCACTGAGCACGGTTCCTCTGCTGCAGGTATAAAGCAATTGTTAAGTACAAGACGGCGTTCTACTCCTTCTACCTGCCTGTGGCTGCTGCCATGTACATGGTGAGTTTAATGGAAACAGTCTCAGGAGGGGCCTAACCCTTGGTATGAGGCTGTTGAGGAGGGCAGGGGGTTGGGAGATGGGAGAAGTGAGGGTGGAAGGCAGGTACTGGAAGGCTTTATTCCTCTTTCCCCCTCTTAGACTGGTATTGACGGTAAGGAGGAGCACGATGATGCCAAAGCTATCTTGCTGGAGATGGGCGAATTCTTTCAGATCCAGGTACAAGGTGACTCCCCGTCCCTCGGTGCTTGTAAGACACCGGTTGTGGTGCTCACGTGTTTCCGTCTTCGTGCAGGATGATTACCTGGACTGCTTTGGGGACCCGGAGCTGATGGGGAAGGTTGGCACTGATATCCAGGACAATAAGTGCAGCTGGCTGGTGGTGGAGTGTCTGCGTCGGGTCACGCCAGACCAGAGGCAGATCCTGGAGGTAACATCACCAGGCTGACAGAAAGCCGCTGAAGATGAGGGAGAGGTGGTGTGGACCTCATCCCCGAGGACGTGGTGTAGAGGGAGCGTAGTGCCGTAACGTACACCTGAAAAGCCGTGTGCCGCCCTGCGTAGCTGCGCTGTGCTGCTACCTGGCTGGGAGAAGGGTTGGTTGTTGCAAGTGGTATGAGGTGGTAGCAGGGAGAACAAGAGCTGACTCCTGCCACGCTCTGAATGAGCAGCTACGGCAGCGGCTGTAAGCTGGGCCTCAGCCGGACTTGTTCTGGTGTTTTCTCAGGAGAACTATGGCTGTAAGGAGCCCGAGAAGGTGGCAAAGGTGAAGGAGCTCTATGAGACTCTGGGCATGAGGGCTGCTTTTCAGGAGTATGAGGAGAGCAGCTATCAGCGCCTGCAGGAACTGATCACAAAGCACGCCAACCGCCTGCCCAAGGAGATCTTTCTTGGCCTAGCTCAGAAGATTTACAAGCGGCAGAAGTGATGGTGGGCCTGGCTCTGGACTGCTTAGTCTTTGCTGAGGGGGCCTGGTTGGGTTCCCCCCGGCCGTAGCTGCCTGGTCCCTGCCCCAGCATCCCCCTGGGGTGGGGGTCTGGGGCCCCTGGCAGACCCTGCGAGGGGGCTGTGGGGGGCATAGATCAGCTGCCAGCGTTTGTGTCAATAAACATAAGTTATTGCGGGTGTGTCGCTGCCTGCTCTTTGCCGGGGACGGGGCTGGACCGGGGAGGGGGGGGATGCCGGCACCTCCGGTGCTTTCCGGCTGCAGGGGTTGGTTTTTTGGGGGGGAGGAGGGGGGGCGGACCGGAGCACCGCCCCCGTCGGCTCCCGGGCGGGGCCGGGGCTCCTCCCGGGGCTCCTCCCTCCCGGCAGCCGCATTCGCCGCCGCAGCGCGACGAGGTGAGCGGGGCCGGGGCGGCGGGGGCGCGGCGGGGAGGGGAAGGGGCGGCTGCACCCCGGCGGCGCCGCTCCAGCCCCGGGGCCGGGTCGGAGCCGCCTGCCCGAGGCCACCCTGGCTCTGAGCTGCCCGGCCCGAGGCCGGCGATGGGCGCCCGGGGCCGGAGCTCTCCCCCGGGCCGGGCCGGGCGATGCGGCGGGCGGCTGCAGCGGCTGCCAGGTCTGCGGGAGGCCGGGCGTCTCCTTGGCCGTGCCCTGGCTGAGGGTGCCGGCCGTGTCACCCTGCCTTGGCCAGCAGCTCCCCGGCTGAGGTTTCCAAGGGCGTTTTCTCCTTGACAGCATCTCTGAGATGCTCCCGGCCGCCAAGAGCTGGCAGAGGGATTCAGCCCTGCCGCTGCAGACGCCTGGACTGGCCAGAACCTCCCTGGATCACGCTCAGGTCGTGCTCCAGGGATCAGCTGCCGGCTCCCCGGCTACCAGCAACCGGCTGCAGCCCCTGCCCAGCCAGCCAGGCCTGAGCTCAGTGGGGAGCTGTGGGGCAGCCCCTCTCCACGGAGGGTATTCCCCACTCTGAACCCACAGGCCCTCGTGCCGGTCCCCTGCAGCCGGCCCTTCCCTGCTCGGTGGCTGCTGCAAGGTCACCGCCCTCCCTCTTGTGCTGTCCGTTCCTCTCCAGGTTTGTGCTGCCGCGTTCTCCCCTGCTGAAGGGGTGTTTGATGTTTGCAGGGAGCTGGATGGTCTGAAGAGAGGAGCTGTGGGGCTCTCCAAGGAGCCCCGGCGCTACCAGTGAGGCAGCATCATGCTGGCTCCGAAGAAAGGCCTGCTGTGCAACCTCAACCACATCCATCTGCAGCACATCTCCCTGGGGCTGCACCTCTCCCGGCACCCAGAGCTCCAAGAGACCTCTGCCTCCATGGGTGGAGGAGACCAGACCAGCTGCAGCGACTGCCCCGGGAACTGTGAGCAAGTAGATGCCAATTCCAACAACCCCTCCTTGAAATGCCAGTGCTGTGAGTCCCACACTCAGCAGCCGGTGATGCTGGGTCTCCAGAACCAGGCAGCTCAAGAGGATTTCCCCTGCCTGCATGCTGGGGAGGAGGTGGCTTCCCCTTGTGAGCCCCTTTGTGATCTGGCTTCATCCTCCTCCTCCTCCTCCTCTGTCAGTAGCTGCTCGGATTTCAGCTTGGATGACTCCCCGGTCTCCGTGTACTGCAAGGGGTTCTCCAGAGAAGAGTCTCAATCCCCTGAAAATCAGCCCGACGTCATTCCCATAGAAGATGCCCAGGATGGCCAGTTGTTGGCTGACCAGAGTAGGATGCGTGATGGAAGAGACGCCAACCTCAACCCGCCGGCGCTCCAGAGACCGCATGCCCTGGCTGGAGAGAGCCCGGACAGCCTCTGCAGCAGCACCTCGCTTGACTCCCAGTGCAATGAGACCTCTCCCAGCACAGCGGGGCAGGAGACCACCAGCATCTGCGCCAACCTAGACCCTAACTGCAACTCCCTCCCCAACCCTGATCCCACACCTTTGGCACTGCCTGCACCAGGATGGTGGGATCCCAGTCTGAGCAGCACTCCTGAGCCACGGCCCCGGGCTGGCAGCGTCCCCCCGCCTGTGCCCCCCCGGCCTCGGAGACGACTGCAGGTTCTCAATGCATACAGAGCAGAGCAGCCACTCCTGCCTGCACAGCCAGCGGAGCCAGATCTGAGCTCAGGTGACCTTTGCAGAGACGCAGGCAAGAAGACCATCACCTCCTTCCATGAGCTTGCCCAGAAGAGGAAGAGGAACGCCGCTGGGCCTGCTCTTGCCCAGGCCAGAGCTGACCGGAGCGACTGGCTGATCGTATTCTCACCCGACACGGAGCTGCCGCCCCCGAGCGAGCTCCTCTCCAGCGCCGTGGGCCAGGAGCCAGCCCAGCCCCAGCTCCAGCATGACTGGCCACCGAAACCACCCAGCTCCAGGCAGAGAGAGGTGACCACCTTCAAGGAGCTGCGGTACCGCAGTGCCTCCAGCAAGCCCAGGGGCCAGCCAGCCGGTGAGCGGGCAGAGCCTGTGGCACCTCAACGCCCACCTGCACCCCTTGAGATGGTCGTAGGCAGCGACGGCTCAGGCTGGATGCCGCCCGTGCCTCTGGGTGGACACTTGCTGGCACCTGTGGAAAGCCACCAGCCGAAGAGGAGGAGATCCCGACCGGGACTGCAGCCCATTGTGGAGGGGCAGCCGGGGGACGCGGAGGAAGGGGGGCTGCCACCACAAAGCTGCCTCCCAGGAGAGAAGGGTTGTGATAAAGGCTCTGGCTGTGGTAAAGACGCCCTGGTTCACAGGCTCGGGGGGCCTGGTGGGGACCCCTGGGTGCCAAGGACGGTCGAGAGACGAGATGAGAGCTGCAAGGAGGGTAAGAATTTGGGTCCGCTCTTCCAGGCTGGGTGCAGGGGTGTCACCCTTTAGGGGACCGAGCGGGGCAAGGAGGAGCCGCAGGGGCCACATCTGGGGCTGCAAGGACTTGGGGGGCTGCGGGGGGGCGGGTGCGTGTGGCGGCTGCAGGCCGAGCTGGCCCAGCTCCTCGCTGGCTGGGACGAGTGGCTTCCGCGCCCCTCGATCGCTCCGTGCCGGGCAGGGCCGGGGGGGCCGGCAGGGCCGGGGGGGCCGCCGCTGCCCTGGGC
Source organism: Pelecanus crispus (assembly GCF_030463565.1). NCBI lineage: Eukaryota > Metazoa > Chordata > Aves > Pelecaniformes > Pelecanidae > Pelecanus > Pelecanus crispus. Next base: position 1,467,557 of record NC_134664.1, read on the forward strand.
TCCTTGCAGGCGCGGCTTCCCCCTCCGCACCCCCGGCCCGGCTCGGCTGGGACGCGCGGCGCCGGCGGCCGCCCCGGCCCTTCCCGGCCGCCCGGGGCCGGGCTGGCCCCTCCTCGCTGCGCCCGGCCCGCGGGGCCCGGCCCGCCCCGCTCCGCCCGCCGCGGCCTCCGGCTCCATGGGCGAGCGCGGCCCGGCTGGTGCCGGCCCCGGTGCCGCCCGCGGTGAGTGGGGCCGGGGCGGCGGGGCCGGCTGCTTGCGGCGAGCGCGGCCTGGGCCTCCCGCGGCAGCGGCGCCCGGGCCCCGCGTCCCCCCCGCGCTGCCCCCCCGGGCCCCGGCAGCGCCCAGCCGGCCCCGGGGGAGCCCGGGCGAGGCCCCGCCTGACCCCGCCGCCCCCCTCTCTCCAGCCAGGCCCTCGCCGTCCGCCGCTGGAGCGGCCGCGGGCGCAGCGCGGCCCGGCGGGGGGAGCACGGGAGGAGCCCGCCGCCCCCCGGGGGAGCAGAAGAAAGGTAACGGCCCCGCGGAGCCGGCCCCGCCGCCGCGCTCGGGCTGAAGGGCCGCCGAGCCGGGGCCGTTTCCCCTCCGGAGCCTCTGGCGGGGCCGAGCGGGGCTCCGGGAGGCGGCCGGGGTGTGACAGCGCTGGGCCCGGGAGACCCCAGGGCCTGGGGAGGTGGCGGGGGGCTCGGTCCAGAGGCGGGGGGCGGCGGGGGGCCTGGCCGGCCTCTCGGGCACGGGCAGGGGCGGGGGGCAGAGGCAGGGACGGGCAGGGCCAGGGGCAGGGGCAGGCAGAGGCAGGGACGGGCAGGGCCAGGGGCAGGGGCAGGGCCAGGGCTAGGGCCAGGGCCAGGCAGGGGCAGGGGCAGGGGCAGGGGCAGGCAGGGGCGGGCAGGGCCAGGGCCAGGGCCAGGGGCAGGGCCAGGGCCAGGGGCAGGGCCAGGCAGGGGCAGGGGCGGGCAGGGCCAGGGCTAGGGGCAGGGCCAGGGCCAGGGCCAGGGCCAGGGCCAGGGCCAGGGCCAGGCAGGGCCAGGGGCAGGGCCAGGGCCAGGGGCAGGGCCAGGGGCAGGGGCAGGGGCAGGGGCAGGGGCAGGCAGGGCTGCCTGCTGCGGGGCCCAGCCCTGCCCGCCTCTCGGCAGATGGTGCTGTCGAGCCGGAGAACGGGGCGGGGGCTGCCCCGGCACCTTGCAAACACCTTGCGGGTCTCCTGCCCGCGCCTCACTCCTGGCCTGGTCCCCGTGGGAGCGGCGGGTCCTTCATCCCTGCACCCGGGAGCAACGGGTTGCCATGGCAACAGCCTGGGATGCTGCGTGGCCCTGGGCCTTCCTGGCGCCTGCCCTCTCCTCCCCAGCTCCTCCAGGCCTTGATGTCCAGAGCTGCTCCTCACTGCAGCTGTGGCCGGTGCAATGCTGGTCAGCCCCAGCCAGCCGCACGCTGCCGATGGGCTGAGGGCAGGTGCCGCAGCGGCGGTGGGGCTCGGGTGCTGTGTTGACATCTCTCTTTCCGTTGCCCAACAGCCCTGCTGATCGCCATCAGCACCGCCGTGGACAAGGTTATCGCCCACTTCAGCACTGCACGAAACCTGGTGCAGAAGGTGAGGGGCTGGGCTGGGGCTCGGGCTGGGGTGGGCAGGAGTGAGGGCAGTCCATGCAGGCTTTGGGTAGGAGAGGCTTTGGGAGCTCCAGCGGGAAGATCCCACCATCCCATCCTGCAGGCTCAGGGTTAGGTGCTGCCGTTCCCCTCCCTCTCCTCTCCTTCTGCCTCCCTACTTCAGGCCCAGCTGGGAGACAGCCGGCTCAGCCCAGATGTGGGTTACCTGCTGCTGCACACCCTCTGCCCTGCGCTCTATGCCTTGGTGGAGGACGGGCTGAAGCCGTTCCAGAAGGATGTTATCACAGGCCAGAGGAAAAATTCCCCCTGGAGTGTGGTGGAAGCCTCCGTGAAGACAGGTCAGTGTGAGGAACATGCTCTGGAGATGTTGGGATCACCATCTCAAGGTGCCTGGAGTCCTTTTCCAGCCCGGGCTGGGGGAGGATGTGCCCCTGGAGCCATGACTGTCTGTGTTGTGTATTCCACAGGCCCCAACACCCGCTCCCTCCACTCCCTGTGCTGGCACGTGGCCGGGCTGGCCCCTCTCAACAGCGCCAGACAGAAGTTCCATGCCTTTATCCTCGGCCTTTTGAAGTGAGTATTGGCCCTTGATGGCCCAGGCTGTCCTTGCTGCGATGGCAGGTTGGAGCAGCGTCCCAGGAGCTCTAACTTGGGTTCCCTTCGTCTTGTTTAGCATTAAGCAGCTGGAGCTGTGGATCTCTCACCTGCAGAAGAGCCCAGGTAAGGACACAGTACCCAGAAAGCTCCCTGCCCAGGTCCTCTCCCGCTTGCCCCAGTGATAAGCCCATACTTGTTCCACCCGCAATGCTTCGCTGGGATTTCCTTAGTGGACAAGGGCATCGTTTTCCGTGGCTGTCTTGCTGAACAAGGGCAGTCGGGCAGACCATTTGGAGCATCATTTGGACCCGCTAGGATGGACCCAGTTGGCCCTGGGAGGGACGTGTGGGCAAGGGCAGGGCATTTTGCAGCTGTCCAGCACTGTCCGTGTCTCGTAGGTGTAATCTCCGTGCTGTATTCACCCATGGCCTTCTTTGCCCTGAGTCAAGGCCCTCTTCCCCACCTCGCTGATGAACTGCTGCTGCTCATCCAGCCCCTCTCAGTGCTGACTTTCCACCTTGACCTGCTCTTTGAACACCACCACCTCTCCGTGGATATAAGACCCTTGTCCCGTCGGCTGGAGTCACCCCCATCTCCTGCCCATCACGCCGCTCAGGCTCGGGGGGCTGCGCGGCCTTCTCTGGAGGGCCAGAGCAGTGCTGCAGGGGCAAGCCTGGAAGATGAGATCCCGCCCGATGCTCTGGGCAGGGCAGCCGGTGCAGAGGGCAGCGCAAGGTCCCAGTCCCAGGCAGCTGTGCGCAGGCTGGTCCCTGGCCCCCAGGTTGGGGCCGCCCTGCAGCAGACCTTCCAGCACGTGCGGCGGTGGGGCGACCAGCTCAGTCGCACTTTCCTGGGAGGTGACAGCTCGCTGGAGACCCCCAGACCGGAGGCAGGCCCTCAGGATGCCAGGGCTGGCCTCAGTGGCTGGTGGGGCCAGCTGAGCCAGGCCTCCAGGATTTACGCTGCTCCTAGCAAGGAGAAGTTCCCCTTCATCTGGTGGACAAAGCTGCGGACGGCTGCGGGGGATTCCAGCCCAGGCCAGGCTGCGCGACCCCGCATAGCTGTGAATGAGCCTCGAGGCACGGAGCTGCAGCTCCTTCAGACCAAAGCTGTCCCTGAACCCTCCGGTCCGAAGGCCAGCAGCAGTCCTGACACGTCTGGGACCTCTTCCCCTGAAGACCTCGTCCTGCCTGCTGGAGCTGGAGCACCCACCAGGCCAGATGATCCTGCTGCTGGAGAGAAACTCCTGGCTGCTTCCTCAGAGCCTCATGCGAATAGGAACCGGGCAGCCCCTTCCGACCCAGAGGCTGGCGGCCCCCCGGGTCCTGACAAGGGCAGCTGGCTGGGCCGGCTCTTTGGAGCCACCAGCCCCTCTGCCAGGAGCTTCCCTCCCAGTCCTGACGCCATCTCCGCCAGGTCCAGGTAAGGCCCAGCTTGGGCAGGTGGGGTGGGGGAAGCGGCGTGTGCTGAGGAAGGGCTTTTCTCCCAGACGGTGTACGGAGAGCACACCGTGGGGCTCGCGGCCTTGCGGGGTGGCTGGTGCTGTCCGTCTCATCCAGGCTGTGGTCCTGGGCTGTTGCGCTGTGCCGGGGCCCAAGTGCTGCTGCCATCACGTCGCCTCAGTTTCAGAGAAGCAGGAGCTCATGGTGGAGGCTTGGTGGTGCTCGATAGACCCCTTGTTCAGCTCGCAGATCGCCAGAAGAGTTTTCTGAGCGGGATGGGTGGGAAGAGGCTTCCCAGACGAGCTTGTGGCTTCCTTTGCTTTGTGGCAGGAGACCCTCTAGTTGGCTGTCCCCCAGTGCGCGTGTCCTGGCCGTGGTGGCGAAGGGGCTGGCGTCTGAGAAGACCTGTGATCAAGAACAGCCCGAGAGCAACACATCCGACCCGCCCCAGCCCCACAGGTGATGCAGGGCACCGTAGTGTTTGGGGCTGGAAAGCTGGTGGTGGATTTTTTTTGGGGGGGGGGGGGTGGGGTGGGGTGGGGTGGGGTGTGGAAGCGGGGGCTGTTTCCAGGCCTAGCCTGGATGTCCTACACGCCTTTCCAGGGAAGGGCACACCACTCCTGCTTGCTGCCTTGCACCTTGACTGCTCCCCTGGGGATTCCCCCGGCTCCTGCTGAGCTTTGGGTGAACCCGTGTGTCTGCTTAGCTGTGATCAGTTGTTTTTCCCAGACGGTTTTGGGGGGAATTTTGAGCATTTTCTTTCTTTTGTGTGCTTTCTGGATTCATAGCAGCTTGTTGGGGCATCTGTGTGGCAGCTCTGACCAAATTGTGGCAGGTCAGAAATGCCGTTGTGGTCCTCCTGTGCTTGCGCAGCGTCTGTCCCACACTGTGTTCGGCCGTCTCCCTCCTCCCCAGCCCTCGCTGGCCCTGACCTAGATCTCCCCTCCATGCCTGTGCAAGCGCTGCTCACGCTCTGCTGCTGCTCCGAGGGCCTGCTTGGCAGGACGGTTTTGTGATGTGGCTTCTCAATCACGTCCATCGTCAGATAGCATCTCCACCTGGGGCGGGGAGGGGACCACTGGCTCCACAAATGAGCGTCAAAACACCTCCCGAGTCCTGCGGGAGCTTTGCTCAGCGGTACCTGGGGTCCCTGGGGAGATGGATCCCTGATGGCGTTTGTGGTGCAGGGCAGTTCGGGCACTGTGTGACCACACAGGTGCTGCCGACGGTCACCTGAGCTTCCAAAAAGGGGACATCCTGCAGCTGCTCTCTACTGTGGATGAAGACTGGATCCGCTGCTGCCATGGAAACAACACTGGCCTAGTTCCTGTCAGCTACACATCCCTAATTTTGTGAGGAGGCAGAGGAGACCTTAGGCAGCGGCTGAGCTTGCCGAAGCGGGTGCCGCCTCTGGGAAGGACTGTCTCCTGCCACGTCTTCACCGCCTTTGGGGCTTCACCACCTTCAGGGCTGGCAGTTCTGCAGGGGACCCTGCCCTGCTGCCTGTCGCTGCTGCTTGTTCGCATGACGTTGCTGTCTGCCGTGGGTGCATCCCGTGAGCCACCGCTGTGCGTGTCCCCGCAGATCTGCCAGCACTTCGCCGTGGCCCCCGTTTGGGATCTACTCTAGCTCGTGTTTCCTCAGCTGCTGCCCACGCCTGTGCTAGGGGAGGGGAGGACCCTGTCCCTGCGCGGTACTCACGGTCCTGTACGTTGTCTCTGTGCCATCGTGTCCTGCCACCTCCACATGCCCTGCTTTACCCCATGGCCGGGGCTGGTGGCCCAGGCCACTGATGCGCAGTCCCAGCACTCTGTAAATAGTTGTAACCACAGGAATGAGCTTATTCCGGGGGGAAAAGCTGGAAATAAAGGTTGTGACTCATGTATCTACATGTGTGAACAGATCATTGTGGGGTGAGGGGCTGGAAAGGGCCGTGGGGCCCGTCCCTGCGTGGGTAGCCCAGGCTGGTGCTGGGTCTTTGGGAGTAAATGCTTTTGCAGGCAAAGGCAGCACAGCACCGTCGGCTGGCAACCCCAGGGCCCAGTACGGTGTCATACCCTGGCAGAAAGTGCCCACTCTCCGACATGGCATAGGAAGAGGCGGCTGCAGACAGCCAGAGCCAGGAAGAATCCTGGAAAAGTGTGCATCGCTGGCTGGTGACCAGCCCGTGAGCTGGAAGCTGCACAGCACCAGTAAAGGTGTTTGTTTTGTTTATTTCTTAAATTAAACTAATCTTTTTACTGACTCACAGGATTTCAGTAGGGGCTGGATGGCTTTTATTTTATTCCCCCCCCCCCCCCCCCAAGTTTTTTTCTCCTTGCTTGTGATTTTGTACCAAACTACTTACATTTTGCACTGGGCTCCCCAGTAAGAGAGAGCTGTAGATGGGCCAGCAAGGGGCCACAAGGCAATAGCAGCTCGTCTTAGGGGCAACTTTTGGGCCAGTGCTCTCTCCTATGGACCAAGAACCACATTTCATCCTTCTAACATCCACTGTTTCAGTGGCAAAGGAGCCCATGCTTCAGCCATTGGGCTGTGTCCTGCTAAGAAGATAAAGCTGCTCTCTTTTTATTCTGTTCTCATTTTCATTCCTCTCTCTGGAATTTTTACTCTCAGGCAAGGGACATTATAGCTTAATTGGAATGTTATTTGGCTTGCCTTAAGTAGGTTTGATTGAATTCCATAGCTGCCTCTGGACTTTAAAACGGGGTCAAGCCAGCAGGAGCTGAATCCAGGCACTTTTTCAATTTTTTTTTTTTTTTTTAATAACAAAAAGCACTACAATCCTTGGTGTGGTGTCACTCTTAAAAGGCAGACAAGTGTATGGGTGAAGCATGGCATTTTGATGACCACAGATTCAGGCTAGGGAATGGAAAAAGAAAAAGCAAGCTACATTAAAGGCGGATCATCAATAAATTATTTAATTCCTGAGTAACACAAATAGTTACCACATTTATTCCCAGAAACCACTACAAACCAGAGGAAGTTTAAAACCCTAAGACTTGTTAAGACCGCATCTCATTAGTGCCAACCTTCAGAGGGTATCAGAGGAAACATGAGGTCGACAAAGCCTTAGAAAGGCTAGTTTGAAGGGACATGAAGTTCTCCATTTCCGTTTCCCTCAACATCCTGCTGCATGCCGAGAGGAACAGGGCAGGATGATGGCGTGCGATCGGGCTGACAGCTCCCAAGGACTCAGAACACCTCTCAGCCTTTCTTGCTTATCCGACTTTTTGGTAATGGAGGGGAACGCGCCCGACAGCACAAGTCATCTGCCACAACTCCGGTCTAATGTTAGCGGTGTGAGTGCACTGCCGCCGTGAGGTGCAGTAACGATGCTGAGAGAGCCCAATCCGCTGTCTTTGTGGGCACGGGAGGCACCGTCTCTAGGTACCAGGGCTTTATATTCTGGGAATAGGCATGAAATTCGTGGATTTAATGGTTCATGTACCGACCTACCATTATATACAACCACGGTTACGCAGCCTCTGACTACCCGACAGCGAATGCCTGCGCTGATGCTCCCGTCTCTGTACGCACACTGCCATCGTCCCTCCTGCCAAGGTCTGACCAGAAGAACCATCAGCATCGAATTATATCCGCGTGAAACACCATCACCCATCAGGCAACTGGATATACGAAAGAGATGGGGCAACAACCCCCGTAAAAGAGGCTGCAAGAGAGTCAGAACATGACAGGAGCAGCTGAGACAAAGAGGCAAGAAAAGAAAATCAAAGGCATGTCAAAGAAAACCCCACAAGTCATCGATAGGAAAAGATTTTCCATTTAATACTAGACTCTCTCAGGATTGAGATGCAGGCTTTTTATGCAATTACATCCAATGTTAAAATTGGTAATACATAATTTACAAAGATTAACATCAAAACAATGATCTATTTAGATATGCTTTGTAAAAAGGAAATATATTAGCAGCATTTATTTTCAGCAATCACACAGCCTACACCCATGCAGACTAAGAGTTCATATCTATTTGCAATAATGTAGTGCTTCCTGGTCTTAAAACAGCGATCCTGGTGACACACTGGTCTTCTCGTTATTATAAAATAACCGAAAAATAAAAAAAGTCATTAATTTCTACACCAGTAAGAAAAACAATTCTTTGCACTTACCTAACATTTGATTGTCTAAAAAACATTTTGTTTAGTCTTTCAACAAAAGAAAGATAAAATGACAGAGCTAGTGTCTCGCTTCTGTACGCACTTTATTTTTTAAAAACTTTTTAGTGTTTAACACCATTTGAGACAATGATTTCTGTTTTAAACTAAATGAGACAACTCAAGATTTTGGACATGCGATATTCCTACTACACGCACGAGTATTTTATACTCAGGGTTCCTGGTACTGTACAGTGCTTCTCTACAGTAAGAAAATATTCCAAACTATTTTCTTATTTCTTTTTTTTTTTTAATAAAATATTTTTTCTCAAAGGGTTTTTTTCCTTTCTTTTTTTTTCTTTTTAAATCAACACATAAAAGTTAATGGAATGAGTCATGTTCCACTAAGAGTAAAATAATTATAATAATAACAAGAATGTACATTAGGACAAGCTTGGTCCATTAAAAAGGAACATGTAACTACTGTATTGCTTTACATCCACGCAGCAGATATATACAACTTGGCACATTAAAAACTGGTTTTCTTATAAGAACATCTAAAACAGGACTGTATATGCATATGTACGTCTGAAAGACAAAAAAGCAAAGCCATTTTAAAGGGGCAGCGTATGCCGACCACCCCCTCCCTTTGCCACAGCCTGGCCCTGGCCCAGAGACAGGCGACAGCTCTGTGGCTCTGCACGCCGGGAAGGTCGTCGGGTGCAGTACAGGGAGTCCTGCTGCAGCACTGCTTCGTGGTACGTTATGGCAATCGCAATTTCATGCAGTGAGAAATCAGCGCCTCGGCTGTTGCTTTCAGGAATAATACTTCTCGTCAGGGCAGAGAGAGAGGGCGGTGCGAGATACGCTGTCTCTTAATTTAAGAGACGGACATTTTAAGCTGTACAACCAGAACACAAGAATAGTGTTAGCAGTTGATATATTCTACAGTTCACAACAAATACTCGCTCTGAATACTGCTTGACGGTTCATGTAGTGAAGGTTTCCTTTTTTTTTTTCCTTTTTCTTTTTCTTTTAACAGATTTTAATTTGCACAACACACTAGACACACAAGAACCACAGCTTATCAAAAAAACCAACAGCAATGGTGTTGTCAGGATTTGACTTGCTTTATAAAATTTCTCTGCAGAAAAAAGTGAAAAAAATCACACCCCGCCCCCTCCCCCCTCTACGACACAGAACAAGTGCCTCAACCAGCCAACTCCTGCTTTGCTCCAAGGTGACCTTGGAAGTTTCTCCTTGTCACAGACCGAAGGTACATGTATGCACTGGCCATTCCACGGTGAACCTTTCGCACGTTTGGGTACGTTTCCCTCTTCTTGGAACTTGTGCAAATCGGAGGCCACAACTTTAGGGCAGCCTTTAATTTTAAGCCACTGGGCCTTCACCCTCCCATCTGGATTTCATTCACTGGCATGGGCCATGGTGGTGCCAACAGTATCTCGTACAATCACAGGTTAATTGGTGAACACGGGGAATATTCTCATCAGAGTAAGTCAGTCCTTATCCTTCTTACCTCCCCCCCCCCCCCCTTTTTTTTTTAATTTTTCCTCTCAGTGGGAATATCAAGCAAAAATAAATTAAATTTGACCATCCTGGACAATAACCACGAGGTTTTTCTCAGTACCTAACATCAATACAAGGCACGCCCAACAACACACACACCATAAGAGCACTGCAGAGCAGGGCAGGGCAGGGCCACCCGCCAACCCAGACATCTAAGTGCTAACTGTTTGTATATTTGTCAGTTTTCTGCTGCCCTCTTTTCCTTGGCTGGTGCAGAGGAAGTTGGGCTCCTGCCCTCAGTCCTCAGCAGACCTTGTAGCAGACTCCAGACCACAGCTTCCTCTCGTGGCATCACTTTCTGAAGCTGCTCTCCGGGATGGTGAGCGTGCGCCGCCTCAGCTTTCTTCCTGATCCTTCCTCCAGCAAGTAAGTGACATCAATAGCTGCAAGAGACCACAGGCTTTTGGTAAAGGCGGCGATACGAGTAACAGTCTTCCTATATCCCTATTCATGGTTCTTTCACGGATGTTTCCATCCATAGTGGTATTCAAAACTCCACTGGACAAGGTGCTGAGCAACCGGATTTAAGTTTGAAGTTAGCCCTGCTTTGAGTCATGTTTGGACCAGATGATCTCCAAAGATCCTTCCAACCCAAATTATTCCATGAGTCTGTGATTATTTTGCATTAACTCCCAGAACACGAAGGAGGCTGGACAGAGCTCATGCTAGGCTTTAAATTAAAAGCAGAGACATACTGAACCAGTGCTACTGCCGCACCCTCATTCTACAGCTTAGACAATACCTACAGAAGTTACTTAGAACCCAGTGGAAAGCTCATTAAAGGTCAAAAGAGACTTTCCAAATTCTCTTCAATCTTTCTTTGCATGTCTGTTAAGTTTCTCAGTTGTAAACACGGAATGATGGGGGGGGGGGGAATTTGTCTTCAGAAAAGTTTTTGTGGTTACTAAAAATATTATACAAAACACTGTGTCAGTTATAAGAAATTTCATTCGGAATTAGTGGAAACTGCTACTGTTGCAAAAGAAAACATTACTGCAAAGAAAACTAATTATATTAATAAGGTCCTCTAACAATATATTCAGACAAAAGCATTTATTTTATCAACACGGTCTGCAGTGAACTAAAAACAAACCTGTAGAAGAAATGCTATTGTGTAACCATAGCATAAAATCTTACCATTTTTCCCTGGGATTTTCTCTAAGAGGTTTAGCAGGATTTGATTAAGTCTCTCTCTCTGAATATGCCGCCTTTCCTCTGGAGTGCACAGCTGCCTTGTGTTGGAATTGCCTTCTTCCACCTTTTTATCAGTTTCACAGGTCTCACTAGAGACCACCTCTTTTTCTGGCTCCTCTAGGCTAGGCATCTCACTTGAAGTTTGATCTTGGTTTCCTAATACATCCTCAATAAGTGGAAGAGAATCTTCTTCTTGGTTTAAGTCTTTAATCTGTGGTTTTGAGCGATCTGTTTTCCAGGACGATCTAGCAGGAAAAGAAGGGTTTAAATACCACAGTTTTTCAGACACTTACTTGAAAGGGCAATTGCTAATGATTCGAGGACTTCTCAGTAGGGGCCCTTCTGGAATCTCGGTCATTTGACTCATTTGACTCAATATGTGCATTCAAACCCACCAGTTACCATCTATGGGAGGCTACATTCCTATAACCTTGTTTGCATAATGTAAAATACAGTCTTTTAAGAACAAATTGCTTTTTTAATTTCAATTTGTAAAAGTTTTTATCTTCCAAAATAGTTGAGCCTAGCACTTACTGATGTTTTTCTGCAACAGTCATGGCTCTTGATGGCTATTTTTAAAGTCTCTAACAGAACTGAGAGAGTGCATTGGCCCTGGCCCTTCTCACAATGCAAACACGGGCAGTCTGTTCAGGGATCCGATCTCCCTCTGTGCAGGAAGGCTCTTGTCCTGGGCTCTGCCACCTCCCACATTCAGCTGGTTCTCCTAACTTTCAAAATGGCTTCTGCGCTCTTCCCTACGTACATTATTAAGGAACACTAAGGCTGCTTCTATATTCTATTCCTCCTCACTTTTTCCCTTTTATCTCTTTGAAAGTTCAGAGGATTGCTTTAAATAATTTATTATTTCCATAGCACCCAGGGGAAATGGGTAGGAAAAGAGTGGACACTTGACAAACAAACAGGATTATTTCATGTCTATTCAACGAACAATCTGGTAGGTAAGACTCACCTGCCTCCGTTTCTCTTGTAGTTGTCTGGTACATAATGAGGCTATAACAATGATAAAGATTATGATTAATACCCAGTAAAATTCCCAGTGGAAGAAAGTGCCGGTCTATCTAATATTCTGGAAATACCACTACAGGACTCGCCTATCGGACACTTTGGAAACGCCAGTGCACGGCTGGCATCTCTCACACATCAGATGAATTCAAAGGAGAAGGAATAATCATGTAATAAGGATAAATTAGAGCCAGACTTCTTATCTGATTCTTCATATCTTCTAAATAAATTTCAAGCCATAGACCGTCATGATAAAAATCATCTTTGCTTTCTGCACAGCAGAAGTTTGGAACCATCTCTAAACTTACTACAAAAATCTCTGCTTCCAGGAAAAAAAGTGCTTACTTGCAAAGATTTGCCAGATCTGATACCTCTGCACTCAGAGACAAAGTAGTGCTGTGTAGGAGGACCTGCACAACGAAGAGTTGCTACTTCCATGGAACAGGGGAAAATAAGACAGTGAAATGAACAGATATTCAGATGAAGGATGTTAAGGGAAACTGTACTTCATGATTTTGCTGCCTGTCTGGTGTTTTTTTTGATAAAACATCCATTTTCAGTGATAATTACATATAAAGTAAGCAGTATGTCACTTCATAGAGCAGGGAAATGGAACTAGGAAAATACTGCTTTTCTCTATTGGGAATCACTATTCAAAGGTACTGCTGAAAACCATTTTTAAGCAAGTTTATTGAACACAGAGTAATTACACTGAAGAAAAGAAAGCCTGAGACAGGCTAACAAACTCACATTGGACTGTATGTTGTGTGATTCTCTGAAATGTATAAAACTATTTTACAGTTGCAGAATTGCGACCGAAAAGTGAATTTTAAGATTTCCTTCACTCAGGAGTGGCTTAAATGAAATTAGCATCTAGATTTCAGTCAGAAGTCACAATCTCCAAATTTATACATCCAACTTATACAACCATTTATTTGTTCAACATCTGTTTGCCTTTGAACTGCATATTCTCTGTCTGCAGTCGATTTTTCTTTCCAAGATTTCTTTCTAGCCAACTTTTCATCCAGACTGTGTATTCTTATGTGTCAGCTTCCTTGGGTTTACCAAGCTTCATTCATGAACAGAGAGCCAGGGGCCTTTCAAAAATATGTCCAGTCTTCTAGTAAAAAGTAAGGAAGCTAAGAGAAGAAACACTTACTGAAAAGTCTCTCTTGGGCGTGAGTTTCTTGGGGAAGTGGTCAAAGGCATAGGGCTTGGTGCAGACAGGATAACGATTCCGGTGGATCTTGTAGAAGAGATGAGCTGATTTATCAAGGCGGTAATCACAAATATATACATCCTGCTCCTTCACGCCTTTTGGTCTCCCTGCAGTTTCAAAACAAAGCACATAGGAAATGTTAGAAAAAATCATTCAAGAGGAAACACATGGCATACCAGAACAAGAACAAGCCATACACAGTGTCAGAGAAGTAGGGGGCTGTCAGAGCTGTTCAGTGAGATGGCAGGCATTCTTATGTGTTCTCCTTGATTCAGAATCAGAATAATGGACACATTGCTAGTTCAGCTTCAGAGGAAAACCTGTATACTCTAATCAAATAGTACTCAAACGTTTACAAAAACTATTATCAACTGCCATCACTTTCTCTTCCTTGCCCACCATAGTCCCACCCTGTTGCTGTCTCTTCAGTACTGGCCCTCTTAAAACAGAAATCACTGTACCAATGCTAAAGCAATAGTGCTTCCTCAGCTCTGATACCCTGTAAACACTGGCTACGGCCTTTTTACAGCAGTAACTATTTTAGCATACTTCCCAAGTTATTAGAAAGGTGCATTATATTTAATTTCTCATCCCGTTAAGTTTCCTTACCTTTGCAGTAGGTGTATAGGTCAAGAACACAGCATGTTCCCACCACAGCCTCTAAGGGGATAATTTCATACAATGGCACCCGGAAGAGCTCATTGTGATAAAACTTTCGAGAAGGGGAATGATGCGTTTCATGTGGACGGAAATAATGATGACCAAATGCAAACCGCTCCTCTCTGTTTGAAGGTGTAAAGGTAAGAGAAAGAGAGAAACAGAAGGGGGGAAGAGGAAAAAAAAGAGACTATTTCTATAAGCCCATGATACAACTTTACTTAACGCCCTCCACTTAATTGTGAATTATCTGTCTTGCACTTTTGCAATGACTGTGATGAAAAGCGGTCACATGAATATTACACATTCAGCTTTATCCCCTTCACTAAGTGGAAATACTCCTAGTGTGATTTTTATGAACACAGCAGACTTACTGTGCTGCTACCTATGGGGCATATGCATTTAATCATGTTACAGTGGCTTAGCAAGTCAGTGATCGTTAGCTGAGCCAATTCAGCTGCCAGTGTGTATTCTCAGCCTATTACAACAGTGAGGAAAGTGCATCAATTATATCTCTTATCCCTTGCTTAAACCTCCAACCTTACATGTTTTTACTTTCCAGTTGTGGAGCACAAGCAGAGACAAGCGGGAAATCATCAAGCCTTTGTAACTGAACTGTGTTCAGTCCTGCATTTTTAAGCTATGACAAGACTTCCACAAAATCACTGTTTTGACAGGTAGGTATATGGAATGTCTCAAATTCAAAAGATGCCTTGAACATACTTCTCATTTTTCCAGAGTTTTTCAATGCGGAAAATATCGAGTTTCTCCCTGTTGATGTGGGACAGCAGCCGATACGACTGCCGGACAGGGTGTCCATCTGGAGTTCTACGGCTGTCTCTCATCAGGTAAACACAATCACCTGGCAATAGGCACAAAATACACACCTGTAAAGAACTTTTCATGAGTCCAGCACACCAAAAATAGAGGAGTAAATGGTTTCATTAAAACTAACATGACAGAGCTACCTAATGTTGAATTGTAAAGAGTGATGCAAAACCAACGCAGAACCCACAAAAAGAGGAAAAGTTACCTTGATCATTCTCACAAAAGCTTTATAGCAAGAACTACACAAAACTTGAATGGTATGCCCAGGCTGAAAATAGTAACGTGTAATGAACCAAGATAAATTACAAAAGACCACAGGATATGTAACAAAGTAAGTTTTGATTAGGAAAATGTGTAGAAATTAGTGATAGCTGCAATGTTTAAAGAATAAATCTTTGTGATTTAAGAGAGAAGATACTTAGAGAGATTATTATTAAGAAAATAAATCATTGACCAAGAAGCCCCAAGCCTTCGATTATTCCAGCAGAACTCAAGTTAAGATGCATTGCTCAGGAAAGGTTAAGAGAACTCAAAAAGGGCTAAGAAAATGACACTCCTGGCAACTAAAAAAGTCCTTCCCAATCCCTAAACTTCTATTTATTCATTTCGTCCCATGAGTGAATTACTCTAACTTCTCTGCCCCGATCTGTGAAACGGCATTAAAAGTACTTCCTCTTGGCCCCCCAGACTTGACTGCCATTCTTACTTGTATACTGCACCTTTCTTTGTGACGACGACTATCATTTCATAGGGTGAAAATACACTGCTCCATTCAAAAAGCCTTTCTCCTTTAGGGAAAAAGCTTTAATCAATAATGTTCACAAAGAACCTGCGGAGTCTCAGAGGGAGAACATTTGGGAAACTCAAAGTATTACTGAAAATATCATTGAATTTAGTATATAGTATTTAAAAATCAATTCCATCTTTTCTGTTATTTATCTCACAATGAGCAAAAACCTGGGAGTTCCCAAGTCATAAAAACTTAAGAAGAACTACTCTGGGTAAGATCAAAGGTTATACAGCATAATGTTCTAGCTAGAAAAGTGGGCAGTAGCAGATGCTTAGGAGGAAAAAGCATAGGAATAAGGCATGCATAGGAAAAGCCTTCCCATGGCATCCCCTCCAGGCTTCCTTTAACCTCTTTTTTCCAGACTTCTAGAGCTAAAGGCTGTAGCTGGACCACTGTGCATAAATAGGCAGGGATTAATCCTTCCTCCAAGAATTTGTCTAATCTTTTTGGAACCATTTATACCCTTGACCTCTCCAGCTTCCTGTTGCAATGCTTTCCATAGTTAGGTTTTTGTGAAAAAATACTTCCTATTGTTTAAATATGTTGCCTGGTAATTTCAGTGTTTGTTCCCTAATTTCTACATTGTTCCACTTTCCTATGCCACTTGTGATTTCACGGACCTTTATCATATCACCCTCCAAATCATCTGCACAGACTCTGTTCACAGCAAAGATGTTTCATATCTGATTACCCTTGTCATCACGCTTGTTTTTACAAGTAGCAAGATACTCTTTTTGAGATGGGATGACAACAATAGTACACAGCATGCAAGAGACAGACACACCATTAGATTACAGAACGGCACAATTACTTTTTCTATTTTGTTCATAATAATTTCTAACATTGTTTACCTTTTTGACTCATGCCGAGCATTTCACTTATGTCTCCATTAAATTGCAATGACACCTGGATTTTTTTCCCTAAGTACATACCTATTTTTGTGTATGTGCAGTTATGTCTATTTTCCTTCCATGTATGTTACTGTTATATAATTAATTAGCAGGTTCAGTCTCTGTTACTTCCACAGCTTAGTAAAAAGATGCTAGGGAACCACCAAGTACAATGTGGCCCCAAGTTCATGAACACCTCAGTTTTTGTTCTCCCTTAGCTTATAGCCAAATTTAGGATTAAAGTGAAGGACGTGTAATTACATTTTCATAAATATAATCTCATTTATCAATCTCGTGTAGGTTAAAAGATGCTCCTAAGGACTCCTCATACACAAAAATCGCTTTAAGGTTTTATGTTGTCATCTGTCACTGTAACAGTGGAGTACAATGCACTGCACTATTAAAAAAATCCTCTGATTTAAACCAGAGATGACATGGGCCGTATGGGCACTGGCATCTGCCTACAACCATGAGGCCAGCTTTTAAACCTTCTGGTATACCATGATCGCTGTTAAACACATAGAAGCTGTAGTTGTAGGAAGGAGAGATAGAGTTTTATTCTAGCTTGATTAAGTAAAAAATGGACCAAAGACAGAATGACATAGGCTTGCACGAGCTAGCAGAGTGCAAGCTCGTCAAGGATTCAGCGTGTATTTGCTGGTGATTAGCCTGTACTCACCCACTGTATTAGCTCTTCTTACTGGCTGAACTAAAGCTGGGATAACAACATCTTAATTTTAATAAGTTAATGATCACTTTTAAGGACCCCACTTCCCTAATTTCTTTAAAAGACTCATAGAGAAAAAAAGTAAGGTACATGCTGAGAGCAGCTGCTGGCCCCAAGCAGAATGTAAATAAACCCACTTATTCTTGGCTGTTATTTTAAATTAGCTACTTTCAACTCTTTTTCCCTACCTCTTCAGTGAGAATAAAGCAACTCTAGTACTTATTGTACCTGACTAAAAAAGGAGTATTCAGAAAGAAACGTACACAGATACTCTCTTGCCCTAAGGATCAGGAAGCTTGATTTCAATTCAAGTTTATCCAGACGTTACTAACTACTGAAATAGCTACACCTCTGTCTTGAAAAGGGAGTTTATAGTTCTGTGTTTTCAAGGCAGAAATGCGGCTGCTACTGCTGGTGCATCAGAGGTAATGACACATGACAGTTTCTGGCTGTGTGGGGTTTCCAAGATCCATTCTGACTTCTGTTTATCAACTCGCATCTGCGGTAGAACTCCTCGCTCACTCAGCAGGATGTGATGGACCAACTGATCAGATCTATTTGCGTAATCTCCTGGTTTTATGTGTTAGAGCTAATTTTTGCAGAGGAAGCATGTCTGTAGTATATAACTGAACAAACTCAAGTAGAATTGTCAAGAAATTAAAAAAACAAGTCCTCTATCCAGACACTGAAGGATCCTCACTTATTTAGAGGGATTTGTTCATGGTAAAGTGTGCACACTCACACAGCTGGAAGGTTTTCAGCCTTGTTTCTCAAAAACATGAGTTCTCAAGCTTGGAGCTGGAAGACAAACTAATTCAACGTACAGACACAGCTCCCCAGCAGCAAGGGTGGACCAGCTTACAAAGGAAGGCAATGGTCTCAAAAGCACTTTCAGTCTTTATCACCAGGATCAGCCTCTTTCTAATACACAACACAGAGGAAAAATGTAACAGTCTATGCATATAGTGACTGTATGGCTGAAGGTCACTATGGTCTCTTTTGCCTTGGAATCTGTAAATTACATGACCTTTTAGAAACCAGAGGGAGTAAGAAACTGTTTCTTCTACTGTCTCCAAGATGCCTTATATGCCTCTGCGCCTGCATCGCAACAATTTCTATCGGCATGTGTTGTGCTTCAGAACTTCTGGTGGAGAACTTGAGAACAGCAACGAATCCATGGATTTCCCCTTTTTCTACTGTAGCTGTGTATTCCTTTCTAGCACCTTTTGGGTATACACCCTGCTTAATCTGTTCCCTGTAACTGCAGAGGCATTTGGTGCCTAACAGCGGCAGTTTGGTCTTCTTTGTCCTCTGCCGATGGTACATGGAGTTTAGCCTTGTAAGGACTAATATTTCTCTAATTAAAGTCACCAAGATCAGATTAGAAGTACGTGAGTGAAATATAATGTGTCGTGACAAGAATTACCTTAATGCTATGAATGACTGGAAGATGCCACAAAACCCAGCTAAAACATAATCCATTTTAACAGAAAACATAAAAGCAAGTACTGATACAACCCTAGAAAGCAAGTTACTCTCCAGCAAGGAACCCAGCACAAAACAAGAAATGAGAAAACCAAATGGCTGAACTCTAGACAGGATAGACAATGCAGAGCAACAATGAAAAAGGAAGACTGAATGCAAATTCTAGAATCCTCCAGAGGGGATAAAGAATACGCTGTTCTTTGACCTTTTTTTTTTTTTTTTAATTTTCCACTTTCCTGAAGACTCTCCTATTCCCCTCTAGCAAACACACCAACTGGGTTTACTCATTCAAGAGCAGTTCTCTTAATAATTATATAGGCTTCTTTCTAACCTTGTATGTATCTGTAGGATGAAATAAAAAAATAATGATCAGTGAACTGAATTATGTGGCTGTGTAGCTGCCTCTGAAAGACTCAGGGCTTTGAAGCAATGTCCAGAAAGTTACACTTTAGGGCACAAACAAGCAGTAAGTTGGATGTTTTAATGACCATTCTACACTAAAATACTGAAGGCCCAATAACCTTCTTTGCCTTTACTTCTAAATGTTAACTAACAGAAGTTGGCTCAGCATCTTCCTTCTCTGGCCAGGAGGAGAGCCCTATCTGTGCTAAAGGTAATTAATGTTTCTTCGTCAACCAGCCTGTGAGAACTCTTATTATGTGTCACTCCCATAACAGCAAAGAGTGCAGCTTTCTACTTGTAAAAAGATAAAAGCATTTCAAACAGGGTGATGCCAGAAATCTCTGCACACTCTTATCTGATGGAAATCACAGCAGCCACCAGAGTTAGCACATACCTTGGCGCAGCAGCAGATCATCCCGTAATAAGCATATATAATAAACACAGCCAGGCTGGGCATAATGGGGACGAGGAATCATGGGAACCTCCTGGACGAAAAAAGAAAAAAGGAAGGAAATTCTGAGATGTCCACTATAATCAGTGCAAAAATAGGGCTGATATCCTTTTGGAAATATGCAGAAGTGGATAGAGAAGACACAGATAGAGAATTGACACTTAACGTGATTAAACCTAAACCAAGGAAGCTACACTATAAAGTGAGAATCCCACACTGGTCTGGCCAATCTCAAATACAAATGTAAGAGCTGCTTTAGTTTATAACTGTAGTAATAAAGACTTTTTTTTTTTTTACCCTGTTCACAGACCGAGGTTCACACTGCTCACACAAGTAGTGTTCAACATCAGAATTCACACCCATACAGTCACAGTGCTGCCAGACCTAGAAAAACAGATACAATCCAATTAGAAATTCCTGTGACAGATTTTATTTACAAATTGCGTTTTTTTTCAAAAATATTAAGGAAAGCAAGAAAACAAGCAAGAAAATTCAAGATTTTCTTTGAACTGCTTCACACTATGTCAGAAGACAGACAAGATCCCCATGCAACTGTGTGTGTAAAAGCCCAAAATTGTTGAAATTAATTCTGCTCGCCTAAAGACAGGAGTTGCTGGCAGTTTCAGAGAAGTGCTAGCTCCTCTATATAGAAATGCAAGTTGCATTTCCTCTGTGAAAACAGAATCTCTCAATTCTGTTGGAGAGGAAATGAAGGTCTGAAGAGGTAATTAATGCTACGAGCTACATGGAAACTGCTGGTAAAAGTTCCACTGGTTATGGAGAATAGAAAAAGAGCACCATGCTCCATTTTGTGTTCCCCCTGCCTCACCATGCACTTTTCACATTGGATCATGAGTCCTTTCATCTTTGTAAAGGCCACAAATGCAACGGATCACATCCTCGTCCTTCTCATGCCCATTTTCTTTTTCACAGACCGATGTCCTCGCTGCTGTCAGCTTCACTTGCTGTTTCTCCCACAATTTCATCAATTTGGGCAGATGCCTCATGGCGAGCATTATAATATGCTTTCCGTAGCCGGCAAACATCACGCCCAGTTGGAGATTTTCTGCCATAATATTTCTGAATAAAAACAAAACAAAGACACAAAAAAATATTTTTTTCCCCCCAGGTTCCATGCTTTTGGTGCATTCCTCCTGCCTGTATGCACCCTTAACATTGTCTTCACTAAAGCATCATCCACGAATGTGGCATACACCTGTCCATCTACTTCTTTATTTTGAACAGCACGTCCATGTGTCTTGCATATGGACACTGAAGACAAGGTACCTCTTCCAAAAGGTGCTGAAATTTCTTTAGGTTAGCTAGTCATGCATATTCTTTGTTCCTTCTATTTGTCTAACCTAAGGCAACCAAAAAGCCACTAAGAGTAAGCTGAAGCACATGAATTGCTATCAATGTCTGTTCATCAGAAACGGATCAGCACAAGTTCTCTTTCTCTAAAATATTTTTCTTCTTTTATTACTGTAAGTCAGCAAGAGCATTAACCTATGGTCTATCTCCGCTGTCTAAGCAATAGCTTTAAGGCCAGAGAGAGCCTCACCTCTGCATTCCGGAAGACCTTCAGCATGTCCCCATCAAAAGCTTCCACAGTTTTTATAATACCCAGTCAAGATCTGTTTCTCAATTGTGGCAAGGTCCAATGGGTCAGAGATCTTTTCATAATAGTCTGCATTTCTAAAATGGGAATGTATGCACAACGTCATTTTCACTAGCATTTCAAAGCTGTGCAATTCCATTATAGAAAACTATGGGTTGCTCTGAGAAGCAAGCACTTACTTTTTCTTTGGGGGTAGGGTTCAGGAGGGGAGCTGCAAGAGCCTGCCTGGAGGAATCTGTAACAGGAACACACAGTTTAGCAATATTTACTTGAGTAAAACTTAAAAGATGAGTCACTAACAACACTTAATCTAGGTTAAAAACCAGCTCTTCTACCATCTGAGGCACAGGGAACTGAAATGCTTTGCGCTTCTGAAGGTTGTTGCTGTAATCGGACTAAATGTATCAAAATGGAGGATAGTTTCCTCGCCATTCTGGCAATTGTACCGTTTTGCTGAACTACTGAAAAATCAATTCAAAAGGATAGCAACACCTGCAGATTCTGGTGGGCAGAGGAAGGGGGTTGACGATAAAGCAAAGTGATTACTGGCAGCAGGAGAAAGGAAAAAAAAAAACCAACCCGCAAAAAAGGAAGGTTATTTAACATCCTAAATAAACTAATTTTTATTCTAGTATTTTCTATTTAGAGAGTCCATTGTTCCAGAGGCTGAAAAAAGCCTCCACGGAGATTTTTTTAGGAGTGTCACCTTCACCTTTATAGGCTATGATGCTATCACATATTTCCTTGAAGATTTGTGCTAGGCGGGCAGCACGAGCCACTTCAATATTCTCTTCAGCTGCAGCCAAGCGTCGTGTTCTCACAGAGCGGGAGGTCTGAAGGGCTGAAAACTGGGTCATGAAGACATCTGAAAGAGGGCAAAAAAAGAACTATCTCTAAACAAAAAATTAAAGATCAAACTACAGCATCTTTCTGACCCAGTGACTCCCACCACCAATTACATGTTTTCTAAGCTACTATAACAGTAAAAGGCTTCAGTTTCATATTCCCAAGTTGGCTCTCACTGCTTATAGCTCATCTAAATGGTTAAGTCTGGTTATTGAAGTATTTTATGTTGCTGGAGCAAATACAGCATGTCATTGAAATTCCCCTAAAATACTCACTTCCCAGCTTCTCATGTGCCTGACATTGGGGACCAAATCCTGCATGGCTGTGAAGATTATGGTCCTATGAATAGAGTGCTATTTTTGGAGCAGGATTAATACATTTTTTTCTGACAGTCATGTTTTGCCCCATTCCCATAACTGACTGCATGCCAAAAAGCTTTGTTCTCTACAGGCCTGAAAATCCATCGAATTATGAGGATAAATGACAATTTCCAAAGTCAGCGCAACTGTTTCTGGTGTAGGGATACAGAAAGCAGAAAACAGCCCTTCTCTGTAAGGGTCCAATCATGGAAAACATTTAAATATCATCCTCTTCTTGCTCTGATAAACCATTCTTGATGAAACATGAGACACGACAACTTCTACCAAGACTTGAGAGACATCAGGGCTGCTGGAGGAACACAAACAAATCCAGCAACCAGGCAAATGGTTTACATAGTACAAACTTCTCATTCTTAAGAAAACAGCATGAAGTGTTTCAGAGGAAATTGCAGAATCTTGTAACACAAAAAAGACACTGAAACAGTGAAAGAGCTTCCATCTTACCCTGCTATGTAAAGATAAGGGCATATATACACAAACACATATATAGGTATTGTTATCTGTATAGCATCCCCTGTATGTATTACAAAAGGTATATGGATCTTGTAGTAACTCTACATTTGATTTATACACAGAGCTTACTTAAACTCTTAACGGCCATGTCATATAGGTTCTCAAAGAAGCAACCTGAGGAACCTGTGTTAGCCTCACCAGATTTAATGTTGCCGTCATCCCGACAGATTCCATTCCAGCGGTTGTATAGTGACGTGGTATGGATATTGTCACTGACATGCTTCACTTCCTCTTGTTTTTGTCGAATCTTTTCCCAGTTTCGTACCAAAAATACATGGTGTTTTAGCACAAAATTCCTACAGAAATTAGAAAAGCATTCAAGAATCACCTTCTTACTGTAAAATTAATTCCTTAATGTGGGGAGAGACAGATATTCAGAGGTATGCTTCTGATGTCAGTGGAGAGGAATTCCACCCTAGCTGGTTAAAGGAGACCTAAGAAGTGCTTACTCAGGCATTTCATGATGCCCTATCTTCAAGAAAAAAAATAATTTCAACATTTGCACAACACTCCATTTCTGAGGAAAACCCCACTGAAATCACTCCTTACCTTTCTCTGTTAGACATGGGCTTCATCTGAAGCTGTGGTGTCAGCCTTGTTGGTGCGTTCACACTTTCACTGGGTTCCTCTGGGATGTGGCCCCTCTGGAAAACAGACCATTCTGATAGACAGGAAAAACTGTGCCAAGCACTTAGCAAAGCAGTAAAAGTAGTTCCTGAGACAGAACCTGTAGTACTTCTCTGAAGTTTAAAATACACAAATATACATTTTTTTTTGGTCTGATGGCACAAACTGATTCCCTATGAACCTTTATCCACCAAAAAAAAGCTGTCTTTACTACTTACTCTCTTCTTCAGTTTGTGCTTTGACTTTCTTTTCTCTTTTGATCGTCCAGGCCTTCTGTGGGTGCTCACAGGCTGATTGCTTTTGCTTGAAAGTCCATTCATTCGCTGACTTTTACCCCCAATTATTCCTCTGCATTTGTCAAAACCACATTTGCAGAGTTGCTTTGGGGGGGGGAGGAAAAGATAAAATACTTTAAATAAAACCCAAAACATTTAGATTATCTCTCACTATTATAAAGAACCTGTTCTGTCAAATACAACGCAATAGTTTTGTTAATCGACCTTCAACTTTACAGAACTGCTTGTGCTTGGTGAGTGTTTTCAAGGTCTTGCATTGTGATCCTTACCTGTTTTTCAACATTAAATGAATGAAAATTGTAGTCGTAAGTCAATTCAGTACCGGCAGGCATGTCTTTAAGTGCATACAATCCAATCCGGTAAACACCATTAACAGACCTGCAGGAAAAATACAGTAAAATATTCCCAATAATTAAAAAGAAAATTGTCTTTGTCCACATAGTGGAAGTATTAGAGACAGGAAGCAACACTTCTGCTGTGCCCTGAATTATGCTTGTTCTTCATTTGTAGTGTTCTCTTGTTTATCTCTTACAATAAACTTTGAAAGCCAAAAAAGTGAATACCGTATTTACAAAGAGTAGGAAGTTGTGCTTCAAATAGTTACAAACTATACTGGCTATCACAACAGATCTACTTATCAACCACCAAGATTCAGGCCCTCACCCTAAATCAAAAGCTTACACTGAACATCATACCTCTCTTCACAAAATGCACTAAAATTCACTGCCTCTCCAATTCTTTTACTTATTTTTTGTGTTGGATTTTAAAATTTAAAACTTGATTGCTATTGCGTAAATCCACTAGAATTATCTGAGAATCACAGGCTACTCTGCCACCACAGCTGATTCCTATTACAACCATCTGCTATTTCACTGTAAGTCATTCATTACAAATTTCTCAGAAGTACTTCCTACTAGTCTGGCACTGGATTTCTTCTGATAACATAGTACTGATATGACACAGGGTGTGCTGCATTCAGAGTACTTCCCTGTTTGCCTGCTTTAAAAAACCATACCTGAATTGCCAGAAGGAAAGAATACACACACATAGATTATTTTATTATTTTACCTAGGCTTCAAAATTTGTAGCAGGTTAACAGTATGACAAACAATGTTGGATTTGCCTTGCCAGAAAACTTGGATCCTGTCTCCAAAACGTCCAACACTTGAAAACATTACATTACTTCTCTTGTGCAATGCAAGCATGATAGTAAATACTATTTACACTGTTCAGCTTGATTCCCCTCCCTATTTTTAGATCGGATTCTCTTAGATGATCTGGTTATCTATATCTTAGTCACTGGTATAGCAGTCTTCCAGTAAACACAGTATATTTTTCTTACCATTTCTGCATCTCACAGTTAGGATTACAGCTGTGGTTGATAAAACGAGCCTCATTGCCCATACGATAACTATCTATCACCATTCCACTGTCTAAATTCAGGCAGTAATGATCACTGTGATTATGGTACTGTTCAATCATCCGGTTCCTAGGAAGCAACACAGGAAAGTTATTTGTGATTCTGCTTGTTGCTGCAAAGCAAACAGGGAGTAACATAGTAATAGCGCATTCAAGAATTCTGAGAGAGGGTTTTGAAGAAAAAGCAATTATAATCGTTTGTATTTTATAGAACCGTACACCTAGAGACGGAGGAAAACCATTATTATACCTATTTTTATAAGTCAAGGCCATTGACAGAGCTTGGATTAGAATTTAGAAATTTGCTCTTCTGGAATGCTCCCTTTTGGGTTCTGCAGATTATTTGTATACATTTCATGTTGATAACCTGTGTATGGAAGAGAAAATGCAAGTATACATTCTTTGGTGTGTATATGTATGCATGTGTACAACAATCAGCCTCTCCCTTTCATTATCTGGGACTGGACACAATTTCTGGAATTACATCCATGGATTACAGCTACTTCTTTTTAGCAAGAGAGCAACAGTAACAAGAGTCAGTTGTGTTAGCAGTTATCTCTGTACGAGAAGATTGCATTTGTCTTCTGATGGAGCTCTAAGAGTAGCAAGTATGTCTCTCCAATCTCAATTGTCCTATGATGCTATGCAGTTAACAAGACCACAATTTCTTTCTTTCATTGGTTATTAATGCTCCCACTTGTTCTTTTTTCTTCATACCTATCTGCAAAAGCTCATTTCCCTTCCTGCCCCATTCTGCCCCTCAATTCTATCTTGCACAGTTCAAATCCTGCACAGTACTCATAATGACATCAAATTCACATTCACTCGTGGCATTTGGCATTTACAGAGCAGATGTGGCAGATGATGCATTCCAAACACTAAGCATTCCTCTCTATTTGACTGAGAAAAACTTGGTTGACAAAAAAAGCTGAATTCTAAGCCTTCCTACTGGTGGCTGTGACCAGAAAAGCATTCTTTTTTTCCCCTTACTCTCCCCTTTGTTCCTGTCTAAGGATTTCCCAGCAATGATAATAGATGCTAAAGTCATTTATTGAGCCTTCCATGCTAAAGCAGCAAATAAATATTTCTACCTGAATTCTTGCTCACTAACAACTTCTCCCAGATATTCAATGATAAACTGTCCTGCTTTCAGGGGTTCTTTGGTACGAATACCCCATCCTTTCTCCTCAGCCCGGAACCTTTCCAGGCACTGCACCCATTCATGCCTCTGTATCCGCTGATTACAACACTGTTCACCACAAGGGCAGGTGTTTGGTGAACACTCCGCAAAGATCATCCTAAAATAAAAAACAAAGAAGTTAAAGGAAGGTGAATAGCATACTTAGATCTATCATACAAGGAAAAAAAAAAAATTCCTTTGTTAAACAAAAGTTATTAAAGAACTAAAATGCTTCTTGCTTTCAAGGTATAATTCACACAGATTCACAGCCTGGCTATCACTGCTACTCAAAAAGCAAAATGGAGCTTTTAACAGGATCTTCCTCTGGAGAAAGAGATGGGGGTGCATGCGTGCAGCAGCAGGTTACCCTGTATGCTCTGTAACAATACTTTTACTACTGGGATTGCATCCAGCACAACTCTTAAGATATTACTGGTTGATGTGAAATAATACATTTATTGAAATTCTCTTATTAGGCAGTCAACCTATTTCTAACCTGTTAAGACAGTCCTCCACACAGCCCTTTCCGTTGTCATCATCTGGTTTCTTACAATTGCAAGTAGTGGCCTCATAGCCAGAAAGAGGCTTGACATCCACATAGACATCTGGAGAAAAAAACAAGAAACAAAAAACCAAAAAACCAAACCCAAACAGGGAAAAGAATTCTTTCCAGGTGAAAAAAATAGAACTATTTATCTACAATATTTTCATTCCAATTACATAAAGCAAAAAAAGAAGGTGGAAGTGTCTTTGGTGGGACAAAGAGCATGACAGAAAGGAGGGGTGTCATGTGAAAATTCCACAGTTTAGTAATAAGATTTTACTTACTAGAACGGATTTTTTTATAAAGTGGGACATCTGGCTTTTTATACAACTAAAAGGAAGAGAAAGAAAGTTTTAATACATTGCGTAAGTGCATCTGTTATTCAAAAGAATCAGGGAAATTAAGTTCTGTACATACGTAACTGTTTGTAATCATTACTAGAAAATACATCTGCATTCTCTTTTTTAGGCTCAGACTACATTAGCATATAGGTCAAAAAAAGTACCTGAATAAGTAGAACTTAGGCTTAACGAGTTAGCTGAGCAGTTTTTCTAACATATTGTTTACTCTTCTCACACTATCTGAACAGAGCAATATGGATAACAGATACTGTGAGGACAGACTATTCTGAACAATGCTGTTCTCTTCAATACTGAAAAGAATGATTATTTAAATCTACTTTGGAGTAAACATCTTTGGTGGCATTACCATGTGCTGACGCTCAAAAAAAGTGAAAAAGAAACATTAAGGTGCTTATCAAAACTGTGACTACAGGTAGGAGCCAAGAGAAATGCAGATTAATCTTCTAGTTAGAGAAACTTCCTCAGCAGATGGAGAAGACTGGAGGGAAAAGGGAAGCTTAGATCACATTTTGTAACTTCCTATATATTACATCCTTTCAAACAAGCTTTAAGGAATAATTTCAAATTATTACATACTTCACACACATTAGCTGCATTGATAGCCTTCCCTCAATAACATAGATGGCAGATAGGCACTGTACAAACTACACAACCATTGTACAAACAAAACTACTCTGTAAGGGCTTTCAATATTCTAGGTAGATACGGAAAATGTTGCGGAAATAGATCACATATATTTATTATTCATGTAATATTGAATAGATAAGATAGGCAGATGTATGTAATCTTCAATACATGGCAAGAAACTGCTCGGCTGAAATGTCAACAACGATCGTTACTTTACGATTAGATTTTGGTGGTATTACAAAGAGTAGTTGGAGCTGTAACCCCCTGGGAATTTCTCTCGCTCATTTACATGCTCAAGTTACATGTCTGAGAGTGCCTTCTTGCAGTAGAGCTGGGGACAGATTTACCCTCCAGCCTTAAATCCTGTGTTAAATCACTTGGTGGAAACTTCTCAGGGAAAAAAAATATGCCTATTTTTAGGTTTGCACATATTTAAAGCTCTTTAAAAAGAATGCGACTGTTAAACAGTTTCTCTTCTTTCCTCAGTATGAAAATGTCAGCTTGCAAGTGAAAAATAAATTCCACTCTGCTGGGATTGATCCAAGAAAAATAAGGCCTGAAATTTCTCCGTGCTGTTGGCAGTACATCTGAATTCTCCGGAGGCTGTCTAAAACAAGATCATTGCAGAAAGCAGGCACACTACCAAAATAAAAGTCTGCAGCAAAATTAACGACTTTTTCAGCAGATACCCACGGGATTGCTATTTTGCAAGAGATGGAATAATGGAAATTATACACATTAAATACATATGCAAATCCTTTTTTTCCTCATACATTGGCAGCAATAAGAATATTCATCAATATGCAGGACATACAAACACAGCTTTCATGTAAGAACCCTGCTATTTTCTTTCTAAGACTTCTGATCATAATCTTGGCAAACGGTAACTTTTTATCTTGTACCTGATTGTGTTTCCACTGCCAGAGGATGTCGTAAGGCAGCTGGAAGTCGATTCTCTTTTGTCTGAGATACTTTCCTGAAACAAAAAGGTCTGTAAGTGGCACACACTCACACTCGCATATCCCCGAGGAAAAAGGGCTGCTCCCAGGCACCCCGCCAAATCCTGACAGGGCCTCTCCACGGCTCAAAGTCAAGCCGGCAGAAGAGCAGGATCCTCCCAGAACACTTTGTTTGCTCGTGGCAAGCACAGGGAAGAGCCCTCCACGCCACCATCTCCTGCATTCTACTCTGCTCTCGCAGTCCGGTTCAAACCTTTACCGCCAGCGAGGAAAGCGGCTGTCTTAGATAGGCGCCTGGCGAGGCAGGTGGCAGAGGGTAGCTGCCCTCCGCTTGGATGACGGAACGTTCCGGATGCCGTCGAGCCCCAGCAGTCACAGTTAAACTCTTAGGGCCAGGAACCCTGCAGGTGTTCACCTGGGAAGGGGCACTGGGCGCGAGCTGCCGCAGGGACAGCAGCAAGGGACTGACAGAACCGGACGCAGCTCTGTGCCTTACAGCAAACGCTAGGAACTTCTGCGTGGAAATCTCCGCGTTGACACTTTCTCCTGAGCTTTTCTGCATACACGCGAATACAACGATTTAGCACAGAGAACAAATATGCATTAAAAAACTTTCTATGCGCAGTTGATGCAAGATGGTAAATGACAGTATTGTACTCAAAGAAACCGAATTAGTTTTGAAAATAGTATCCAAGCCTGTTCCTATGACCTTTACCAAAACAGACTTAAGAACGAATTCAGACTTGGCAAACACATTCCTAAGTGTTTCGGAAAGACTTTGAGATGATCTGTATTTTCAGCAACAACTGAAACTAATTTTAGACAGGATCTACTACTTTCATTGTGGATTTTGTCTCTATTCTAACATTTACTGTCACCCCAACCGCTTCCTAAAGGAAGGAAACCGACCCATTACATACTTTGTTCGCAAGATCTGAGGTCTGACACAAGCTCTAAGTTAGTTCTAGCCAAGATTCAAGTGTTCTCTTATCATTTTGTTGGAGTACTGTGTCACAAAATTGCAGTGAGAAGCGTGACTAAGGATGAGGTGTCAGTTCCATGTCTGATTTCCCAGCTTTTTGAAATGTCAACAAGTGCCTTTACGTTCCTCCAGCAATAGTCGGTGGTTTCATGTAAATTCACACACATACCCTCACCACTGGAAAATAAAAATTGTAATGTTTTTCTTACAATTTAGTCCTAAATTACTTTTCATTTTCAATGCTTTATTCATCCATAGCAGGTTCCAGGAAAGAGCTAAATCTGCCGGGAATTTGCTTTCACTTCTATGAGCTCAGCGGGCGAAACAAAAGGCTCTTTCAGGTGCGCTGGCACCGTGCCTGCAGTGCACGGAAGGTCCCTCCAGCCCCGTCGAGTGGGCACTAGTGCAGTCATCTGGCAGAGCCCTAAACCTTTTAACCCTGCTCTGTAGTTAAACCACTCTCCAGCTACCCGATACAGAGTAATTGAAGCAGCTTTATCTTCAGCGCAGGAGCGTGTTTGCGGCTGCTAGCACAAACACACACGGGGTCGAGGCCTCGTGAAGAGAGAAGAGAACAGGACTGCGGCACTGCGAACTGAACCTGAGCGTCCCGACAGATGGTTTGGTCGCGCAACAAGCGTTATATGACCCAATTCAAAAAGGAATTGAGAAAGGTCGCATTTTTGAGAATTTAAATTAACACCTTCAGTTCTGAAACCTGTTTTGCAGCTACCGATTCACACAGATCTGTCAAACTCTTTGCCTGCTATTACCTCTCTGTGAAAGGCAAAGTTGTGTATGGAGCAAAAAAGTCCAGTTAAAGAAGACAAACCAATTAAACATTTGTATTGGATGGGACAAATATGCCTACTGAACAATGTGGAATTTCCCAAACTCTCTTTGCATGACAGTACTTGAAGTAAGAAATCACAACATCTTAAAAGCTGAAACAATTACCTGAAAAATAAATCAGTCTTGGTTTGTCCTGGGAAATGACATGAGCTGCAAAAACATTAGTCTGGGAGTTCATGGCCATCCCCTCCAGGCAGTCCAGTCCAGTGGACTGCACTTGTGAACAGCATCCTGGGACTCCACGAGTTCTAAATGCTCATGCTAGCCTTAGGTTATGGCTTCTTTCTGCAGAAGGCAAAGAGAAGCCCTAGACCTCATTTCTGTTCTACCTGAGACCTCAAAACAGGGACGAAATAAAAACTTGAAAAAATGAAATAAAAATAGCTAAGTTTTTAATTCTTCCTCACTTTTCTCCATGCTTAAAGACAGACATGATTAAGTGCATGGGGACATGGGGGAATTTGTTATTGCATGCTTAGTTTTTGAGATTTAACAAATTGTCATAATTGTCTCTGGCTATCCTACTGTAACATGAGTTTGAAAAGGAGACTACTGTACTGTATTTAAGCAAAAGTATTATGGCAGTTAAAGCAGGTTTTAAACTAGACTAGTATTTTCTTCTGGTAAACAAAAAATGAGAACAAAGTTAATGTAGCAAAAAAAAAAAAAAGCCTCTTAAGTAAAACTTTTGCACTGAAGAACACAGACAGATGAGTATGACCTTTGGCAAAGTTCATATGCTGAAAGACATGAGTAACCTGGCAAGGTGACAAAAGAAAAGAAAAAAGGGAGAGAGGCAGAGAGATTGTGAAGTCCAAACAGACTACTTCCATGTCACCTAAGTGCGATACTTGTTTCCCAACAACTAAAACACACATGAAGTACCCACCAACGTGAATAGGGGCTGGAAACAATCCATGCTCGTGCTCTCCAGGAGTGTACTCGAGCTTTTCTTTCTTTAATTGTATGAGGCGGCTCTTTGGACTGTGGACGACAGCGACAAAAAAAACCCAAAAAAACCAAAATCAGAATGGAGAACACCTGTCATTTGCAAAACCCACATTTTCTGTTTTAATTAAGGCATGAATGTCTAGAACATCAGGTAAGAGAGTAATACGAGAAATGGTGAGAAAAATTGATTTCCAGACTGCTTGCCAAATACACTTATCACATCCATTTGATTTTTCCCAATAACTACTATTCAGGCAACACCTAATGGGGCACCATCAACTTTAAATTCCTAATATGCGATACATAAGTAATAACTAAGATTACAAAAATAAAAGATGATCAACAAATCGTATCTGCTGTTGCTTGCTTAGGTATTTGACATGTTATACACTTATAGTGCCTGATTTCCTAATTTGCTAAGAGCAAATGTTCACGTGCTACGCCTTTAGAAGGCTGTTCATCAAGAAAAGCAGGAAAAGAACAGGAATCAGAGTTTAGGAATATGAAATAAGAATGGTTGTATGGGTCAGGCAGATGTCAAACCACCTAGCTCAGTAACCTGTCTTTTATAAACAACTCCTTTTGGCTACTGACAAAGTATGGAAAGAAAAAGCTGATGTGGTTACATTTAGTACTGCAGCCCTGCAACATTCAGAAGAGACTTCTAAATGTTAAATATACCAAAGATTAAAATTATATTGAAGCCTATTAAAGTTCACTGAACTTTTTAAAGGGGTTTATTTTAATAACCGGACATACAGCTGAAAGCTGACTCAGTAAAGAACATGATATTGTTTAGCTAGTGAACGGAAAATGCAAGTTAAAAACAAACCTTTAGATACAGATATCAACAACTGAAAATAGTTGTTGGTCAGAAACAGAACTGATAGATTGCAATAATTTGTGGTTCACATACTCTTCTAACACTTTCTGGATTTCTGGTACTAATTTCACAAGTATAACAAGTTACTAAATTCTAGTGACATAAAAGCTAATAAGGCATACTGCTGAAACGAGGGCTCTGTTGAGCTAAATGCTGTATATACTCTTCATTAAATGGCTCTCCTTTTAATAGAGTTATGTGGCAAGGCTCTAGTTACTATGATACACTTGCATTTAACTTAATGTATACAGGTGGACATATAGGTATCCTAATCAAAAAGCAGTAACATTCTCTCAAACAATAAAGGTTATGGTTTTTAAATAATATGACCCTCTGTTTACTGAGGGCAGGAATTAGCTTTATTAGCTTTGGCAAACAGATAGCTCCTTTGCCCACCAGGCAAAAATGATATCCTAGAGGGGATTAAAAAAAAAAAGCACCCCCCCCCCCCCCCCCCCAAGCCCTAACTCGTGTCTTCTATCCTTTCAAGTTGTGCTGCACTGAATCACTAAGACTTGCAAAGAAAGGCCATAAAGTAACTACTTACAAAACCTGGAAAGTAAGTTCTTATCAAGAGGAAAAGGAAAGGTATTTTGAAAAGGCAAAGTGTGAACCTCCATTTCCAAGAGGCAAGCAAATCCTTAAACCAAAGGCAGAGAAAAAAGGAAAAACGTTCAATAGAAAGGTGACTTAATTCAAGCCAAATGTGCACCCTTTAATGCCCACATATTCAGTGTAAAGGAAGCTAATGGCAAAATAAATTATGGTAAATAAACTGCAAGGAGGAAACCAGTGTGGAAAGTAAATGCAGAAGGCAATTATCTAAAAACACGTAACACGAATTACTTCAGGGACTGCAGACACACCCGTCTTAGACTTAGTCAGAAAGAACACTGGGGAAAGTACCTACTCTGTTTTCCTTCCAAACACAGCGATGAAGTATTGTTAGAGGCATGTAAAAAATTGTTACAACAAATCAGTAAGCTGAACAAAGGCCATCAATACTTTAGGGACTTCAGAGGGAAAGGCTGAGATGGTATAATAAAGCATAATTATTCATGAAAAAAGGGAATATACTAAAATAATCCAGTATAAACAATACACGCAGTTTTATAAACATAAATACCACGCAAAAAAAGCCTCATGAATTAAAAAAGGCCTCTCTGCACTATCAAGAAAAGGTCTCTCTTAACAGGCCCACATATTCCCACTAGGAAGATAATGAGCTATTTTAGGCTGGGGTTGCTGGGCAGGCAATAAAGGTTCTGGTTTTGTGTTTAGCTATTATCTTTATGAAAAGACTTGGCTGAGGCCTGCTGATAGCCTCGCAGAAACTTAAATTCGGTGTCAGGGCCCCAAGCGCCTTTGTGACCCCGGCCAGCCTCACGGGAGGCTTCGACCCAGCCCTTCTGCCCACGGCCCCGCAGATCCATTCCCGCTCAGCCCCGGACATTCAGTCCCTGCCTGGACTGCCTTGTCGTGCACCCACCTCCAGCTCGGCCGCGGCCACGGCAGCTGTGGATCTGGTGGCCGAGACCTGCACTGGCTTCCTGGCTTGACCCTGGACCTGCCTGGCAATCCTGGACTGCGTCCGACCCCGTTCCCATCACCAGAGCTGATCCTGACCTGCAGACTGACCTCCGCACTTAACCTGGGCCTGCCTCGCCACCACAGACTGGTCTGGCAATCCAGACTCTTGGCTGAGGCGGGGAGCCATTGCCCGCTCTGCGACTCGCCTCACGCGGGGCTGTGGGACTGACAACACGTCCGCTTTGCCACTGCTCGCATCACATTCTGTTTGTGTCCTTTTTTAACTAAGCTGGAATACTTACTAGCTAGACAGACCTCAGTACAGATAGCGCAGGTCACAGGAATTCCCAGGACTAAACTGACTGTCCTCGCAGCCTCCGCGGATCAGCCGACTGCGCTGCTATCAAGGACAAGTACCTGCTCATTTTCACACCATGCTCTTTAAGATGTTTCCCTCAATAAGCAGATGTAATGATTGCTGCAGTTGAAAAGCAAAAGATCTCTCCAGAAAGCCAGGATCACTCCCTCCCCTTTTCAAGCAAGCCAGTTAGAATAGGGTGAGACCTCACCAATAATCACAGAGGAATGATACCTTCTACTGTTTCAGAGTAGCGTACTTTCAACAGTAAGCTGGAGGAGTACGTTTCTGATCACTTGACAGACTGAAACGTAAGCCTGGCTAGATAAGAAATGCTTCCCCTCTCTATAATCCACTGCCTAAAGTTGTTTGGTTCGGTTTCTGTGGGGACAAATTTAAAATACACATTTCGTAAATGGTCCGATTACCAACAGACTAACCTGGCCTCTCTTTGCAGGTTCCCAATAACAGAGCGATGGTGAATTAATTTTTTTGCTGAAGATGAGAACATTTTGTACCATTCTGCAAAGGCTGAATGTCAGGCTTAGTCTCAGAATGTCAGTCTAAAGCCTCAGGCAAATTAAGAATGGAACAAGGACCAGAACCACAGTCTTCTTTCCTGTGCCTCCCTTTCCCTCCATCCCTCTCCTTCCTTCCTTTCTGGTATGCTCTTCCATTTCTGTTCCCCCTCTCCAGCTTCTAGTGTCTTCTCCCTACACTCTTACCATGTTGGCTGGGATTAGTTCTCTGTGGAATGCACAATTACATTTTTGAGGCGTGGAGCCCAGTTTTCTCTCTGACACCATAGTTTGACAAACATCTGAAGTCAGTATAAGCTGGTTTTGATGCTCCCCACCTTCTGTTGGCATAACTGTTGGTATGACTGCAAGGTTAACTGCACCAGGAAACCTACTGTGGAAGGCTGGATTTCATCTGAATCCCTACCCCAGCCTAGTTCGGTTAACCTGGTCATCATGCTGGGACAAAGGAAGGGACAGCACAGTGATAGGAATAAGCCACAAAGGTGAGAGGAAAGTAAAACTGATTCTTTTAGTGCAATGTTAAGCATTTGCTGAACTGCAATCTTAGACGGTCATTTTAATTCAGCTGGCTGATTTTTCAATAGGTTTGCTTCTAAAATGTTCAATTACCTACGCTGAGTCACCCTGCAGCGCCACAAACTCTAACATCAGCAAAATGGAGGCACTGTAGGAGCAAAGTGCCTATCACGTGGAAACACCACGTCCCAGAAGAGCGACAGGCCTGCACTAAACTACACTGTCTGTGCAACCATAGTCTTTGACCACCTACGGATACCTAATGACGGGCGAGATGCAATTCAGTGTTGATCCCAGCAAATTCTATCAATTACACTTTTGCAATAAGGACTCATATTTGTTACTACTGATAAAAATAATGTATTATATAAAAATATTTCCCTAAACAATATACAACATTTTGATTAATTGATAATTTACTAATTATTACTAAATTTCTTTGGTGAACTAGACTTTGTACTCCTCTAGGAAAGCCACTGCTGGGTAAATAGATACTGACTTCTGTACAAAATCTTCCTTTGTTCTCAAAGCTGCAGTCTTGTGCAACCACACGCTGAACTTCTCTTCAGCAAAAGATCTGTATAAATCTTCCAGTGGGAGCTGAGGATTCTGGAAAACTTGTGGAGGTTAACATCAGATCAGCTAATGTTGTCTACAAAATTACATTTGGAAATTGAGGTAGAACTGAGACTGACTCCAGAAATCATTCCTTTTATTCTTAGTTCATTTGCAAGGAATCAACGTCTGAGCTTTCTTCACTGCATTTTAACAAAGTTTCTAGATCAAGGTGAGTTTGAGCAAAATCCTGTTGAGGCAAACTGTATAATTCAAGTGGCTGCAGAGAAATAATGCAGACTTCTGTCTTTTAACAGTAGACTAAAACTGGCAATGACATGACAAACATTTTCTGTGCTGCTGTTTAGCAGTCAGATGTGACTGATCTAGAGAGAGGCTGTAAATTCTAACAGTAAACCTCAGTAAAACTTTCACTACTTCCTATGTTCTAAAGAAATTTAGGAAGTATTTAAGAAAGATCCAATAGAGTAGGAAAATGGCTTTTAAGGCAGTGTCTGCAACTGAACACTGCAAACAGAAATACAGAACGGTGAGTACAACACCCATTAATAGAGAATGCAGAGACTGTTTGAATGGAGACAGCAATAATGCTTAACTGTACCATCACTAGAGGGTGCCGTACGATTACAGAGTTGCATTTTTGTTCTCAACTAGGATCATGTTTTCACACTCATACAGCAGGAAGTTATATAAATAATAGGGTAACAACATGAACTTCTGCTCTCCTCTTGCACTGACATATGTCTGACTGTGCAACAGAACTGGAACAGCAAGTTACATCAGCAGAAAATTTAATTATAAAAAGGTGACTATTGTTATGCTGATTTAGTCTGCTGAACTGATTTAGTGAAGAAGAGACCCAGTGCCAGCATGAAAGAATGATGGGATCAACCCTTAAAGCTGCACCTTGCTGTAAGACCAGATACCTAAATAGAGATGGCCACAGATCTGTCCTTGCCCAGCTATGCGTTTCCACGCCTTGTTTCAGTATCGGTGCTCAAACAACCATGCAGAGGTAGTTCAGATTGTGTAGGCAGCATTTGCTTCCTTGGTAGGATAAAGTTTCCTCAGTGTTCTTAAGCAGCTCATCACAAACATCAGTAACAATGCAAGGGAAGAACTCAGCATGTGGAGCAACAGGCAAAGGGGAAGACAAAATCAGACCTCTTTAAGCTTCTAGGGAACTGCAACACAAAATGTGATGGGAGATGGAGGGCTGTAAGTAGAGCTCAGCTCTGTCATGGCCTTCTCCAGGGGGAGTGAACTTGATTCCATCATCATCCACAATACCTACAAACCCTGACTTTCACATTCTGTATTCATACAATTTTTCAAATAACATGTTTGCTTATTGTCTATGAAATAAAGGTCCACCCTTGGCTGGCTAAGTCTGACAATGCAACTCACATTTTATAGTAAAGAAAAAGAGAAGACTCTCTCAGGTCCCCTCCTAAGGCAACAGACCTAATTTTTATGATAGAATATTTGAATGTTGCATGCCTGTGTATACCAGTGAGAGAACATCCAAATGCTGAAAATGTTAGCACATCTGCTTTCAAACTATTAGAAACATAAGCAGTTGCACTTTGATTAGACCCTTATCTTTGTTTCTTCCTTAGAGTCTTGATCCTTTCATCGATGCCTTCATTCTGCTATGGAAAGAGAAGACACCAGGAGCAGCTGATAAACTATACTAGCAGTCTCCCACTGGTCTCTGTAACATCTTAATGTCGTCTACAACATAATGAGAAGGTGCCCAGTTTTCTCTCTTTTTAATCTGTCAGATCATATTATAAGAGAAGTGCAAATTCTTCTTTGACTTTAACACATTTGTTCAAATGGCTGTAGAAAACTTATGTAACTACAAATGGAAGCAGAAGTGGGCTGGTTATCAGATACAGGAGACGTCCGCTTTCTAATGTACACTAGGCTTTGAGCCGACCAGTGGGGGGGGGGGGGGGAAAGAACTAATCTCATAGAAAGTGAAGATGAACCTCACTTGACTGTGAAATGAACAAGGTGCATATCTGAAAATCTTTCACACGCAAGACGACCAGTCGTCATCATTCAGTCAATAAAAATAGAAAACTAATGGCCCCTTTTATGTAGACACTGTACTCAGTACCTGCACACCTCAAGCTCTCCCAGCACTTTTACTGCTGTGATCGTTAAGATTGTTGGATGAAGCTCTCTTACCTTCGTCAAGGTCGATACTCAGAAACACTTTCAGATTGGTGGAGGCTGCTTTCTGACTGGGGTTACATTTTAAATCTTCACTGGGTCAGATTCTGATAATTATCATGCATGTAATTTTTCACAGGCTTGAATTAAGTTGATGGTTTTATTTCAGCTACTCATTAGTAGCACCTCTTTATGGCTCTAGTTGAAAGGAGACAGTTTCCACTGGAATATCAGACAGCAGCTTTTCACTGGTATTACTTACTCTGTTGTTTTGTACACATCAGAGTAGAGCCCTGCCTTCTGGTACTTCTTCTTTGGCGGTCGAGGTGCTTTTTTCTCACGCTGGGCTAGAGCAGGCAGAGGCTGTTCAGTGTTTTCAGATTCATGCGGTTTCCCAAGGGCATCATGTGGACTGGGAGGTTCAGCTACTGTCTCAGAAAAACTGGAAGAAAAAGTAAAGATTAAGGATTATCTTATCATATTTCTTACGATAAAGATTATCTTTCTATATTTCATTATTCTTCTCTATTATCTGGTCAGCAGAAAAAAAAAGTCCATGTTTCTGAACTACTGGATATCTCAGCTATTTTAAAGCAATGCAACTCAGTGATCATGACCAAGTGTTGGTTAAGCATAATCATAAGAAATGTATGATCTTTTTATAGTAATGTTGTTATTAATTACTACAAAAAGAATGTTGTTTGTACTACTAATGTTTATTATCGGAGCCTCAGTTAAGTAATTTAGAAGGTGGCTTTTGCTATCTGCTTTTGTACTCTAAAAATAGTATGTGGTAAACCTTTTCTTAGCCTTCAGGAGAGCCCTACAACACACCCTTTGAACATGTGGTTCCAGCAACATTCTGGGAACCTAAATGCCTATATTACAGTATTCATTTCTGAAACACAAATGGATGGCTATTTTTCAGAACTATTCTGAAAACACACACAGGAAGACTTCTGGAAGAGTTTGATCTGTTTGTATTGATGACTGTGGGGATAAGCATGTGAAGATTAGACCAGAGACAGACTTTTGGTGTGGTCCTTTACTAGCCAGTGATTGCACAGGTGCACACCTTAACTCCTCCTTGCTGCTTTGGTTTTACTCTTTGTTTGCTGTATATCAACTGATCTCTCCTGACATTCTGTGTTGCTTCTAAGTCTTTGTTTGTACTGCATGTGAGTCACACTGATTCCCATGGCACATGTAGCTCTTACAGTTCCTTATTCTGCACACGATGAAGGAACAATCTTTGCTATGACATATCATCAGTAAACCTGTTACCAACTCATTAAAAGTATTCTTCACCAAGACAACCATAAAACTTGCTTCACTTGAGACACAAGCACAAAACTATCAGTTTTAGATTACCTGAGATTCCATCCCTTCAGTAACTTAGGAAGACCCTAAGCATGCTTAAAACTGACATGTTGGTTCCCTCTAAACTGAACTCCTTAATAAAAACAAATGTAACAAGCAGAGCCCATTAGAGTAGGATTCTTTCATGGACTGAAATGTTATAAAATCAACAATGACTACACTGAGGGTACAAAATTGCGAGGGAATTACCTCTTATTGCTCTCCTGTTCATCTTCTGGTAAAGACTTTTGTCGCTTCCTGGCCTGTTCCTCTGCAAGCCACCTCTTTCTCTTCCAGCCTTTTCTGTGATCTGTATTCAAGTTCACGCTTTGCACTACAGCTTCAATCACATCTGTGATGGTATCAGGTCCAAGATGTAAGGGACTGCTGCTTTCTTCTCTTTTATCTAACTCCTGACTGACCAGTCGAGCTGCCTGGAAAGCTTGCATTGAAACGACAGCCTGCATCGGATATTTCCGGGGCCTACCTGGCCTGCGCTTCACAAAATTGTTCCCTGTCCGTGACTGCCTTTGCAGCTTTTTGGCTTTCAGAATTTTATTGACGTGGTCAAGATTTTTTTTTGTTGCCAAGATCTTGTTATAATTGCACATTTTCCTAGCTTGTCGCTGCATGGCTTCAACCACACTTCTCTTGAGATGATGTGGGGAATAGCTGTTTGGTAGTCTGTCTGACAGAAGAGAGATACTATCGCTGCAGGAGCTGCTGGGAATTGCTGGAGCTATGAGGCTGTCCTGTTTCCCCAGACCTCTCTCCCTATTGTGGTTTCGAGCAGGACTAGCTGATGGTGGAACAGACACATTTGCAATGACTGCTTCTAAGGTTTTGTCCAAAGTAGCCTGGCCTTCATGTTGTGCCATGCGCTGCAGTAAGCTATCCACTGAATCATCAACAGCAGCTGCCAGCCTTGCTCCCCGGGTAGGTACTCCAATCACTGAAACACAAACATACACATACTGAAACAGACCTGACACATAATCAAATAAGGTTGGAATTAAAACACAATAGTTGGATAGACTGACAGCCTTTTATATCCCACAATTGCCTGGAATGTTCAACGACAAGACATCAATTTCTGAAACACAAGTTCTAAAGGGAAAGGGACCTAGCGATGCAAGTAAGCGGAAAGTCTACATTTTATATCATCAGTTTTAACATACAATTATTTTCTCTTTATTCACATGCAGTCCCCCACTTCTACTAGCAAAGAGCAACAAAGGCATTCCCTATGTACAGTCCAGAACTCTTCTCAAGTTTCTTTCTTGTCAACACTAAAAGTAAGAAACCCTCTGTGCACAGAAAAATTAAGTACTGATAAAAAACAGTTGAGCAACATCTGAAATGTTTTTAAACTGATTTTTCTTTTTTGTAGTTTGGAAGTACTGAAACAACCTTTTCATTGCTCTTGCAGTTTCTTTATCAAAAAGACAAACATAATGATGACAGAACTGATTGCAATAAAGAACAGGCTTGGATAAAGGTAAATAAAAATATCTGGACAAAAGAGAAAGGCTAATTTACACAGGAAGTAAAGTTAGATCTCACTTTTTAAACAAAATGTTATATGCTTTAGAGCTGTAAACTGGTATTTGAAAAAGAGAATTTCCAGGTCAGCCATATAGATTATGCTGTATTAGAAAGGGATTTGTTCCAAACTAAGAGCTTTCCAAAGCTGCCCTGCTGGTTCTTAGTGATAACATTTAATCATAAGAAACCCTGTTTTTTCTGGAATAAAATGGATGCTGTCTTCTCATAAATATATCACAATTGCACATTAGCATTTACAAAATCTTACTGTAATTGCGGAAAATTATTTAGATTAGATCTACTTAAACTAGTGGGTCCTAGGCTGTAGACTGAAGAGCATGTACTAGTGTAAAGGTAACTGTTAAAGGGAAGACAACAAAATGTTTTATTAAGGGGTTTCTATCATTTGACAGGAGGGAGATTATGCATTAGCTGACAAAGATAAAGCATGAACAGTTTAAAATAAATATTTTCTGGTCCTAATGCTCACAAGTGTGGTACTTTGGAGAAATGTATTCCTCATTAAGACTCCAAAGTCATGAATTTGCAAGTGCAAATGAAAACGTGCTTCAGAGTGTGCAATTTAAAGGAGGAAGAATCAGCATAACAAATTCTAAAAATCCTCCTATGAACAACGTTCTCTCTACAGGGTGAAAAATGAACAGAGAAACGTACTTGTTGGGTCACTGCTGTAAGCCTAACTTTAACCACTTGGAAAACCTAGCAACCTGAACAACTTTGAAAGAACTGGAAGGATTTACGCTTTCAGCTTTCAATTTTAGATCAAATAATAAAGATAAATTACCCTTTGTCTTCTTATGGTCTTTAAATACACATCGGGATGGAGCTGAGGGTTCCTCACAGAAACACCATCTGTTTAGCACAGTGAGCTCTGCAAACAGCTGCACCATCCAATGATAACCAAACTATCCAAGACAACACATTTGGACACAAAGTCTAATGGATGTCCTTGAACTAGTGTTTCTGTTTGGAAACTGATCCAAAAGGATGGGACAACTGAAGGCTATGATCCCCAAAACAGCTGCAGCCCTGGTCAGGCACACTTGCAGCCCTTGGTAACACAGCAGCTCTCTCACAAACACACTGAAATCCCACATGCATTCCAGATCTATGGAAAATATAACAAAGACTGGTCTTTTCAGCTGCATCATCAGTTCAATGACTTTGAAGATGATAAACTTGTGATTAATTTCATTCTTATGCTCTCCTGCACAAAACATGCCTGAATTTTTAACACTTTCCTATACACAGACTTACACCAATTGCAGTTGCCCCCTTAAAATGAGTAAGTAAAAGAAAGTTAACAAGACAGAGAGACAAAAGAGAGAACACTTCTTCACTGCAGATGACTTACTTTAGCATACACTGAATAAAGCATCTGTTGCAAATATTTGTTTAAAGGGAGGAGGAAATAGCAGTTTTGGCACATTCTTCCTATATGGAAATCATAACCAGTTCTGTAAGTACCAATCCTAAGGATGTTTACTACAAATCTGCAATCAACTTTGGTGCCTAAGAATGTTTGAATTCTGCTAACAGGAGTCCTTTCTACAACTGGACTTCTTACAAAATTGGTCCATGTTACAGATTTTTTTGTGTCCAATCATAGGTGAGCTCACATCACATTTTCCTCAGAGGGACTGCAAACAGAGTCTGTTTTTACTACATGGCTGACAACTTGCCAGTAATATACAGGAAATGAACATTTTCAGATCTTCCCTCTGACAATTTGGTCAATGGATTCGACAGTTTTGTAGGTGTGAAAATGTGACAGATAGCAACATGTATGCATTCACACACAGTGTGACTGCACAAGCCTTCCTTCCTTACAAAAGAAAGCTCAAAACACATCAAAAATACCTTTCCCTTCCTCATGAAGCAAACAAAGATGGAATTCCTCAAGCAGCAACTGGCACAGTACGTCACCCCATGGCTGAGAAAGCCAGCTCCCTCAGTATCCTGTTGGCACACATTTGCTCAACTTCACGATGATTTTGCGCATCTGAGACTTGGTCCTCATTTGACAGAATTGATGAGGATGCTACCAGAGTTCCCACGGCTTTCAGTACTTCCACCTCTCGCCTACGATCACTGACCTGCCTAAGGTCATTCACAACTGTATCATTAGTGATGTCTGGGATGAGCTGCTTGTCATCCTCCATCACCTTAGCAGGATTCTCACATGCTACGAAGGAAATGTATCGGCACAGTCCGTCTTCTACCCAAGGGCAGAAAACTGTCTGCCTTCAGAACAGTGCAGAAGTCAAGCTCTTCTCCATGGAGGAATGAATCTATTCATCTAATTCATTGATTAACTGTAGTGTCACAGGTCTTCCTAGCATTAAAAGCATTGAGCTTTATGAAGACTAATTTAGCCTGGTAAGGAACCAAATTCTGTTCTGCCACAGCTATGCTGCCACTTCTGTTAAGTGCCAGCTTAAGTTTCCCTATTCTACAACCCAATTTGCAGCACTTGTATCCTAAAACGTAAGTGGAAAAACTCAGTATCTCCATGAACATATTGCTGCTGTTAAAGTTATCATAGCAATGCTGTCTCAGCTGTCTGTAGTAGCAGTGGTCCTGAAAACAAGGCCACCAAATACTACTTGCCTGTAGAAGATGTGCTCTCAGATGTTGATCTCTTTCTGGAAGGGCTGCAATTTGTGCTCTCTGACTGCCTCTGGGAAGGTTTGTCCTGTGTGGGCAAAGTGCCTGAAAAGCAGATCAGGGAAGAGAAAAGCACAAAAAAAAAAATCATTTCAGTCTGGCAGTGCCAATACAACACATTGTAGATGCTAAATATTCAAACTAAGATTACTCTTTTTTAGCTTTAGGAACACTTGCTTGCTATAATGCAAGTAGGTGGAGAAGGACAGAAATGGACCATCGAGAAGGAATTTCTCACAGGCTAATGGCATAGGTAGGACAGCAAACAAGCGATGAGAAAAAGCCACTTAATATCATCAGAGTATTAGCTTTTATGTAAAAAAAGAAGACAACCCCCCCATATTCCTACTTTCAAATGAACCCCCTAGCTTTGTTCCTTGATCTTCACAGAACAGTTGAGTTTGGAAAGGACCCCTGCAGATTACCTAGACCAACCACTCTGCTCAAACCAGGGTCAACCAGAGCAGGTTGCTCAGGGCCACCACGTTCAGTCAGGTTTTCAACATCTCCAGCAACAGAGACTCCACAACCCACAGTTCAATAACCCTTACAGTAAGACACTTTTTTCTTATGTACAAACAGAATTTCCTGTACTTCAGTGTGTGCCCATTGCCTCCTGTCCAGTCCCTGGGCACCACTGAGAACAGCGCGGCTCCTTCTTCTTTACTCCCTCCCATCAGGCACACGTACACGTCGTTAAGATCTCCCTTGCGCATTCTCTCCTCCAGG
Organism: Pelecanus crispus; assembly: GCF_030463565.1. NCBI lineage: Eukaryota > Metazoa > Chordata > Aves > Pelecaniformes > Pelecanidae > Pelecanus > Pelecanus crispus. The sequence goes on from NC_134664.1 coordinate 1,511,629, forward strand.
CTAAACAATCCCAGCTCTCCCAGCCTCTCTCTGCATGACAGATGCTCCAATCCCTTAGTCATCTTCGTGGCTTTTCACTGGACTCACTGCAGTATGCCCACGTCTTTCTTTTCTTGTACTGGGGAGCCCAGAACCGGACACAGAACTCCAGATGTGGTCTCACCAGGGCTGAGTAGAGAGGAATAATCGTCACCCTCGACCTGCTGGCAATGCTCTTCCTCATGCATCCCAAGACACTGCTCCTCATAAGAGCCTTTCCAGCCCATTCCGCCAGCAATGGTCCCCCTGAACAGTGGCACAATTGTCTGGTGTATCCACCAGCTGTATCTGAGCTGTATCTCAGCTGTATCATCCCCAAACTTGCTGAGGGCGCACTCTGTCCCATCATCCAGACCATTAGTGAAGAGGTTAAACAGTACTGGAGCCCATATCGATCCCTGGGGTACACAGAGAGTGACTGGTCTCCAGCTGGGCTTCGTGTTGCTGATCACAACCCTCTGTGCCTGGCAGGTCAGCCCATTTTCAATCCACCTTGCTTTGTAAAAGCATTTCTCTTCCACTCCTCAGGCAGAACTGCTTCATGTAAGACGCTATAAACTGCAGAAAGCTGAAAAGCTAGAAAAAAAAAATCTTAAGTGCTTCTTTAGACTTGTCCCTTGCTATGTTAACTTTTCCTTTTTAAGATCCTGTCACACACACACACACACAAAAATTCTGCTTTGGTCAGCCATGGCAAATATGTAAAAACCCCAGGGTCTAAACAAATGAGAGAGATTGTTATCTACACACAAACAAGTACAATGCATGATTCAATTTTAGACACCTGTAAAACATGTTTCACTGTATGTTCTGAATGCACAGGGCTTGGTATTACAGAAAAAATCATTAGATAATGGCTTATCATTGCAAGATGTCATCAGGCAGCAGCAATCACAATTACCATTACTTAAATTAAAAACAGTTTTTAAAAAGCTACAGAAATCTCATGACTATTGAAAGGTTAAGGGACAAAACTGGTAATGGCATCTTTGCTGATAACATGAGGAAAGACCTATTTCTGTTTTCTTTCTTACATATACGTATTTTCTTAGTGTATCTTGTTCTATTTCCCTAAAACTTAAACTTTTAGAGAACCCCAATAACTCTTCATGGAATGCTTTGGGTGGGAAGGGACCTTTAGAGCCCGCCCACCCAGCCCCACCCCTGCAGCGACAGGGACAGCTTTAACCAGAGCAGGGGGCTCAGAGCCCCGTCCAGCCTGGCCTGGGATGTTCCCAGGGATGGGGCCTCCACCGCCTCTCTGGGCAACCTGTGCCAGTGCCTCACCACCCTCACTGTAAAAAACGTCTTCCTCGTATCCAGTCTAAGTCTCCCCTCCTTTAGTTTAAATCCATTACTCCTTGTCCTGTCCCAACAGGCCTTGCTAAAAAGCTTGCCCCCCCCTTCCTGCAGCCCCTGTCAGCACTGCCAGGCCGCACTCAGGCCTCCCCGCAGCCCCCTCCTCTCCAGGCTGAGCACCCCCAGCTCCCCCAGCCTGGCCCCGCAGCAGAGGGGCTCCGGCCCTCGGGGCATTTCTGTGGCCTCCTCTGGCCCCGCTCCAGCAGCTCCGTGTCCTTGTGCTGAGGGCCCAGAGCTGGGCGCAGGGCTGCAGGGGGGGTCTCAGCAGAGCGGAGCAGAGGGGCAGAATCCCCTCCCTCGCCCCGCTGCCCACGCTGCTGGGGATGCAGCCCAGGACACGCTTGGCTTTCTGGGCTGCCAGCGCACATTGCCGGCTCATGCCCAGCTTTTCATCCCCCAGCACCTCCAGTACCACTAACTCTTGAAAGCAAAGGTTATGGGATTTGTCAAAATTTCATAGAAAAATCTGCATATTGCAATTATGAAAATGCTGAGATATTAAAAATTCAGATACTAGTATAAAAACCTAGGTAGGCAAAAATGCATATGGCAGCATGCAATGAGAACAGGCACATCATGAAAATCTCTAGAAGAGAAAATCTAGCATGCATACTTAAAAATAGACTTTCATTCCTTCCCTTTGAAATATTGTCGTGATAAATGAGCTTAGTGCTGCATGTTCAGTTCTGATCTCTTTCCTTACTGACAGACTCCAAAGAAATGACAGAGCGGGCCACTGACGTTATGCTCTAAATCAAGGCCACAAATTAGCACCCATGCAAATAACCGTTTGCTTCAACGTGTGAATAGCAATCCTAAGGTACAAGACGATGGGAGAATCCTGGAATGCACCAAACTGACTTACTGGGAATCTTCAAGAAATTCTCCTTTCAGATTCTGTCTCGTCTCAAAGTTTGGATTTTGGTTTTAATCACGGCTGTTATTAGCTCATGGTGTAACATCTAAGATGTGTTCGATTGATAGAGGAAATAAACACTTTTCCAAATACTCTAACTTCTTGACAAGGCAGAGGAATAATTTTCTTTTTCATTAATTCTTCTCAACAAGGGCGCAATCATAAGGCTGCTGGACATTGTCCCAAGTTGCAGATCATATTCTTGGTGAAGATCTTCTGATTTTCCTGCGTGGCACCCTGATGTAGAGACGGTGCTGGTGGGCTCTTAAAGAGGGCTTCTGTACCGTCTGTTCCTGCAACGCGCAGGTAAAAAGGAAGCTGCCGTGGAGCTGTGCAAGGAGACTACACATGGTTGCTTAACGTTAGAAAGAGCAGTCAACTGTTTTTTTATTCCGTAATGAGTTTTTCTACTAAGAAACTACAAGACACATTGATTTCATAAAGCCTAGATTAACACAAATACCCTGGGAGCTCAGAGAGGAAAAAAAAAGAATTATACAGCAGGAATAATTAAGCAGGAATAGGTTATGAGTTACAGCGGTGGGGGGAAGCGGGAGGAATTCGGAGGGCTGCTCGGAGGGCGCAGCTGTTCGTGAGGGCGCGCGCTGCCGGGGCACGTTCATACCCCAGGGGCCTGTTCATACCCCAGGGGCCTCCTCCCTCCCCCATTTAGCGGTTACTGCCCCGGCCCGGCCGGCAGCACCGGCTAAAGGGCTCCCGGCCCCGCTCCCGGCCCGGCCCCCCCGCCCCCGCCCCCGCCCCCGCCCCCGCCCCCCGCTCGGCCTCCGCCACGCGCGAGGGGCCCGGCCCGGCCCCAGCCCTGCCCGGCGCGGCCGGCAGGGGGCGCCGCTGCCCGCCCCGCCGCCGCCCGGAGCCGGCCCGGGGCCCCGCGGGGCTGCAAAGCGCTCGGGGGGGGGAGGGGGGGGCTGCAAAGCGCTCGGGGGGGGGGGAGGGGGGGGCTGCAAAGCGCTGGGGGGGGGGGGGGGGGCCGCGGGGCTGCAAAGCGCTCGGGGGGGGGGGGGCCCGGCGGGGCTGCAAAGCGCTCGGGGGGAGGGGGGGGCCGGCGGGGCTGAGCTTCACCCGCGACCCTCGGGGCAGGGACGCGCGGGGGCGCCTGCGGGCGGTGCCCGGTGCGCGGATGGCAGCGTTTGGCACCTCCCGGCCTCACGCACCGTCGGTGGGACGCACGAAAGGCGCACGCCTTCCCGGCACGCTACACCTGCGCACCTCAAACCCGTCCTCTTGTTTTTGGAGGGGTCGAAGGCAGTGAAGACTTTCCAACTGCCCCGATCCCCACCGAACAACTGATTTTGTTTTTCCTTCCCCTTCCTTCCAGGAACCGTGAGCAGCACACCGAGACCAGTCTACGATAAGCTATCAGCTGTTTGAAATAACTCGTGGTGCGAAGCCACAGAAGTTTACTAAAGACCACTGTGAACTTCAGACGAACAGGTAACAGCGTCCCACAAAAATCTTAAAACGTTAGAGCCTCACAACCTTCATCGTCGTAACTGTGTGTACATGCTGTCTGTATTGAAGAACAAGCCTACAGCACGTAAACTTCTGTCTAAACTTCACCTCCCGTGAAACACCGACCTTTGCTGGAGTCCTCTTTGCCAAAACACGCGCACTTCTAATTCAACTCGGACACAGGCAATCTCTGAAAACACCTAGCATCAGCTAATAGCAGAGACAGAATCCGTCAGTTAATTCAACCAGGCAAGGTTTACGTTCAAAAGTATATGGAAAGAAGCGTATTTTCCATATGGGATACCTTGAAATAAAATACCATTAATATCCCCCACGGATCATACAGAACCATTTTAGAAGGCATTCCCTGATGCTGGTCTCTGACTACTGGTTTTAACTGCCCTGACTCAGTGTTTTCTCCACCATGCACCTAAATTGCATCTGGTTTAATAAATAAACAATCTTTGATGCACCACAGGTTTTTTTCCTCCACCTGTGCTATTTTCTTAAGTGCACAAAAACATCTAAGTCTTCCATAGTAATAGTTTCAGAATCACAATTCAGCACTACAGTTAAAAACAAAACAAAACATGCAACTTGACACTGATCTTCTAAAAGAAAAAAAAAAAAAGAGCTGGCCTTTTTACTTTACTGAGGCTTTTTACCAGATGCAGTTTTAAGTTTTCTGATATACTGCATGCACATGATGTGGGGCATTGGGAGCTCCTTGCGAATGAGACGAACACTGAGCTGAAAGCCCGTCTCACAATAAAACCAGCTGGTTTCCATTGCGGGAAATACACTTACTGAAAGTGATACATGGCATCTGAGGAACCAGCCAAACATACGGTAAGAGGGAGCCTTCACGAGCAGGTTTCAGCTTAAAACATCTCTGCTTTTTCCCTTAATTAGGTTGTTCCTCATAAAAACCCAAGTCAGATCATTCACTGTAATGGAAATCCTCAGGAAATTCCCAGGCTGCACCAGCCACCGCAACCAATTCTTCACTCCTCGGAGCCAAATTTAACCCTTTTGGTGACCTAGGACTTTGAATTTTTCTTTCCATCGCTGCAGGAGAAGCAACCTCACGGTTTTACTGCTTCCTCCTGACTCCGCTCCGCCCCAAGTAGTTTTAGTAATATGAAATAGTATGAAGTAATATGAACTTGTAAAAGAATCCAGCCACTTCCAACTGCTCTTAAAATAAAAAAAGCAAAACATAAACCCCCCAAATGCCAAAATAAAGAGAAAACCCCCTTCCATACATACATGGTCAGAGCAGGGAGGTGGCAGGAGGCAGCAGAACGGGAGTATCACAAGAAAAGGAGGAAGATGAGAGTAAGGAACGTGAGGAGGTATTACTACTGGTAGCCGGTTGGTTGCTTGGCTCTTGGTCTGTGAAATATTAGTCATGATTTAAATTTCAAGGGAGAGTGTAGGCAAGTATTGGAGGGAGGGAGGAGACGCTATCAGACTTCCTTTACACATCAGAAGTAGAGGACAAGCCGCACTTTTGTCTTTTACAGCTTATCTTTGTTGTGGTCTCACCAACGTGTCCACGGCAATTAAGACAGAAGTGGATAAAATATGAAAATTATTCCTACAGACATCTGTAATAATAAGTACAGCATGAAGTGACACTTAATCCAGTAGGGAAAGTGATGTATAATAGTTTCTTCAAGTCCTAAATTTCACATAAGAATTTTTTTCTGTTTCAGAGTGGAGGTCTTTTCCTTAAACAGCAACCCTCTGACAGCATCATCGCAATTTTCTGTGCATACAGTCTCAGCCAGTTCTGTTTCAGTTTTGCTTGAGGCTACGTAAGATGAGTTTCCCAACTATGAATAAAGCAGTCATTACAAGGTTTGGTCTTAGGCGTTCCCAGCGTCATTTAGCAACTGTTCTGAGGTACTGCTAGAGGTCTCAAATCAGGGATTGAAAGCTATACTGTAGTAGAGATTATCAAAATAACTAAAATGGAGTTACAAAAGAAAAAGGAAACATTTTCTTAAACGGAAATGTTATTCACAACAGTAGTACCAATAGCTAGTCTAAACCAAATCAACCGAAGTTCAAAACAAACAGAAACACAGCTTTTAAAGTATCAAAACTCACGAGAAATTCTAACTCATTTCTCCAGAAAGTTAAAATTGTAAGGAAAAAGCAAAGACCTTTGAGACCATGAGAAAGCATCCTTAGCATAACTTTATATACTGCTGTAACAAAGGAAGAAAAATCTGGTGGGAAGAGGTACTTACACAATCCCGTAAGCAGCTCTGGAGGAGGCACTACGTTAGTCTGTAGCAAGTGCTGCACAGAGCAGTGCTTTAACAGAACAGAGACGGTCGAGAGCAAAAGCAAGAGCAGCACTGAAATCCAAGACAGAAAGATTCCTACAAAGCTATACTTGCCCTCCTTTTGTAGTGCATGTTTGGTACAAAATAAACCAGCAAGACTCATAGGAAAGTACGCACAATTAGAGCTCCCTTACCTGACAGCGGCTGTAGTGCCTTTTCAATAGAAGGCAACGGTTCCTTTCTGAGAGGCCGATTTAGCGAGTTGTCTTGTGCACTGAAGAGTCCAGGGCTGTCAGTTAATTTTTTACGTCCATTGGTGCTGGTAGAGTTTGTGACTCTGCAGCTGCCTATTGCACTTGTGAAAAGATTTGTGTGTTCGTCGTTGCTGGCTGGCTCAGAGCTTGGAGTAAATCCCCCCAGGGACAGACCTGGGGAATTTTCTGAACAGTCTATCTGTAGCGGTGTCTGCAGTCCCAGTGCTAATGAATTAGACTCCGAAGGCTCTCTCCTGACCCACTGTTCATCTCTGCTTAGCAAACCCTTCGAAGGTGACAGATGTGGACAAGACATGTGACATCTGTGTTTCTCTTTATGTTTGTACCTCTCACCAACAGCCTCCTTCCCAAATCTGTAGCGCTTCAAGGACTCCAGAACTGTTCTAGAAGAGCTATTAGCCGTTATAGTGTCCATGGAAACCTGCGGTTGTTCAGAAGAACGATGCTCTCTGTGTTTATGGCGATGTCTATGCTTATGTTCGAGCATCCAGCCATAAGCCATTTCAGGTGGAACACTGGGGTACGTGCTCATTGACAAGAGCGGAGTCCTACTTGTCGTGAGGAAAGCCTCCTGGCGTAGAAGTTTATGCTTCTTCTTGTGATATTTGGTGGGGTTGAGAAGCAAATGCCCTGTATGCATGTAGGAAGGTGGCGGCAGGGGGGTAGTAAAAGAAGGAGAAGGTGGAGGAGGATAAAGAGTTGGAGGGTACCTTCCATAATAGCCTAAGCCTATGGGAGCAGCTGCAAGGGGAGAAGGAGAATAAGGCATGCCGTAAGAGGGGTAGAACCCGGTACTGGAGAGAGGAAAGCTGAGACTATGCATAAAAGGCATTTCTGCCATAGCCTCCCGCATTTTTGGAGGCCTGCCTCTCTTTTTCTTTAAATCAGGTTTTCTAATGTAGTGCAAAGGATCTAAAGGAAAAGTAGGATGGGTGTAGAAACTATTGAAATTTATCCTAAAAATGGTAGGCAGTAAATCTCGGGGTATAAAATGGTGACTTCTGTGGGTTATTCTAATTTCACTTAATCGGCTTATTAATTCTTCTAATTCAGCGAGGAAATCTGGGTCCTGCCTACCTCGAAGTTGAGGATACTTCTTTTTCCTTTTTCGCTTCTGTCTCTTCATTTTGTCATAACTAAGGTAATCGTGACTGCGGCGCTTACATTTGTGTTTATGCTTTTCTTTTAGATTACTTAAAACGGTGGAAGTTTCGGGTGGAATAAGGGAAACATGATCAAATGAATGCCTTTTCTTCTTCTGCCCACAAAACTTCTCCGCTCGATCCGAAGTACTGTTATTATCTGTTCCTATTCCACTGTCGCTGGGAATCGTCTCGTCACTGTGAGACTCGCTTACTGGGGAAGGAGTGGCTTCTTTCAGCGATGTCAGCTCACTCAAGTGAGAAGGAGAGTTTGGCAACAACGTAGGAGGAGATAATCTCCTCCTTCCCTTAGCAGCTTTTTTCATCGCAAGTGTCTGAACAACACTTCCTTGTCTGGAGTGTATGTGTAAATACGGCACTGAGCTGGGCTCAATAAATCCTGCATCGCTGCTGACAGGGCTCTGTCCGCCGTTCACTGCAGAGGACTGGGAGCAAACTGGAGATGGAAGAATCTCAGAATTACTAGCTGTTGAAGGCAGCAAATGGGGAAGTACTTGTCCTAGTGACGCACCAGGAGCTTGTTGAGCAGACTTCTCAAGAACTGTCAAACTGGCAGAACTGCTAGTTAAAATACCATTCAGGACAGCTTTAGGTTTCCTTCCTCTCCTTTTTCCTATATAAATTGTTCCTTTCTTGCTGACGTTTATCTGCTGGCCTAATTTTGAACCAAATGTGGCAGCAAGAGTTGACACTGTATTGTGGAGTTTAGATGATTGCACTTTCCCTTTGTTATTTGGTTCCACTGTAGTAGACAGAATCTGATTCAAAAGTTTCTTTCGCTTCAGGGTTTTCATTTTATTTATTTTTCGAATAATTGTTTTCATTAACTGTCCATTATTTCTCTTGGCAACTTTTCTGTCTGAGTCTACTTCCAAATCAGTCATGCTACAAATATTAGGTTTTTGGACTTCTTCTGGCCCTCGGAGCTGGTCCTTTCTCTCAAAAAAATCCCCACTTCGATGTTGATCGTTTTCAGACTCTATCTTGCTTGAGTTATCTGTTCCAACAAAAGGTGCCACAGAAAGAATAGGTGGCTTCATTTTAATTGATGACCTGATCTGTCTTTTAGGTCTCCCTCTCTTTTTAGGAAAAGGTTGTCCTGATAAGCTCTGTTTTAGGGAGGGAATTTCTACTTCAGGCTGCAAAATTGGAGGTTCTTGCTCTTCTTTTGACTGCACTGAAAAGACTTTTGATGCTGGGATCTTTAGAGTTCTTTTGGGGGGACCTTCAAGCTCTGGCATCTCCTTGGATTTAGGTCTTCCTCTTTTGGGTTTATACATGTCAGGTAAGAAATCATCTGACATACACAAACTAGAGGGTTGTTTGTGGGTACTGTAGAACTTCTGAGTTGGCTTGTCAGTCTCAGCTAACAGTGCAAGAGACTGCCCATTAGCTTCATTCAGTTTTGGCAACTGATGTTTGACAAATTCATGCTCCACAAATGAAGACGATCCTATGTTTTTCAAGAATTTGGCCTGCTCCAAATTACTGCTTGAGAGTGCACTGTACGAAATGTTTTTAAAAAGCTCTGACCTTTCTAGTTCTAGACCCTTCGGAGGTCGACATGTGTTTCTTGACACCACTTTAGTCCATCGTGGTTTCCTTCCTTTTCTTTTCTTTAAAGGTTTTGATTGCTGAGTAGTGCTCAGATTTTTTGCTCCTTGGCAGGATTTATCCGATGCAGCTATTGCACCAATCTTTAGGAACTGCTTGCTACTAAACAAGCTTGTAAAACTAACTACTGAAGGGGTGACAGTAGCATGAATGCTTGTTTCAGCTGCCAAAATAGGCTTTTTCCCTGTAGAAGGACTAGTTCTTGAAGTTTCTACATAAGTAGCTTTTGAATCATTTAGATCTTTGTCGGAACCTTTGAAATCAGTGCTCAGAGTATGGTTCAACGTTCTGTTTATATTCAGAAGTGTACTGTCAGAAGAAAATTGAGTTTTGCCAATCTGATCTGAAATACCTTCTAAGAGATCTGCTGTGGAACTTAAATGCAAAGAGTTAGATGCTAACTGTGAAGATGTTGTTGAGAGGCTCCTGTTTAAAGTGGTAACAGACACTGTGGGTGAAGGTGATGGGAGATTTCCCTCTCCTACTGCACTAAATGGGGACTTTGCTGTTGATACGTCTGAAGCACCTCCTGTTCTGAAGTCTGGTGAAGTGCAATATACTGGAGGCTGTTTTTCATGCTTAGATGTTTCATAAATCCCTTTTTCACTGGTTGAGTAACCATCCTGTGGAACACAGATTCCTTCATTAAACATCTCTTTGCCTACATCAGCAATTTCTTTCCGAATTGAAAATTTGTCCAAGATACTTTCTTTATTCTGCCTCATAATATGCTTCTCAAATGTTTTGCTAGTAGTATTTTCCTTCAGTAAATCTGTAGTCTCATGGCTTTCAAGGCTACTGAGGTTTGAATTGCAAGGAAGCTTAAAGGGCTCCGAGGCAGGCATAAGAGAGTCTGCTTTCAGAGTTCCAGAGTCCTTGTTAACCAAACCAACTGGACTGCCGATTCCTGTTGGCTTCTTTCCAGAGTCCTTGCTGACCAATCCCACCGGACTGCTAATTCCTGGCATCTTCCTCCCAGAGTCCTTGTTAACTGGTCCCATTGGGCTGCCAATCCCTGGTGTTTTCCTTCCAGAGTCTTTGTTAGTCAGAACTGTCATATTGCCAGTCCCTGGCATCTTTCTCCCAGAATCCTTGTTAACCAATCCTGTAGGACTATTTATTCCCAACAACTTCTTTCCAGCATCCTTGTTAATCAATCCTGCTGGAGTGCCAATCCCTACTGGCTTCTTGACAGACTCTTTATTAGTCAATCCAGTCGGAGTGCCGATACCCGGAAGTTTCCTCCCAACATCTTTGCTGATTAATCCAACTGCAGAGCTGGTCACCGGCTGTTTCTTTCCCGAGTCCTTGTTAACTAACCCAGTCGGAGTGCTGATTCCTGGTGGCCTCTTTCCAGAGTCCTTGTTAACCAATCCAATTAATGGGCCAATCCCTTGTGGCTTCTTCCCAGAGTCCTTGTTAACCAATATGGCTGCACTACCAATCCCTAATGGCTTCTTCCCTGAGTCCTTGTTAACCAATCCAACAGCAATACCAGATCCTGGCAATTTCTTTACTAAATCTTTATTAATTAACCCACTTGCAGTTATGGTTCCTGGTAGCTTCTTCCCAGAGTCTTTAACCAAACCAGATGCAATTCCATTTCCAGGCTTCTTCTGCTTTGTTTTGGAAGACTTTGAAGGAGGACAAGTTGCAATAAGTTGAGCCAATTTTTCTGTTACAGTTGTTGCTCCGTTAATTTGTGTTCTATCCTTTAAGTCAGAATTATGGCTACTGATAAGAGTCGGAGGAGATGACTTTATATAATCTGTCATTTCAGAGTGCAAGGGGGTAACTTTCTTAGATAAAGGATTTGTTTCTACTTGTATACCTTCTTCCACATGTAATTCAACTGTTGCAACTTCTCCAGCTTTCTTGTACGACTTTGAAGGGTCCTAGAAGTTAATAAAAAAAATAATCTTTAGCAACAGAGCACAAAGGCGCTCTCTGAGTAACACAGTATCTTTTTATGCTGAGATGATTAATACCTGCTTTTGATAATAGGGTAACTATATAAAGACACACTTCACGATCCTATTAATTTTAAAGCAAATACGTTTCAGTGGACAAGTTCAGGCTTTTCTGATGTTAAGGAAACCCAAACTTGCTCCCAGTCCTCAAATGTAAACCATTTAATCTGTCCCCCAATTATAAACATTCTCCAAAAATACTGTTAATGTTTATTAAAAAAAACATTAACAATAATGTACCGGGCTAACTATTTATAGTGTGATGGCACTTGAAACCTCACCTGCTACTGAGAAGCAGCTGAGCAATGCACTGCAACAGCAGGCACTGTGTAAACCTGTCCATGCACAGCTCTATCAGCGTTTCTCAGTCTTCTCCCATCATACCCTCAACCATTGTAGTAACATGTCTTCCTCACAGGAGACTGCTGATAGTACTAAAATAAGTCAAATTATTCCATTGTTTGTATGGGATGGGGGGGACAACACACAACACACGTGGAGTAAATGAAATTTGCAAAGTTATTGTCTGTTCTGACCTAACCAAATTTGAAATTTATTCTGTAAAGGTTAAAAAATTGCAATACCCTCAATAAATCCTATTAGGAACATCTCAATAAATTATTTTTTTAGTTTGGAAGGACATTCTTCTTTACATACAGTGCCCAACACATCTCTGAAATGCACGGAATACATTCACTCCAAGCAGGGGCTAAGAATGGAAGACTCTGATCCCTTATGAGATAATTACATATACACACAATTTGAAAACCTTTTGGGATCTACTATCTCAAACATTAAATGAAGAGTGAAAGGCATCAATGCCATACCTATTCATCCCTCTGCAATAAAAATGAGTAAGACAATTGCATGGTACTTACTGTACTTGATTACAGTCAGCATTAGATGGATCATTTCATGGTTGGCCAATATCTAATTATGCTGAAGAAAGGTATAGCCTGGATTCCTTTGAAATCATTTGATAAAGAGCAAACTTTGGTGCTGATCATGAACAAAGTATTTGTTCGGCAAGCTACACCAGCACGACTTAAACAGAAGACTGCAAGCTGGATTCAGCCTGACAATTTCCTAGAGATGGGAAGCAGCTGCTTGGGTAATGTGCTTGCCTGAGCTGCCAGTGCCTCTGCAGGGCATAAAGAGGCACTCCGAATCCGAGGCTGCTGCCTTTCTGCCGGGATGGAGCAAGAGGTGTGCTTCCTGCTGCCCACATACAGGCCTGGCACTTACGTGGAAACTACTGAGTCAGCACGACCCACAACACGACTCCAAACGCTGAATCCAACACACTTGGACTACCTGGGGTAGACTGTGAGTGCTAGAGATCTTAACTAAATTGTATCAAAGCAGTCTTTCTGCTCAACCTGAACCACTACCTTCACAGAGCTACATCTTTTCTATGGTCTTACATTTTGAAAAGAACTTTGGAACAAAATTTTAATCTTCGTTGTTCAGTGGACTGAAGACACATTTGAAAAATTCACCTAAATACTGACTTGGGACTTCAGCTCTTCCCTCCCGTGTTTGTAAGTCACCTGTGTATACACTCTCTTCCTTCTTTCTTCTCTCTCTCCTGGAGAGTCTGCTACCCTACTAGATTGCTTCTGTTGTATTCTTATACTCTAGCATTTCTGGGTATTGAATACCTCTTGTCAGGCTACACCTTTTCCTATCCTCTGTTTCCAAAGAAAGAGCTTGGAAGTTTCATTAGATATTTAAAAAAAAAAAAAAAAAAGTAAGAAAACTCTTCCAAACTAGCTTTGATCTAAATAAGATGCCAAGATTTTGAAAACATGACTTCAGCACCAAACCAAGATTCTTTGAAAGCTGAAGGTGTTCACCCTGGAAAGTTTCCTTCTCATCTACTGTGAGTAAATTCTCCAAGCGCACTGAAAATTATTTCAAAGAACATGAAAAACAAACCAAGAAACTTCTATTGAGATGACAGACGAGAAGTCGAAAAAAGTTTGTAATTTCTCCAGGATTTTTTAAAAACAAAAATTTTATACGGGAAATTATTTTCTTCTTTCTTCCATAGAGCCACTTAATAGTCAGTATGATTAACAGGAAACAGTTTATTTTTTGGGGGTGGCAGTGGTGTGGTTTTTTCCAAGGAAAAAAATTTCATCTGATAACAGCTAATAGAGACATCTTGATCACAATATCTAACCTTCTTCAGAGAAGGTTGCACTAATCTGGCTGCTGCAGTAGCTGCAAAAACATTTAAAAAAAACCCCAAGAAGCATAGAGTCAGAGTTCCTTCTTGCAATTCTATATTATTAAAAATTCAAATTTTCTGTTAAAGTGAATGGGAGGTATTGCTATCACTAAGGAGTATCATACAGGAAGAATAAGACTATTGTGAACAGATAAAAATTAAACTTAAGTAGTGCACAGTCATGAACTTCAGAATAACAAGGACATTTTCTGTATGGAAAGCAACAATGGAAGAAAAGAATTTGAATGCACCGCCCATATACTGAGGAAACTAAGTAAATCTCTCAGCTTAAGCCAGTGTCAGTACAACTCTACCAGCACCACTCCCAGCAGAAGTGGTGGTACACACCAACTCTAAGTATTTCTAAGAAAGTTATCTAAAAGCTAGTGAAAATAGATCACCCCGTATGTCTCAGCCGAGCCTCGATCATGGCCTGTTTCTTTACTAGGTCCACGCTAAAATCCTCGATGTACCAGAAGCTAAATTTCACTAGCTGTTATGATCGCTGCCCTACTAGCCCAAATGTGTTTCCAGAAAGTAAACACGATTTCACAAGACAGTGATATGTCACTGATCAAAGTCCTCCTTTTGGGGGAGGGTGGCCACGAGCATCGGTTGGGGTCGGATGTCTCCAAACCTGCTGCAGTAGTAGAACAAAACCCACCAGTTGTATCGGTTACTGGTTTTAAAGCTGTGGTGTAAGAGAGACTGTGGCCTGTGGAGAATAGCTTGGCACCTAGCCCAGCTTTTCTGTGGCAGCTGCAATCTTATGTAAATTATGCTGGAGCATCACATTTCAGGAACTTCCCCCCAACTTAGCCACCCTCATACTCACAAAACATACAGCTGGGAGGCGGGGAGCAGCCATGATATGTCCTACTGCACTGGAGACAAAAAAGGTGCCATGCTTTCCTGAGGGAACTTCTACTGTGCAAACAATCACTCCATTAGATGGGTAGGAGAGATCTGAAGTCCAAACCCCGTTACAGAGTGCTTTCAGTGAGTACAGCACTTCAAAGCTTCAGCGGCTGGTGTGCCCACGTTCACACGCAGCTTACAAATGCGCATCTAGTCTCTTGTCATTTTGCTCCCGGTGCTGGAAGCTGGCCTTACATGCGGCACATTTAGCATTTCGCTTTTGCGGCTTCACGGAGTAGGGAGCCCTACTTCGCTGACTTGAACAAATGCAGTGTTTTCTACCAGAGAAAGCGTAAAGTCAGATTTTAACGCAGATAGTTTTGTGAGGACTGCTAACAAATCACTCACTAAAAAACCCCCTAACATCTCGTAGGTGTTTCATCCATCTAACTCACCTAATACGTCTGCAAACATGCACATGCTTCAAACTTCTCCACTGATACCTTTATGTTGCAATGCTAGTTGACTATGCCACATAAAAGTCTAAACCAGTTTTTCTTGGATTACACGCATTTTCAGCCAAAAGTTCTAGACCTGTTCTACCTTACTCTCGCTTTCAGATGCCAGGCTTAATCTAGGAGCAAAGCCGTTAAAAAGGTCTAGATCATATTACATTAGAAATAATTTTGTGCTTTAAAAACTAAACCATTTATTCCTGTGCAATCTTTAGCTACAACTGTCTGGTTTAAAACTCTATCCAACAAAAGAATCACCCAAAGCAATTACATAAAACATGTATGTTTTCATAAAATTGGTGTTCTTGTTAATTTTGTACTGAGCTGGATTTAAAATTTTAAGTCTCTTATGTGGACATATACGGTTTCTTGACTTAATTTGAAGAATAAAAATTCCAGGTTATTTTGATATAAACTATTAACAGGTTATAATCAATCATTCCAGAATCACCACAGGCACCAAAACGAAAAAATTGGCTTTACTTCTAAAAAAGGCATTCGTTACACTACAGCATGATCTCAGGGTTTATTATTACTAGATTATTATTTACTGTTGTTATTATTATTGGTACTTATTTGCAAAAAGCTTAAGAGTAGATAATCTTTCACAAGAACAAGGATATCTCCTATCAAGTCTGGTGTAAAATTCACACTTCTCGCATTAAAACCAAATTAGGCAACGCACGATAGTCTCAGCTTCCAAGAGCTGACATAGTTAGAAGAAAACAGATTGCTAATGAAAATTTTGTTGGTTAATTCTCTTGAGAACTACGAGCAAGCAATAAGGATTTTGAGATGTACATACACACACACAGAGGTTTACCCATTATCACTTTAGCTGTTGTACTTCTGGCCAATGCAGAGACTATAATTCAAATAAGCGTTCTGAAGAATCACAGAAATTGCTTGTGTAGTTGTGGCATCAATATGTTCACAATATGTTCACAAGTTCCCCAAATAATGAGTGAAACTGTGTCTGATGTTTATTTCACCACTAAGACTTTTTAGTCTTTTCTAAAAGCAAGTTTTAGCTAACTACCAGGAAAAAATGACTTTGTGTAAGTAGTCGAAGACAAAAACTTACATCCCAGATCCTCCAGAAAATATTCTCCAGCTACTCAAAAGAAAACAACACGCTTCTTTAGCTTTGTTACATTTTTGCTTGAAAATCTTCAGTTAGCCGCTGTGATTTCATCAGCAAACTTTCCTGTAGAGCTTCCCTACATAACCAAGGGCAATAGAAAGAACTGCAGAATACTGCACTCAGCAGTTTTACAAAGAAATAAGGAGATGCAGCAAAAGGGCATGTTCCAACTTGCTTCACTGTTTTACCATGACTATTTTAGAATTACAACAGGCTGTTATAATCGCTTCTTGCCTTCCTATTTTCTAAAACTTTAGTAATGTAACTTTGCTATGTCATTAGCAACATTTACCTTGCATGCATTCATACACCTCTTGCGCTAAAGCTAACAGAAGCAAAATCAGTATTTATGTCTTAAGGCTCAGGTTTTCAGGCTTAGCAAAGGTACACTAGCCATATAGCAGCATCCATCTGTCACAGCACACTTTTCTGAAAGAAAGAAACCCAAGTTGCATATTCAGTGTCAAAAAGCAAATTGAATACTGTTTTGCTATTACAGTAACTTCTAATTTTGTTTCTCTTAACACCTAGGAAGCTTAGCCATTTCTCGGTCTCTCTTTTCTGTTCTAGGATTTTCTCTTCAGAAGACTACTAGCTTTTTCCTCTACACATTTCTGGAGAACAAATTGTAAATACACAATTTACCCACTTCACCTAACTCACTCATCTTTGGAGAACGGAGATAAATGCTCTACTAACATAACTGAAGACACTGCCCAAGTTTTAAGAGTCCTTTCAGCAGTAAGCTTGAGAAAGAAGCACAGCTGTCATAGATGGGAGTGCAAAGTATTGTCCTACTATTTTAATTTTTACACTGATATTCCTAGGAGAAGAGATCCACTACTTCTCTTTGTGTCTTAGTGGTTAACTGAGTACACTGCAAGTGCTAAATTTCCATTCAAATTCTTTATTTGTCCTTTAAAAGTACAGAGAGTTCAGTTTCACAGCTCCAAGTATTGCCACACCTTGCTCCAAATTGGTCATATATTTGCTTTTTTCCCCTCCTCTCCATCGAAAGGAAAGATTAAGGGATTGCTTTCATTTTCTGAAGTGTACTTTGTAGTACTAAAATTTGCTTTATTTCATTGCAGTAAGAAAAAAAAAAAATCCCTTGGGTACCAAATTTAGAACATGCAATGGTTTTAAACCTTGTTTACCATTTGTTTCTAGAAAGACACTTTTTAATCACACTTGCTAGAAATCAGTAGGATGCTGTAAACTGTCATTTCTAACAGTCTGAAGTGCCAGAATGGCAGCAGGGAACATACAGAGTTATGTTGAAACTTGGAAGTTATAACTTTAACCTAACTTGAAAGTTATGTTGAACTTGAAAACCATTTCAGTACAATTTGAGAGGGTGAGCAGGGTATCTAAAGTGAAGTATCATTAGTCAGGGATTTGAAACTATTTTAAGTGATGCGAATTTAATGCAACAGATCTGCACTTTACTACACTGTTTAGGTTGTTCACCAGACAAGGAGCAGGAGTAACTCCACTTAGAATCGCTGGAATTAAAAAGTGATACAGTATCAATGATATCATATAATATCCATAACATTTAATAATATCAGTAATATTTGTTTCCCAACTTTCTAATTTCCATTTGAAATATGATGGATCTCTTGAAGACAAACCTAGTATAACCTATATAACCTACATAAACAAAGATGTCAAGGATGAAGAATCCATGCTGTCACCATCTGAATTTAAATATTAATTATTCTCCCTGGTAAAAATTCCCACGGCATGATCTCTTGATGCAACGGGAAAGTTTCCATACTTAATGGCTCTCTTTGCTAGTAAGAGATTTTCAGTTGCAAGTACCACCTCAATTTGGACATCAAGAGAGATCAATGACTGGCTACTCCAGATTGGCCCAATACTCGGCTCATCGCAACACAGTCTTGTTAAAAAAAGAAGGCAGGGGGGAGGGGGGGGAAGAGAAAAAAGAAAGTCATCAGTATACTGACAAATTGTGATCTACTCTTCCAATTTTTTTTCAAGATGAAGTTAGAGAAATCATTAGAAATAGTGTTTGTTCTGAAATGAAAGAATGTAAAATAAAGGCCATAGCCAAAGTTTTAAGTCACATAATGTATGACTTGAGAATTTCTTGTTTGATAGGCTGATGAAAAATGCCTTTCTGTTTATAATGTAGGAAAAAAAACCCAACACAGTTGCATGGTAGAGTCTGGAAAAAGTAATTTTAGTCATTACCCGTAACGTACAGCACACTTGTTCTTTCAGGGCGTAATTTATGATTTCTCTTTGAAGATCCTCTTCCTCAAGGAAAAGTTAAGTCTGGGTATGCCAGGGGAAAGAAAAAGGTTTGGGTATGTCAGACAGACATCGTCTCAGTACAAGATAAAGGAATTTTCCTTCCCTTTGGGTAGGCTCTACCTTATAAGATATGCTAAGACAGATTTATGCAGGTAGCCTTATGAACAGGACACAGGCTAGAAAAATGAAAAACCTTCAGCCTTGGGAACTTTGAAACAGGAGGCCCATGAACAGAGAACCCATCCGAAGGAAGGACTTTTAACTTCCAGGGACTCGTATTCTCCTGCTGAATCGCCTGGTTGTTGCAAAGCTGAACAAGACTACGTAAGGAACGTGCAAGGGAACTGGGAGAGAGAAATATGCACTCATAAGGAAACACAGATAGCTGCAAGAAAAACAGGAGTGTAGGGAAGAGCTTCAGCTTTAAGTCAGTAGGCATATACTAAAGAGAGACAGATTATGGAGGGTATATTGTAGCATTTTATTAGTTAGCAAAACCTTTACGTATATTGGAAAAAAGAGCATGCTGCAACAAAACACTTCTAAAATTTAGCATCTATGCAACTACATTTATAATTCTTGCCATTTATCCTATTTTCCCTATCTGTTATTGCTGCTCTTACTTGTCACATCATGCAGATCATAAAAACAAGATATCCTCAAGGCAGGGCTATCTCCTTACATTTGGAAAATACCTGGCACATCTCTCAAGCCACTGCATTTATATGCAGTTTATCAACAGGCTGTTTTCTAACGTATCTGGAAAAGTATTTTTTACTTTTCAGACACTGGCCTGATACGTTCATCGCAGAGTGTCAGTTAAGACACAAGGCAAAAACAATGGTTCTAACAGGTAGGAAAAAATATAAATCCAAATACTAGAGACAAGCACAGCAAATAAACAGCCCCATTTAAATAGTGACAAGACCACCCACTTTCTTCTACACAAGAGATTAAAACTTACGCTATTACTTTTCAGAAATTTACCCCTGATGTTCACTTCAAGTTAACAGGGGAATTATCTTTCACTACTGTTAAAAACACAATGTTGGCAAGCTGTGAAAGAGCAAAAGCATTTTTTCCTGTTGATGGAAATTAAATCAAACCATTTCTAACTTCAAAATCTTCAATATCAGAGGTTGCATGGAAAAGCAGTTAGTAGAACATGATCGTGCAGAGATACCAGAAACTTTTAAATACAGTTTAAATTTATCATGACTTGCAAACCATTACATAAACACACTACTCACTTGTTTTGAAGGACAGTGCTCGTTCTTCTCATCTGTCATCTTCCCACTCTTCGGTGCCCTTCTTGGTTGCTTGATGCTGGTTTTTATAGCAGGCCGGCACACATAATTCTCAAGGTTCTTGGGAGGCTTTTTCGTTCGCTTTGCTTGAAGACCAATCTTCAGTTTCAAGTTGCCCTCTGAAAAGTTTGTTTCTTTCACTGAAAACTGTTGCTGTGCATCAGTCAGAGCCTCATTCTTCCCATTCTCAGTGCTGTTCCCCTCCCGATTCTTCTTCTTACTGTCGTCTTCTTCCTTGGTGCAACTTTCTAGCTCTACTTCTCCTTTTCCCACCAACGTGCCAATGTTTACTACAGAGGGGCTTTTCCCAGAAAACCCTTCAGAATCAGAACCCAAGCCTAACATAGCAGTATTCCGAGGGTCCATCACAGGCGGAATATATGCCTTCGGGTAATTTTAGGGAAGATTTACAGAGATATGTTCCACAGAAGACCTGTTCTACTAGTGGCAGCCAGCATCTTTTACTCTGAAGAAAAAGAAAGACAGAAGTAAACTTCAATTTTCTAGCAGAAATTAAATGAACATTAAAAACAATTAGAAAGCAAACAATCATCTCAGACAAGCACAATTACACAGTTGATGTTTCAAAACACCAACCCTTCCTGTAACCTACTACGAAACTACAATTTATCTGTAAAACCACTTTTAGACGATAGGTGAAAATCAAAAGTATGTGACTATTATAATTTCCAGTTCATCCACAGGACACTTCAAATGATAGTTAAGGCTTTGAATATTGATCATTCAAAATAACTTTTCTTATTTAAAAACCAGAACCCAGTTACTCCTAGTACGGCCACTCTTAGTCTGGACCCACTGAAACAGCTGCATCTAAGGAATGGTGCAGCTAATGAAACCTATGACAAAGCATCCAAAACCCAAAGACAATCCGATTTTAATCACCTGAGCCACTAGGAAAATTGAGCTTAACCCAAGTATGCATTGGTTTCCAAACATGCCACAACGTCTGCTTTTTAGTTGAGGACTCTCCACAATTCAGGAAGAAGGATGGGAGGGCAGGAAAAAACCCCCAAACAACCCCAGCAAATACATTCACACACTAATTTGTACTTTCTGGAGCATGGGAACAGAAAAGTCCCCACTTCTACCATCAAGAGACACTGTTATGTATATATAATTAACCTATTTATCATAAGATATTAGAAGGAACTTTTTCCTCTTAACTGTCATAAGAACTAAAGCACAAGTTGATTCGAATCAACTTGCAAGGGTTTCAAATCCCTGGCTGGCAGACTACTTGTGCAGAGTGCCAGCACGGCCTCCCGTGCTTGCACACAGACCACCGCAGAACCGTAAGCTGCTGCTTCCCCTGCTGCCAAAGAACAAACAAAATCGGTGTACCTCATATTTTTATCCATGGAAACAAAAATCATCACAGAAGGAATCTGCAGATGATCCAAATATGGTATATCGGTAACTACCAAAGACAACAAATCACAGGTTACAAAGGAGAAGCTAAACATATGCTTTTCAATATAGTCAGATATTTAGAGTATGATGTAAAAGAAAGGACACAAGTAATGTTTACAGAGTCCGGGAACTGAAAATCAGCAACCCTCAAAAGGACTCTGTGCACAGGATGAACTGGAACTCCTGGTGAAACGTGACAGCCGCAAGGACATACACAATCCTTGCAGCACACTGAAAAAGTATCAGGTCTTTGACACTGCTATGGCAACGCATCGTCTGTACGCCCGTCCACCCCAGGTATGGCACACCGAACCACTCCGGATCGAACCCTACTTAGCCTTAACAGCAGCTCAGGAGGTCTCCTTTCTCAAGGTCCAGGAGCCAAAACGGAACAAGCCAGGTGGACATATTTGTTCTGGGGCATTCTAAGCAGAACGTGCTTAAATATCTTAATCATTTAAATATCTTAACTATTTTTGAAAATGAAGTATGTCAGAAGCAGGTCTGAAAAAGAAAATCAATGTACTGAAAAGAGCATCACAGAAACTAAACCAGCATGATTTTCTGATCTTATCTTCTACACAATTATTAAGGCTAAATTGTAAGGAATGCTGTGAAAAGATTTCAATGGTTTCAGTGAACTTCAAAATGAGTTTCAATGGTTTCAAAAAGGTTTCAATGAGCTCAGCAATTACCTATGACATTTGGCCTCCTGGCAGGTCAGCGCACGCATACGCGAGCCCATCAGCACATGGCAGGTCCCAAAGCCATATGCCTCTTGTCCAGACAGTAATTAGAAAAACAGCAGTGAGGAGGTGATATTTTGAGGTGGCTCAGTAAACGCAAGCACTGTATAAAAAGGGGGAAGGATAAGGAATGTGAAAGACGATACTGGGAGAGGGCTAAGGCAACTGCAGTGGACACAGGTTGGAAGTCAGATGCCAGGATTAGCGGGGACAGAAGAAATGCTGCTGAGGACACAAAATGCAAATCATTAGAAAGCTAGGCTTCACTGGCTACATTCTCAGAGAAAACAAACTTATTTTCACATGTTCTGTGCACATTATTGAAAGGAATTTCTATCTGCAGCTATGACTTTTCAACTAAGAACATCCTGAAAAATAAAAAAACGGTATTATTACTCAGAAGACCAGAGGTAATTAGATAAAATCTCCATTTATAACTAGAAAAAATGGGTAAAGCAGTGTGACACAGGGGGCTAGAAAGCAAGTCCGTGACAGTTCCTAGTTCAAGGCCTAATGTTCAGTCCATTAAGGCTACACCATGTCACCGAAAATTGGGTTTTTCCTACATGCTGATGCACAAAGGAAAAGTGGCCCACAGTAAAGTAATTCTAAGCTAATGCATGAGTTTTTACTATTCAAGTTCAAGAAAAGGAGAGAATCCTACAGGCCATCATGCAACTCTCAAATCTATGTTCACACAGATGCTTCCTTTTCTAGTGACTATGGTCCAGAACAGCTACAACACTTCAGACATTTTCTTACAATTAAAATTTAATTAATAAGCTTAAAATCTGAAACCAAATTAAATGAAACAGCACCATCTATACTGCTGTATTTGGCTCCATATTTACTTAATAGCAAGACTTTAAGTAAGTAATCCCACTCATACACTGACCTTAGAAACTGCAAGACCAAGGCAAAGTGCACACTGAGAATTAAAGAATGTGCTAAATTCTGATTCTGTGATAACACAGAATCAGTAACTATCTTAGAAACAAAGTCACAAAATTGATGGCTCTCATAAACAGATAGCAGGTCATTTTATTTATCCATTAATTCCTCTCTACACAGACAACAAAAATGCTAATCCTGGACCTAATCATCATCTTGCCTCGATCACTGTAATCTTCTCTTTGACTCTCCAATTACCCCACTCTAATTCACAGAAAATGTGCCTGCCAATTTGATCATTTTCATAACCGTGAACTGATTAGATCTCATCTCTTTGAATCCGAAGAATGCTGCTTCTTCCCTACTGCATCAAGTTTAAGTTTCCTGTCATTGTCTTCAAGGTGTGCATAACTGTACCTTGGCTCCTCACTTGTTCCCATTCCTTAGCGCTTGCTGTTTCACCAGTGACAACCATTATACGTGTTCTTTTTTCTCCCCTTTTTTTAAGTAACACCATTACTTTCTCTGTGCTACTCTTCACACTTTATGTGCCCTGCTTGTACCGGTCTATGGGATCTGTACCATTCTTCTTGCAGGTCGTGCCTTATTATCTCCTTGTGGATGTCAATGCAAACGAGCAGCCAAATGATGGCAGCCATAAATGCGTGCATGAATTTCCCCTGAAAACTCCAGAGATTTGTTACTTTCAAGACCTAAAACTATCATATTTACCCGTGTGATATATGGTACACATCTGTGTCTTTGCTTTCCACATTTAATTTGCAAGTCTTGTTTTTAACTATGCTGTAGGCTTCTTCAGGTAAGAAAAATGGACTATGGACGTGCAAAGTACCTGCTTCGATGCTACTGATGCCTGAAAGAGATCTTTGCATGTTTCCACCACAAGGACCTTTACAAGAAAAGCACTATACCCATCTGGTGTGCCCAGTAGGATTCATGGAAAATTAAAGCAGTGGAGCCTGATTGCCCATGCCCACAATTAAGTATTTTCTAAGCTTGCACGCTGTCATTTAACCACACCACTTCATAGCTTCTAAGACTAGAAAGCACCACTGTTATCAAGCAGCATGGCATTCTACACCAGGCCAAAAATTCTGCTCAGCAATTCCTGTCCCACTGCTCACCTTTTGCAGACCCACAGCAGGTCTTCCCAAAACAATTTTTTATTTAAAGATTTTTTTTTGACAAAAGAAACTGCCATTTCCCTGGGGACTCTATTCCAAGACCTAATCTACATTTTGCAACAACCTTCATCCGTGGGGTCCTAGGCTAACAAATTTTGCTAGGTTAAGAACTATCTAGTATCAAATCTCTACATGACCTTACAAATTATGAGCAAGACATGTCCTAACCATCTCCTTAAGAAGCAAAACACATCAAACTTCCAGCCTCTCATCCAGCAGATCCTGTAGATCTCAAATCCCTTCTGTAACTGTTCTTCCCCAAAAAGATTAACTAGGAAGCATTTTAACATCCATTTTGACATGTGCTACCTAGAACTAAATGGCGTTCATTAATGATTTTTCTAACGCCATTTACAGTTTTAATACCTATTATCCATTCTTACTCCCCTGTTGACATATCCAAAACCCTTTTTGCCCATCATCTGCTAAGATTTCTGTTCATCTGATCCCCTGCTTTTCCAGAAAAAAAATACCAAGGGTTGACTTTTACTGTCAGCTCCTAGATATGTTTTTGCCCTGCTGCGCATTAAGCAATATTAAATGAGGGTTTTTTCCCTCTGTCCAATTTACTAAGTCATCTTCATTTCTGCTACTGCTTTTGTTGATGAAAACATATTGTGATTTTATATTTAGAAGGTGAGTATTTTTCTTTTGGTTCTTTCCATTGCTTCAGCTCCAGGGGACGTTAAAAAAATTCAGCTGAGTGTCTGAAGTCCCAGAATATTACCAGTAACTCTACAGTCTCCCACAATCCCTTCTCATATTCTTTGTCTTTCTTTTGCTACAGAAGACAGCTACCACACTCAGCAGTTCTTTCTCAAAAAGAGAATAAAGTGTGTCATAAAAACACCACTGTATTTCTCCACATCACATATCCTAAACAGCAATACAGACCACTGGAGGTCACTGAAACAGAAGTTCAAGGACCTTAGATTACCTATGTGAGTATTTTTAAAGTTTAGAGATGGAGATACTTGTCAGAAATAAAGTTACTGTTTGTGTTACATGAGGTGACAAATATAACATTTTACAAATAGGATCTGTTAGATGTGGTTTTGACAGCCATAACATAACAGAGTACCTGTCTTGTCAAGAATAATATTCTACAGAACTGTTCGTGGCAAAGACAGTACGGGCCACGTGTTGGGAGAGCACATGGTAGCAGAACACTTATTTTGCAGGAAGAAACGCAGAGGGCAGACATGACGACACTTTGTGAGTATGCTCCAGTGGGAAGAAAACTTTGTAAGCAGATATAATGTTTCTTCTGATATCTTAACCTTACTTCTTCTGTTATTGTACCTTAACTCAAAAGTCTGGAAACATGAGATTGAATTTTGACTTGCCTGATAATTTTGTTGTTTCACTATTCATATGCAAATTGATATGAAATTGCTAAACACTGCATAACAAACCCCGTATTTGATCAGCCAAAGGTTCATTTAGCCTTATGCTGTTAGTCCCAACATTTGCCAACACTGATTGCCTAGGGAAAAGTATAAAAATCCCCAATGTATGCTGAGGTAATTCCACTAAAATATTCTCCCAGCCTCTACATTTGTGACTCAGGAACTTCCCGAGAGGTACGTCTCTACGTCTAGTGCCTTTCAATGCATTTTTCTCAACAAAAAACTCTTGTTATTTATCCCCACCTAGTAAAAGATAATGTAAGGGACATAGTAAACCAGTATTTCACCTTTAACTCCTGACATAATGTGCAGACGATTCCTTTGGTTATGCTAAAAATACCCCAGTGCTAGGATGGCCATACACACCATGTGAGCCATGCTGTACAACAGGCAATGCCGTGATACAAAAATTAGGAACAAATACAGATTTTGCTTTCACAGAATAATCACATTAGATCTGCATATCAGATTTCTTTTCTTTTTGAAAGCTGTGAGATGAAACACATGACCTCACTGGAGTGGAAGAAATGCGTCCACAAGGGCAAAAGTAGACCTCTTACCAATGGCAGCACAAATTAATTTTTTTTTTTTTAAAAGTCAACAATCCATTTGACAGCAATACCTATTTAAAAATAACTGTGATCCAGTAACTATATGTGTTATTTCCATTTTTTTCTTGTGACAACAGCATTATAATTTGTATCAATAAGTCTGTCTCTTGCACCAAGTGTTTAAACCGTTTTCTGTATCCTCAAGGACGGTTTAAACTTCTGAAAACAACTGAAAACAAGCTGCTGCTTTTTGTAAATCGGGACTCAAATTATCTTACTGTTCATTATCACTCAAACATTAAATGCTTTTTAGATGACTGTTGACTGCCTATAGCAATCAGATGTAACTAAAGTCCAAAAAGAAGTTGTGATAATTTTGTCTTTAAATCCAAGATGCACTTAGACCCCCTCAAAATAAAAAAAAAAATCCGTCTTATACAGTTTAGAAAAGCTACTGAAGCTTTCATTTTCGAGTAAGAATGCTTCTTAAGAACTCAAGTAGGCAGACAGATGATGATTTTAGAGCCCATCTCTACCCATATGTTCAACCAGATGCTAGAGCTTCCCCATTCACGCAAAGGCAGAAGCTCCAGGGATGGTCTCCAGGTCCTCAAGGATGACCACGTGCAACACAAGTCTTTCAGGATTCACCCAAAAAACCCTACAAGCTCCCATGTTCTTGGAAAACATTGCCTTTGCAGGTGCAAGCTACACTGATGCAAGGAAGACCATCAAAATAAACAACGGAAGATGCAAAAAAAGGTACGCTGCTCTTGAAAATGTAAACTACGTATATTTAAATGTATGAACGCAAAGTCACAGATTCATACCGCACATCCATCCCGCAGCCCCTGCTCCCCAAAACTCCCCTAACAAGTGGAAAGCCAGTGCGAGAACCCACTATCTCAAGCTTCCCTTAGTGGCTCCTGACAACACACAACTACCAGGAGAGTGAATGCGTGTCCTGAGGCCATCTGATGGAAACCCACATTCCAAGCAGTCTCTAGTTCTCTGCTAGGTAATTAACGGGGTGAAGGAACCACAAACCAAGGGTGAAAAACAGAAGTCAGAAAGGCGGGAGACTATCTAACAGAAAGGACAGCAACACATTTTGGCTTCTGATCTGAGAGGTCGGTAAGGCTAAGACACATTAGGCTCATCAAATCCCAAATTACCCATCGTAAAACTAAAACAGGATTAAAAACCCAGCAAAAGTAAAATTTCAGAAGTACGATTTCGGGGAGGAGAATTGCAGAAAAGTCTACAAGCCACTGACCTAAACTAGCCAATATCCCAACAAGCCAAAAAAAAAAAACCCCAAACCCAAAAGAAACCTGCCCGAGAGACCCCTGCCCGCACCAGCCCAGCAACCCCAGCTGCCCCGCACCGCCGCCTCCCGCACACGGAGGGGGCCGCGCTCTTCCCCCCGGCCCCGCCCTACCCAAAAATTAAAGTTTCGGGGATGCGGAGACTCGCGCGCAGCCCCGATCACCGCGAAACTTCCTGAAAGCCGCCGCGGGCCCCCGGCCGCCCAGGGACTCCCGGGGCCGCTGCCCGGGCCGCCCCGCGCCCCCCCAGCGCGGCAGCGGGCCCGCTGTCAGGTGACATCCCGCCCCCCGCCCCCGCGGGGCCGGCACACCGCCCGAGCGCGGCTGTCAGCCGCCCTCCACCCCGCAGGGCGCGGGCCCGGCCGCGGGGGGCCCGCCGGCACACGGCCTCCGCGCGGGCACCGCTCCGGTCACCGGGACCCCCCGCGCCGCCCCGCGCCCCGCTGGCGGGGACTCCTCGCCTCCCTCCCGGCGCGGGCCCGGCTGTCAGGGATCCCCCGCCCCCTCCCGGCGCGGGCCCGGCTGTCAGGGATCCCCCGCCCCGCTTCGCGCGAGGGCCCTGCCGGAGTCCCCCCGCTCCGCTTCGGCCGCGGGCCCCTGCCGGGCCTCCCCCCCCCCCGCCCCCCCGCCCCCCGCGCACGCCCGCCGCCGCCGCCGGGGATCCCCCGCCGCCGCCCCGGCAAGCCCCGCCGCCGGGGATGCCCCGCGCCCGCGAACGGGGCCCGGGGGCGGCGCGGCGGCCCGCGGCGGGGATGCGGGGCAGCGCGCGCCCCGGCGCCGGTGCGGGGCGGGGCGGCCCCCGCGGCGGCTCCCCGGCCGGGCTCCCCTCCCCCCGGGCTCCGGGCCTGAGGCGGTCCCAGTCCCCGCCCGCCGCCCGCTCGCTCGCCCGCTCCTCACCGTGTCAGCGACAACACGGCCGGGGCCGAGGACGGGCTCCTCCGCGCCGCATCTCCCCGGCCGCCCGCGCGGACGGGGCCAGGGCGGGACCCGGACCGACCGGCCGCCGCTTCGGCCCTGCTCCGAGCCGAGGCAGCGAAACCAAAATGGCGGCGGCTCCTGCTCCACCGCGAGCGAGCGCCCGGCGCCCCGCCCGCCCCGCGCCCGGCCACACCCCTCCGGGGTGGCCCCGCCCCCGCGGGCAGAGGCTGCCGTTACCCAGCGGTGGGCGGGGCCCGCGCCATCGCGCCCTGCGCCGCCTGGCCCTGCGCGGGACCCGTAGCGGCCGCGCGTCATCCTCGGCCCCTCGCGCGGCGGATCCCGTCAGCGGGCGGTGAGTGCGGTGAGTGCGGGGCGCCGGCCCGGGGGGGGGATGGCGGGGCTCCGGCCCGGGGGGGGAGCGCGGGGCGCCGGCCCGGCCGCTTGCTTGGCGGCGGCTGCTGCCCGCAGGGCCCGGTCTCCGAGGCGCGGCGGCGGCTCCGCTTCCGTGGCGCCCGCTCGGGCGGCAGCCGGGGGGAGGTCGGGCCCGCTCGGGCGGCAGCCGGGGCCGCGGGGCGGTAATGGCCGCGACCGAGCAGCCGGGCTGCGGGAGGAGGCGGGGGCAGAGCGGCGGCGGGGGCAGGGGAAGCAGCCTCCGGCCCGCCGGGAGGCGGGAACGCAGGAGCGCCCGGCTGCCTTTGGTTCCCCTTCGCGGCTTCTGCGAGCAGAGCGCTGGCCTTCCCGGTTCTCTCCAACGGCCACCATTTCTAGATCGGGCTGAACGAAGTCCTTGATACCTCCTTGTCACTTCAGTCCTGCGCGTGTCTAGAAAAAGGGGGAATAATGGAGTACGGTGGCGAGCCCATGGGAAGGAAAACTGGGGAGAAGGCATGGGGGAAGAGGTCCCTGAAACAGCGGTGGGCGTGCAGGCCTCGGTCGTCCAAAGACAATAACGCTCTGGTTACCTCGAAGTTGTTTCCGTCTTCTACCCCTCTGTTTCTGGCCCTTGTAGTAAATATAGTAGTGTATAGTAATATAGGCTGTAGTAAATATATAGACAGCAAGCAACCAGAACTTTGTTTTTTATTTAGTCCGGGGAGGTGATAGGTTAGGATTACTTAATGATGTCTGCAAATATAACTTTCAGGGTTCTTTGCGTAATTTTTACTAGCAAATTATATTCCGATCTATAAATCCTTTCCTAAAGACCACAAGCAGACAAGTATTTTTTTCTATAATGGAACAGTATGGTGAGTTGGACAGTTCTTTATCTTGATCCAGGTACAAATCAGTGAAATGGCCACAGTTTTAATCTACTCTTCTGCTAAATCTCTCTCATGGACAGACAAACCCTAGAGAAGAGCCCTTACAACTTGTGTTAAAGAAGTAATTCAAGAATTCTGTCATAATGTTGGGGGTGTGCAAAATAAACAGAAACTTCAGGTTCTTCTGACTCCTTAATTTTACTACTTGTATTTGAGAAAACAGCCTTCCCACCCCTACTTTCTTTACTGTTAAACCTGTGATTTGAAACAAATGGGATACATTCTCATGCGGAACTGGATTTCTCCCTCCTCTTCTGCTGTACATGCTAGCATAGCAAAGTAAAATGACTAAAACAGCCTCCACAGCCTGATATCTTCACTTAGTCTTGAAGTAGCAAAACTGGAGCTTGTTTTTCACATATGTATTGTGCATTGATTGTTAGATGAAATAATGTAAAGCATCTTTATAAAATTAACGTCCTTCAGTGTGGAGTTACTTTCTCATTCTATGCATTAACAGTTTTAAATGCCATTCTGTGCAGTTAAATCATCTTTGTCTTGCTTAGCATTAACACTGCAGTTAACCACCAATTCCACCCAGACTTCCTCCTAAGGAATTACAAGGTAACTGTCTCACTTTGAATGCATTGTGTAACTTATCACAACCAAGCTTCTTAAAGCATCTTTGTTAGCTATTGTCATTATTTTCTTCTAAGAAAGTGGTATGAAGAAGGCCTTGAATGCTGGCGGAGATGACAGATTTAACTAATTTACTTACCTTTTTGCCTCTATTTTTGCATCACAATTGCTCAAGTGTTTTCTTTTGGGTTCTCTCTCCTGTTGTAATCAAAGATGGCTGAGCGGTAGATACTAAAATATGATTAGATGAAGCTGGAAACACATAAGCACCTTCAGTCTCTGCATTATTCCAGTTTCTTCAAAATAATGACTGTGTAGCCCTTGCTATAACATCTCTTAACAGCTGCAGTCAAAATCGATGCCCTTCCCCAATAAAAGACTGTCCTCCTCACTAGATGAATGAAATATCTTTACTTATAAATTAAGGGGATTTTTTTGTAAATGTCTCTCTGAAAAAAGGCAACATAATTAATGGAATATATTTTTTTTAGGCAAATGATGCTGCTTACCAGTCAACTGTATTGCTGCAGAGCGTTCTGGCAGTTTGTCTGAATTATTTGTGTGCCTAGACTTTAAGCTCTTTGGGCAGGAATGATTCTATCCCAGCATAGGATACATTAAACATAGTAAAAAAAACTAAAAAATCCCCTTCTGTCTCTGCAGAAAAAATGCTGAGAAGTCTGAAAAGACTTGTCTACCATCCTCTAAAGGTAAGTCCTGTAACAGTGTGATGCTGCTTCCAATATTTCAGCTGTCCTGTGAACTGGAATGACAGTTTACAACTGTAAAAAGTGAGATTCTTCTTACATTCGTCATCTAAAAACTTGGTGTCTCCTGTAAGCTGGTTGTGTAAACTCCTGTTATGGGCAAAGGAAAGTGAGAACACTTGTGTGTGTTACTCCTTCTACATTTCTCTCTGTTGGCTGGAGAGAGAGAACGTGCAAGTAAGCCTGGATGGTTGGCTTAAATAAGACATTTGTTAGAAGACTAAAGTTTAGCATTCTGAAATGTCCAGAATGCTGAAATTCTACATCTTCAGTGCAAGTGTTTCTCAGAAAACAGAGAATCTACTTGCTCTGCACTGCGGGAAAGTGCAAAGGAAGAAGCCCTTGCTACAGAACAGAACCACCAGCCTTTCACAAAGCCTGTGTGGCTGGTGGGAAGATAATTTTGCCAAAGATGGCTCAGTGCTTCAGGTGGGTGTAGTAATATTAGCTCTGCCACAACAACACAGCAGCACTATGTTATCTGTAAAGCTTCCTTATATTATTAACAGCATAATGAATTAATGTTGCGTATCTGGAATGACTTCGTAATGGTAAAGAATTTCAGTTGTTTTGTTTGCTGTTGTCTTAAATGCTTTTTCACTGGTACATAGGGATACACAGCCATTAGAGGACAGCTGTATAACTACTTGTTCCCAGAGACGAGATTCTGGTTGTACAGTACCGTACTGATGATGGCAGCCTTTATGAAATAAACAGTCTTTTCTAGAGACTAAGATATGTGGAATCATGTAGGAACAGCTCCACCTTATGGCACATGACTTTGTGATTAATCTCCATGTACCACGTGATAGTTTGCTGCCATTTCAGGGATCTGAGTTAGATTACTCTCTCCTTTGGCAGATGAAAACTTACTATAAAATCCACTCTACGCTACGAGCCTAAACTGCATTAAAAGATGATGTGAAAACGTGAGAACCTTATATACATGTTAGGATTTACTACACAGAGCTCTACAGTAAGCCAGAAAGGTATATGTATATGGTTCTGGCATTCTGCGTGAAGCCAAAGGGATCAGTGATAAGCCACTGTCTTCTGTTCAGGGGGAGGGACCAAGTGGCATGTTGCTACTATAAAGTCAGAACATATAATGCATTAGCAGTGGTATTCTAGGTCACTCAAAGGTATTCTTGTAGCCTGTTAAAAATGCAGATGCACTTGTGCATGAATTTTGTAAACGGAAATGCAGTAATTAATAAAATGCAAGTCTGTATCTCTCAAATTCAGGGTAACTCTGAGTACTGTTGTATTTGCTACTCTAGGAGCTTGTCTTGGTTTTGTAGCACTTCACAGTTAGGAAGGATCTCATGTCTCCAGGTACTTAGAAGCTGCTTCTACAGCCCAGTGCAAGCTACAGTCCACAAAGGAAAAGTTCTAAAGCAGTACAAAGCTAGATGATGATTTTGAGGAAGGCACATCATGCTAAGGCTCAAAGAAGTGATGTTCTAAAACGGTATCCTTCCAGGAGAAAGATGTAGGAATTTAAAGATGAGATACCTTCTGTTGATGGAAAACCAGATATTCTATGTACTTGGCTGCAAGAATAGAGGACTGGACTTCAAGACACTTGCATCCTGTCTTACTGTGCTGTCTTCTACTCCCTTCATAGAACTTACTAGGAACTGGCTTTTGTACCATAGAGAATCCAACTCCTGCTGATCTTCTTGCCCAGAGAGGTGGTGGAGTCACCATCCCTGGAAGCGTTCAAAAAACGGGTAGACGTGGCACTTTGGGACATGGTTTAGTCTAGTCTACCCTTAATTGGTTTAGTGTGGACTTGGTAATGTTAGGTTAATGGTTGGACTGGATGATCTTAAAGGTCTTTTCCAACCTAAACGATTCTATGATTCTATGATTCTGAGATTGTGCTTTTAAAAAAGCAGTATTGTTAATACCGGTTTGACTAAGTATCATTCAACTGAAGTCTTGAGCTGAGTCTAGACACACATAAAAACTGAACATGGTCAGACCAAGAAGTTAATCCTTGCTTAATTTTCATTCACTGTTACACAGGTCAGGGACAAGGATTTGTTTGGTATTGCAGAGAAAGGAGGTCCGCAGAGCAGTAAGCCTGCCTTTTCTTTTAAGTGAGCAAAGCTCACAGCCACAAGACGTTCACAAGGAGGGAATGCCATGCCGTTCACGAGGAGGGAATGCAGGATGCTCAAAGAAAATAAGAGGGACTGTGATTCCAGGCTAGAAATGACCTAGGGCTGACATTTTCTAGGTGAATAGGTGACAATAGTTGCTTGCTCTAGTTATTCATGTATTAAATTAGCATCTTAGTGCCTTGCTCTAGGCTGTAAATTAAGTCACTTCTGTGGACTTAAAACTAAACATAGCCAAATAAGACATCCTAATTGATCATTTGGATTTGAGGAGGAAAAGAATATTGTGGGAACAAGAGAAGGGGGTGTTAAAATGTGACTACCAAAGTGAATGTTTAGTGATCTGCCATATTTATATTGCAGTAGTTCTATAGGTATCTAGTGTTGAGTACAAACTGGTTTAATTCCTTCCCTAAAAGAAGAGTACTGAAATGCTGACTCAGGAGTCCATTGTGTGTTTAACATGGGATGAGGGGTAATCCGACATTACACTTTCTTCGGAGTCCCTGTGGCTTTCACATGACCCCCTGAGGAAAACTTGGATGACAGCAGAATTGCATCATGCCATGGAGAACTGAAACAGCTGTTCCTGTCTCTAAACTTTAGTTTATGGCTACTCTCATCTATGCAGACAGACAAAATAGGAAACTACTTGCTCTGTTTACAGTGGAGCCTGCAACTGTTCCAGTCAGTAATACGAAGGGTGGCTTTCAGTTTTGCTTGCTTTGGTCACAGCCTCTGTTTGGAGCATACACTTTTTCAATTCATTGACAAATGCTCATATTTTCTTTCAACATAACATAATAAAATGCTTGTCCTTCTACTACTCACTTTCTTGCCTATTTTGGCTAGGCTTTACAGGCATGCTTCAGCAGTCTGTCTATGGAAAAAAGAATTAATCAGCTTAGCTGGCTGTTTCAGTTTCTCAGCCACGTCTGTATTATAATGAAAGCGTCTGTATGCAGGGACACAGTTAGGAAAATCAGTGCAGGGAATGTAATTATAAATATCAAATAGTGGGCAGCACTGCACTAATCCCTCAATAATTGAGGTGATTATGGATTACTAGACAGCTTGAATTTTCAAGGTACTAGCTACTATTCATCAGTGTAGGCAGAAACATTGTGGGAACTTCCCAGCAATAAGACCTTAATGGCTATACTTGTGCTCTTAAGCAAGCTTGAAGGGGATAACTCGTTCAGGTACAGGGCTTGGCTCTCTAGGTGACTTAAGTGAATGGAAATGGTTTAGAAGCAGCCATCTAAATGTGAAATGTGGTTCGAAAGCATGTGGTTTTTCATGATGAATTTATATTCTAGTGATGAATTTTTATTCTAATTGCAGAGAATTCTCTCCTGTATTGCATGCTATCCCGATGATACCCGATCATAATGTGCACGCAGTGAGCGTACAAAACAAACTACTACCTGGATTTTTTTACCGGTAATCTTTTGACTGCTGAGAAGTTTGTTATCTGTTTGCCTTCTTCTTTCCTTAGTTGGACCATGGGTATGCCCTCCATACGGCAGCCAAGGATTGCTTAAGTTCCGTTATCAGCCAGGATGTCCAAACATCGGCAGAAATACCAAGAGCAGTTTTCTATACCAGCGAGAATGACCCGGTGAGTTACTGCCACAATTGTTATTGTCAGACAGCAAGTGCCTAAATTCCATCATTCTGTCTGGGGACATGCTGGAGCCAGGAGCGCTTACTGGGATTGTGTTGTTCTAGTAAACATAAGGGAAGGGAGTACATAGCCCTAATAATAGGCATCTAGACCATGATCCCCAGCCTGAAGGAAAGCAGGCCATGGCTGTGCAGTGCACCTGCCTGGGTTTAAACAAGACAGGGCTGCTCCTCTGCCTGAAAGCTCCAGGTATTGATTCCTTCTCTCTAGTTGCATAGATGAGAGATAGACTGTGTATTGTAGAAGCTCAGATGTGGCTTAGCTTGTCATCAGACACCGTTAATTTCAACTCCAGGGTTATTCTTCCCTGACTAACCTCCCCAAATTGGCTATGAAGGGGGATAAAAAACACACCCCAGATGACCTCAGCACAGCACAGCTCTCCAGCATCGTAATTCCAGCCTCACACTCTCCGTCTCAAGCACAAAATGAAGTGGAATAAATGAATGGAATAAGCCTTTGAGGTGCTTTTCTGCTGCCTCTGTAATTGGAGTCTTTCAATACTGATTCCTCTGGGGTCTCTATGGAAACAGCAGCATGCAGATGATCTTACTCACGTGATGCAAGTGTCTCTATAGATTGCACAGAAGAGTCCAGATGGCAAGGATTGTCCCCACTGTCCTGTGCCTACCATTTATGTTGCCAGGCAACTGGCTTTGGCATTCTGACTTCACGTGCCTGATGTTTGGCGACAACCGCCATTGCTTATTAATTTATCGGATCAGTGTTCCTCAGACTTGTACTGCAGATCGCGTATTGCAGTAGAGAGGCTCTGCTGGCTCGCTTCATCAGCAAACCTGATAGCTCTGACTGCACCCGTCCTTGTGCACCATGAAGTCCCATTAAAAATGGATTAAGAAGACCAGACAAAAACTAAATTTTTAATAAGACTTAGCTTTTATATACCTTTCCATTAGCAAAACTCAAAAGTGACTAAACACGAGGATACAGATACTGACCCACCTTACAGATGCAGAAGCTGAAGAGCAAAGGAATTTCCCCAAGGTTATGCAGCAAGTCAGTGATGAAACTGAGAATGAAAATGGTCTCTGGAGTAGTGCTCTTCTGTTCGAGTCCATAGATAACACTGCCATGCAAAAACACAGGTGCTGTTAGTCTGTGTCCAACACATGCAGGAAAACTCTAGGGAATCCAGCCCAGAGTTTGAAATATAGCTCTGTGTGGAAAAAGATTGAAGTCTCTCTTAATAGTTCTCTTTAGTCTATCTCCAAGTAACGTCTCCTTACAGCAGAGGAGCTATTGACCAGCCAGCTTTTTAAAATTTTCTTCCCGTTGCTAAGATTTACTAACCAGTAAAGACCAGACTGGCAACTCAAGCAGCTTAGAGAGCAGCTTGCTGAAGTTACCAAGTGGTTTCTTCATAGAAGTAGTTTGGCAAACCTGTGGGTACCTCAAATCCTGCAGCTGTACCAAAGTAAACCATACAGTCCAGGACAGATTGACCTGTCCTCAGTAAGATATGGAATAGGGGTGTAGTTACCATGGTGTCGTGGTTTAGCCCCAGCCAGCAGCTCAGCACCACGCAGCCGCTCACTCCCCCTACCCCGATGGGATGGGGGAGAGAATCGGAGGAGTGAGAGTGAGAAACACTCCTGGGTTGAGATAAGAACAGTTTAATAATTGAAATAAAGTAAAATAGTAATGATAATAACAACAATACAGTAATAATAATAATATACAAAGCAAGTGATGCACAGTGCAGTTGCTCACCACCCGCTGACCGATACCCAGCCAGTTCCTGAGCAGCGATTGCTGCTCCCCGGCCAACCCCCCCCCCCCAGTTTCTATGCTGAGCACGATGTCATATGGTATGGAATAGCCCTTGGGGCAGTTTGGATCAACTGTTCTGGCTGTGCCCCCAGCAGAGCATGGGAAGCTGAAAAGTCCTTGACTGGCATAAGCAGTACTTAGCAACAATTAAACCAGCAGTGTGTTATCAGCATTCTTCTCCTACTAAATCCAAAACACAGCACTATGCCTGCTACTAGGAAGAAAATTAACTCTATTCCAGCTGAAACCAGGACACATGGGCTTTTCAGAGTGGAGCGGAAGATAAGAGAATGTTACATGCTGGAAGACTGAAAATCTGGTCTGAAGAAACGGAGGGAGACTTAACACGTAGCAAGAATCCTGGGGCTAGAGAATTCATGGGTCTGCAATAGAGCTGCAGCAGCTATGCATGAAGAGTCCATCAAGGAACTGGGAAAAGCAAAATACTCATGGCAATAGTGGGCAGTAGTCAAACCTGTAGGTACAGCTGCTCACACGGTTTCATGTGAGGCATACAGCAGGCAGCCAGGTCAGGGTAGCAGTACTCATCACAACCTTTTTTTTCCCATCCATTCATTCTGGTCAGGGTAGCAGTACTCATCACAACCTTTTTTTTTCCCATCCATTCATTCTGGTCAAACCATTTGTCAGCCACACTGCACTGGTGAGCGACCAAGCCCACACCAGTATTGTCCCATCTGTTCTGGGCCTCAATAAATTAAGCCCTGGGTCTACACCAAAGCTAATAAGGACTACAAGGCAGGTCTGGATCAGCCCCCAAATCTGCTAAAGCTGACAGAAATAATGACTGCTTCTTTTTCTTTCTGAATAGTAAATAAAACTACTCTTCCTGGATCATTATTATACAAAATAAAGAAAACAAGGAAGTTGTTATATCCTGATTCCATCTCAACCAAAATGGAAGCAAGAGATTGGCATGCACAAGAATATAGAGGAGGATTTTTTGACTTTAAATCCATGGAAGAGTGCAGAAAGTGCAAAGCAGGACACAATATAAGCTTTAAAGCTTGGCACAAAGCTGCTAAAAAAAGCCAGACAAAGCTTGGCACAAAAGTTGCTGAAAGTCACACAGGAAGTACTGCAGAATAGTCTATATGTCCTAATTACACAAGACACACAAATTGATGGCTAGACCAAGAGTAAATAAATAAGTGCTTTGCAAGTATTGCATGGTAGGAAAATAGAATAATGAAGGGTAAAAACAAGGATGTAAAACAAGGCGTGAAACGGGTATTAAGTTTTCAGATACCAGTAACAACCGCTTCTTAAGAGTGCATAGTCAGAGATCTTAAGCAGTCACTATAAATAATGCAGAATGATGCAAGTCTGCTGGAGGAATAATACTGACCACTTCTGTCACAACAAGGGACTTGAAATTAGAGCCCCAGGAAACAGATCAGAAAACAGAGTTCTCAAGCAACAAGTACTAGTTAAAAAGGCAAATGGCATATTAGGAATTACTACTGAGAGACAGCAAAGAACAAACCAGAAAACATAATTTTGTCACAGACTTAAAGAAAGTAAATTTGAATCTATCAGATAACTCAAAAGGGGTTCATATTACTCTTAAGATACTGTGGTGACCAGAAGTACAAGTGGACTAATAAAGGATTAGATAAATTCATGAAGCATAGGGCCACTGATGCCCACAAAACTCAATGGTTCATATACAAGCTCGAGGAATCCCTTTATTGTTTATTGCCAGGTAGGATATCCTTTCTTTAGACGCCTCCTAAGCATTTGCCAGTAGTGTCCTGATACTACAGTTCCTGCTTTACTTTAATATGCTAGTTCTTCCGACTCTCAGTAAGTAGATACTCGCTTTGATCGAGCGTTCCCTCCCTGCTCCATTCTCACAGGCCTTCTGTATCCAGAAAAAAAGGTATCGGCCTTTCCCGAGTGTGACAGTTTGCATTTTACCTTCCCAGGCCAACCACACAGACCTCCACGAGGGTCGCCATTATAGCATTCCACTTGAGGAGGTGAAAGCTGTGTTTCCACATGGACTGCCCTATCGCTTCCAGCAGCAGGTACTTTGTCTTAGAGCAGATTTGTAGGTAGTGGACTGGCATGTGGGAAGAACCAGATCCATCGTGTAACTACGATGCTTTCCTCTTGGAATAAGAGAGAGTGACGTGCTGCAAGAATGCCATTATTCCCGGTCCATGCTAAAAGATGTCAGTCAACCTAGCCAGAATAGTGGCAGCAGGGTGTGAGGATTCCACCTTAGGCAACATTCTGTCCAATATTTTTCATCTCTAACTTCTGAGTACATAATAAATTACAGAAATATTTTCTACGGTTAGATTTCTGTACGAAGTAGGCTGTCTCATGAAGTAAGTTTATATCAGCAACAAAAAGGTCTTGATTTCTTTTTTGAGACAGATCATGCTGTGACTGGATCAGGCTTCAGAAGCCGCTAACGTAGACTGCCTACCTGAGTTTAGCAACAGATTTCTTATCTGTGAATTAGTAATTCTAGGTGATTGACTTTTGATTCATCGACAGGCCGGTCGGCCTCACCTCGATCTCTGGGAAGGTGATGGAACAGCTAATCCTGGAAACATTTCCAGGCATGCAAAGGACAAGAAAGTCACTGGGGCAGTCAGCATGGCTTCACCAAGGGGAAGTTACACGTGACCAACTTGATAAACTTTTATGATGATATAACTGGCGTGGTAGACGAGGGGGGAGCAGTGGACATTCAGACCCTGCACAGTACCAGTCAGAGATGGAGTCATGTCAGGAACAGCTGTAGTGTGCCAGCACCCGGCTTCTTCATGTTTTATTCCTTTTCTCAGATTAAGACCTTCAATGAAGCCTGCCTGATGGTGCGTAAACCAGCTCTAGAACTTTTCACTTACCTGAAAAGCTCCAACTTTGCACACCCAGCTGTCAGATATGTGATCTGTATCTTTTACCATTTACTTGATGGTAGAATGCAAATTAAATGCAAGCGGGTGAGTTTACACAGATGAGGGTGATGTTTTGATCCTATGCTGACCACTGTGGTTTAGTCTTCAGGGGGCGGTTCTACCACATATCTGTGTCAGCAAAGCTAGTCTGAGAAGTTCATGAACCTCATATACTTTTATTTTAAGCCAGATTTGGTTTATGGCACAGATCCACAAATAGGGCTATCAGCACAACTAAGCGAATGGGAATCATCAGCTCTGATATAGTGGGGTGGGAGGATACAGAGAGAAGGAACTCTTTAGGCTAGCTTTGCTGCTGAACAAAAGCATGATGGAATGCTGTCCCTGCTTCTACGACCTTTGAACTTCCTTTATGCCTTTTGCAAAAGAATTACAGTTAAGTATAAATTGAAGTAGTGTTTTTGGAGACTTTCCTTGACAGTCTGTGTTGGAGATGGTGAGAGAGGAACGGGGAAAACCATGACTCTCTGTCACGTGGTTCACTACTGCGCAAGGCAAGGCTGGCTGGTGCTGCACATCCCAGATGGTAAGAACACCGATGCTGTCTGTGTTACTACATCAAACACACTTGCTGATCCGGAAGATGCTCCTTCAAGTGAAAGGTGTAGGGTAGGCCACAGCAAATTATCTTTGTTCTTTTCCGTAGTGGAGGAGGCTTATAAAGCACAAACCCCCAAAATAAAGTAGAACATAGTTATTTTCACATGCTCTCACATGCTTACAGTCAAGTCTTTTCCCCACTGTTAATGAGTACAACAGGAGACATGCTGTATGTGGGTCTGTGTCACCTCCTCTGTTCTCAAGGGAGAGTCTTCTCCATTAAGGATGGGAGACTTTTCTTACCAGCATAGCAGAATAAGGATAAGAAATACAGACACACACCCCACCACCCAACTCATACAATTATTTTGACTTTAAAAAAAAAAAAAAAGCAACTGTTTTCTTTTGCTTACAGCTCATCTCTGGGTGAAAAACTGCAGGGAGCTTATGCAGTCTTCCTATAACAAAGGACGGCTTGATCAGCCTTTGCAAGCATCTTTCTGGCTCAAGAACTTCAAAACCTCAAATGAGCGCTTCCTAAAAGAGGTCTGTAGAGCCTGTCATGTTGTTTTGGTTAGTAGCTAAGATCTACCCACAGGATCATCTCTCAGGGACTGCATGCGCATGTGCTTCCTGTCATTGAGCACCTTGATGCGAATTCTAGATTTGCTGATTTTCAGGAAATGCTTCATGTATCAATGCATGCACTCACATTGCATACAAACCCACAAACACTACCCTTCACTGGAATTCAGTTTTTGTAGAAAAAGAAGTACTTTAAATCCCCCCTGTGGGGACGGCTATTTGCGATGAACACTTCTCCCAGATTCTGCACTAGTCTTTTAACACTGGCAAAGAACCATGAATCTTGCCATCCAGACTTGCCAAGCTGCCTTTGCACTGCTTAGTTCCCAGTTTAATCGTGCTTAGTTCCCAGCTTAATCGTAGTTCTCTTACTGCAGATAAAAACACAAAAAAAATATGTGTGGGGCAAACGAGAAAGCACGGAGGAGGGCAGACCATTGGGTGAAGTGGTGGAGCAGGTAAGGAACAAGTGCTTCTGGCTTTGTCTCGCCTTTTATTAGAAGATCCCATCATTGTGTACGTAGAACAAATTGCTTTTAAAGATCTTACAAATACCAGTTCTAGGAAATGTGGCAGATGTGATGGATCTGTAAAGCAAGCTGTACAGAGAACTTGGTAGAAGCAAAAATTAGAATTTGAAAGTTCCTACTTCTTTGATGCTCAGTACCTTAGACCAGATTGCTCCTTTGAAAGGAAGGAACAGACTGCTGACTGTCATTTTATCTTCCTTCCCCCTTAGAAAGGGCAGACAGTGCCCAAAGTTGCCAGCATTATATATTAACAAGAAGACAAACCTGAGTTACGTGCCTTTTCCTACTTCAAGGGTTTGGCTCGCGTGAGAAATGCCAGTGATGCTGTAGGGGTTGTGCTGAAAGAGATAAAGCAGCAATGTCATCTCGGCTCATTCCGACTTCTTGTGGCAGTGGACGGCGTCAATGCACTCTGGGGAAGGACTACGTTAAAGAAGGAAGACAAAAGCCCCGTAAGAAGTGATCTGCTCTGATGATATTTCTGCATTCCTACTGCAAGGAAGAGCAGGGGAGGGTGTTTTGTTAATTTTTAAATTCTACAGTTGTCCCTGAGAGATGTACGTTTGGCTTTGCTAGCGTGGAGGGACCTGCAAAATTCATACTGTGTTTAGACCATTTTTACTGAAGAAAGTTCTCTCAGTAAGAAAAAAGCACATATATGTCTTGTTACAGTAGGAAAGGTCTGGGCGTTCCTCTGTGTAACATTACTAAGGCTGAAAGCTACAGTGCTAAGTCAAAGCAAAGAAACAAATGCGCCTAAATGATGAAAATGATCCTTCCAGTCTAACTTGAAGTAGGGGAGGGGAATTTATGTCTCTGATAGAAACTGCTGGCACAAAAAGTGATACTGACAATCTTCACCAGGTTTCTCCAGAGGAGCTAACGCTTGTGTACAACCTAAGGAAGATGATGATGAATGATTGGGTGAGTTTGGTCTGTACCTTCAGCTGTGTTACTCGCAGCAATTAAAGCTACACGCCGATAAGCGTAAAGCCACAAATCTAACATCACACTGTTCCTCCAGCAGAGGAGAGTGTGAGCACAGTGCGACTATTACCGGTTAGTATCTCATCAGCATTTCTGACACTGATGAAGTGAACAGGTCAAATACATAACAATGAAGTGGACAGGTCAAATATATAACAATGCTTTTTCTTGATTACCGTACCAAACTCCAGTTTACAACCCGTGCTTCCCGAGCTAGAGGTATTTAATAACCCTTTAATGACACTTTGGTTTATGATTTTTGGAAGTAATGACAACTTTCAGTTCCTAAAAAAAACATGTTAAACTTTTTGCTATAGGAGGTCAACTCCTTCTGCTTCTTTTCCAGTCTCCTGGGTGCTAATATCTCTCACAGGTAGTCATCAGATTTGAGAGTATACAGAAAAGGCCTTTTTAAAGTATTTCAGGTGTTTCAACTGAAAGCCATTTATAGGCAAGAATGACACGTTTAAATGCCAGCACTGGAAACACCGGCTACGTATTCCATGTGCTGCAAGTGTACTTGCAGTAGCCGGGATTAACGTAGTTAGGGACATTTTAGGAAGTCCTTTATACAGAATTTAGGAATTGAAGTAACTATAAGATCAAAGAAGAAAATACCTTGGTTGTTTAGAATCGATCTGTAACTATTTCACAAATACTACGTTTGCAGCTAAAAGGGTTTCTAATCTACCTTTCCTTTAGAACGGAGGTGCTATTGTGACAACCCTCAGCCAGACCGGCTCTCTCTTCAAACCCAGTTCTGCCTATTTGCCCCAGGAGCTGCTGGGGAAGGTGAGTCCTGGCCTCTCCCCCCCCTTCACACTGGGAGACAAACAGAAATCCTGGTTTGGGAGCTGCATTCAGTTCAGGGTGGCAGACTTTGCTTCAGCCATCTCTGCATCTTCAGTCTCCTTTGAAGTAACTCTGCTTGAGCCTGTACGCAGCCAAGCTGGGCCCTCTCCCAGACAACTCCCGCTGCAAGGACGGGGCGCTGCAGCTGGCCGCGGCGTTTTCCCAAAAGTGGGATTGTTCACCCGGTGTTCAGTACGCCAATATACACATGGAGCAGAGGTATTTTATTTAATTCATTTCTGCGCAGAGATGGGTGCTAGGCAGTGATTCCACAAAGTCAGCACACCACACACAGGAACTACAATTTATCCTGTTACGTGATTAGTAAAGACCCACCTGAATTTATGTTCGTTGCTCAGTAATCACCATCCCATCTGCTGTTGGTTAGCTGTATTTAAATTAGCCTCACTTGCTACGTTAATTAGCACACAAGCTCCTTGGGGAGGGGGTGGGCAGCAAGTCCTTTTGGTCAAATTGAGTTGGTGGTCTTGATCTTTACCTTTCCCCAGTCACTGCGCTTTGGCCATCATCCAGTTTTCCGGTGCCTTCTGGGGCGGGATAGTCCCTTTTTTCAGTTTCTCAGCTCCCCGTCAAGGTTATAGCCGCAAGACCTTGTCACAGTTAATGGACAGGGCAAGCGCTTCCTTGCCGCCTCCCCTCAAGTGCCAGGCGCCGTTACACAGGGTTCCCGGTTTCTGCGGCACCTCACCCTCGGCTCTCCTCCCAGGAGGGCTTCGACGCGCTGGACCCCTTCGTCCCGGTGCCAGTCCCCAACTACAGCCCGCGGGAGTTCGAGAGCTGCTACCGCTACTACCTGGACCGCAAGTGGCTGCAGCACGAGAAAGGTCAGCGCCGCGCCCGGGGGTCCCCGGCCTCCCCAGGCGGGGCCGGCGGCCCGGGGGCCCCGGGGCGGGCGGGGGCTCCCCGGAGGAGCCCGCGGGCCCCACGCGCCTCCTGTCTTGCAGCGCGCACGGAGGACGGCAAGGAGGAGCTGCGGTTCCTGAGCGGCTCCAACCCGCGGCAGCTGGAGCGGCTGGCGGGGCCCCTGTAGCGCAATAAAGGCCGGAGCGGCGGCGGCTGCCGGTGTCGGTGTCGGTGTGCGCCTGCGCGGCGCGGGGCGGGGCGTGCGGGGGCGTGGCCCCGGTGCTGACGTCTCCCGCCGCTGAGGGCGGGGCGCGCATGCGCGCTGGCTGGCGCGGGGCGCGAGCGCGATGCCGGGGGAGGCGGTGACGCTGCAGCTGGGGCAGTTCGCGGGCTGCGTGGGCGCCCACTGGTGGGGGCTGCAGGTGCGGG
Organism: Pelecanus crispus; assembly: GCF_030463565.1. Classification (NCBI taxonomy): domain Eukaryota; kingdom Metazoa; phylum Chordata; class Aves; order Pelecaniformes; family Pelecanidae; genus Pelecanus; species Pelecanus crispus. The sequence continues at coordinate 1,555,564 of NC_134664.1, forward strand.
CCGGGCCGGGGCGCGGGGTGAAGTTCCGGGACTCGGGGCGGGGGTCGGATCGGGGCCGGGGCGCGGGGTGAAGTTCCGGGACTCGGGGCGGGGGTCGGATCGGGGCCGGGGCGCGGGGTGAAGATCCGGGACTCGGGGCGAGGGTCGGGGCCGGGGCGAAGATGCGGGGCGCGGAGCGAGGATCCGGGCCGGGGCGCGGGGCGAAGATGCGGGGCGGGGGCCGGGGCGACGCGGGGTGAGGGCCGGGGCGCGGGGTGAGGGCCGGGGCCGGGGCGCAGGGCCCGGTCTGACCCGCTCCTCCGCAGGCCGCCGCGCTGCGCAGCCCCGCCGAGGCCGCCGAGCTCCGGGCCTCCGCGCTGCTCCGGAGCGGGCGGGCGGCGGGCGGGCGGGAGGCGCTCACACCGCGGCTGGTGGCGCTGGAGCTGAAAGGTACTGGGGGGGGGGGGGGGGGGGGGCCGCGGGGGCGGGCGCCCGTCCGTGACCGAGCGGCCTCGTTCATCGATGCCACAGACGGTGGGATGGAGCGCACCCTCAGCAAGTTCGCAGACCACACCAAGCTGAGGGGTGCGGCTGACACGCCAGAAGGACGAGATGTCACCCAAAGGGACCTGGACAAGCTGGGGAGGGGGCCGGTGTGAACCTCGTGAGGTTCAACAAGGCCAAGTGCAAGGTCCTGCCCCTGGGACGGGGCAGCCCCCGCTATCAATGCAGGCTGGGGGTGAGGGGATGGAGAGCAGCCCTGCGGAGAAGGACTTGGGGGTGCTGGGGGATGAAAAGCTGGGCATGAGCCGGCAATGTGCGCTGGCAGCCCAGAAAGCCAAGCGTGTCCTGGGCTGCATCCCCGGCAGCGTGGGCAGCGGGGCGAGGGAGGGGATTCTGCCCCTCTGCTCCGCTCTGCTGAGACCCCCCCTGCAGCCCTGCGCCCAGCTCGGGGCCCTCAGCACAAGGACACGGAGCTGCTGGAGCGGGGCCAGAGGAGGCCACAGAAATGCCCCGAGGGCCGGAGCCCCTCTGCTGCGGGGCCAGGCTGGGGGAGCTGGGGGTGCTCAGCCTGGAGAGGAGGGGGCTGCGGGGAGGCCTGAGTGCGGCCTGGCAGCGCTGAAAGGGGCCTAGGGGAAGGGTGGGGGCAAGCTTTTTAGCAAGGCCTGCTGTGACAGGACAAGGAGTGATGGATTTAAAAGAAAGAAGAATAGATTTAGACTAGATGTAAGGAAGAAATTTTTTACAGTGAGGGTGGTGAGGCACTGGCACAGGTTGCCCAGAGAGGCGGTGGAGGCCCCATCCCTGGGAACATCCCAGGCCAGGCTGGACGGGGCTCTGAGCCCCCTGCTCTGGTTAAAGCTGTCCCTGTCACTGCAGGGGTGGGGCTGGGTGGGCTCTACAGGTCCCTTCCAACCCCTTTGGTTCCATGATTCTGATTCTCTTGCAGGTGGTGTGGGTACTCTGAGGCCTGGCAGGGCGAGCCCGGAGGCACCGGTGGCCTGGTGAGTGCAGGGGGAGGTGGTGGCAGCAGCAGCGCAGGGCTGCTGGCAGCTGCCGCTGGTTTGTGTTGCAGGGACGGGGAGGTGGCCACCTACCTGGAGCCCGCATCGGCTGGGGGCTCTGCGCCGCGGGACGCTGGGCACCGGACGGTGAGGGCGGGTGAAGTGGGGCGGGGGGAGCGTGGCCCGGACCCCGCCAGGTGCGTCACGGACTCCTCACGGGTTTACTTCAGTCGTGGTGTTTGCCTGAACTTCCTGCAAAACATCACCTAATGAGTGTACTGGGCTGTGTCCTTAGGAAGATGCTTCCTCTGACAGAAAGGGAAGTTCCAGCACATCTTCTCAAGGTGTGTGTGCATTTCTGTGCATTACTTGTGTGTGTTTCGTCCCATTTGTGCTGTCCTGATGGCTTTGGTTTACTTGCTGGGGTCAGAGTTCTAGAGAGGCAGAACAAGCCCTGTGACAGCAGGCTGATGCTGGACAACTTGTCAGTGCACGAGCACGAGGGGAGAAGGAAAACTATGGGCTAAGATTTCTTTGCTTATGGAAGGATGCGTCAAAGAGCAGCAACTAAGTTAAGAAAGTGGACAAGAGAAAAAGCTGGTTTTGTTTTCTTTATTCAAGGGGGCATTCAGAGTTGAAGAGACCCTTGATTCTTCACGTCTGTCTCGTTCCAGGCACATCTCCTGCCACTTCACGACTCACTGTTTCCCAGGAAGTTTACTCGGGTGGCAGCGTGCAGGTCTGGTCCGATTACCTCAACGTGGACTTGCATCCCAAGAGCATCTACGTCATCCATCAGTACATGCACGATGGGTACGTCCTAGAGGTTTGGGTCAGAATCTGTGGTCCAGAACAGGATGTTAGTTTTGCCTTCAAGGAAGAATTAAGAGGGGATAAATAAGCTTTTTTCCCCCCTCTCCTTTTTTTCTTAGGGAGTGTGGTTGTCTAGAAGCCTTTGGACAAGGTGAAAGTCTTCTGCAGGATCCTGGCTGCATAGAGGAGCTGGAAGATCGGTTGCACTTCTATGTTGAAGAGTGCGATTACCTGCAGGTTTGGCAGCTTAGTCTGAACTCCCTTTTCTTTCAAGAAACTTTCTGTTTAAGATTAAGTAGAATCTCAGATGCTGCCATCATATTACACAGGGATTTCAAGTCCTCTGTGACCTACACAATGGATTCTCTGGAGTTGGTGCCAAGGTGACAGAACTGCTCTGTGATGAGTATTCAGGAAAAGGAATCCTGACCTGGGGCTTGACTCCAGTCACGAGTGATGTGGGAGTAAGTAAACAATGGGAAAAAAACAGATGATGCTTTCATGCCCTGTGTGGATTAGATCCTTTCTTGTTTACATCTTTAAGATTCTAATGGTTGGATTTCTCCCCCCCGCAGGATTCTCAGAAGAATTTTTACAGACTGATGAACACAGCCCTAGGAATCGTCCGCCTCTCCAGTCACAGCTCGCTCTTTTGCCCCCTGTCGCTCAGTGGGAGTTTAGGAATCAAGCCACAACCTCCCGTTACATTTCCGTACATAAACTACGACGTATGTACTGTATAGGGTTTACCTAAAAACACCACCTACCTTGGCTGGCTTTCAGCTTTTTCAGATTTACCACTCTCAAAGTGTTTTCTGCAGCTATGTATTTTTAGCAATGTTTTCTCATCATGGAGTTCTGCTAAGCAGAAAAGATGTGTTTTCCTGCTTTTCCACTCTTAGCAGAGACTTAACTGCCAACTTTTCATTCCCATAGTTTTTCGTACTCTTAAAAACATTAACACCTTTCCTTTTTTGCAGTCTTTCAGTTGGTGTACTGCCTTCAGTTCTGGCACTGAAAAAAATGCTTTACTGCATTATTCTTCAGGTGCGGAGTAACTCCAGCCTGGTCTGAGCACTAAGAACCTGCTGATAAGACGACTGGCAGCAGATCATTTCTTAGCAAACAGCTGACTTGCTTATCCAAAACCTGAAATAACTGTTAAACACAACCCATATAAAAGCACAATTTACAATATGCTTAAGTTAAACACACAAAAATCAGTTAAGGAACAGATGAATTCAACTTGTCCCAGAACTCTTCCATTTGTCTCCCTCCACAGGCATCACTTAACTACCACAGTGGCGCAATTTTGGCAGCAGCGCTCGATACCTTTACTGCTCCTTACCGGCTCTGTTCCTCTCAGGGCTCTATGATGCACCTTGCTGAAACACTCACCGTCTCTGGGAGAAAGGTAAGGGCAGAGCAACCAGCAACCTCTCATCCTTTCACCCCTACCTGAACTGCCATAGCAGGAGCTGGCGTTCCACTCGCATCCGCGCACGCAGGACGCAGGGAGTGCGTTTGAGATCATGACTTGTCACCCCCTCTCCGACTTGTAGGTTGTGGCTGCGTGGGCTTCTGTTCCCTTTCCTGCCCTACGTGGCTACTCGCTCCCTGATACTTTATGTGCCTACCAGCAGGACGTGCCTTGGAAGCTTCTGTCTTCGTGTAGGGAGCAAAAGGTCAGCTGCTGTTTTGCTCAGTCTGTTGTGCTGCGAGGAATTTGCAAAGAAAATCAAATCAGGTAATCAGCATTTGAACTGCACGTGTCCCTTCAGAACTCTGGCACTCTCAACAGCAAGGATTTCTTACAAAAGTCATTCATCACCCTTTGTTAGGAGTGTCAGCTGAGTGGGGGAAAAAAAAAAGTAGCGATCTAGCCAGTTATATGCTACTAGCTTTATAGCAAAACAGCTCAAAAGCAACCGAGTCACTGACATTTTTGGTCAACTCCCCTGGAAAAACAGGAATTGGTTTTCTTTGCAGCAGCTATCCAGGAAAGCAGCTTGCTTCTCCACTCCATGCTTATGAAAGCACCGAGCAGATTCTGCAGTATTACCTACACACTGTGTTTCCTGGGGCATTCAGGTTGGTAACAGTCTGGGTTGGTTTTTCTTTAGAACAGGGAACGCTGACTGGAAACTGAAGGTAGAGCAAGTTTTGGGTAACTTCATTCACCTTCTTCCTTACAGCACATCCCACGTGCTTGAGCAGCCATGTCATACCCTACCTCCGTACCCCCAGTTCTTTTCTCCTCTTCTGACGAGACAAGGCTTCCTCCTGGATGAACCTCCCAGTTATTCCTCAGCAGGTAACAAATGCCCCTTAAACTTACTTTGCAACAGAAAGAGATCAGTGGGGGCAGTAGGGTCTAACACAGGTAAAAAGGAATTATTAAAAAAAAAAAAACAAACCACTTTTGAGTGTAGAGCAAAAATTTTGAGTGTTAAACAACTCTTATGCTACGCTGAGTTCAAGTGAAGCAACTGCTTGTAAAGCAGAATAGGGTAGGGAAACAAATTTTGATCGGTATATTTAAATAAAGATGTTTTTTTCCCTGCAGCTGTTGAAAGCATCCCTGTACTAGCAGCCCTGCAGTCTTCACCGGTTCTGCGCACGCTCCTCTACAGCTTATACAAGGATCTACAGAAGTTGAACACGCGGCGGTGGGCCTGCTTCTTCTCTGCCGGAGTTGAAGAGGATGACTTCCGGGAGGCCTTAGAGGAGCTAAGGACTCTGTCACAGTGCTACGAAACGGGGTTTGAAGCAGATGAATCTGAAGATGAAGCAGATTCAGACTAACTTGTCTTTATTACTAGAGATAGTGGAAGTAAGAATACCTTTAAGATCACTTTCAGAATAAAGGGAATGGCTTTAAAGAGGGCCCAACTGCTACGTTCTCTTCATTTTAGCAAAATGGTGTTAGCTGGGTGAAGTTGTCCAGCTACTTGCAGTTGTGTTGTAAAGGAGAAAAGCTGCTTTTTTGGGGCTGTTTTTGTTTGTGGGTTTTGTGGTTGATTTTGTTTGGTGTTTTTTTTTTCTATTTTTTTAACTTTGCAAAGTGAATTTGTTCTGCCTGTTAGAGTAAGACCACACAATAAATACAGAATTCAGATTGTAACTTTCCCACATACAATCAACACAAGGGGAAAACTTACAAAAAAATCATGTGTTTGTTCCACCTGAAAACAGACATCTTATGATACAATATTTACATATTCTTTTCAAAGGCTGGTGGCCCAATCTTCACCACAGACTGAGGTCAGTGTCCACAAGCATCACTTCTGTCATTTCACTGCTGAAGCTCCCCATGGAGGTTCTAGAGGATGTTATCACCCTAACAACTTTCTTCATTCCTTTAGTTTGATACAGATTGAGAAGTGCAGCTTGTCAGGAGTGTACCAGAAAAGTGAACAACAACAAAAAAAAAAAAGGTGCTACTTAAGTACCTGTGCAAACATTTTTCCTTTATCCACAGCACCTGTCTAGCAGCAAACTGGCAAACAACTCTCCTGATTCAGTCAGTAGCTTATAAAGCCAGAAAAACCTCAGTCATCAGGTTCTTCCTCAGAAAGCAGAAGATCTTTATCTGACAACTGGTCTGTGTTACTGGTACTAGTTGCGTCCTCCTCGTCTTCAGAGCTCCCATCGCAGGATGTATGAAACAGCTTCATCAGTTCTCTGAACCTGTGGGATACCTGAAGAACAAGGGAAATCTGAGATGACCAGTCACGTAAGAGGTGGGATGAAATGGAAGTTTCATATTACAAAGTTCAGGGTGTTTGTGCTTTTATGTTTAAAAAAAAAAAAAACCCCACACAACTGCAATTTATACAAGATTCAATCGTAAAGGGAAAGGGAAGAGCACTGGGTTGTCCCATTTTCTTTGGGAGAACGGTTATATTCTACTGACTTGCAGGTAAAAACTGGCCGTTTGGGAAGATTCCTAGGCAGTGATGTGGGGGGGGTTAAGAAACAAAACGCAGCAGATTCCTTGTATTTAAGTAGAAGGCTGAAGACCCGAGTAGCAGTCACTGAAACAATTCTGGTACCAAACGGAAGGCTAGAATATCAATGTTGTGAAAAGGACCACGGCAGTCATGATTTTTGGCTCCACCAGAACAGATCAAGGTTTGTTTTGCGGGTTTTTTTTATTTGCAATTGCGATTATTTTTCTCTGATGCAGCATGAAATTAAAGTTAAGTTTGGGAGACGAATATGACAGCAAACCTCCACCTCTCCTTCCTTCCCACCCCTTTTTGCTGTAGCGGATGCAAGCTGTTCCGCACCAACCCCTCACCTCACTAGCAGTCTTGTTGCCCAGTTTCTGCGAGATGGCATGGAAGGTTTCCAGATGGGCTCCTTTCTCCTGACAGGTGGTAAGGATGACTCTGTCAGCCTCCCTACAAAACAGTACAGTAATTACGAAAGCAGCCGAGAACAAATGCTGACACGCTGCAACCACAGCAAGCCCGAGAGGCCTCTTCCCAGCTACGGAGAACAACCACACAGCAAGCCCAGCAGGCTTGTTCCTTTACTGCTACTACCACCACCAAAATCACAAGACATATCTCCAAGCAGAGCTGCATTTAGCTTATTTTGAAGCTTTTTGAAGGAGAAAAACAAACAAAAAAATCCTTTCCCAGCCTGAAGCACTACCATAATTACACTGCCACGAGCAGACAGCATTGCTCCTAGGACCAAGATGGCAGCTATGATGGACTGTGGTTAGAGGAAACAATGCAGGAATAATTCAAAGGGATGGGGCAGAAGACATTAGGAAATGGGGATACAAAATGAAAATAAATAAAGGATACTCTATAATATGAAGGCTGAAGCCAAGCACTGAGTACACAAATGATGCGAGATGCCCTTCGGGCAGATATACCTGGTCCAGAGGACAACCTTCTCCCCAGTCGAGCTGACTTTGCTGTTCTTCGCACACACAGTCGCTTCTGTGACTCGCTGCTGTTGCTGCTCCTCTTCCTTTTGCACCAGGGAGGCAGTAACCACCCTATATTCCAGCTGCTCAGAATGCTGATGCACCTGGAAGCAGTTGTTTGCATTTGACTTCAGCCTGCTCTCAGGAAAGTTTCCAGTGCAGTCCGTATCATCTGCTTCCAAAATGCGATTATCAGGGGACTGTGAGCTGCATCTCTTACCCAGTGCTGGTTTTCTACCTGGTGTTATCCAACCCTGCTTTGCTTCAGGTTTTCCTTCCAGAGGCAAAGGTGGTCCCTCAAATTCTTTCTCACCTGATTTTGAAGCATGACCAAGGACAGTGAGCTTATCTGATGAATCAGAAGGAAGCCCTTCAGTCTGACATAAACTCTTTCCAGAAGAGGAACTAGGTCCCGTTAAACCTTTTACTGTAGCAGAATGAGAAGACAGCAGTGGATCTCCGCTCAGCTCAAGGGAAGCATCTGCACTTCCTTGACGTTGCTGGTTTAGTCCCTCACTCTCGCTTCCCACAGTACGAGGGCAGTCTTTGGTTTCTTGAGGTAGTTTTAGAGTAGCTTTTTGTAGCTGTGCCCATCTGGGGCCAGTGACGGAAGAGTCACTGTCCTTTGCAGTAGTCACAACAGCACTGACACCCGCTTCTTGAACCTGGTTATCTGGCAGTGCAGCTTTTTCAGAAGATGCCTGTCTGCCGGAGACAATCTTTCCTTCCAGGTGAGATCCTGATAAGAAATCCAAACAAGTTTAGACTAGCTGTTAGCAAGAAAAACTGCTGGAAGCTTTATTCATTTACTTTAAGAGGTTTTTTGAGTTTGGTTTTGTTTGTTTGTTTTGGTGTTTTTTTTTTTTAAAGTATTCCAGAGCATAATGCTGTAAATGAGAACACAGTTTGGGAGCAGCTTTGTAATTCTATCTGCAGTTTACCCATCTGTCACCATTGTGGGTTACTACAACCAGCGGCTGTGTGAAGAAGCGATGAGCATATGAAAAAGCTTAAGTACTTTGCCCAGAACAAAATTCTCAAGTGAAACGGACATTGCTGCTCTTGGTGCCCTGTTTGCAAAACCACTACAAACTAGACATCGGGCTGCGTTACATTTAAACCACTATACTTAGCCTACGTGTTGTCTCCAACAGCAGCATTAACTGAGACATGGCTACTGAAAGAAGGAAGAGATCTCCTTCAGGTTGTTTATCCTGCAATAATCATGTTTCCCCTTGTCTGTACCAGACTGAAGGAGAAACGAGTAACATGGAGATCATTTAAAGGAAAATTAGAGAGGCAGCAATTTTTAATTGCTGTGCTAAAATGAAAACGGGAAAAAAAAAAGGTATCGTGGACTGGTAGTACGGGGAATTGGATTAGTATGCTAGCAAGAGAAGCTTAAATAGACCAATCATTCGGAAAAGGGGAGGATATTTCTCTAGTCAGGAAAGCTTTTTCTGAAGGAAGCACTCTGGATATATGCATGTTTAGAGCATCCAGAGTGGATGAACACAGAAAAAGAAAAAGAAAAAAGATTATTAGTTCTCATTATCTCAATAAATTTGTATTAGAAAGTCCTATACCCTTTTCATTTGTGCGAGCCAGTTTGGAGATGAACGATATACCTGTCTGTATGCAAGACTTTCGCTTACCTGAAGCCAGAGAGTCCACTTTCCTAGATACGGTTTTTGTTCTGCTCTGGACATCCTCTCCCTCATCTCTGTTCTCCAGGCTTTCTTCTGCAGGTTCCTTAGACGTTCCAGAATCCTTCCCTTCAGGCCGAGGACTTGATTCTTGCTGAACAAGGCCTGCAGTCAGCTCTTGAGAATCTTTATTTTTATAAAATTTGTTGTCACACACCTGCAAATCAATATACAGGCATACAATTAGAGATGTGGTATATCAATCCAAACCTAACACCTTGGCCTTTGCTTCCAAAGTATTCCTTGACCCTAGCAAAGGCTTCAGTTTGGCAATATGTTTGCATGTAGAAAGCTGAATCTTTATTAGGAACAGGCACAGTTCTTTTCACATAGTGGCCACACAAGCATCTTCCACTAAAAAGCTTATTCTTAACTCAAAAGAATATCAAAATTAACACTATTTAGCACAGCAAGGAGGGGCAGTCGAAAGCAGGAGACAGACAGGGGAAGGCCAGGTAGTGCAGTCAGAGCTCCAAAGAGGGAGACGCTACTGGTCATCTTTTGATTTACTTTCTTCCTCGACTCAGTATTTGGGAGACACGAGGCCCGAGGCTGGACAGATCATCACAACAGGGGGGCTCTTGGCAGGACTCTACTTTCCACTCACCACTCCAATGACTTGGCCTATCAACTAACCTTACTACTACAATGGCTGCAGGTCCTCCTTTTGCTTTTCTTTAGCTTGAGATCGCTACTCCCTTCATGGCAGGAACATGAACATTCCTTCATCCCATCTACCCACTCGACCTCCTGGAAACAGACATACTCCAGCTGACAAATGTGCACGTACACAAAGATGACAGTCAGGGGAAGGTTAACCCCAGAGGGAGCCAGGAAGGGCTGAGCGGCACTCTGCGCACACTCAGAAAACTAAAGCGATTATGCTGCCAGCAAGCAAAGCACAATGGAAACATTTCCATCCCCTTTCTTCAAATCTTTTTAGGCTGTTGTCACGTCTCTCTAAGACACATTTATCCTCATGGGCATGCGTTTGCTCAGAGTCCACATATGCAGTCTAGTGAGACAGCCCAGGCCCACCTTGTCATTGTTCTGGCCTCCGATCTCTTTCCGCTTCTTATTTTTTGAGGCTGTATGCATCTTGGGTGGTTCATCCTCCTCTTCTACATCTGGCAAAGACACCTCTTCAAACCCATCAAACTACAAAAAAAAAAAAGAAACACACAAAACCTCCTCTATCACGACAGCTCTTCAGCAGACCAAGCTTCATTTTCCCCATGAATTTCTGAATATTGAGCTCAGTTCCAGGACACCACAACTTCAATTACATTAGAAGAGACATAAATGCTATATATAAAAAAAAAAAAAAAAAATTGTAAAGTTTGCTTCAGTCTGCCACCAGCTATCCCACCCTGCTGGTTCCCTCACTCTGGAAATGCAGCCTCAATGCGAGTCCTTCAAGTTCAAACACGTCTAGTATCTCTGCTTTTATCTTTTCTAGTCTTGGGGGAAGATTACTCCACCTCATATTCCTTCTCTTCTGTCCAGTTGATCTCCTCAAAATCTCCCATGCGGCTGGCTGAGGGCCGTAAGTGATCAAAGAAAACAGAGAACTCATCCTGCAAGTGGTCATGTCCTTTCAACAGTTGCCACATTTGGGTCTTCAGCTGAAAGAGAGAAATCCAGAGAAAACGAGCGTTTCATTCCATGTCATCACATTCTTCTCAGAAGGATTTCTCAAAGCAAATGGAACACCAAAGCTTATTAGACCTCCAACACAGAAGTTTATGCTTGCAGTGGTATTACTTCAGTAATATTTTGAGATCATTCCACATCCAGCTATCAAATTAGCATAGAAATATCCCTCCAAAATTCTAGGCAGACTCTGTAGGAGGCACTAAGGTAAAATTTCACCTGCAAGGTGATAAAAGCAAGGTGGAGGTAGGAGAGAGGAGACTCACCCAGGCCAGTTAATTGTAAAGCCTCTTGAAGAGGCTTTTAAGCACACCCCACAGAGGGAGACTGCACTTGCTAAACTCTCGTGGTCTCAAAGAGCAGCACATGGCAACAGGAAACCAGCTAATTGCATTCTCAGGGTTTTTGAGCAAAAGGAGATACGTGGATGCCCGATTACCTCTGCAATCTCCTGGGGGAGGCAGTCTGCACAACTCTGCAGAACTTTGATGATCTTTTGATGGTGGGCAGGATTTTCAGCAAAACAAATCTCCAGCTGCCTGAGGAACTTCCGGCTTTTTTCAAATGCTTGCTGCTCTTCAAACTGGCCAAAAGAAAAAGATGCACCCCTCATGTTCAAGAATATACTTCCAAGCACCTCTAGTTGGCTTAAGCAAGCTATAAAAGGCCTGTCTCACTATTTGTTTTCCATTTGTATTGACACCCATTGCAGAACTGGGAAAAGGTGGAGGAAGAGAAACAAGACTTTGTATAATCAATACTTACGTGACCTATAAAGTTTTGCTTCAACCATATGAACATAAGACAGGAAAATCCAGAAAGAATGTAACAGGTGAAAACCTCTATCTTACAAAGTGGAAGGCTGATTTGTGACAAGGGCATTCCACTTGCTGCAATCTGCACGTTTCTCTGCAGCCACGTTCTGCGATGTAACTGGGAAAGGCTGATTCTCCACAGTAATATTTAGCATGAGACTTAAAACAAACACTAGACTTTTCAATTCTGATTAATAAAACAGCAAGGTAAGCAAATGATTTACCAGCTGTTACCTTTCTTGCCCTAGGAAGAATTCCTTATTCTTTCACTCCCACAAGCATTCACACTGTCTGCTTAAAATTTGGTCTCCTTTTATTCTACCTACCAGTCCACACTCCAAAGCTTGTTCTGGTAAAAGAAAGGCAGCAAAATCTGTGAGCAATTGCGGCCAGTCATGCAACAGTTTCTGTAAAGTGGAATAGAGATCCACAGCTGTTCGCTTGTCCGTGTTAATCTCAAACTCATAGATAACACGAAGAAAGTCTTCATACTTTCCAGGAACATGCTGCAAGGCTTCACGCACCTGGAAAGAGAAACAGACTTCTACAGGACTGCATAACATCCAGGAAGAAAACAAGTTAATTTAGTCATCTTTGATCTCTTGCTACTCAGAATTTACAACAGTTTTGTTGAGCCAACCAAGTCTCTTCCTTAAAGATAAATTTGGACTGCTCACAAGAGAGAAGGGAAGTAAATCCAAGCCTATGAAATTCTGAAGTTAAAAGAGGCTTGGTGTTGCGGGCCGACTGCAGCCAGCAGCTAAGCACCCCCACAGCCACTCACTCACTCCCCGCCTCCCACAAGCAGGACAGGGGAGGGAAGAGGAAGAGCAAAAGCAAGACAACTCACAGGTTGAGATAAAGACGGTTTAATAAGTAAAGGACCACCATATGGGGTGCTATGAAGAAAGATAACTGCATCCCGACCAGATCCAGTACACCCAGTTAGAACTGGCAGTTACATGGCTCAGGCACGAACTGTGTCAGAGGACGCCAAGTGCCCGATTTTCCTATTTCTGGGTTACATACTGGTCCGGCTTACCCTAGTTAGATAGGCTTGTGCAAATGCCAGATCCTTCTGTTCCCGCAGTGGATCTCTCTCTAGGATGTCTTCATCATACAAGAGGAGGAGCTTAGATGTATCTTTGCTAGCACGAGCCCGTCCCCTCTTACTTCTCGTCCTGTGGGAGCTCCTGCTCTTCCCAGGCGCTTTCATGTTTTCTCCTGTGAAGAAGCACAAAGCAAGCTGTACAGGTACCTTCCATGCGTTCCTGAGCTAGCAGACAACTACTCTTCTAGATCAATATTGCAGCAGAAAAGTAAGTTTTCAGAGTTAGTGACGAGTTAACTGTTTATGCTCTCTTGCAAATGGATGAGCAATATACTTTTCATTAGTCAGGCTGGCTAACATTTTAAATTGGCTCTTTATTTTTATAGCATCTGATGGGAAAAAATTCTGAATACAGCAACAAACCCATCCTAGCTGTTACTCACCTAGCAATCTACTAAGAACTAATAGATACATCTACTGCATACTGGGGCAAAAAAAAAAATCGTAGTGGGTGAACAGAGATATGATAAAAGCATCAGAGCTGGCTGTTAACACTTGCAAGTTATTCTTTTAGCTTATTATTTACATTAATAGAGTTAACATCACAGATAAACGACTGGTGTCACATAATAGGGAATGAAATAGTGCCCTAAGAGTTGCTACATTCAGATTTTTATGTCTTTAGTTAGGAATCTGTTGGTCTAATGGGCTGAGGTCCACCTCCTCAAAGTCCACTGCTCAAATTGATCTGCCACTTGCTATATTCTGTTAAGGTATTATTTTGTTTCATTTATTTTTCCCCAACATGACCTTATAACACAAAGTTCAATCTAGCAAAGATTTGCCTATTTAATATTGTTCTTATATAGGTATTGGGTATTAGCTGACACAAACCACAAATCTTATGTCTGCAAATTTTTGAAGCATAAATGCATTACAATGGACTAAAGACACTCGGTTCACACGCACAAGGGCTTCTACGGTAAGAACTGTTTTTACAGAATTGTGACTGTGTTGCAAAATTTAATTTCCAGAAGGAAAGACTCACTAAGCTCAGATACACCAAGTGAAATTAAACCCAGATACAGTTTCCCCATGGTTTTGCTTTTAACGCAGAGAGCAGCTCTATCTCCCATGACCTGTATCAAAAGAAACCCACAGAACTTACCTGCTGGTATTCTGTGGGCTTCCACCTGCGGGGCCGTCTTTGTCAACGTGAAGGCAGATTTAGGTTCTTCTGATATATCTCCACATATTTCATCATCCTTCTGTAAACTCTCTATTCCTTCCCCTTCCTCCTCCTCCTCTTCCTCAGGCTCAGAGTTCTCTTCCTGGGAATTCTCTTCTTCAGAATCTCCTTCTTGGCTTAAACGTCTCTCTGTTGCAAGCCAAGTAAGTTTTTCCATTGTCTCCTTAGAAAGCAACAACAAAAAACTCTCACATTGTTTTCTTCTAGTGTTTGTTTTAATGTCATTCAGCAACTAGCTCACTCCATCATAATTCTAACAGCCAATTTCACAGATCAGCATCTGACCAATTAGAGGATTCTACTGAAGGGACCGAATTCAACAACCAGAACCGCCTATTTTTCTATCACGCACAAAATTAAATTTCAGAATCTGCCATTTATAAAAGACTTAAGTTGGATAGGATTCCTTAATCTTAGTTCTTAAAGGCTTGCTGGAATTGCAACCTGGAAAATAATTTTCACTTAAAGTACTTCTTATTAAAGAACAGCCTCAGTTGAGAAAGTTGCATATTTGCAAGCCAGTCCTTTAGCTTGGACTTAAAATCCTCTCAGAAAAATTTCTCTGTAAGACAGCACAATACCATGCTATTATATAGGTAACAGTCCAACTTTCCAATTGGATTCAAACTGTGATTTGCCCTGACTCTACTAGGGTGTTTCAGGACACCGCTATTTGTCATTAGCAAGTTTTTTTAAAGTTTTGTTTGCTTTTACCTGAAGTTCTGGCACTGAAAGAATAGATTCTTCTGAAGCTGATGACATTTCTTCATCCTCATCTTGTGTAAAATCGTCAAAGTCGTCTTCTTCCTCTTCTTCTTGTCCTTCTCTCTCTCCTCCAGCTTCAGGGCCAGCTGGTGTCCCCACAGACTGGCCATCTATACTGGACGAATCCTCTGGTCTTCCTAGTGGACTACTGAATTCTGCCTCAACATCTGCTGCATACGAAAGATTCTTTGGAGACTCACTGTTTACTTGTGGTCCAGCAACACCTGCATCCATCTGCTGTTCACCATGGGGAGATGACTGCAAAGCCCGCCGTTCTTCTTCTCCCTTCTCGTCACACGATGTATGCTCCTTTTTAATTTCTTTCAGGTCATTTGAACATGAACACGCAGCCTCCATGTTCAGCTCCTGGCCAAGATCCAGCATGAATTCCTCCTTCACTTCAGCACACAAAAGATCCCTCTTCTGTACTGGATTTACTTCCTTGGTAGCATCATTTGAATCTTCAGGCTCAATTTTCACTGTTTCATCTGGATCTTCTAAGTGGGGCAAAAGGTCCACAGACAATGGCTCTGAAGCACTGTCGTCTCCTTCTACCACTGTCCAGCTACAGCAGTCACTCTTATTTACGTTTTCCTGACTGCCATTATTTGAAGTGGCAGGATTTGTATGACACTCCTCCTTGGGGGAGGCAGCGGGACATGAAACGTACAACTCTGGGGGTTCAACCTTGGGCTCCACTGTGGGATAGGTATTTTTGTTGTTTCCAGCAGGGCAGGAAGGAACCAGATTCAGCTGTTCTTCATTTTCACCAACAGATGATGCAGAAAGACCAACAGGGTTAGGAGAGACTATCAACGAAGGGATTGAAGAAGTCACTAGAGGCTGATTTAAGGGACACGGGAAAGTGGATGGATTTACCAATAAGGTTGTAACTGGAATAGCCTGAGTGCCTCTACCAACTGTTGTATTTATGGGATGAATCATATTGCAACCATTGCCTATATTAACCACTTTCACTGTAGTAGCAGGTACAGTAAGGATGACAGGAGATGGCTGAATCAAAGGTGAAGTCTTTATCAGTGGGGCAGATTTTGTCCCTTTTTTCTTTTGGTATCCCTTACGAACACAAGGTTTGCGTACTTTTGCTCCGGCCAAAGCTGGCAACATCAGTTTTGGCTGAAAAGTTACTGGATTTGAGGACACTAGAGCTGGTGGTACAGCAGCTGAGAAAGCTTGTCTGGAGTCTGAATGAGAAGTGGAGAGCACATTCTGAAATTCCAAGCCATCCCCACTTCCTACCACTGCTGGAACATTCAAAGGTTGCACTCCCGGCACCGTCTGCATAACTGTAGCTGGCTGGATTAGCCGAGGAATCTGAACCATAACTTTGCTGGGAGGAGCTTCTGACTGGGACAACTTCACAGTTTTCTGGATGTTAATAGTGTTGGAACTGGGCTGCAGACAAGGACTCGGTCGAATGAGGACAGGCTTCAGAGCCGAAGACCTCTGCCTCCTCCATGCCCGCCTAGAGAATCGATTGGCAAGGGGCTTTAGGGTCAGTACTAGTCCCTTTGGCATGAGTAGAGGGTATTTTTCATCATATTCTGTGTCTGGAGTTTCCTTTCCTGTCCCCAAAAAGACAGATTCTGCATCAGGTGAACCTGGCGTCTCCCTGGCATCTTCTGCTAATTGCTTCAATTCCCCCTGAATGGAGGGCAAGCTTGCCTAAAGGGAACAAGAGTTTATTAGTCCAGTCCATAGGCTATTCCTCTATTACCATCTTCAAACAGTACCACAGAAGGTGACAGACAGCAACTTGCTTCTAAGAGTAAAGCGGTTTTTATTTACTTTATACTACCATATATTACTTTCTGTTCATGAGTTTTACTCCAAAGCCTTCAAAAGAATCTGAGGGCCTGAAAGAAACAGAACTGAATTGCTTTATAAAGGTTCCCTTAGTAAATACAAGATTTTGTGGGAAGGAAGCTTCCCTGCAACAACGAAATACAATGGGCGATTAAGAGAACTGGATTTTATGGTATCTGAGTAATTCTTTCCTCAGACACAGTCCTCCTTGACTGACCTCGCAGGCATGGTCACTATGCCTCCAACTTAAGTCTTCCTTGTGCAAAGAATCTCAGAGAAAGAATCCTTACACAGCGTGAGACATTTGGGTACAACAAAAATAACAGCCACACCGCCAGTGAACAAAACCTTAAAAAACCCCACCCCAAACACCCAGATTTCTCCTTTCCTCTTAGAAGGTGAGGTTTTAAGGGGGAAGAACATGCCCTCTCTCATGGCTGTAATACAGTGGAAAAGATGGCAACACTGCTAACCATAAGGGAAGAGTAAGACTATGTTGATAACAAATTAACAAAGCCAAATTACCAAATCAACACATCAAACCAGAGCCATTAGAAATACACCCATGTAGCAAAACAAGGATGTGACAACAAACACTGTATGTCCATGATAACTTCAACCATGTACTGCAGATGGGCAGACAAGCACCAAGAGTAGCGCATAATACTTCAGGTTGCTAAGTACTACTGTTCTTGCTACTAGCTTTACTGCTAGCTAGACTCAGGATAACACAGGCTCCCATGCAATACAATCAGACTACCTTTTGACTTCAGAGCTGTAGTCTAACCAAACAACTCACTCTGGACCTAGGCTGTAAAGAAAAAGAAAGAAAAAAAAAAGAAAACCCCAAGCAAAGAAAAAAACCCAAAAGAAATGAACCAAACAACAACAAAACCCCCTATGCTGGATGAAGAATAGCAGAAACTACCTTTAGCCAAAATGGCAGGCGATGTTCTTCTCTCTCCACAGGTGGCTTCCACTCATTAGGCTGGATTTCCTCACAGCACTTGAACAGAATGGGCAACTGCTTTGTCTTTTTGTAGTACTATGTGGAGACAGGAGAGAATGCAAGCCAAGATGACTGTGGTCAGAACACCTGTCCAGTAACTGCTGGGATGCAGGATAAGGGTTGCATAGGACAAGCGTTCATGTGAGTTAAGCGATTCTCATCACTACTACGTTAATAAGGTACTACCCACAGAAACATTAAAAAAAAAGAGTAATAAAGGCTGAATAGGAGCTCATTGCCATCTTGGTTTCTCTCAAAAAAAAGCATGAAGTTCTAGCAGATGTGCAAGCGTACTTGCTTTAAGTGTTTCTGGTTCTTATTCTCTCTTCGGCAGTGACCCTTAGCTTATGGGACAGGATATTTGGCCAGCTGGGCCTTCAGCCTGCTGGAGACAGCACTTTCATTTAAGCTTCACTACTCAACAGTTTATTTGTATGGATTTGTCAGGATTACTGAAGCCACAGTTGTACTAGGACCGTCTGCAAGTGCTGGGCTCTGAAGAGTCAAAATAGTAATATAAGTACTTGCACAGTACAGAGGATAAGGTCTTTTTGAAGAAATCCTCACTGCCAATAAAAGGATGACATTTTCTTTTAAGAAAGTGTCAGCGCATATACAAAAAGGTCCTTGGAACAAACAGCACATCTTTTCTTGTATAACAAACACCAACCAGACAGACAAATCTGAAAAACACCAAACTGTAATCTGAATGCGTCACTTACTCTGATGATATTATCAGGGGCTCGATTCATATTGAGATTCTTGATTCGTACTGTAAGCTGGTGGGCAGTTTTTGTTGGCAAGAGATACTTGCTGATCAAAGGCTTTGGAAACTCTGTTCCTTCAAAATGTTTCAAACCTAAAGCTAATAAACTGAAGAAGGAAGGAAGGGGGGGAAAAAGTCTTTTAGACTTATGGCAGATTGCTATTTGGATGTGCTGTTGCACAATACACAGATATCCTAGAAGTTTCCATCCTAGAAATTCTCCTTAACAAAGAAATCTCATCTGTATGCATTTTACTCAGTAATTCTAAGCACCTACTTGTCCTCTGCCTTGGTGAAGATAATCTTGTCCCGGGGAGGGTTTGCTTTCAAGGAACATATTGGCAGTAACTCTGGATACATAAAGACTCTCCTTGTTGCCAAAATCCATGCCACTTGCTTTGGCAAACATGGAAACTCATTGGCTGTGAAAAGCATCAATAGACATATACATGGACAAATGTTTTTCACAACTGACTTCTTGAAAACAGTTTCTTTTACTCCCTTCACTGCTTTCTCCCTGTTTTTTAGAATTTGCATATTTCCTAGGTTTTGCCCTTAAGTTTACATCAGCAGAAGTTAAAATTACTTTCCCCTTCCATCTTTTCTTTTACTGTGTAATGAAAAAGCACTTGTAAAAAGCTGTGTTTATTTCAAGCGAGTTCACTCTCTAGGTGGCAGAAAAATCAAAAACCGAGTACGAGACCAACAGTTTGGAGCTTTTTTAACTAAAATACTCCAAGGAAGGGAGTATTTCCTTAATGGGTGTTAACCAACACATTTGGAACAATTATTTCCAGTTTCACAGTTTCCTGATGGACTTCTACAGCTTAAAACATCATCTGCAGAACAATAAATGGCAGGACTGTGATGTCAAACAGTCAACAGCTCATACAACATGCTTTACTGTGTTGCAAGTTTAAGAAGCAAAAAGGCAGTCAATAAAGTGGATGGCTTTATCTAAATATACCTTACAATATTAAAAAAAAAAAAAAAAAGCATCATTCCAAACAGCAGTCTGAACCATATCTCAGTCTGGAGGGTGCATAGCATGAAACAACCCCCACTGTAAATGCTTTCCTACCTCTTTTCCCTTCAAATACATACCACTCTTCTTCACTGCTTTGCGAGGGCTCCAGTCAACTTGGACTTGGGCATGAAAATCTTCAATGAGCTGCAGCGCTCCCTTCAAGTTACATGGCTGGAACATTGTTTGAAACTTAGGGCTGAAGGACTGACGAAGGAGTGTAGAGCTTCGAGCAAAGTTACCAAGCTCGCTCTGCAAAGTCAAACACAGAAAAAACGAAAGAACATGCCGTCAAATGGAAGGTAAAGAACAAATACATGTAATGCAGTAATGCAAAAAATAAAAGCTGGTGAAGCGACAGGCATAACAAAGTAGTGTTACAGGCAGGTCTTATTTTTGAGTATTACAAATCTAGGAACAGTCAGAGGAATTTTTTTTTTTTTTTTTTAATTTCCCCACTTGCCAGAACCTTTCAAGGTCACAGACTGTGCACTAACTACAGAAGCTGTATTTTTTGAGCTTTGTTTTCAGTATTTCCAAGAAAACAATAAAAAAAAAAACAAACCCAAAGACATGCCAATTCAAAGCACTGTTATTAGTCAGCACAATGTGAATTAGTGAGCATGTTCCTAGTAGGCCAACAACATCATTCCCTTATCGAGTGGTAATCTCTCTCAATTTAATGGGATATCTCTAGTAACCAGCAATCATTAAAATTCACGTAGCTCTGATTTTAGACATATCCTTACCAAAAACATCCTGGTAGTACTGGCCTCTGAACTTAAAGCAGGGTTGGAACTTGCGAGAAGATGGATTTGAGTCAGAAGCTGAACATGCTTGAAGAATAAAATCAGACAAATGTTTTTTTTCAGTGTACCAGAAATGCAAGAAACTGGAAAGCATAAGTATAGAGGCACAAGAAATATCTTCTGAGCACCCCAAAAATCACATTCCGACCTAAAAAAAAAAACCTTTTGAGCAATAGAAAACTGAGGGGAAACTTTAATATCCACCGGCAGGAAGTTTATTACACAGACTCATCTGTTTAAGTCCTAGGGCAGTTTCCTAGCTTTTGTGCCAAAGTCTCATACCATAATGATCAATACAGAAAGGATATTTTTTTTCTAATTAAATACTCAAGTATTTCTTCAGAAACAATGACTTCAGCTATGAGAACTCCTCATATGCACACAAACGCCATACATTTTTCTTTGCAAAAAGAAAAGGTCATCTCCTCTACATGTCTAATGCAAAATCCGTTTCTTTAGCTTCTGTGAGAGGTCTGTGTCCTTTCCTTGCTGCCACAGACCAAAACATGACACTGTATGAGGTATGCAGAACAATAAATGGCTACTCAGCAAGACTTGTTTCGAGTTTACACAAAACTAGTGCACTTTGCCCTCATGAGATCAAGTTGATGGTAAGTTTTAAGTTTTGAGAAGTCGTCCTCTTGAACTTTGTATGGACATGGAAAAAAATTCTGTAAGTACAGCTTCTCATCTATGCCGCTGACAGCTTTTAAAATGTTCAAACTGAATTTCTACACGGTTTTGCACGGTGGGAGGAAGAAAAAAAGAATCCAAACTACATCAAGAGTAATATTATCAGAAAGTAATAAAGAAGTTGGTGAAAACAGAGGATTTTGACAGGTTACAATCAGAATTCAAACATGGCCAAGGCAGCTACCACACATGAGAACACCACAGATGCCAAGAAATACGCTCTACTTTGCACATTCAATTCAAATTGTCTTTCAGTGTGGAACCAGGCATGTAAATATCACCTATTAGAGCTCCAGCTTCAAATGTAGCTTTTTCAATTAATTTCTTTAAGGAAGCACACCAGAGTGCTTGCTGTACCATTGGCCTTCCCCACCCCCCTGCAGTATGCAGCAAATACTAGGTCAGACCAGACAACATTTTATTACCTGCTGCATTTGCTGCTGGAGCCTCTTTCTTTGCATACTGTCCAGAACAAGGCTCTGGAGAGGCTTCTCATTTTGAGGTTTTGATTTTTCTATCTCTTGCGGTGGCTTGATTGAGGACTTTTTCATTCTCAACTGCTCAAGTTGTTCCTTCACCGTCCGGTGTTGTTCATTCAGTAAATTGGCCAGAGGCTCTTCAAATCTTTTTGAGATCAGGCAGACCGAAATATAATAAGCATATGATTTAATAACCATTCATATTTATTTAGAATATTTTACTCTGTATCTGGGATGCACAGTTTAAGAACTGTCATCCCTGTATTACTCAACACTTTGACAGTATACTTCAACTTGAAAAAACAGAATTATTTATACATCAATCTTTTAATCTACCACAGCACTGCTGTAGTTCTGGGATGCAATGCTTCAACTGTTTATTCCAAGGACAGTTAAGTGTCTTGTCCACCATTCCCAATCATATCTCATGTGTCTTCCACTCAAGTGCTCAGATACTCTCAACAGCAGTCAGGATCTAAGATAATCCAGAATACATTAGAACCAATCCTATTTAAGTTATATCATCAGGCAAGGTCTGAACCCAAGGTATTATGGGTGGCATTTTACGATGAGTGTCTCCACAAAGCTCACACACCAACTCAAATGCTGTTACTTTAAAAAAAAAAAGGCAAACGAAAGTATTATCTAGCTTTGTGCTGAGTACTCTACTAGACAACTGCTGAAACTATAGTAAGAGCTACTCCCGTAGCAGAAAAGAGTATGTACATATTACTGTCCTTTCAAAAACAGCTTCAGCTATCCCCTGCCTTATGATACTTTTTTTTTTACTTTAGCTGCACCAGTTAATATTCTGATTTCTGCCTGGTATCAGCTTCACTTCTGCAACAGGCTTGAAGTCAGTTATAAAGAAAGTTGTTCCATGATGCTTCTAATGCAAGATATCGTAAAAACAACAATAAGCCTAGCAAATGGATATTTTGCCACAAAACAACTTAAGAGTCCTGTATACAGCTAAAAGAAACTGCCCACCAAAGAAAAATGAATACAACTAGCCATTATCAAAGACAAATGCATACAAATAATAAGAGAGAGCATAGAGTTTCCCTGCTTTTAGTCTGTAGCTGGTTTAAGAATTGCTGCACTCCCCTCTGGTACTGCTCATCCCAGAGAGAGTATCAAGAAACTCCAGCCTTCATTTTAGCTCCTTTCCCAAACAGATACAGCTTGATCTTGAGCTGATCTGCCCCATAAACAAGGAGACACCACTCATACCGCATATTCTGTAATTGGTTAAATAGAGCGGTATTATTACCTAGAAAGAAGTGCTTTAGACCCTTTCCTCTTCAAGGCACTGTTTCAAATATAACCCATACCAAAAATCATCAAAAGCCAATTTCTAAACTTGATAGTCATTTCAGACCTAGGCTATCTTATGCAGTCTTTTTCCTTAGAAAAGGCCACCATTACATCCAAGGTATTTACTTAAAAGATAAGGTGACACACTTGGTCAAACCAGCTCCTCAAGCATTTCTTGTCATCAAAAAAATGTAAGGGCAGTAAGTGAACTTTACCCCTCCCCTTAACAAATAAATAAAAAAAAAAGGCAAGAAAACTACTATTTTTCTGAAATTCTTTCAGACCACTACCCCCACCACCACTGCGTAAAGCACAAGGATTCAGACAGCTAGAGTGGCTATCACTTTGAGGTTGGGACCTTCTTTGCACAGGTCCTACACAGCTTTGATCACACATGCAGCAACACCCCAGCACCCACTGTTTCTCTACCCATTGCTCTGAAGTATCATCACCAGTCACGCAATATCCTGCTCCACTAACTATTGTTAGTTTAACAGCTGAAGTAAGCAACTTAGCAGGTAGTGAAGCAATTTTTTCAGAAGAATTAGTCTAATAAAGGAGGATATGTGTACAGACTTGAGAAATAAACACAATTTGAATACACAGAGACAGTATATATAGCATGGAGATTAAAGAAGCAGGAACAGGATCCTCCACTAGAGATGACAGCTTGTTGGAATAGATCACCGTTCTGAAAGACCTTGGCTGTTTTCACCTATGATACAGAACAGCCGGCACCAATCTTTTAGTGCAGGCGTTCTTGCTGTCTCTTTCTGAACAGTTACATTTTCATTGTTGTCATCATCATCTTCAGATGCATCACAATCAGTAAAGTCAAAAGTGGCAGGCAGAAAAAAAGAGGGTCAAGTTAAGTGTTCTATCTCATAAGTAAAAATGGCTTAGAGCTTTCAAAACAGTGGCCTGTGCTGAAAAGGCATTATCTCTTTGGTGGATGGCATAGTACAGCTGCAGGTAACCATAGGCAGACACAGAATAACAGAATAACAGAGTTATTACTTTTTTTTTAATTTGATGACCATAACCAAATGATCCTACCTAAGTGCTTGTGGTGTATTAAAATTTGGCCGTGACTCTGTAACATTATCTTCATCTTCTGGACCTTCATCTTCCATGTTCGAGAAACCCATCTCGTCCTGAAACTGAGAGCAAACGTGTAGCAACAGTCAGGACCAGAAAGCTCAAGTAGTACATTTACCACCAATGATGACTTTAGCTAATGTCTTTAGCTAATAAAGCTCACGATGATCCTCTTAGCATATTCATCTCTGCAGGGACTTATGGAAGTTCCTATATACATCCCTTCCCAAGGCTAAAAATTACATTTTTGCGGTAGGGCCCTTTGCACATAGTCAGCACTAAGCATCTTGCAGAGACCGCCCCTTTATGGCGTTAGAGATTTCATGTCAGATCTGAGAAAGATCTATTCTTCAGTGCTATACCAAATGTATCACTTACTGTCTCAAACAGCTCCTCCATCAGTTCATTAACTTCCTTTTCTGCAAGTAAAATTAAAAAGAAGTATGAAGACTCCTTTTCCAAGAAACACTTTGCAATCCTGTCATAATATCAAATTATTTAAGAAATCTCTCTTCCAAAGGGAAACCCTCCTCTTGCAAAGAGAGGACCAAGAAGGAAAGGCCCCTGATATTATATCCCTTTTTAATACTGGGCCCCAAAAGACTTCAGCTGAGACTGTTTTGATTAAAAAATATCATATAAAAACTAATTCTCAGAATTAAATTTAAAGTTATGTTAACCTGTAATAAGACCTAAAACAAGTGTGCTTCACTGAGAAGATGAAAAGTGGTATGTTTATAAAATTAACTCAAAGATTATAAGGCCTTGGAGAAAATTTAATTACACTCAAGTCGTAAGGCAAGCATTCAATTCTGAATTGGCTGAAGCTTTATGAAAGACTGTACTATCACATAAGTATTATTCTTCAGTCTTTGCTATGGAGCAAAGTTGCATCGGATAGCACAGCAGCTCTGGCTAGATCCTTTCATGTATTCACAGAAAGTCAGCTTTGCATAGAAAAGCTGTTCAAGTCAGTATGCAGACTTTTTTTTAATTAGCCTACACTGCAAAATCTTTGCAACAAAACACTCACTTTTCGAAATGACTACTAATCCTAACAAGAAAGGAGGTGGGATTCCCAAAGGACTTACTGGTAATTCTCACAGCACGATCATTTCTGAAGTCTTCTGTATCTGGTTCATCCAGATCTTCCAGGAAGTTGTACTCAGGGTCATCATCATCATCTGCTTCATCTAATAAGAAGCATGTTTTGAAATGTCATTACCCAAGACCAATTAGTAGCCAGGAGCAGAAGCACTTCATTTACTGCCTGACTTGGCACAAAGAGGGCTAGGATTACTGCTTGAAATTAACTGTATGTTCCTTTTTATGGAAGCGATGTCAAGCCCATCCTCTTTTCAAACTGAGCTACTAGCATCCCTATTTGTAGCCATTCCCACTTAGAAGAGCTGGATTTATTTGCCGTGACCTGAGTTTCAGCTAAATTTAGAAAGAGTGAAATAGTATTATTTCAATTTGTGTTCTATATTCAATTTGCATAACTGTAAGCAACCGGTAAATTCAGGACAAAAGGAAGGCAAGCCCCAAAGCTTGTTCTTGTTTCTTCTGGAAGAACAAAATAGTTGTTTCTATCAAAACAAGTCACATCCCTAACAAGGAGCATGACACACTCAAATAGATTCAGGTATATCAACACTGCCAGCTTTATGACACAGCACAATGGATTAAGGGCTGAAACACATAACTTTCGTTTATGGTTGCCAGTTACTGCATGTGCTGACTAGTAAATATTTACAAGTGAGACACCTAAATTTAAAAATCCTCACAAATGTCCCTGAAGAAGATGAGGAAAGCTGATGGTATGCAAAACACATGCATATTACTAAACAAGATAATGGGTGCAGCCAAGAACATCACGTATAAATAGAAAGAAAAAGCTCCAGGCTTTCAGTGTAACCCCCAATTCAAGTGAACACCACCACATCTGTCATATACCTTCATTCTCCACATCGTCGTTCATGAGTCCTCCGAGCCACCTTTTCCATTCTTCATCATCTGCAGTATTGGGATCATACATATCAGGCGTGATATCTGGGGCTCGGAGCTCAGCCTCCAGCTGACCAAGAGGAACATCCTTCAGTGGTCTCTTAGATCGGGTTCGGAAGGCAATGAGGCTGTCTTCCAGAGACTGAAAGGTGAAGGGAAAGCACAACAGAACTACAATGTCTCTGCTTTTCTCAGTTTCTCCGGCAGCAGGGTTTTCAGCCCAGACAAAAAAAAGTCCAATACGAAAAATATTAGATTCCTACCACAAAGAATCATTTACTTTGGTAGTCCGAGAAAGCTAAACTTTCATTACTCTCACTATTAAAATGTTATTGTTTATAAATACATTACTGTTCATTTATCTCATGCTAAACTTCCATCTGCTGCCAAGGAAGCAATCTCCACTTGCAACATCTGATTCTTCCACATATGTTCTACTCTGTTTGCCCTCTTCACTATCTGAAATTCATCTTGAGCAGCAGCACAGGACTGTTTCTTCATGACTCCTCACCCTTGCACAGTAACACAGATCAGTAATATTTTTCTCATTATTAATATGAAACAGCGGTTCTCTTTACAACCAAGCTTCCTCAGGTGTTAATACTATACTTGCCTGCAAAACACAACTAAGCTGACAGCATCTCTTTCAAAAGGAAAGCTATTTTTGTTAGTTATGTAAATGTCATAGAATTATATTTAACAGTCAAAACAGTGGCAGTGAGAGACTTAAGAGCATAAATAGAAAGTGTAGTTACAATACAAGAAACTAAAAGTATACGTCACGAACACCACTTTACTAACAGCTACCTCTATTCTCTCACAGAGCTAGTGTCCTACACACTATGGAGATTCAACTTACTATTTAAAGTTATAAAAGGAGAGCAGAATGTAGTGAAAGTAATAGCAGAGAACACCAGAAAGCTACCTCCTTTCTAACAAATTTTACTCAAACTAAAACCACACCAGCATCCCCAAAAACGGTACCTGGTAAGAGTCCATGCATACTGGGCTTGAAGCCAATTCTTCATCCACTGCATGCAGCTTCTCCATGAACGTGCTGTCTTTGTTTTGCTTTGGTTTAGGAGGTGGTGGAGGTCCCATGGGAACTACTTCAGCACTAATATGTCTAACAACAGGTGTAGTAACCTTCTCCATCTAATTAAAAAGGCCTTTGTGTTAAAAGGTTTTATTTAGAACATAGATTTCCAAGGACAGAGTAAGTCTCTTTTTCTGTTTGACCAGAGTCTAGCACAATAGAAATGAGAGAAACACTTCACAGAAGGAAATGGATTCTTCACATTACACTCACTTTGATTTTCAGAAAGTACAAATAAATTTACTGTTCAAAAGACTTGCAGAAAAGGAGACATTTGGAAGATTTGAGTATCAGTCTCAACATTACTAGAGCTGATAAACCTGGACACTAGTAACAGTGGCACACTCTCAACCCTCCCAAAAACAAACCCATGGTGAACAGAACATGGAAATATCAACACATTATTGCTCTTTCTCCAATTCCAGTGTCAGTGGTCAGTTCTCACAGTCGCTTTCTCATTCTTGCCTGCCAATACTCAGCTCTTATCACACTGCACATGCTCCTTCTACTGATTTGACAGTGCATACAGTCACCACAAATACCTTTATGCTTTTATCAAAATCACTTTCTCCTCCTAAGCCAAGCACAGAAAGCAATTCTCCTGCACTCCTCTCAAAAATTATCAGAAAAATAATGATTATCTGAAGAGGAGCTGATTGTTTCCATTGCCAGTGCTTTTTTAAGTACTTGTGTTTATTTTAGACTAAGCTCTTTCTGCAAGGGTTGCACTTCACTGCTTATGCAGGAACCACTGCAGTGGGATGCCAAATCCACATAGCACCTGTAATGTCACCACAACTTTAAGCAATAATATCTATTTTTGCTTTTGCATTAATAATTTAGGAATCACGACTGAAAGTTGTTTCTAAAGAAAGCAAAACCTCTCTTGCAAGTTTACCTCGCATAGCGTCCCTCCCTCTTCATCAGATGATCGCCTTGTCCTAGATCGTTTTGCTCCCCGAGGAGAAGAAGCAGTGCTCTCTACATCACTTTCCAGTAAGCTCTATAGTGCAAAAGATGCAGAATGCAATCAAACAATCATGCCACAATCAAACACTGCTTCAACTAATATTCCAAAGACTCTTTTTTTAGCCAAATGAATAATATAGCATTGAAGAAAGATTACTAGAAGGTCCGGGACAACTTACAAGTTTTCACGTGTTAAAATAAAGAGAGCATTCTACTGCCTCAAACATGCAGACAACTCCATCCTGAATGGAACAGATCTTTGTACAAGTTGCATTTACCTCTTCTGCAGTCTCATCCTCATCCTCATCATCAGGCTGGTACTCTTCATCAGATGAATCATCTTCCTCAAGAGGAATGTCCACAAATTGAGGAGGCTGCAAGAGAACAGAAGAAAGGTGACAACTTTTTACAGGCAAGATAGAGAGTTGCACTCTAACGGTGCACTATCAGATCAAAGATTCCTAACTGAGGAAATATCCTGGAGCTCAGGAAGGAAGAGGACTACTGAAAAGGGCTGAAGAAACCAAAGAAATTACTTTGCTTTACCAATCTGACTTTAGTAAGTGGTTTGAAAAGGTGCAAAAACGGGCACAAATGATTTAGCATTTATATGATGGAAACACTGCATGAGCAGACACTACCTCAAAGACATGATTCTGGTACTTGAATACCCATTCACTCCTGCTACACTGCTGAATCCTGCCTACGCCTAGATAACAAATCTTCTGGAGCAGGCAGAGCTCAGGAAAAAAAAAATTTGAGATCCAGGCTGTATTTCCAGATAGTCCTAAAACATATAAAACAGTCCCAGAGAGGAGACACCTCGCAGAACGAGGCCTGGGCAGCAGCGTGCGCTAACAGGAGCATCCAGGCAAAGGCTGCTGCAGTGCCAACATGGGAAGCCAGACCACCCCCTACGGCACGCCATCACCTTATGTTCTGTCTTTCCCTGCAGCCAGCTCTTTTGGGCCCTCTCTGTACCTGCTGCTACGTTAACCGCCCTGTCCTGCCTTGCATACCCTGTTGGCAATGCTCTTGGTCACCAATACTCCCAACATGCTAGGCATGAGTCTGCTCCACCCCTCCAAAAGATTCCTTGCTCAGCAGGGTGCCTGTAGTATGGTCTCCGATTTCCCAGCAGAAGTTCACTTACCTTCACCTCATTTGCCTTCTTAATTGGAGAAATATTCCATGTTGGTATCACCTATAGATAGCAAAAACACTTTAACTGTCTCTGAAAAGCACGTGTTGCACAGCTTAGACAATCTATTAAATCAAATGTGTACTTGAGCTTGAAGCCTTGTTCTCCAAAGTAGCCAAGTAACAACAGACTTCTAACAAATGCTTTCTGAACTGCCCACGTGATCTCTACAGACAATGACTTTAGTATAATGGAGACTGTCAATTCACTAACTCTGATGTGGTTCTATTCTGCTCATCTAAAAGGAATTATTTTTTACATTGTTTTAATTTATTTTTTCATTTTAAGAATAAATAACATAGAAGCACACTTTACTTTAGAAGACCCAACAATCAAACCCGTTCGGGTAGGGGGAGGGTGCAACAGTAAAAGCAGATGACGTACTTACCACTCCTTTCTCCACCACTTCCTTCAGTTTAGAACGAGTCATTTTGGGCTCCTGAGAGTTTAAAACAAGACAACAGCAACTTAGTCAGTGATTTTCCTCAACTGCAAACTTTTCCCCCAGCAACTCTTTACTACAAAACTTTTCTCGCTTTTAAAATTCATTACCTTTTTGACATGATCAGAGTCACATCAAAAATAATCCCTTATAATTCTGTTTCATAATTTACACTCCTACACAGACACTACTCACTTTATCCAAGTGGCAAATCTGGTAATGAAACGTAAATTATGGTACTACCTATTCCACTTGTTTTGTCCATGCCACACCATGGATCAAACAGATAAGGCTGGTCAATGTATCATGCATTTGGCACAACTGAAAAACCAAACTGAAAAAGCTTTTTACTTACAAACAAAGGTATGTCTTCTGTCTCGCTGATGGCTGCTTTCATCATAGCAACAACATGCTCATTTGTGATCACTTCCTACAGCAACACACAAAAAAGTATCCTTTACATTCCGTTTGTTAAAAAGAAACAGACTTAAGGTTAAAATAAACTAGCTGGAAACACGATGGAGAAATATTCAGTGTGCAACACACTTTGTAACTATACTATAATAAGAAAAGATTGTTCAGTGATTGGACAAGAAACTATAAGGCACAGTAGTGATGGAAACATTTGCACTATGTTCTCTGTGAATGCTCTATGGAATAGATTTCCAGCAGAAGAAAAGAAAATAGTAGAAACAAAAGCCCACACCAGTTTCCCTTCCCTTGTGTCACATAATCAGTAAAATGTGCCAATCCCAGCCACATGAGAAATGGTACTATGAAGCTGCAACAGAAAACTTAAATCCTTAAGCACTCACAGGCTTCCAAAACAGTAAGAGTCTAGTTCTCTGGAGAACGTATGTAATAATCTACTCTTTGAAACGCTGTGCTACATCATTTCAGAAAACATTGTATATATTTAAAAGAAATAAGGGAGGCAGAAGAGACCCATTATCTGTGACTACATTTTCTGAATGCCACCATAATGTTCCAGGGAAGGTAGGCGACTGTGAGATATTTACAGCCCTTCCACAGTGCCATGTGACAGAGAAAGGCATTAATTTATGGCACTTGCACAAAATCACCTGGTGAATCTGCCCAAAAGAATCATGGCAGTCTTCGGTTTGTTTGCCACAGGGATGGCAAAAAGGGAAAATATCTGAGATCACCTGGTTTAGAACAACACTAGCTGCAGGGTGTGGGGGGGGAGGCACAATTTTTGATCCTGTGGAAAAACAAATACTATTGTTCTCCAGACCCTGCTCATGGGATAAACTGAAATCTACATCTAATATAGGTGTAGAATTAGAGTTTCACCACATGGCTGTGACAGCACAGATATTCTTCTTGCAGTTCTTTTCTAACTGGAAGCTGTGTGATGGACTAAAAGGTTGGTTGGAGTCATTAACTAGGAGTAATGCATTTCTGTCAGCACCACTAGAATTGCACCAGGACTTTTATCATGGAACAGTTCACTCAAAACAAAAAACAGTGAATTCACAGTTTACATCTCCTCACCTGGAACCAGAAGCATGCATTTTAGTTCAGTAACTCCTGCTACTACTCTCATGATACAGTAAACCAGACCCATTTGCCATTGTAAATAAATGGAATTCAGGGATCAATACCTACTAGCAAGCCAGGTCCAGGTAACTTACGCGCACACCACATGGTTCTCTCTTTATAGCTTTTTATAGGAGAGATTAGGATGTGGGGGCTTCCCAAGTCTTCCTTATTCATGAAATCAAGTGCCACCATTAGTACTATACTCAAGTCTAGACTGCACCGTCTTAAAAAGCTGGGCACTTCTCTGTTCCCTGTCATAGTGCCAGCACACTCACATGCAGGATGTTTCGCACGTTGACAACTGTCAGGTTATGTTGTTTAGCTCCATCTTCTAAGGTGCGATCGAGGGTATCATCTAGCTTGATGTCACAAGACAGAGAGCCCTCCTCTTCTTGACTTTTCCCTTCTCTTTTCCGTTTGGTTGCCTTCCTCCTCCTCTTCCTTCTCTCAATATCCTCTCCATCCTGCTCCTCTGAAAATTAGTAAAAATGGAATCTAAAAATTCAGGTACTTCACACCCAGCACATTCTGACAGTATGATTTTTAAAATAACAAAAACTTAGAATTCTGCAAATACTGAAGTCACAGCAGCTTTCCAACAGCCCAAACGGAAATGGCCATTAGAACTAGAAACAGTCTTCTGAATAATGGATTCAAATTCTGCAGGACCTGAGCGAGTCGCATTAGTCAAGCAAATAAAGGTTATGTATTTGCCATCTCTACCAGACTGATTTTACAGAATGGTCTCAGCAGCCTTTTTACGCCTTTTCCAGAAGGAGGTGTTTTAAGTATGCCATCAAGATTAAAACAGTTGCAAAACTCCAGGCACCATACAACAACAGCAGATTACAGTTTCCGGGATTTAAAGTTTTCCCAAGTGGCGCTGTTTTGCTGACTCAGGGAAATGAAAGACTCATCACGTCCTCTGACGGAAAGCAGTGTTTTGAGTAATCAAAAATTGCAGAGATCAGCTCCATCAAGTGTCACTTGGATACCTGCAGTTTATTTAGCCACTGAACTAGACCACAGGATGAAAATTTAAAAGAAAGGCTGCACCTGAACAGCCCCTGCCATGGTGTATGCAATTCCAGAGTTCTGCATCTACTGTATCAAGTCTCAGGTCTGTTTCTTGCACAAAGCTTACCCAATGGAATAAACAGCCCCAAATACTCATTTTCCTCATCAGTCTGCTGGGGCCACTCACCAGCTCTGGTGTTCTTGAGTGGCTTCATCACAGTAGGATTTCTAACAGCCAGCTGCAAAGAACTCGCTGCAGACTCCTGCACTGCAGACTGGTTTTCAGTCAGATACAGCTCTCTCTGCGAATTCACGTCCACCTCTGTATACAGCTTAGGCGTTTTCCCTGTAAACAATACACACTAAGTTGTAGTCATACGGACACAGCTGAGCAAGGTCAAGAGGCTGCTGCAATTACAAAAGCTTATCACAACCCATTGCAATCTGTCAAACCAACTGCACAAGTCTAACCTAGCCTGTGAAAGTGATCCAGACACGCTGAACACCGCAGCAGCAGTCCCATCCTGCTGGAAACAAATCCAGGCAAAGAGATCCTCACCTCCAGCTATTTCAGTCTTTCTCCCCACACCATCAGTTTTGCACAGCTGGGCTCAAAACCGTTCCTGTCAAATGATCCAATCGCAAAAACCTGATGATTTGTTTAAAACATGGTTGTAATCCCTGTTGTATAAATGCAACTGCAACAACAGAAACCAACAGCTAGGGGCAGGCAGGCCTTCACCCAGCCAGGTTATTCACAGCCAGAACAGCCCAGGTGACTGCCACCTTCGGATGCGGTTTCACAGCCACCTTGGGCCCCTTCAGAACCACACTACTGCTGACAGGGGTGGCTACATGCCCTTCCCGCTCCTATTCCGCACAGTCCTGCAAGTCATGAAGGCCTAAAAAATTACTGTGAACTGCCCCCTGTTCCACTCCCCTTCCTCCCAACACAAAACTGGCCGTCAGTCAAATCAGTGAACAGCACGAGGAGACACAACACTTCACAAAGAAACGAGGAAGCACTGTCCCTTTTTGCTGCAGCCTGTAGTTAGATGGGCTTACAATGATTATTAAAAACCAGCCAAAACCTGAAGTTTCAACACCTTAGGCAAGTGCGAAAACACTGTCACCTGATAATACCAGCTCCACGACAGCACAGCAGCTGCCGCTCTGGGCTGGCACAGCTATTTGTGTAGCTGCACAGAAAATCAGATCGGGGACTTGATCCAGCTGGAGAGGAAAAAAACCACCCCACACACACTTCCCACACCCCCTCACTTTTTTTGCCAGATCAATTCTCCAATCTCACTGAACTCAGAGACAAAGGTGTATGCCAGGAAACGAGAAAAAGGATAGAATGGGCAATTTGGGGAAAGAGGCAACAACCACTTGTATCAGTAGACTTAAAGATGACTGCAGATACAAAATGAGCATCACTTCGCTCGTGAATCTTGTCTCCCTCGCAAGCTCACACATCACACTTTCACTGAGCAAACCTTAGAGCAAGTGAAGTTCACCTGGGCTTTTTCCACAAACTTCCAAAATACCTACGTTCTGCAACAAATCTGTAACTTCATATTAACACAAGCTTTACTCGCATCGGCTCTTATAAAGGATCACAGCAGAGCCCCATACGAGTGGCCCTCTCAACTACTTTTCCAAATGCTTGAAAGAATTATCTGCCGAGAACAAAAGCAAACGCGGACAAAGACCTCTGAAAACCAGCACTTTTGGAAGCAGCATTTTGCACTTTTGCCGGTCTCACAACTCACTAATCATTTGTTTTTAAGAACTAAACTCAGGGTGAGGGTTTCAAATCAGAGCCCGGATTTGCGAAGGCTTGACTGAAGACTGGCTGAAAGTAACACGTCCTGCAGCATGAGAAACGCGCCTACGGAACTCAGCTAGGGCTGATCGCTGCTACAGCCCACGGAAGATTAAACACAGGGGCAAGGCCAGGAAAACGTGTGCCAGTTTGTAAAACCGGGTTTTTTATTTTGGAAATCTGAAAAAAAGGCAGCTTCTAAAGCGCTTAGCGTTTGGCAGCGCTAGAGGCAGGCGGCTTAAGTTCCCCGTCGGTTTTCTAATGTTTTAAGAGAGAAAACCCCCCTCACTTTCGCCGCGGGATGCCTGCCAACCCGTAATGCTTGGGGGGGGGGGGGGACACCTCACAAACACTAATCGCCCAAAGGAGCAGCCTTACATAAACGCGCCTCTGAAGCTCTCCCTCAGCGGAGCCCGGGGGGCCGAGCCCGGGGGCCCGAGCCCGGCCGCGGGCAGGAGCGGGCGGCAGCCGGGGGCCCGCCCGTGAGGCACCGCCGCGGCCAGCGCACGCGTTTACCTTCCGCCAGCGCGTCGGGGCTCCGGAGGCCCTCAGGGAGCTGGGCGGCGGCGCAGGCCTCCCTGGCGCCCGGCGCTTCCTGAGCGCAGCCCGGGGCCGCCCTGGCCGGGGACCGCTTCCCGCCCTTCAGCGAGGCCTCCCCGGGCCCCCTCCACACGCCCGGGCCGGCGGAGGGCGGCCCCCCGGCTCGGGCCGCCGGCGCAAGCTTGGCGGAGGAGCCGCCATCGGCGGCGCCCGCCGAGGAGGAGCCGCTGGCGCCGGGCAGCTCCCCGTCCTCCCCGCGCTCCCGCGGGCTCTGCGGCCCCGCCACCGCCGCTCTCCTCTTCTTGCAGGGCAGCATCTTCAGCGAGAGCGACATCCCGGCGCCCACCTGCAAGACAGGAAAGCGGCTGGCCGCGGGGCACCGCCGCCCGGGCCCGGGCCGCCCCGTCCCGCTCGCTCCGCAGGAAGCGGAAGCGCCGCGGGGCCCGCCCGCCGCGCAAGCGCCGCCTCGCCACGCCGCCCGGGTGCCGGGCCGGCCGCCGCCATCTTGGCGGCGCGGGGGCCGCCAGCCCCGCCGTGACGGCGCGGGGCGGCGGGGGCGGCGGGCGCGGCCGCCGCCATCTTTGCTGGGCGAGGCGCCGCGCCCGCTGCCCCAGCTCCGGCCCCCCGCCCCCGCCGCCCCGGAGGGCCGTCCCGTGGGGGGGGGGGCGGGGAGGGAGGGAGGGAGAGCCTGCCCGGTGCCGCTGCCCGCGCTCCGCGGCGGAGCCCCGTCGGCCCCGGTGCCGTCCCCTCACGGCGGGAGCGGGGTCACCGGCCCCGCCAGCCCACGCACACGCCCCCGCTCCGCTGCCACCCGGCTCCTGGCCCGGGCAGCGCGGCCGGAGCCCCGACACTTGCCGAGTCACCGCCGGGCGGCTGCGGGGCGGGGCCGGCGGCCGGCTGGGGCGGGAGGGGCGGGCCGGGCCGCCGGGCGGGGCCTGCGCCGCGTCGGGACCAGTCGGCAGCTCCTGCATCCCGGGCTGCGAGCATCCTCCGGGCGGGGGCCGGCACCGCGGCGCTTCCGCACCGCGCTCCGCATCCCGGCCGCCCGGCCTAAGCTGGGCCATGGCGGAGATCACCAGTGTCCACCCCGGCTTCGGTGAGTGGGGCCGGGCCGCGCGGAGGGCCCCTTCCTCCGCCCCGGGAGCGCCCGGGCGAGGCCCGGCGCGGCGCCATCGGCCCCGCTCGCCGCGCACGGACGAGCCGCGCCGGCACCGTCCCCGCCCGCCCCCGCGGGCCCGTCGTCCTCCGCCCCGGCGGCGGCTGGGGCGGTGCCGGCGCTCGCCCCCGGAGCCGCCGCGGGAGAGGGGCCGCGGCCCGGCTCGGCCCGGCCGCCGCAGCGGGGCCCGGGCCCGCGGGGAGCAGGTGCGCGGCCGGGCCGGGCGGCCCCCGCCGCATGACGTGATGTCTGTGCCGGGCCGCGCCGCGCCCCGGCCTTTGTTCGCGCCTCCCCGGGGGCCGGGGCGGCTGCGGCACCGGCGGCGGCAGCGGCGGCCCCGGCGGCGGCGGCCGGGAGAGGGGGGCGCGGCGCGGGCCGGGGGCGCGGGGGTGCCGCGCCGGGTGGCGGGGCGGGGGGCACGGCCCCGGCTTGGCGGGGGGCGGCGCGGCCGGAGCGCTGGCCGGGCCCCGGGGGGGCCGGGAGCCGGTCCCGGGGCTGCCGGGGGCTCCTCGGTGGCGATGGAGAAACCGCAAAGCCTGCTCCATCATCAGCGGCGGAGCGGCCCGCGGCCGTGCCCGTGTGGCCGCCGTCCAGCCGCGGACATGGCGCGGCTCCCTGCGTCGCCGGCGGCATAATTCTCCTGAGTTGGTGCTCGCTAATTTTTCAGATGCTTTTTTTTGTAGTCCGGCGGGTGACGAGGGCTGGTCCTGCAGCGCCGGGTGTCTGTGCCGGCTGGCTTGCCCCAGTCCCGACGAGTGAAACCGCTGCCTCTTTCTGTCCTCCAGCAATTGACTGACCTTCCCTCAGACCATAAGGCCCGTAGTTAAAGCACGGTTGCTACCTTTCCTTTAAATTCTGAAGCACTTAGTAATAATTCTCCATACTATATCTAATGTATCTACTTACCTTTTACGTTCTGCGTTTCCCGGAATCCAGGAGCCACGCGCTGTCATAATTTAACCATTGGCCACCATTAGCTATTAGGGTATAATTAGCAAATATCAGTTTTAAAAGGAAGTTTTCAATGCTCTTTAATTAACTGAAAAATAATTCCATATCCGCAGAAGTCGGTTTTGTTTCGGTTAAATCTTAGCATCACATCAGAACAAAGATTTCTTCTGCGAAGTTTGAATGAAAAAGCATGGTTCTGCTCTTTTTGAGAGAGGAGGCAGGCTGCAGTGGCATTTACGATGGACATCCAAAGCACTTCGCTATGCACAAAGCTGCAAAAGCTTAGCTAAAATTCGTTTTAGGCAGCGTTACATCAGTGTAGTTTACAACTGGGGCAGGGTCTGGAGCACAGGGCTGGTGGGGAGCGGCTGGGGGAGCTGGGGGTGTTCAGCCTGGAGAAGAGGAGGCTGAGGGGAGACCTGATCGCTCTGCAGCTCCTGGCAGGAGGGGGCAGGGAGGGGGGTCGGGCTCTTCTCCCAAGGAACAAGCGATAGGACGAGAGGAGATGCCTCAAATTGTGCCAGGGGAGGTTTAGATTGGATATTGGGAAAAATTTCTTCACCGAAAGGGTTGTCAAGCACTGGCACAGGCTGCCCAGGGAAGCGGTTGCGTCCCCATCCCTGGAGGCATTTAAAAGCCTTGTAGGTGTGGTGCTCAGGGACCTGGTTTAGTGTGGACTTGGCAGTGTAGGTTAATGGTCGGACTTGATGATCTTAAAGGTCTTTTCCAACCAGAACGATTCTATGATTCTGTAATTCCAACTGTAAGGAATTATGGAGACAGGATTAATGAAGGCATGGAATGATGCCATAAGTAGGAGTCTCGAGCCAGGAAAAGAGCGGTGTCACGAGCAGCACGGAGCAGGGGACGATTGTTCCCTGTTTCTTTTAACACAAGAACAGGCATCGAATGAAACGAGGTGGGGCGGGCTCAAAATAAAAGCCCTTATTTTGTCATGCCACGTAATTAAGCTGAGGAACTCTTTGCCACGGAGTGTTATGGGAGCCAGATTTCAGAGTTAAGGTATTTTGATGGAAGAAAGATCACAAAGACTTATTTGATGCTTTCTAGTGTCTGCGGGTTGCTTCTTCTAAAATTGTCCACCAGATATGCAGGAAATGAAGGTACAAGAGCTGATTCTATGAACACAATAGAAACAAAACACACACAAAAAATGAGATCAGAATAAGGAAGGAGTTTCAGCATTTGTCCTTTTCTGTATATCCACTGAGTCTTTTAATAGCTGTATATGGCTGAATTGTATTCAAAGTAGCTGTTAAAGACCACTTGTCTCATTTCAAAGAGGGAACATTGAATAACAAAGTTGGTTTTTGGGATGTTTTGTTAATATTATGAATTCTTGCTTTAATTAATTCAATCCAAGGCTATACTTGCAGTGGGGCCTGAGACACATTTATCTGTGGAGTTGGTCACCGTTGCAAAAGACTTCCAGCTTCAGTCTGGGAAGACATCAACAAAAGTGATTTTGCTATTTTTGCAAAAAAGGAGACGTATTCTCTTGAAAATCACAGTTTTCCCTCAGCCTATCAGCTATTTAGATTATAGTCTGGCAGTCTTGTCCTCTTGCCTGTTAACCTCAATAAATAATAATGTGGAAAGAACAGAGAAAATACAAAATTAAGGTGCTCTCTATAGCTTCAAGTATGAGGTTGGAAGATTATTTTCTCCTTTTTATGGTACAGAATGAAGACATGAAAATCAGACAAGCTTACCTTTTGTACTAGCTGTTCCAGTTAGCTATTGCCGTGATTGTCATGACAATGATTTTTGGTTTTCCCTTTGACTATGGAAGCAGTTTGTACAATGTGTAAAGAAAGAGATGTAGGGCTAGAGGGCTTTTTTGTTTGCTTGCTTCCAAAAAAAAAAAAAATTGCTTTAATGATGATTAAACCAGTAATACAATAATAAGTTCTAAGAAGAACCTGGCTCTACTTTCCCTATAACCTCCCACTAAGAAATTGAAGACAGCACAAAGATCTCTCCCTTTTCCTTCCCTTTTAAGACTGAACAAACCCGGCTCTTTTGGTCTCTCCTCATCTTCCATCTGCTCTCCATTCTCCATCCGCTCCAACTTTTTAATCGTCTTGGTGGCCCTTGACTGGAATTGCCCGAGTATGTCGATATAATATACTGGGGAGCTCAACATTACTGGTTTCATTCTGTTTCTTGGTAATATTTCTCCAAAGTCAACTGGTATAAATAGAAAATAACTAGCGTGGTTGCTAAAAATGAACATGGTGCTTTTTTATTCTGGCTTGTCATTACTGAAGAACACAGTTGACATAAGCTCTAGAAAATATCAAATAATCCCTAAATCCAAATACAGGATTTTCTGTCCGTTGTTTTTGGACATTGGATTTTCACATGAAAAAGAGTCTTGGTGGTAACTGTGGGGTGGACAGACTTTTGTCAGTAGCTCCCAGCTCATCAAAACCTGTAATAGCAATACTGGGATGAAAAAGCAGAGGAACAGTTATGGAGAGCAACCTCAGGTTTTGGGTGAGACACAGAGAGGAACCCGTATGACCGTTTCACTAGAGCTCAGCATACTTTCCCAGAGGAGGTTGTGGGAATGGTCAGAACGGTCACTACGGGAGAAGTAGTCCACCAGTGTGATACAGATCGTTGTCATGTTATATGGACATGCAGCTGCCCTTCTTTCCCTTGGACATCTTAGGTCAGGGCCATATTCACCCCCACCAGAAAAAAAATAATTGTCATCCATCCAAATGTCACCTCTCTGTCTTTTTTGTGTACACCATTGGCCCCGTAGCTGTTCTAAGGGGCTAGGACAAAACAATCGACCATTTCAGGCCAAAGCGATTTTTAAAAAATTGTTAATAAAGGATAATTCCAGATCCAGTGTTTTGGGCATATTTATTACTCCCTTCCTGTTGTTTAAATAGAATTGTGTAATGTTTCTGAACGGGGCATTAAAAAACAAACAAAAAAGAGAGTGACTCCTGCAAATCAAGAAACCGTATTCCTGTGGAGCTGTGGAGATGCTGGTAATGCGGGAGCTTGATTTGGCAAGATAAGGCAGTCGACCGTTTGAAATTCTTGGCTCGTGAAACATAGGTCAAGCATGCGTTGGTAGTGTAAAATGTTTCCCACACAGGAAAATATAAATTAAAGGAAGTGATTTTTTTTTTTATTCTGGGGAAGCTTTGATACCAGGATTATTGAATTAAGAACCAATAATAGTACCGTATAGATCTCCATCCAGATGTGCTTGGCCCCGTGGGGGCACGGCCACCGCGAAGGTACGACCTCGTTCCTGACTGCCTTGTCTTCTCCGCAGATGTCTCCCCAGTTGTGGCAGGCCTCATTGGTGCTACTGTCCTTGTGGTTTCTGTCTCAGTAACAGTTTTTGTGTGGACATGCTGTCACCAGCAAGCAGAAAAGAAGCACAAAACCCCACCGTATAAATTCATTCACATGTTGAAAGGCATCAGTATCTATCCGGAGACCTTGAGTAACAAGAAGAAAATTAACCGAATCCGGAGAGACAAGAACGGCACTCCTAAGGAGACTGGAAGGGGTAACCTCTTGGTGGATGCTGCTGAATCTGGTTTAATAGGCTCTGATAAGGCTCCAGATGGGCCAAATGCAGTCCCCCACGTCGACCAGCTCCCAATAAAAGTAGATTATGGAGATGAACTAAGTCCAGATCAAAGCCTCACTCCAGGAGGAAGTAAAACCTCCTCCCCATCTTCTCCAGGGGATGACGTCATGTTGGGTGAACTGACTTTCTCAGTGGACTACAACTTCCCTAAAAAAGCGCTGGTAGTTACCATTCAGGAGGCTCATGGGCTGCCAGTGATGGATGAGCACACTCAGAGCTCTGACCCTTATATCAAGATGACAATTCTTCCAGATAAAAGGCATCGAGTGAAGACTCGTGTACTTCGCAAGACACTCGACCCGGTCTTTGATGAAACCTTCACCTTCTATGGGATCCCATACAGCCAGCTCCAGGATTTGGTGCTTCACTTCCTCGTGTTGAGCTTTGATCGCTTTTCTCGAGATGACGTTATTGGAGAGGTCATGGTGCCCCTTGCAGGGGTGGATCCCAGCACTGGAAAGGTTCAGCTGACCAGGGAGATCCTCAAAAGGAACATACAAGTAAGTTGCTTCATGTAGTGTGACACGAGACTCCTTGCATTATATTTGATCCAGGAGCCTCCGTGGTCTAATAAGCAGGAATACTGCAAGTCCTTAGCCATGAAACCCATTTTTCCACAGATATGTATTATTGGTATTGTATGGCTGTGCTTTTTTAGTTAGGCAGGTCTTTGCTGTGTGGTATGGCGATTTGATAAGGCATAGTCACTGTTTAGGCCTAGAGATGATGAATGCTGTAACTGATGTTGCCAAGAAAAAAGGCAAAGTCCCCATCTCCAAGTGAAAGAGCTGATGTGCTAACGGGACATTCATCAGTGCCCAGCCTTCCTGACCATATGGCAGCGGGGGGAGAGAGAGGTAAGGCTGCTCTGAGTAAGTTTGATATGGATTCTGAGTAACGACGTATTCTGTTCTGCAAAGACAAACCTCACTTAGGGAGGGAGATTTGTCTGCTCTGACCATTTTAGACACCTATACTTGTAATTATCTACATCTGACTTTGTTACTGTAAGCTGTATACATCAGCACAGTCAGTGGAGTCTGACATGATTCCTCTTGTCCTGGAGCAGATGTCTAAATCAGCTCAGATGACTCGCACCCTAGATGACTCTATTTTTTTCTCACTTGAGAACAAAGTATGTCTAAGATGATTTTGTCAAATGTAGACATCTAAAATTTAGGTGAAATGAATCCCACTCTTAGTGTCTACTGCTGTAAACTAGAAAGATGAGCAATCCGTGTAAGATATTAAGGCTTACATGGGGGAAGATGTCTTCTGTCCTGAGAAAATACAGTGCTCAAGTAGGAGGATGAAGCCGTACTTACAATTTTTATTTTCTTGCTTAGTTTATTTCTGCTACCCATCCTCTAGGTGCAATAGAAAATGGCATTTGGGCTCACTTACTGCCTTAACGTGTTAGAAATTGTTGCTGGGCTCTATAAAATACTTCATTATGTCCTAGAGTGGCAGTATTTTACTTGAAATGTTTTTCTACCATATGGGGCATTCAACTTTTTTTTTTTAAGTTATGTAAAGGAGACACTATGTCAATGACCCAAAACAAACCCAAAGAACGCCAACAAAACCAGAGTTCTGGTGATTACTTTGCTTTTCTTAGGTTCTTGGGATGCTTTACATTATGATAAAACAAATTACTGGTTTAGGTTCTTTTAATAGTATTCTTTTCAGTGCATTGACAGTCCCTCTTAGAAGTAATAGATTAAAAATAGAGGGAAAAGGTCACGCTAAATAAAAATAGATTTAATCAAGGATGCAAATTATTTAATATCTATTGGTAATCAAAAATAGATTTACCTTAGTGTCAGGTGTGCATTCTTGAAAATCCACAGTTCCACAATGTCGAAACAGCTATTACTGAAGAAAGTTTTCAGTGTCAGGAAGTTTCAAAATCTGGAATACAGAATTGCATTTAAAACCCAGCAAATTGTTGCACTGACCCAAGCCAGCAAAGGTGTACATCCCATCCTGATGAACATTCCCAGTAATTTCTAACAGACAATCTAACAGTGCAAATCACTTTGAAGTAACTGTATTAAATTACTTCAGACCAAAAGAACCCCAAAACTCTAACAACATACAGACCCCCGCCCAATACTCTCTCTGGCCATTGTATTCTGGTGTATCCAAGGAGCCAAAGTTCTCAACATTTCCCTTCCGAGGCCAGGAACTTGCTCATATATTTACTCTCCTCCCAAAATTTTGCACGGGCAGCAATATCCTTGCATTTGGAAAACGTCTTAAACACACAGAAACTGCTCAAATAAAAAGAAACCACCAAA
The DNA here is from genome assembly GCF_030463565.1 of Pelecanus crispus. Classification (NCBI taxonomy): domain Eukaryota; kingdom Metazoa; phylum Chordata; class Aves; order Pelecaniformes; family Pelecanidae; genus Pelecanus; species Pelecanus crispus. The sequence goes on from NC_134664.1 coordinate 1,597,783, forward strand.
ATTATAATGGACATTTTCTGCAGTTAAGTTTACTTGCACAGATTTTTCCCCTGCTAAGCTGAATAACAGCAGTTGAAAGAACAGCTTCACCTCTTGGGTGATCACCAGAGCATTTAGTGTGACGTTTACCATAGTGCTTTACCAATTTGGAGAGAAAAATTCCTTTATTTAAGAACCCCCCCGCACCCTTTGCTCTGCAGTTAACAGTACCAGACACCGATGGGGGCAGGAGGAGGGCAAGGTGCTACCAGTCAAAACGTGCAGCAGGCGGCGATTGGAGTTGTTGCAATAGTGCGTTACTGACACCACACAATTTCATAGCCATTGCTAATACTGTTTGCCTTGATAGCAAATAAACTTAATCTAAATTAGTGCCATCTCAATGAAAGTTAATGAACACCATCTGGAAACCAAACCTCATTATCTTAATATTATATTACTCTTTGAAGGGGTGTACAGCAAGTTTAACCGAGTAGATCTGTTTTTATCTTCATCCTTTACCTTTGCAGACTAAACCGATGGTGAAACTGTCAAAGCATACCTAAAGAACTTGAGGTGCTCGGCCATCGAAGCTCTACCAGCCAGTCAATGAAACTTAAGCTCCTAAAACCCACAGACGCCTCTAGTAGCAGACTTCAAAAGGCAGCCAGAGCCGCTGTTCTCTCAGGAGGTGCCCGCCAGGTTTGCCCTCATGGAAACAGAAGTCAAGGGAAGAGGCTGTAGTGGTGCTTCCTGCGCTCAACAGGCATAGGGCGAGCAGCACGGGAGGGTTTGCGTTACGCTGCTCGCTCGCTGCTTCTCCCAGAGGCTCCATCTGCCTGACGCACTTAAAATAGCCTGCATCTAATTTTCCAACGTTTCAGGCATTTAGCACAGGGAAAGGAAATGCTGGTGACCTCCAACATTTGCCCCTGTTTATAAGACCATCTTGTCCTAACAAGTGCTTTCTGCTTCTTTTTCACAGAAATGCATTAGCAGAGGGGAGCTGCAAGTCTCCTTGTCTTACCAGCCTGTGGCGCAGAGAATGACTGTGGTGGTGCTGAAAGCCAGACATTTGCCAAAGATGGATATCACTGGCCTCTCAGGTAGAAGCTATTTTCTCCAGCTCTAAATGTGTATAAAAAAACCCTCCAAGTTTGCTTTCAGATCTTTTCACCTGTCTTATGTAAACATTTTCTCCGTTTGCACACTTTTCCTCAAACTCTTTCTAAGGGCGCTGGGTCACCACGAGTGATCCATCACTCACCAACAGATGGTTGTGCAAACAAGACCAAGTCCTTCCCGCTGCGACACCAGCAGTTGCATCTTTCTGGCATCACCTGGTTTGTTTAGGAAGCCAGCATTTTCCAAACTCAGCAGATCTCCACGTTGCTTTTGGCCAGGCTGTGCAGGCTCTCTGCCTCCCTGCTGCTGTCGCTCATCATTGCCCTTAGCAGCATTTTTTCCACGGCACGGCCGCTGCTTACTACATCTGCCTCAAACCCTGCTCCTAGAAGGAGAGGGCAGAAGAGAGCGAGCTTAAAAAAGAGGAGGGATAGACTCATAATAGAGAGGATTACATTTATACAACATTAGAAACAATTTTTTTTCTTTTTTGTTGTTTTCGCTGGTTTTGTTCTCCCACTGTTTGAAGAGAAGAGGAGCTGTCCTGGCTTTCCTGTTTTGCAGTCACAGATTCTCAGACTCCTGAATCTCCTGAGCAAAGTTTCCTTCAGGATTATGGGAAAACAGTTGGAATTAACTTGAGATTCAATAATAGCCTGACTGATACCAAATTTAATCCTGTTTTTGCAGTTTTCCCCTGTACACCTCAGAAAGAATGCAGACTAGGCTTAATTCTCTATTGTAGGCCTTAAATTTTACTCTTTCTTTTTAAAAAAAAAAAAAGAAAAACAGCTTTCTATGTGTGGTCTCCAACTACAGGATAAATTTTTTAGTAACTGTTCTTCTACCTGCTGAATCTTGCAAGGCTAACATCATTATATTATGTATAAGGTCATCATTTCAGTTGGATAAAAAAAGTGAAAATTAGCCAGTGTCAGCTGGGCAAGTGACTTCCAGCTTCAAAACTTGCCTTACATGAAAAAAAAGCACTGTGTGCCTGGTATCTTAACTTTAATCCTAAACAAGCAGCTGCATAAAGGGCAAGCTGACTGATAAAATAACCACATGAGGCTGATGGAACAGCGAAGGCTTTGTTTTAAACTTTCTTCTTTTTCAGTACCTTTCGCTGGAAGTGTTTTCCATCTGCAAATTATTAAAACCATTTTGACACTTTGTTGGGCCATTTCCTGGAATAGGGTAAAAATATTTCTTGTTATAGATGACAGCGAAAAGTGAAAGTTTTGGCCAGTTGGGCACTGACCTCACCAAAAAGCTACCTGGTCGGTATTTCTAGGATTAATTACCGCAATTTATGTGCAACTTGCTTCCCTCTGATCCCCATACAATGTTGAAACTCATAAAGAATTTGCACTGCTAACATCAGCTGGTTGCTTTGCAATGAGGAAACACGCCAACATCCCCCCCAGGGGAGCGGTAGTGAGCAGCCTGGATCCGCACCGTTTGCTTGAGCTGGCTCAAGTTCAGCAAGCTAAACCCTATCTGTTTACTTCCAGGAGCATCGCTGAGCTGTGTTATTAGTTTATTTCTCCCTCTTCTCCAACAGATCCGTACGTTAAGGTGAATGTTTATTACGGAAGAAAGCGCATAGCAAAAAAGAAGACTCACGTGAAGAAGTGCACTTTGAATCCCGTCTTCAACGAATCCTTCATTTATGATATCCCTGTTGATCTCCTTCCTGACATCAGCATCGAATTTCTAGTTATCGATTTCGACCGTACCACAAAAAATGAAGTGGTGGGACGGCTGATTTTGGGAGCGCACAGCATCACCGCAGGTGGCGTGGAACACTGGCGAGAGGTGTGTGAGAATCCTAGAAAGCCAGTTGCCAAATGGCACAGCCTGAGCGAATACTAGCAGAGGTTGTGGCAGCGACAGCCGACTTGTAGAACAGACTTAAACCTTGTTTTAGCTGTAGAACTAAACTTTCGTAAGAAGCAGCAGCTGATTGGGTCTCTAGTGATGTGATTTTGCAGGGCACTAAAATTCTAAAGAGCATTAAGTGAAAAAAAAAAAAAGATACCACAAATATATATAACAGTGTAATCACGCTATTGCATGCCTAATACAAACTGAAATTAGTATAACTACCAATATCAAGTTGCAGATTTTAATACAATTATCTGTCACTATGGAAGTTGTGTTTGTGCCGAACTGTCTTTGCTGGTATTCACCAAGATTGGCCTGTCTTTATTAGGCTTCTCCCAAAGTTTCTGAATTCTGCTGTTTAACCTCTAGTTTCTTGTTAGTTTGCCTGCCCATTGGTTCTTGCAGTTCTGTTCTTTGCTGGTTTGGGAGTACCAACAGCATTTCCATATAAAGGTGGTTTAGAATTCTGCACTAGCGCAAAAGGAAAATGCAGGGGAAAATGGCACTTTCCTTCAGAGAAGAAATAATTCTGTTGTCAGGTACTGAAATACTTGCCATTGCGATGTACTTGTTGTGGAGCTGTAAGGTCACAACGTCAAAGATTTGCATCTAAAATTCAGATACCAACAAACTGATCATCTTGCTTTTGCCACATGGAAGTCAGCACAGGCATGATCTCACAGACTATTGGGGAAACTCTGCCCTGTTTCATTTTATTTAACCCTGTCCGTGCATGAAGGGGCTACAAAAACCCAAAAACTGATGGGTCATTGATTGGTAAGGAACTCTTGCTGATTCTTTTAAACATTAAATGTGAAAATTCTACATGATTGCTAAGTTCTGTTATAATGGTGTAACATATCTGAGATAGGAAAGTATCTTTGGGGAAGAGGTTTTAAGTGAAAAAATTACAAAGCTTCTCCTCATCCATACTTGAGTCAATTTGCATTATGTATGATCTTGTAGTTAACCGAAAAGCCAGCTCTCAAAAAAGGACTAAACATAGGGCAAAGCCTGTCGCTACAAATGTGTGAAATGCTTCAAGAAGTTAATTTTCAGAGTTTCAAGGCAGCTGGAATTAGTTCTTAAACTGTGAATGACTTCTGAGACTTAGGATATGCTTACCATCACTTCTGAAGTGTAAAAATGTTACTTGGCAAGCGTGACCTGTAGCACTTCAGGCTATTAACCCTGACTAGTCAGTAGTTTTGAACAGAAGTTCATAGAGTAAAGTTCCACAAATAGAAGTGAAGTTTGGAAGCAGCTGCATTAGATCTCATGGCAAACTCACTAGCCTACGAACTGCTTTTATGCAAGACAGCAGCATCCTGGCAATAACTGGATTTGGCTTCTTACTACATTCAAGCCAGGAAAGATATAAGGGTGATAATTGGCAGCAAATAATTGTAAACGTTGTTGGTAAACTGAGCGGAAGTAGTTACAACAGGCTGTAGAAATTCATGTTATTTCTGAACTCTCCAATGGAAATACGAAGCAGAACTGAGTTTGCAGAGAGGCACATAGAAGACTGCGAATTTTCAGTAGATGTTTAGTTGCTTCCAGGCAGCCAGTCTGTTCTGTGCCCTGTGGAATGTAAATAATGTATTATAATTAAAAAAAAATTAAGATCGTTTAACTACTTGCAGGACTTGACTACTGAATTTTAGAGCCCTGTTGGAAAAATGATCCTTTCCACCTTTGTACTAATGAAAGTAGAATAATTGAGCAAGTCTTACTCGGTTTCCTCTCCAGCCACCACGTAAAGCAACAGCTGCTGGGCGGGCTCTTTGTGCGAACAGTCAGCACTTTGTTAGTTGGCAATACTTTGGCATCTCTTCCTAAGAAATTATTTTTGGAAAGCCGAATTTTCTCACTCACAACTAGTTACTCACTGAAACTTCCTTCCAGGCAGAGTGTCTTTTTAGCAACAGAAGTCACATTGAAGCTGAAGCTCTCTATTTCTCAGCCTTGCGTGGCAGACAGAAGCATGGACTTCCGTTCGTGCTTTATTGATCCTGATTACAAGGTTTCTGCCTGAGGTTATAGTAGATTTTATCTTTGTCTTAAATGCTTTCTAGCTCCTGCTCTATTAGTGGCTCACAGCCACAAACCAGAGAACGAGTTCTCCCTTGGGAATTGGTGTAGATCTATTTCAATCCTAGTTTTTGCACTAAGCAATTGTGTTGCTGAAGTTTAGCAACTGTCACGACTTTTCCTCGGAACATGCTTTCCAACACCGCTCCAAACATCTTAACAGGACGTACTAACAACAACAACCAAGTTCCCTTTTTTCCCTTCGGTGTGAAAAGCATGCTTAAGCCTAGATGATCTCCTTAAGATTCCTTTAGTTGAAAAGGAAAGATGAACTTCTTGTCAAGGAAACATGCTCAGGGTAAATAGACTTAGGCTATTGGGCAGATAGGAGTAGCTCCAACACCCTTCTGGAATAATAGGAAACTGAAGATGTGCAGATATATATTTTTTAAAACGTAAAAGAGACAGTAAGTGACAGCGGACTCACTGTAAAATCTCCCAGGTGTGGTTATTCTTTACCTTGTGTCTTCTATTGTAAAATTAACTTGGACAGTTACAACTTTGTGTGGAAAAAAAAAAAAAAGGCAAAAAACCTAACTCAACATGTGTGAAACTGCATAATGCTATAAGCTAATCTACATTATGTAATGCTATCTTGTATGTTGAATTTGTTAACGCACATTGAGCGTGCAAATAAAAATTAAATCACTTTAGCTGCTGACTGTGCCGTCTTTGACCGCAGGCAACACGTACGTGACTATACGGAATACTTTAGGAATTTGTTTCTAAAAACATGCCCTTCTGCTAGGACAATTCAGAGGAAAAGCACACACAAAATAAATCTCAAAGAAACAAAGGAACATAACAGAATCCCGGCAAATTAAGTATAACACTACTACTTAAACATTAGCACATACAAAAGCTCTCAGTAATCTACACAGCCTAGTACATGGGTATAATTTGGCATAAATGGATATTTAATAGCTAAGTTGAATCTATGTGAAAAAAGAGAACGTTAGATGGGCAGAAAAAGAAGCAATTTGACTCTAACATTTGTAATTTAGAGTCACTCCTGGATTCCTAGTCAAAACTGAATTCCCTGGGAACACTTTTGTCCATCTCGCTCTGTGCAAGATGCAACAGTCTCTCCTAAAGTGCAGTGATCTGGCTTCTGTGACTTGTTTTTCTGCAGCTCCCCGTCAGCACTACACAGAACAATATTGCTAGGCACAAAGCCATGTCTTTAGAAAATGCCAAATAGTCCAGAGCAGCGAGCTGTGTTTCCCCAGCAACACAGACCACAGCAAGCACTTTAATGCCGTCCTTCACTCTTTTTGATAGCTTCCCACGTAGCAAAGCACCAATCTCCAGAGGTGTTTTAGGTGTCTCAGTACTTAAAATGAAGTTTGTGTGAGCTTCGGGTCTCATCTTCAAGGAATCTGACTGTTTCAGTCCAAGCTTTACAAAAAGATTGCCTAACGTCCCAGAAAAAGGAATGTGGCCGGTGCTGCAGCATTTCACGCACAATTCTGCAGCAGAGGTAAGGGTATCACAAGCTTCCTGCCTTCCACGCTGAGTGTACAGTGCACGCTTTGGAGCACCTTTGCACGCCTTCTCTAATACAAATACACCACAGTTCACATCAAAAACCAACTCTCTCCAACTCCGGGACAAAGATGAAAACGATCAAACTGCAACAGACGCCGTTCCCATTGCCAGGTTCACCAGCGACGTTCTCAGGTATTTTGGTGATGCTGAGGAAAGAGTTACTGAAGCACTCAAGAAGTTTAATTAGCTTGACCCGACTCCTGCGCCAGTGATTCAGTTCCACCACATCGCTCAACAGTGGCAGTTGCTGAAGGTGCTGAACGCAAAAATAGCCGAGGCCGCTGAGATGATGCAGGTAGTGATCCACATGACTTGTGCATGCATTTGAATTCGGTGTCCAATGACTCAGGACACAGAGGGTTTTTTAACACCTATGCTTACCATTAATTATGTTGCGCTCTGCACTGCGATTGATCGCAGTGTTTAACCACTTTCAGTTATTTATCATGGTAATAACTGCAGTTATTAGAGCAGTTGGCTAAAACTGCTCAGCCAAAGCACACAGTCACTGATTATTTTCTACTCATTGTGCAAGATGTGAAAGAAAATCTCTCTTCATCCTTCTCTGCTTGGCTTCTGCCTCTAATACTGCATGCCTTTATTAAAATGTCCCGTTTCAGGTTCTTACACCATTCAGCTGAAACAGAAACAAAAGAATTTGCATAAGAAAAAGGAAAAAAAGCAAACAGAATGGGTTTGACAAACCATGAAAAGAGAAATGGTTTTGTGGAGAGCATGGAAGCTCAGCTCTAACTCTCTTCCCACCTTCCTTGGGTCTGGGTGCCGGTGCCATTTAACTCAGCAGGATTCTGCATTGCTTTCAGCACAATTGGGTCTTTCCTCCTCCAACAGCTTCTGCCTCACCTAATTCCCCGTAGGAGCGAGTCGTGTTGCCACAGCAATGCGATTCACTTCTGGTGGCAGACGCTGGGTCGGGACTCTTGCTATTTCCTTTAAGCAGGCAGAGCTGGGAATAGCTCCGTCTCCTTTCCGAGTCCCAAATCCGCAGGATTGCGCTAAAAGGGAAGAAGCTGCCATCAGACGGGTCCCTCTGAAGGGCTTCAGAGCACCCTCATTAAAATGCAACAACTGGATCTCAAGCATTCAGCAAGTCATTCCACCACCACCACAGATCACAGGGCCCCAACGATTACGCTGTTATTGCCGAAACTTGAAAACTCTTCTCCAATAACTGCTTAAAGCCGAGCTAATCCCTCTCGGAGCCTGCAGCACCAGAAAGCCGCCACGGCTGCGCACCGCAGGCCGGTAGCGTAGCACCTGCCTGGACGTCTGCAAGTGCTGCAGCTGAACTCCTGCTGCCGCTTCTGTGCTACAGAAAGTACACGATTCTTGGGGAGGTACTTTATCAGGCCAAACAGGAAACAGGATGAGAAAGGAAAAACATACCAAGAAATAAGTAGAACACAACGAAGCAGCAGAAAAGGCAATGCCAAGGGTGAAAAAAAAAAAAGCCACCACAAAAAACCCAGAAAAACAAATGCCCCAAAACCCAAAACAACCCCCCTTTACCTCTAGTATATTGCACAACAGTTCCACCCTTCTTCCCAACGTGGAAGGGCCCGTACAGACAATTTTTATACTCCACATCAACACAGAACCTGGTGCATCGCAAACATCAGTATAGTAATTCATCTGGTCCTGCAGTTAGTCCTCTCAAAGGACTCAACAGCCACTTACTGACATCCCATCGTCACTGAAGAAAAGCAGCCAGCTGTTGGGGGGGGGGAACGTGTACCCAAAATAAATGAGAGCGTGAGGAGCCCGCTACCCGTCCCCACGCTCCCGAAGGGAAGCTGAGGGAGGCACAGGAACGCTGGGCACGTTTGGTCTGGGAAGGGTAGGGCACGTTCTAAGTCACCACGCGCTCAGGACACGTTCATGTCAGCTGGCACAGGGGAAGGGCTGGACCCATCCACACACAGAAAAGAATGAAAAACACAGGCAAAATTATTTGGGGAACATTCAGTTTACATGTTGACCTTTTAAAAATTTGAACAAGCAATGCAACTTATCACAGGGAGCTCACCGTCTTGACTTTTGGTCCTGAACAGAATGTTAACACGCATACACAAAACTTCAGACTTCAGGTTACGTCCAGAAAGCCAAAATGTGAAAGTTTGCCTGATTCCTTCCTGCTAATGAATGTAACAAGGCAAATAGGAGTTCAGCAAAGCAAAATTTAGCAAATACCAAGCGTCTCACAGTATTACACTGTTAAAAGAATGAATTACAACTCTGAGATCTATGTACTAAAATCTTCTTATAATTAAAAGCAATATGTATGTCATACCTTAGGTGACCTAGGCATTTAGGGCTCTGAAAGGAACACCAGGAGTGTAGGCAGGAAAAAAAAAAAAAATCAATGTGTTACCACACATTACAGCACAAAGCCTGAGCCGACGCTCACAAGTAATTTTTTTTCTGACAATAATATAGCGGTAACAGGTCTGGTGAAAAATAACCAAAGTTTGGGAATGGTGGGGAAAAAATATAGAAGGATTGAATAGGAAAGATACCCTTATACAAGAGCTGCACAGCCAAGACAGAAAAATCCAACAGTAAACCTGTGCAGAGTATCATCTAATCATATTGGATGCTGTCAGACTGCACAGTGTCTGCGCCATCACCAATCATAGAATTTTTTTTTTTAATTGTTACTACCAATATTCTCTGCAGAGAATACCTGTATTTCCAAATAACTCCAACATCGTGGTCTCACGATGACTCTAGAGGAGAACTATTCCGCCTTTTCTTACCCTGCCTTCTAAGTGCTGCACTCTATTAAATATTCATCACACAGAAGGGAAAAAAACAAACAAAAAACCAAAACCAAAAAGCAAACAAGATAAAAAGATTAAAGGAAATTCATCCCAGTGTCCCTTGAGATCTCACGGCAATATTGGTTTTACTGGTTCATGCGTATTAGTGAGACCACGCTTATGCATCTGCTTATCTTTAGGCCATGTAATAAGCTTTAGATTTTTTCCTTTTCATCCTTTCCTAGTCATCCTAAGGTAATGTTTCTCAATACTGAGTTTTGGTAATGCTTTCAGAGGAGTTTTTTCTGTATTTCTAGGGTTTATTTCTTTGTATAGCATTCACATTACATGCAGGATTTAAAGCTGATTATTAGGAAAGAAAGCATTTTTCAGAATTAACCTTTCCCTCCCAGTTAGCGACGATTCCTTCTTCCACCGCAGGCCCTCTCGTGGTTTAGCTGTTAGAGCGCAAATTCAAGTCAGATGCTTTTTGTGCATCTTCTGTCCATTTAACGCACAGACTCACGGGAAGAAATGACCTCAGCCTACGCCAAGCGAAGCGTTCCAGTTTCCCTCACTTGCTGGGGCAAAGCGCAAACCAGGAGATAGCTGGCTTGCGCTGAGAACAAAGGACAGCTCAGGAGCATTCATCCTAACTCTTGCAAGTTTATTTGCAACCAGATTTCTACAGGTGTAAACCAGACAGCACGTCAGCAAGCTGCCTGTGACCCAGATACTTGACTGAATCACCTGGTTTCTATGTAGTGTATTGTTTCACTCCTCCAGTCTTGTGACACAAGTGTTGCTGCTTTAATTCAGCAGGAATTTTGGCAGGTTTTTTAAGTTCTCAGTGACATGTAATTAACCTCCATGCATCTTAAATTTTACCAGTTTTGCACTTTTGTAAACAACTTCTTGTTATCTCAGCAAAAGGCTGACCTTTATTAACAGCAAGGCGGCATTATAGTTTTGCATTCCTGTAATAAAAATCACGCAAAGTAGATCTGTATTGGCAGCACAGAATCTGTGAAAGATCTTCTTGGTACACTCGAAGTGGACGGTAAACAGCAAAATTTGCTCGGCTACACACACACGCTGACTATGACAGTGTTAGACCCGTCTCAGCTGACATTTCTTTGTTCCCGGTGATGGATGCGCTGTTGGTGAGCAGATCTTGGTAATTACAACCTTAAATACCTTTGAGCCAGGCCTCGGGGAGATGAAATACTGAAAAGCTCTCTCTTCCCCTACATTTGATGCCTGCGTGAACTCTCAGAGACCCAGGCAACCAGTATGCAACGGTACCGACTTCTCTGATCCGTAAGGTAGTTTTTACTTAAAAGTCTCCATTGTGGTACTTTCATATAAAAAACCCACAGCTGTAACTATTTAGATGACAGATAAATGCCACTTGACAATCATGTTGGAGAAAGAATTGTAAAAATGCAGTTGGAATGTTTTCATTCCACAGATCTGTTCACGCCCTTTAAGAAAGGGGTCACCACTGGAACAGCTGAAACAGCTTCTAAATTTCTAGGGAGAAGCCTAAAAGCTAAGCTCATAGTCATCTGCTTCTAACAAGATAATTAGAGGTTTTCCCCTAATTCATCTCTAGATTTACCACAGTACCTACACGCTTAGGAATTTTTAGTATGAATGTCTGCCAAGTAGTTTGTTTCGGTCTACATTTGAAAGCCACATAGCCAAAAAAGCTGCAAGAATAGCCTTTTGTTTTGGTCTAAATGATGTTCCCTGTATTTATGGAGAACACGACAGAGACACAGCAAAGTTTTTGTAGCACTGCTACCTACCTGTCACTGAATACACTTTAACATGCCGACTTTGGATAAACCGGCCCAATCCATAGCAAATAACAAGAGCAACAGCACGATCAACAACAACATAGCGTTAGAAAAGGTCATGGTGTTTCAGATCTTTACTCAGGATCTGTTGAAGGATTTAGTAGGTAGGTGGTGAAACAGCCGGTGAACTGTATTTGGGTATTTTGTATCTTACCTGTGACTCGTAAGCAAAGCTATCTTGGAATAAGAAGGAATGTCGTCAACTCTGCAAAACGATAAAAACCAAAAGGAGCAGGAGCATGGCGACACCGTTCACAGCAGACGAGTTACCAGGAAGCTCTAAGAGAACACACGATAAGGGTCGATGTTGTTCAATATATTCTTAAGTAGTCCACAAAATGGAGCAAGCCGTGATGGGTCACGGCTTTCGAGGTGTTAAAAGCCAGATAGACCTGGAGAATTTCCCAGTAGGCTTGGAAAGGAGCTAACTATTAAATGCCTGGATGAAACTGCACACAGGAAGAAAATAACGCTACCGAAGCCATCACTATGGTATACTCTACTATTATATACCGCTACTTAGAAAATATCCTGAAGTCATTGGATATTGCTAAAAACATCTACCAAGTTTTAATTTCTAGTTTTTCAAAGTTTCTTGGATAAGAAGCAGTTTCTAAAGTGTGCTTTAAACTCACCCCTAATCACCAGCTAGGTGGTGATAGACAAAGGTATTCTCTGTGTTAAGTGAAGGATAGTAACGGAAGAACCACAACAACATCTGCATGCCATGATGCCAGGCTGTCACCTGGATGTTGTGTTGAACAAAAATATGTAGAGAGCTAACCTTCTAGGAATCTTGCATTTAGTCCAAAATTATAGTCCAAGAGGCTTTTTCACAAAAGCAGAAGCAGGTTACACGTATCAGGCTATCAACCAGGGGAAGATTTATCTGCTGACTCATCTGTTCAGACAGCAAAACAGATACAGCTGTAAACCCGATGTTGGGACCTTATTTCCACAACCACTACAATTTAAGCATGTCTCTCCAGACTAGAAAAACGCACACCCGAGTTACTGCCATGAATGATGAGACAATTCTTGGTTACAAGAGATGGCAGCTGGGGAAGGTGCCTCCAAACGCCCAGTGAATGCACTAGGAGACATCCGTGCTGCGTGCAGAAGCGAAAGCATCCTGCGTCTCTACCACTAGATGAGATTCTCTCTAACCCAACATAAGCGACGACAGTAGCCTTTCGTTAGTCATAAAACGAGAGTTACACTGCAAATTTGGCTACAGTATAAATACCTTAAGGAAAGCGAAACCAACTATATCAAAGCTGCCAAGGAGTCTAAACCCAGCTGCTTTCCACTAGCGCGAAGCAATAAAATGCAAACAACCAACGCATAGAGAAACCGAGGCAGTGGCAAACGCAGAGGGATTACTTTGGCCGCTGCCACAATACTCAAGCATCTGGGCAAAGATTTGGACACTTACCTCACGCAGCTACTGTGGCCCCGCTTGTAACTAAACCTCGGAAAGCCAACACCTGGTGCGGAGCATGCAAAGGTAAACCGATGCAGTTGCAAAATGTCCAGATCGTATTTAAATGATTTAGCACCAGGCTCGCACCACAGAATTTTAAGCTTTGCCCCACTTAAACCTAACATACCAACTCCTTTTGTTTCAAGCAAGATAAGCATTTTCCAAAGTAATTTACAAACACACCATGAGCTTTCCTTCTTCAGCACTCAGGCTGAACGGCCTTCTACCCACATTAGACACCAGAGATTAAAACATCAAATGCAAATGTTTGTATTAAAAATTATATATTGTGTCAAATAAAACAATAATTCTGTGTACAAATTCATACATGACAAAAATAAAACTCTTTTTGAATAACACTGTGTAAAAAAAGTGCTTGCTGCTGTTCTGATGTAATAATTCTATAAGCAACAGGCTCACAAAATGCATTAGTAAACACTTAAATTGCATTGAAGGAATCACATAAGGCACAGACATCAGTTCTTTAAAGGTGAAAATAGTCCCATACAGGCTACCTTTATGTATTATCCAAAAACGTCGAATGTAGGAAGCCAACTAATACTTTATGTTAACTTACTGTATCAAGGAAAAGCACAGGGAAAAATTGCAATCACCATCAGGCCCCTGTTCAGCATTTCCAGAAGGCTGGCTTGAAATAATTTTTATGATGACAGAATCAGCAACTGCTCTTAGAGCAACTTGTGAGCTGTTGCTCCCTCCTTCTCCTCAAGTTTTCTGCTAGATGTTTTTCCTAGGATTTTTATCTGAGTTATAGACAGCATTTAGTCCAAGAGTGAATGATGAGTAGGGCTTTCAGTCCTAACCAGTAACGACCGAAAAGATGTGCACAACTGATCACTTGGTTAACGTAAAAGACGTCTTAAATTGTAAACAGTCTGAATTATTCTCAGCCTCTTTTTTAAACAACGGACGTGTGATTATTACCAGTGTAGCAGAACACTGGAGCACTGGAAGGAAGTGAGAAACAGAAACCAATTTAAATGTTTAGCTCAGCCACAACAAAATTAAAAAAAGAGTATCCCCCCTCCAAATGTCTCATCGTAAGTTTTTTTAAATCTTACACAAAGAAAATACTCTTAAAACCAACAGGCAAAGAATTTCCAATTGTATCTTAAGCAATAAGGAGTTTAGCAAGAAAAGAAGCTTAGGTGTATCTATTTGCTATCCTCGCTTCTTGTACTAATGCTTTTACATGTGAATTTTCAGTTCTGACTGCACTATCACATGCAGCACACCAAGACTGACATTACAGATGTGAAATTTGATCAGTAAGATTATCATAGTTACTGACACAGATGATGGAAGAATAACAGAAGCTATACTACACTTAGTCTACTAAGCTCTTTCACTCCTAAACTGAAAGATTTTAGGCACTTAGTTCTCCGAGAAACTTGTTTTAACCGTATCTGAGTTACCTAACTATGATTTGTTCTATTATTAAAGAACAGAATCAAGAGGAACGCTAGACATCTGACTCTCTGTTGGATTTAAATTCTAATTCTAATATTTTAAATTCATAACCCATGTATCTGTAATCAGCTCGGAAGCAGAGAGTCTCTCTATGTAAGGAGGGTCTGCCTCAGAAGCACTTTCTTAACCATTCTTTACGGAGCATAAGAACACCCGTACCTGCACTGCCCGGACGGCCTGCCTGTGCAAGGTCAGGGATGGCAGCATCTGTCAGGACCGTCGCTGTGCCCAGCTAATTGCTTCCTTCCACTGCACCGGCAACTCTACTTCTAAGACTGCATTGGAAGAATCTTATCAGTATTAGGGATATTAATTCTGGGCCCAGATACCTCAGTATCAGTCATTTTCTCTACAAAGTAGTTATCATAGAATAATTTGAAATTACTACGTTAGAGACTTCTACTTAAACAAAGATACTGGCTCCTTTTAAGACAAGAACATAAAACTGAATGTAAATAAGTAAGCCAGCGCACCATTACAGCTATGATTTTTAACAAGCAAGTCAGGAAACTCAAAGCTGTGGTTTCTACAGCATCATTACACTATGCATGCTATGGCAACACAGTAAATGCTAAGTACAGTAGGAAAATGCTACATATTCATGCACTGTTGCCATGTTATAGCTGCCATAGGAACCGTAATTTGCTTTTTCTGACTTGATTAGAATCCCACCCACAACACTGCTGATTAACTGATAATTTAGATAAACTTCTACAAGTATTCCGCATTACTTTTGCTGGAAAAAGATCTATTCAACGAGAACACAGGAACTGTAGCACAGCTCCATTCAATGACACCTATACACGGCCAAGGCTGCTAGTCATGACATACGCTTCGTAAACTACTTTTCAGCACGACCTCGACAAGCCGCCTCTCGTGATGTGGGTTACTGTTCCGGAGAGCAGCAAAATTTTCTTGTGCAAACAACTAGGAAAAAAAATTAATTAAGTTAGGTTGGGTAGAACTTCAGCAATATTTTACACAATTCAGCTTCCAGTACGCAGTGACTGAAGACAAACATTCAAAAGTGCAGGGACATAAACCTACCAGCATTTGTAACCAACGACATACAAGCAACATATGCTGGATCCAGTAAAAAAATGACAATGAACAAAAGTACAACTGTTACTGTGTCTTAAGTTAAATATCCAAAATTAAGGGAATACCATTCTAAATGAAAATAATTGGTAAAAGTTACGCATTCCCTCATAAAAGTCCCATCAGGTTTAAAACATGCTGTCAAAATGTTGTCACTAAACCGCTTTGGTTACAAATGGCTGTTCACAGGTTTTGTTTTATTTTGCAGAGGAATTCTCTCTGTTCAAGTGACTGAATCCTTCTTCCTTCTAAACGGTGACTTCAGTCTTTTCCACACGCTGCTTTTAGGTTTTGATTTTTTTTCCATTGCCATTACCGCTTCTTTTTCTTTCCTGCGGATTTCTCGCACAAGAGCATGAAATACATCATCAATATAATAACGGTATGCAGCTGAAGTTTCAAAAAAAGGGCAGTTGAATTCTCGTGCTAAAGCAGAGCCTTCTTCTTTGGAGACCTGAAAAAAAAGTTCACGCTTGTCAAGAAAGCCTGTTTATTAAAAGAAAGTTTATTTCTTTACCACTTCTTGTTCTGCTTGCTCTGTAACTGTGCATGCACCCTCCCAGCTCCAGAACAGCTCATTTCCACTGATCTCTAAATCTTTCTCTACAAACCTGTTTTTCTTTCTCTTTCACTCATTGCTTCTCTAGCAAGACCATTATCTGCAATAGACTCTCTGGACATTCATGAAACAACAGAGTCCTTCAAAAAAATATTCTTTTCTTGGACCTTAATCTAGAAGTTGCCTAAGAAGGGCAGTCCTCGGCCCCAACACAAGCATTTGTCAGTTTGGTAAGCTAAGGGTATTTCTTTCCCCTGGTCAAAATCTATTACATTTGTCAAACCACTTTCCAGAACTAAGTAAAACCTTTCTAAAAAAAAACCAAACCCAACCCAGAACAACAACAACAACAACCCGCTCTTGCCAAGCCTGTAGAAAAGTAACACCCACTCCTCATCCTATACTTTACATCTCTTAGCATGGGTGTTCTATCATAGCTACCATAATTTTCCTGCTACACTACACACTGAAAATTCATCTAATTCCAGGTATACAAACAGCACCTCTGGAACTTGTTTTCCAAAGTACATTTCCTTTGAGTGAAGCTCTGCTTCAAACTGTTTTCCCACAGATGGTAGTTACTGATTTCTTATGCTCAAAGTAATTTTCCTTTCTGTCCATTCTTACCCAAGAAAGGGAGTATAACCTCTCGTATTACTGCATTTTACAACAGAAATAGCTTGTAATTGTGGGCCTCTTTTGTGCCATTTACCTGCCGTAGCTGTGTCAGATCAGATTTATTTCCCACCAGGACCACGGGAGTGTCATCAGTGCGTCGAACACGATAGATTAGCTGTTTGAACTCACGCACTTCATGGAAACTGCGCCGGTCTGTGATTGAATAACAGATGATAAATCCCTCGCCAGCCCTCATGTACTGGTCTCTCATGGCCGTAAACTCTGCCTAGAAACAGACAATTACATTTCAATTGCACAAATACAATGACTTTCTAATTTGCTGAGAATGGGAAACACAATGTGTCTTCCAAAAACAGCTGCACAGGAACTCTATCTTCTCATCCTGTTACACAAGGACAAGATATTACATATGTTTGGGACTAACACCAAGGTTCCCTCGCTATAGAAATCACACCAACATGTCACTTATCAGCCAATACATACTGCTTGTTGATCGTGACAGCAAGGTGCAACTGAGAAAGCAGTGCATGAAACCAGAGTACCGTCTGAGCTGCCTAAATACAGACAGCATGATACAGACGCTATAAGCAATACAATGCTCAGAAGAAGTAAAAGAGCTCAAAAAACAATTTGGAAGAAAAGTCAGGCATACTTTTACAGGATTTCTGTCTCTACACCTGACCATTACAGACTTCTTAACATCTTCCCAATTCACTTATAATTACTCACATACCTGTCCTGCTGTGTCTAAGATATCCAGATTGGCAGGCTCGTCATCAATGCGTATTCGTATTTTATAAGCATCCTCTGTGAATTCACAGGACATTGGAAAGAATAAGATCGGAATACAATTACAATACTCATTAGTCAGCAATTCACAAAGAGAATGCTACACTAGAAGAACCTAATCTGGTAATATTACTATACTAATTTAGTCTGATCTTTGTTTAACAACAAATTAAAATTTTAATTGTTCTGGTGTGATTTAGTATCCTCCCAGCTGTTTGCTAAAATCATGCTATTGCACATGCTATTTCTGGCGGACATGTGACCACATGATATAAATTCAATTTTGGATACCGTGGTGGAAAGCATGGAGTGAGAGCATTCTATTTTTCTCAAAGCCAGAAAATGTGCTTTATTCAACAGAAGAACTGGTCACCACCAACTGCCATTTTCTTAAAAGACAGACAATAACTATTCTGTCCCTCTAAGTCAGCGCTCCCACACTGCAACAGTCTGCTTTCAACAAGAAGCTGGCTGTTTTTCCCACTTTTCCTCTGACAGTACAACCATCGGTTAAGGTTTCTCTCAGGGATGCTGCAAAAGTTATGCAGCAATATAGTAAGTTGTTAAGCACTTTCATCCCTCCCAATTTCTAAAACACAGAACACAATTTGACCTGACAAATCAATAGCAGAGAGCTGATCTACAGCACGGAGACTAGATTTTTTGAATAGACAACTAATAATCGCTTATCAGCAGTTTTTCATCCTTGCCTGCCAACATACAAACAAATATAGATAGCGCATAGCCTGAACATATGTGATAGGAAAACCATTAAAGATCTAAAACTCAGGGTATGTACCCCAGTCCTCACGGCAGTCCCAGAACTCTCAATACCTTTAAATGAGTAATCTAAGGGACTCGAGTCCTCAATTACAGCCAAATTTACAGCCTTCTTTAAATTGAGTACTTTAAAGCAATGGACCCCACAACAACTTAACCTGCTAAGAGAGGGAGCGAATAGCAAAGAGAAAAGAAGGATTTTTCTTACCAATTGTGGGATCGTGATCCTCTGGAAACCGGTGACTGATGAACTGCATGGTCATGGCTGGAAACAAAAATCAGAGACGCAATTGCACAAGTCTCGTTAAACATCTGCCGCTTCAGCATTCGGTTCACAACACGCCTGAGCACATTATTTCACTAACAGCTAAAACGTAAGGCCATACTCGGTGCAAGACTCGAAAGAAACATAAACGAAATAGGTTAATAACTCGGAAACACCGAGAGCTACGTCCCCGTCCTCAACAAAGCCCTCCGTCAGGAGTTTCGGACACAAAGCTGGACGCAGCCAGAACGCGGAAGACGATGACACCGCGCTCCCGGGGCAGCCCGGCGGGGCGCGGAGCGGCGGCCGAAGCCGGGCTGTTTTGGTCGAGACGGGCGGCCTCTCGCCGCTGCCGAGCGGAGCCCGCCGCCGCCGCCGCTCCCGCCGGGGCGCCCCGGGCCGCTCCGCGCAGCTGAGGCGAAAGCGCCGGCCCCGCCCGCCGCGGGAGAGGGTCCTCAGGGCCGCCCCGCACCGGCCGCGCCCCGCGGTTCCCCCGCGGACGGCAGCTCGGCGCCGTACGCACCGCTCTTGCCGACGCCACCGGCGCCCAGCATCACTAGCTTGTACTCGCGGGACTGCCCCGGCGCGCCGCCGCCGCCCGGGCGGGCTCCAGAATCCATCGCCTCAGCGCCGAAGAAGCCGCCGCCGCTGAAGGGGAGAAAAGAGCGTGAGCGCCGGCAGCCCCTCGCCCGGCCCTGCCCCGCCGCCACCCCCTTCCCCCTCCTCACCGTCAGGCTCCGCCGCGCCGCATCCGACCGGCCCCGCGCCGCGCCGAGGCAGCGACACCAAAATGGCGGCGCCTCCTCCACCGCCAGCGAGCGCCCGGCGCCCCGCCCGCCCCCGGCCACGCCGAGCGGGGCGGGGCTCCGGGGAGGCCCCGCCCCCGTGGGGGTGGAGCCCATCGCCGGCCCCGCCCATCTCCCCGCCCCCCGCGAGCTGCTCCCCCACCACTCCCCGCCACGGAACGCGGCTGCGCAGAGCCAAACCCGGCCAAAAAGAGCAGCAAGCAGCAGAGCATTTATACATTTATTTATAATGAAAGTATGGTTCTAATTATTTACAACACATAGCAAAGACAACGTTTGTACAAGTGAGCCAGCAAGGCCTTTCGGCGTGCAGCAGCGACACACGTCCCCCTTTTCAAAACTGCTTTTCCCCTTTGGAAAGCCGACCAGCACCTCGTCGCAGTCCCAGGCGCCGCTGCTCTCCATACAAAAGAATTTTCTGCAACAGCCCGCCCCGCCAAGAAAGCCTGTGTTGCAGTTCATGTCCGTAAAGAATTCAACAACTTATTCCCAGGTTCCACTTCCGCGCTTCGAGGCAAGGTCCTGGCGCCGCGGGGACCCGGCTGCCGCCTGCCTTTTCTTTGTTAAACCGCCGTGAAACAGAAGGGGTAGAATCAAGTAAGTGAATGAGTTAAGAGATGGGGGCGAGCCTCAGGAGAAGGAGTTCCGTCCGAACTGCTGAATGGGAACGAAACGCACGGGGTGACTGGGAAGATTAAGTACCAGTGCTACAGCACCGAGTGCACCTGGGGATTAGCGGCAAGATGAACCCATCCAAAAAACCGAGCACCCCCCTGCCCCGACATTTGGCTAGAACAAGAATTTGTGGGGTTAGTAAAACCACATTTTAAAGAAAAAACAGTGCTGAGTGACAGGAGATGCTTAAAGTAAAAACAAATGACGAGTTTTAGGAAATACAATCCTCAAGTTTTTCAAAACTACTGTTTTCCTTTCCTTTGTGAGAGTCCAGACATTGAAGCTGGGGTCACCATTAGCTCAACGGGACTGCACACACAGGCTGAGAGCAGGGAACACTCCATAAAATAGGAACACCAGGTGTAGAATGAAGTCAGCATGACTGACTCCATTTTTAAGTTATCCTGGAAAAATGGGAAACGCGGACAGACAGGCTTCCCTAGTTTCTCTTTACAGTACTTCCCCCATTGTATAAGGGACTAGCCCTGTCAGAATACCATTTCAATTTTTTTTTTTTTTAATTGCTAAATTCACTGCAGAAAGAAAGATTTTAAAAATAATGGAGCCCTTTCAAGGGGGAATACTGAACCTTTAGCTTCTGCAAATGTAAAAACAATGCGTATTTGCAAAGTTCATTTTGTAATATACATGCATTATTGCTAGAGGGAAAAAAAAAAGATGAATGAAAACTCTTCTGCAGCTTTTATGGCGCCATCCAAAATGGCATCTGTTGTTTAGCTCGCTGTTGTGAAGAAGGGTACTGGTATCCCAAACTCCATCCCTGTGAAAAAGTACTTGCGTTTTTATGGCCACCATGTTCCTCCTCTTCATCTGATGAATCGCCAGCATATGCCACTAATCCAAAGCCCTTTTCTGCAGTTTTCATCTTCTTAGCTTGATGATCTAGGAGGGGAAAACAAAACAATCCCCCCCCCAGCCCCCAAGAAGGAAAAATAAAAATAGAGAGAGACAAAATGCCCCAAAACAAGTTAATAAAAAAAAGATGTTAATTGTAAATTGTTAGTTGGACACCATTTTGAGGTCACAAGGCCAATGGTCATCCAAGGTCGAAGGCCACACGAAACAGCACCAGCAACAGCACATGTGATCCATCAGAACCATGTAAGAGAACAGAGAAAGAAGAAAGAAACACACAAAAAAGGTAAAGTTAGCAAATGGGTCTAAGTGATGGCAATTTCACCGTTAAAGAGATAAATATGTAAAGAAAAGTAGAAATTTTGTTCAAAAGAAAGCTAATGGAAGAGCAATCTCTGGGACCAACACTGCAGAAAAACTAAGGTTAAACAGACTAACATGATGTACCTGCAGACCTGAAAGGCACTAAGCTACCAGGAGAGTTAAAATGATTACATGTTTTACCAAGTTGCAAATACTTGATGTAAAGCCCTACAAAAGGATGAAATCTGACAGCACTTCTGTTGTTGGCAGACAAGGTAGACAAACTCATGTCTGTAAATACACACCTGAACCATAACTCCCACTGATACTCCTTAGTGCCTCTAGAGACAGCTGTTCGCAATGTAAAGCACGTATCTGTGTTACAAAACAATCCCGTGAGATTCTGTGCCTCAGCTGACTGATGGGTCAAAAATACCCATCTTTGGTCCTTCGCTTAATTACACTCTCCTCATTCATACAGCTATTTATTAAAGTTTTAAGAGAAGTATCATGTGTGTATAATCACAGCGAACCTAGGTGATTTTAGAGCAGTGCAATACGACCTGCTTTTCATTTAAACAATGTGAAAAGTGTAAGTGTAAAGAACAGCCAAAAAAATCACCAATTTAAATGAGTGTTAAGACCAGCGCAAACTCATTTGGGAAAGGAAACTTGACTTACAAGTGTATTTTAGTCACTGCACTCACCATGGTTGCCTGGTAAAGACCCCGCACCATTTCTTTCTTCAGATTCCGATTTCATCCCAGTGACAGGAAAAGCTGGCGGAGGCATCAACTGCCTGTTTAAACCAATGCAAGCCCTTATTTTTTCTTTTTTTTAAAACAAGCAAAGAGTCAAAGGTAATAGCAAACAAATTCATAACTCAGTCCTTGACCTAAGGAGTTTAACTTTTAATTGCCTGACTAGTCTAGCGGCCTTGCACGATGGAGTGATTACATCAGTGGACAAGGGAAGAACAACCGATGTCACCTACCTGGACTTCTGTAAGGTGCCTTCAATACGGTCCCCCCCAACACTCTTACCTCTGAATCAGAGAGAAATGGATTTGATGGACGGACTATTAGATGGCCAAGGAATTGGCTGGATGGCCATGTCCAAAGAGTTAGTCAACGGCTCAATGCCCAAGTGGAAACCAGTAACAGGTGGTGTCTGTCCCTCAAGGGTCTGTACTGGGACCAATACTATTTAACATCTTCATTGATGACCTAAGCAGTGGGATCAAGTGCACTCTCAGCCAGTTTGCAGATGACACCAAGCTGAGCAGTGCAGTCTATAGACTAGAGGGAAGGGATGCCACCCAGAGGGACTGTGACAGGCTTGAGGAGTGGGCCCATGCAAACCTCAGGAAATTCAACAAGGCCAAGTGCAAGGTCCTGCACTTGGGTCAGAACAATCCCCAGTATCAACAATGTCTGGGGGATGAATGGATTGAGAGCAGCCCTGCGGCGAAGGACTTGGGTATACTGATAGATGAAAAATTGAACACAAGCTGGCAACACGCGCTTGCAGCCCAGAAAGCCAATCATGTCCTGGGCTGCATAAGAAGCAGCGTGGCCAGCAGGTTGAGGGAAGCGATTCTCCCCCTCTACTCTGCTCTCTTGAGACCCCAGCTGGAGCACGGCATCCAGCTCTGCAGTCCCCAGCACAAGATGCAGACTTGTTGGAGCAGGTCCAGAGGAGGCCACAAAAATGATCCGAGGGCTGGAACACCTCTCCTACAAAGAAAGGCTGAGAGAGTTGGGTTGCTCAGCCTGGAGAAGAGAAGGCTCCAGGGAGACCTTATTAGGCTTTTCAATACGTAAAGGGGGCTTATAAGAAAGATGGAGAGAGACTGTTTACCATGGCCTGTAGTGACAGGACAAGGGGTAATGGTTTTAAACTAAAAGAGGGCAGGTTTAGATTAGGTAAGGAAGAAATTCTTTTCTGAATGGTGATGAGACACCGGAACAGGTTGCCCAGAGATGTGGTAGATGCCCCATCCCTGGAAGTTTTTAAGGTGAGGTTGGATGGGGCTTTGAGCAGCCTGATCCAGTAGAAGTTGTCCCTCCCCACAGCAGAGGGAGTGGACTAGATGATCTTTAAAGGTCCCTTCCAACCCAAACCATGCTATGATCCCAGGAAATAAAGTGCAAGCCTGACAGTTTTGTGGCTCAACACACTGGAGTGCATAAGGGAGAGTACTGATGCCCGATGTCTTCAAATAGCTAGGCTGCATTTAGGACTACATACAAGATGCAGAACATAGAAAACCACCAATACCCTTGATTTACTTCATAATGATCAGACAACAAAAGGGACTATCAGGTAAATCTTCCCCTGAAATTTCAGGCTGCAAAATTTCAAGTTCACAATTTTTCCAGACTTGTTTTAAAATTGGAATAATTTACAGTGTAAGTGCTAACCTATTTCGCAAGAATATCCTGTTATCTCAAGAAGTTGGCAAAATAGCAGACCCAGACAAAGTAAGAGCATACAGACTTAGGGAAGAGTGGAAATTAAGCTATTTTCATTATGTAGCATGAAAAGGTAACTCTTGCATCCCTTCTCCTTCAGAAAAACCAAACACAGAAAACCACCCACAATAACACACCCAACCTCCCCCAAACCCCAAGTCACAGAAGAGAATATGAAACACAGATCGTTTCTGAAATAAGCTTTCCATCAAAATCAGAAAAGACCTGAACATAACTCTTTCACCACTTACCTGTCCCTCTCTCTCTCCTTTCCTGAGGAACTTGCTGACTTCGACCCGGCTCCATCGATTTCACTCTGACTGGAGAAGCCTGTACCTAAATTAGTCATATGAATGGGTCCATGCTATGAGCAGAAAAACACACGGCATTAGCAAATCTACAACTACAACATAAGCTATAGCTCCTTAATGATAATGATAGGAAACCCAACTTTTCAGAGCATATTGCCAACTAGTAGAAGAAACCACTAATCGCCATTGTTAAACAAAATGCTTTCTCCTAAAAATACTGAGGGTAACGTAGGAAGAAACACGCCTGAGCACCAATACGGAAGACACCTCACCACCTACTCCACCTTTCCAGTAGTTCAGGACAGTAAAGATAGCTGCTTAGTTCAAGGATCGACTTATTACCTCCTCAGTCAGGTAATTCTGAATACTGTATAGACCTCATGCCACAGTAAACTCTGCTCAAGATACTAATATTAGGTCTAACATATAGGCAGTTCCTTATTTTCTCTAGGCAAAAGCTTTTACTAAGGGTTTCTGCCTGTGAGCATGGGTGTTATCATCACAGAAGCATTTGCAGAAACTCCCTTTTCTCACATACAAGTCTGAAGAACTCAAAATTATTTTTATTAAAATCGGCTGTTTAACATCTGCTATCTAAAAAGAATAAAATCAATCTCTTAAAACTAGGCTTCTTGAAATCCTCTCAACTGCAACCTGCAAGAAAGGTAAATGGGAAAATCTGGAAGTTATTACATTTCCCTCCCACCCCTCAAACAAGTCCACTCAAAAGCCCACAAAAAACTAAGCAGAAACCCAAATAATCTCCCTTTAAACTAACCAGTAACACGCTCTTGTCATCTCTTTGACCTGAACGCACTGCTATTCTTCATGAAAGATTGAGGGTATGGAAAGCAAGCTGCCAATGAATCAAGTCAGTCACAGTTTAACAGTGCATCCACTCAAAGAAACCAAAGCATGGTCTCGATGTTTTGTAACAATTGCTGCCATCTGCCAAAGGTCTTGCATGACAGTTGTCAAATAAATTGTGCTAATAGCAATCCCTCTCCAGCCAAGTTCCATTTTGGTGAATGAAGTAAAACTGCCGATTTTATTCCACCTGATATCCCAGCAGTCCTGACTCTCTCTCATCCGGCAGTTCCTCAGTGAAGCGTCTCTTTTGACCTTGGGGATGGGGTTGGACTTGTGGCTGCGTACCAGTCGGCACGGTTGTTTTTACTGGGGCAGCAGGAAGAAAAGGACCACTCAGTGGACTCTGACATGCAGAAGTTGAAAACAAAACACAAGAAAATTTGATAATATGCATATAAAGTATTAATTCAGTGTACAGTTTCATACACAGGAGCAGAACACACAACTAGTTTATCTTTGCAGAACTTAGGAGAAACTAAAAGGAAATTCACAACTTCAAGACAAAACAATTATTTCATGGGAATGCTCCCACCTCAAAGTACTTGCTATCATTGAACCTACACAGCTGTATCACAGCCTGAGATAACACTTTTCATAAACAAGTGACTGCCCCCTGCAAATATCCTTTCTGTTAACAGGTGGCTACGATATGAAAAACGCAGTAGGAAGCAGCCATACCAACAATTTAGTTGCTTAGACAGAAGTATCAGCAAAGCAATTAACAAAAAAAAATGCCCTAAAAAAGTGGTTCCAGATAGATAATTCTTCAAGTATTTTATCGTTAGCAAAGAAACGGCTTAGTAAGTTGACAACTATAGGGCAAATAATTAATCTGTGGCAGTACCTGGCCAGTGCTGGCTGGAGGCTGTACTTGAGATATTGGATACTGTGTCGGCACAGGCGGAACTCCTGTAGGTAGTGTTGTTAAGACTCCAGGTGCCAATGGCACTGCAGGTGGTACTATGCCTGGTACACCATATGGTGGCTGAACTGGTTGTTGAGGAGGGGGAACAACAGGATAACCAGACTGATACCCGTTGGAAGGGTAATACGATGGCTGGGAAGGTACGCTATTTATAGCAGCAGGCTGTGTGAAGCCTGGTGAGAGAAAGGGGGAAAAAAGGGTCATCTTCAATTCAGTTAGTCACAAAAATAGTAAATTTAATTACTAAATGTAAAAGAAGCTAGACTCCTTTTCAACTGAAGGACTTAACACAAAGACTTCCACAGGTAAATAAATTCCACAAAACTAAGTCTAAGTACAGCTCTGCAGAATGCAACTCCAAAGACTTCATTATTGCGAACATTTACCTGCTAAGGGTACTGCAGTGGTTATCTGATTCACAAATCGGGAGTATTCAGCATGAACCTATAAAGGATTTTAAAAGATTAGACAATAAACATCTGTTTACTATATTAATCTTTTGCAGGCAAAAGGCATCTTACCATGCATCCCCAATGTAAGGGGACTTTGATTACAGAATATACTGTGCACAAAGGCAGCAATAATCCAAACATAAAAACTGAAAATAAAAGCCCACAGACCAAAACCCCCACTAAAACCCTGCTGAATATCCCACTATCCTGCTGGTCTCTGTGACAGATTTGTGTAAAATATTCTTTCACAGGAAATGCAGCGTGGCAAACTCAGTACTTCAGTAGAGACAAAAACATTCAAAGTCAAAGAATCTAAAAGCTTCCATATATTTTTCAAGAGAGACTTTGTAGCCCATACTCAATTATCACCACTAACAGAAAGACGGTCTCACAGGATTTTACTCTATTTGCATTCATGTAAGAAAAGCTGAGAAATTAATTTTCTGTGTGTGCATGTGAGAGATTTTCCAGAATCTTTTTGGTACAACAATCACTTCAGGAAACAAAGACAGCATGGCTCTGGACAACTTTTAAAGCTAAAGCAAAGGAAGCTACAGCAATCAGAAAAAAGCAGGATTCCTTTATGTGCATACAGCCAGACAATTTCTGCCCCCTGTCCTGCTCAGGAAGCAGCTGCATTTTTTCCCCCAAAACTCCACTACTACAACTCCATCCTGAGCAACGTTTGTTCACTGTACAAAAATCAGAGAGCAGTACTTGGAAGGAAAAACCTATTAGCAAGTCAGAACACACAGACAGTTTTGCTGAGAGCATAAAAACAAGAAATCATTAGCCAGGCACACGCTAAAGCTATGACAGGCTCCAAAATCTCCTATTTGTAAGAGCTACTCACGGTTTGCAATAGATTTTCACAGAGCTTTTTAGCAGCTGCCAAACCTTCTGGCTTTGGGTGACTGAAAACATATACAAAAAAATACCTCATAAGCACAAATGTCTCCACCAAATTTGGGAGCAACTTGCTGTCAGATCTTATCCCTTTAATGAGTGATCAGTCACTTCAACAGGACTCTAGCAGCTCTGCAGCTATTTAGCACAATTGTGAACAAAAGTGATGAGTATTTATTTTCTACGTGAAAATTCAGGTTAGTCTAAATACTGCAAGAAACGAGCACAGAACACCGACTTGATTGGTCAGTGCATTTTGTATTCTTCCCTTAAAGCTCAACATCACAACCCAAGCCCAAAAAGAACGCAGCTTTACTGTGTTGCCAATAAAAGCAGCGTCTTACGGTTGAATATCATTTTATAGCGTATCATCATATGGTTGATATCTTTATCACTTTAGAGAGATCTCTATTAAAATAAAAGTCAGGTTCAAAAACTATTTCATTTGCATTAAGTCAGTCAGAATTAAGAATTCCCCAAATTGATTAAACATTAAGCTACATTCATGACTGGTCACTGGGATTTTTATTTTAGTTTTTTTAAAAAACCCTCATACCTGATGTAGATGTACATGGGTTCAAAAGCTTCTCTACCCGATGCTGGTTCTATGCAACCTGAGCCTTTCCCACGAAGAAAGACTTTGGCACCCGTTTCAATTTGAATGTGCTGCAAGTAGGAGCAACCAGGCCCTTCCACTTTCTCCTTCACATTAAATGTAGGTACAGCGTGTTCCAGACCAACAAATAACTTGTCCTGAACATAATGCATCTGTAAATGTAGCAGTAAAAGGTTATTATTTCACTCTAATAATTAGGATGTTCATTTCACTGGAGGCCAGAAATCTTATTTCTACGACAGACAGAAGAGTTAAATGTCAGATGGCGCAGTCAGCCCTTTGCTTTTCTGTAAGTAGGACTGCTCTCTCCATCCCTTTTCTTTTAGGAGGCTACTGTCATCTGAATCTCACTCTTCAGACTCAGCCTGATTAGTCCTCCAGTTTTCACAACACGCAAGAGTTTTTTTGATTTTTTGGGGGATGGGGCTTTTTGTTTGTCTTTTTTTTTTTAAATAAACAGTACATTACATGTATAGTTTGCAATAGGCAAATCTTGTAATCAGTGATATTCAATGAAAGTCACATAAATTAATTACTCACTCCTGACTGGAATGGAGGTTTTTGGCCAACTGCTGGAGACAACTGAGTAATAGGGGCTGGCTGGTGATACACGGTAACGGTAGCTCCGTTGAACGTCGGACTAGAACCCGTGGCTGCTTTCACTACTCCATTAGTAATTATCTCTTTAATTCGGTTAACAGCTCCTAGTTGGCAGAATGCAAAATTCATTTTTATTTCAGCCCTTGTCAACTGCCCAGATTAACCAAATTGTGAAATGACTAGGTTACTTTCCCATATTCTGTGACAGCAAATCTACAAGCAAAAAGATTGCACCTGACGGTGGGGCCCAATATTAGCATTCTGGGATTGGATCACAAAGGGTGGCAACAAGCATCAGGGTTCTTTCTCCACTCCCACCCTGATAAAGCTTAGGCTAATATATGCAGGTGGGCAGTTTTAGCCCACACATTTCAGTAAATGCTAGAAACATTTACATTAACCCTGTACAGAATCTACATCTGCATGAATGAGCAAACTAATGTGAAAAATTGTTTACTGGCTGTGGAAATCAAGGTAGAGGCAAGTGGGCAGCTTCAAGTTTCAACAGACAACTGAGGGCAAGCCCGTGAACTGATACACAGAACAGATGAACACCTGAACAGTTATATTTTTCCTTTTTCTCCAGCAGGCATAGGCAAGACAGGAGTTCTTTGTGCCTCTAATAAAAATATTAAAGGGAAGGTATCCCTGTCAGACACCTATTTTAACGGGATCTCAGTGTGTTATCAGTGAATAAACTTATACATAAGAGCTGTACCTGCCTAGGAACCCTACCCACTCCCCCCACCTTCCTTGTAGTCTATCAGAAGTTTTAGTTTCATGGCTTGCAGGATGCAATACACAGCACCTTAGGTAGTTCTGAGCAGAGACCTTAACATCAACATTTAAATGGGGTCTACTGTCAACATTGAGGTATTTATAGTACAAATCCATATTGATCATAACAAAGCCCCTTAGTAAAACCCCTTATCTCAAACAATGAGAGAAAAAGCCAAATGCTTTGTACACTTACTGTCAACCAATTCCCGTGTCTGACCCTGGACATGAAGATACAAAGGACGATCTCTGGAAAGGAAATGTCAAATATTCCATTAAACCCACAGAGAACACACAATAATAGACTGAATCCATTATTATGTTACAGTCATCCAGACACCTAAAGTCTTCCATAAAGATTTGAAATACTCTTCAAATAAGGAAGTAAATACATATTCATTGAATATCACAACACTCAGCAAGCAAAGCTTTGCACCGAAAACTAAAAAGATTCAGAAGTTTTATTTACATGATGACAAAGTCATACCACTGAAAACTTCAATTTGCTTGTCCCATGAAAGGTTAACTAACTAAAAGCACTGAGTCTATGAAATATTAGCTCTCTTTGTAATTGGAAAGTTGCCCATTCTTGGCAAAACGCACAGAATAGTATTCAGTTGGAAGAAGTTCAGCACAGTCTGATCTGTCACATTTGTGGCTGGTTTGTTGGTGGGGTTTTTTTATTTCACCCTACCAATATTAAGCAGGTAGGAAAGCAGCTACGCAGTCAGTACTATCATAACGGTAAACATATTTGAAACATTCAACAGCCAATTTGCTCTGGCACCCAAACATGACACCCATCATGAAAACCAAAGCAAACAAAACCCCCACCACTAGCCACCCAATGAGGAAAAAAAAAAAAAGCAGAAACTCCAAAAAAGAAATACAAACCCGGGTCCCACTTTTGCTTTCTCTTCTGCAGTCATGAATCTCCCTCGAGTAGAGACAGCTGCCCCGCTCAGTCGACTTATCTACAATTTAAAAAGCCCAGCAACAAGCTTACCAATGATAAACAAAGCACACACAAAAACCCCAAAGTGGTTTAAGCTATGCTGTTGTATAAAAAGACCAGAAGTCGTTAATAAAGTGGGAGGAGAATGAATGGTGCCCGCTAAAGAATACTAGCTATGCTACCTTACCTCATCATATGACATTTTATTGAACAAACCAATAAAAGACTAAACATGACTAATAAAAGACTAAACATCTTAGAAAACATGAGTTTTGTAAAAAGAGGAAGCAACCACTGAATATAGTTTATTGCAAGCTCTTTTAACCTTACAAACAGGTACAAACATGCTGCCAAGCCTAACAAATCAGACGTAGATTCTGAACATACCTCATCCTGAGTCTGTCCTCTCGTCAGCAGGTTTCTGCACGTGAGGGGGACATCATTGATTTCTACCTCTGCCACCACAAGGTCATCTTTGCTTTTACTTGTAGCTGGACCTTTTCCCAGAGCCTGCAGCTTCAAAGACAACCATTGCAAAAGACCAGTGGTTGGAAAGCAGAGATAAATGATGTAACAAACAACTTGACTCTAGTACTCTAGAGGTGAATATCCTTTTCATTCTCCCCTTTCAGCTGTTGAACCAAAAGCTTTACAAGTATTAGCAGAAAGCACATTATACCTAGTACTTAATAATCTCCCTCTTCACAAGCTTGAGCCCAAATAAACCCAGTAGTTTTATCTTCAGCACATTTTAATATAAGTAACTACTGTTTCTGTTCTATAAATGGAGAAACAGATGTAGAACTAAGCAGTAAAGTTGCTCAAATGGAAACCAAGGCATCTTACACTTGAATTGGCACCTCCGACAGAAATCTGTGAGACTAATAAAACATGTCATTCATACTTCTCTTAACTCCCCTTCCATAGGCATAGAATTTAGAATTTCTGTTCAAGATCTAAGCTCGTCCACACTATGACTGCACTTCCCCCTCTTCTTTTTTTAAAAGAAGGGCATAATATTTTGTGTCAGTATCTAAGTGCTAAGAAAGAAAAAGCCACAGAACCACAAACAGGTTCAGAAGTTGTGGCAGAAGAGTTGGAGTTACAACAAAGACCTTATAGCCTTTTCCATGTATAGTACACCCTTCTAAAAATTCTGAAATGCTTTTGGGGACATAAACATAAAACAAGACTCTATAAAAAGAGAAGCTTCCAGTAACATCCAAAAGGTACCTATCTACTCTCATAAATATCACATGAAGCACAGCACTTGCATGACAGCCAGAAGGCAGCTAGAGAGGGACATAAGTTTAATGCACTGTACAGGCATTCTATTTCTCCATTCCTTCCACGCTTTTAACAAAAAAAAAAAAAAAAAAAAAAAAAAAAAGAGCACATTCATTAATCTGCAGGCTCCTTAATTTCCATTCACTCAATCTGAAGTGCCAGAGTTAATTACTCTGGAAACATCATCACTGAACACTTCCTAACAAAAGCAACATATGCAATAAAAAAATAATCTCCTTAGCAAATTAATTAATTATTTGGTTAAGTGGTTCCACAGCATTACAGTTGGTCACAGGATGCCACCAGACCTTATGGAAAAAACTTAGATAGAAGAATGAGGCATCACAGTATCTGCCAATGTTTAGGTGTCTCAAACTGCCAGTCAATGAACTGGACTTTACTTCCATCTGGTATGACTGCAGAGGCTATCTGAAACCAAACCACGTGTTCTTCAATGCTGAAAATTTCACATCCTCAGGTAGACATTAAGTATTGAGAAGCAGACACCATCGTGCACCAAACAATGTGTCAAACCACCCAGGAATGCTGACAGAAAAGATCCAAAAGATCTGATTGAAGAAACACTGCTACTAAACCTCACATATTAAAGAGGCTGTAACGGTCATTTCAGATACAGAACCTACAGAGAACCAATTACGGTGAATACGGGGCAGGGCACATTTGCCACTCTTCCTTACGTTATCTGTGAATAAATCCAATGGCAAAATGAGTGCTCATTTTGATGCTGCCTCACGAGGCAACCCCGTAGAACATAACTGGCAGTCCCAACAATAGCATGTATGTGAAAAAGAAGATACAATATGCCGTGAAAACATACTCTTCCCATTCACTTTGTATTTGAACAAGTTTGGACAGAAACTTGAAACAGCCTTCTAAATTTGGCTCTAGCATAGGCTAATAACATGCCGAAAAACAAGACTCTTCCTGTTACTGAAATTGGAAAACAGGCTTTACGTTACACTTGCTTTAGAAGAGAAAAGTTCAGCTGGAAGGGACCTACAACGATCATCTAGTCCGACTGCCTGACGACTGCAGGGCTGACCAAGGCTCAGCTCAGGGCCGGCCAGAGGCTGACCAACTTAAACAAGAACTTGGACACACAGCTCCTACTGATAACTTGTTTAAGCATGAAAATAATGTGGTCTCCTATTTTAAACTGGCTGTTTTATACAGAAGTTTCTACATCAGCTGTACTACTTAGAAACTACTTCAGAAAAAAGTTTATCACCTTCCTACAGACCACTTTGGCTAAGCCTTATGGAAAAGCAGCAGGACTTACCTTACAGCTACACCACTGTTTTCTGTTGTTCTAAATCAATTTAAAAAAAGGTTTTCCGATCGTTTTTTGGTATATCCTACTTCACGAAGCAACCTCCATCATTTCCTGTCTCATCGGGAGCTATTCCGAAAAATCACGGTCGCAGGTCTCCAGAAAACAGACGCGACGCCCACCCTCGCCCGTCCCCCCCGGGCCTGGCGGCCCCACCGGCACGGCACGGTTCCTGCCGCCCCTCCGGGCACCCACCTTGTCCGCCGTGCTGGGCGCCGGCTTCAGCTTCCCTTTGGCCATTAACATCGCGTTGATCTTCGCGGCCACGGCCGCGGCCGCATCCAGCGCTCCCGAGGGGGCTGCGGAGCTCTCGGAGCCCGCCACGGCGGAGCCGCCATCTCCGCCGCCGGGAAAGGGGCGCCCGGGCAGCGGCGCCGTGCCGGGGAGAAGGAAGGCGGGGGCCGGGCCGGGCTGGTCCCACTTACTGCGGCGCCTGGGAAAGAGAGAGGCCTCAGTCCCGGCCGCCTCCCAGCCCGCTGCCCCGCGGGAGCTCCAGGACCCGCCGCGCCTCGGACCCGCCGCGCCTCGGCCCTTCCACGGGGCCGCCCGAGCGCCCGCCGCGCCCGCGGCCCAGCCTCACCCGCCAGCGGTCCCAGCGTCGCGCTGCCCTCCGCCTCCCGCTGACATGGCTCCGGCCCGGCTCCACCGCCTCCGCGCCAGCCGCAGCGTCATTTCCGGCCTCGAGGCCGCTCAGAACGCCCCTTCCGGGCGTTGCCACAGAGACGGCGCGGCCCGCGGGCGGGTCCCCTCGGGCGAGCCCCGCTCTCCTAGCGCACGGCCCGCTCTGCGGCTGACCGCGGGACACGGCCCCCCGGCCGGGCGGCACCGCGGCGAAGCGGGGCGGGACAGGCCGGGGAGCGCCCGCCCCGCGGGGCTGCCGGCGGCGACGGCGCGGAGGAGGGGGCTGCGACCGAGCACGCGCGCTCCGGCAGCGCCCTCGCGCATGCGCACTGCTGCCCCCCAGCGGGCTGCCCGCCGGTACTGCCGCCGGGCGGCTGGCGCATGCGCAGCGCGCATGTTCCCCTCCAGATTATTAACCTGTTCCTGAAGGAAGAACATGGGACGCAGTCGCTTGGGGACTGGCCATGTCAAGGGCGGCAGCAGGAGCTGCCCCGCCCATGGCGAGAGTGATGAGTGCTGGGCCAGTAATGGCCCTTCAGGTGTCACAAGGGAAGGGGACCGCTGTGGCACCAAGCGCTGTGACGGGCTCCCGCGGAAGGGTTCTTTATTTGCATTAACTAATTAAGAACTGCTTTGTTCTTTGCACTCCTAATTGGGGTTCCTGCGGTCGTCCTCCAGGATCCACCAGTCGGACCTCTCCTGGGTCTGAACTAGAGGCTCAGCGACTCGGCGACCTTCTGAGCCCTGCCACGCGTGTTTTGCGGACGGCAGCTCCACAGAGCCCCCCGCGCCCCCTGTCACCAAACAGGCTCAGACCTTGAGACTGGCAGCGCTAGGTGCCACCCGGGGAAGGGTCGGATCCTAGTGGCTGGCTGGCAGCAGGATGTCCTTCCACCACCCGCTGCCCGCACACATGCCTCCGCTACAGCTCTTGGGCTCGGGAAGCATGCTGTTAATTACCCGTCACAAAAGGCTGAGGCCTTTTGTTACCAAGCAAGCAGAAAAGCTCCCAGTTGAGAAGTGTATTTTGTGGCCAGTCCAGCAGTGCTCCCCCAAGTAGGGACCTCTCACAAAACGCTTCAGCTTCAGCTTCAGCTCCCTTTTCCTACAGCCCAGCTGTTTCATGTTCAAATTTGCCCGCTTGCTGTCCCTGGCAGCTATGCCACAGCTTGCTCGCCCGTGGTGCGGTGAGTTCTTCTTGTTCAAAAAGCAGGACAGAAACAGTTCCTTGGGAAATGGATGGCGTTTCAGGGGCTCCCCCAGGAGGGAAACCTCTCGCAAACCACGTTCCCCTCCCACACCTTCAGCTTGAGTATACGCTCTTTCTTTAACACGTTTATTTTATCCAGAAGCGGGGCCCAGATCCCAGGAGATGACTGAGGGATCACAAAGCTGTGCATGCATCTCCTGCTGCTTGGAGAAGAGCTTCAGGTGGAACGGGTCTTCCTGAAGGCAGTGTCTCTGGAGGCCAAATGTCCTGGCTCGCGGAGGAGCTAGCTGCAGCCAGGGCTTTAGATGAACTTCAGGCTTTAGTAGGAGGGCTTGGTTGGGTGAATGTAGCTGAACAAGGCGTGTGCCCTGTCATGCTGCTTCTCAGGGAAGTAAAGGCAGAGCTTGTCCAGGAGATGACCTGGCCAGAATTTATTGTCGTTTGTCTTTTGCATCTTATTCCTCTGAAGATGCCTGTGGAAAAAAAAAGGGGGGGGGGGGGGGGGGAAATGGAAGAAAAAAAAAAATGAGAGGGAATAGCATGCTTTACAGAGATAAATTCTAGGCAGTTTCACTGCTTCTCTTAGTAAGGGCAAAAGTGAGCCTGACAAGAACCAGCTCTCCGGGCTTCCAGGCCCCGGGAAGCTCTGCCAGACGTGTGCAGACCACGTTGGTCCTTATTAGACATGACTGACACTGGAAATGCCAGCTTGGGAAGCTATCTTACGAGCTGGTACGTTGCCCATCACTGCAGTATCTAAGCACTTTAACTGAGATAAACAAAGAAGATTGAGCTCTGCTTTGCAATGTTTTTTTCTCTTCAGAAGCTTCTCCAGCCATCCAAAGCTCAGCTCTTCAGGACTGCCTGTCTTCCACAAGAATGAACATTCTCTGAGGGGATTTCAGACAAGCGTTGGGTCGGGCTGAGGAGTTTTGTCACCTCTGTAGTTCAGAGCACAGAGCTAGTCCCAGCTAGTCTGCGGAGCTCCTGCCAGGCACCACAAAGTGTTCACCAGCACCACTACAGCCCAATGACTTAGCTAAAACACAGGAGTGGCCGTGTAGCTGAGGAGAGGATCTGCCTCTTTGCTGTCGCTTGCTGCTCCCTTGCAGCCTCCTAATGGTTCACTCCGGTGCCTTGGTACTGCCTCTGACACCGTGGGGACTGAGCGCAGAGGGGCGATGCACAGCGGGGCAGCAGGAGGGCACTGATCTTAAGCCCTCTCTTGAACAAACCTGTTTTCCGCCTCCTTGGTCTGGCTTCCAGATGCAGTTCCTGATCTGGAGGTGCTTCCAGGGGATGGAGCATCAGCACGTCCTGTGCTGTAGTATCCCCCGGGCTGCCTGATCTTCCTTATGTCTTCTCCCTCCTTGATGATCTTGTCTCCTGGATGCAGCAGGCCTGTTGGCAAAGTGCACAGGGGAAACAGTCATGCCTCGCCTTGGGATCAGGAGCTCAGATGTTGTAGGCGTGGCAGTCTTCAGCTGAGCCACAGCCATGTCTGCTCCTGGCTATGGACCTGCTGATCCCGACTAGGGTCTGACCTCCCGGCTTGACTTTGGACCTGCCCCATCACCACAAAGTTGCCTCGTGAGCTGCACTCTTGGTTGAACCTGACTACCGCCCCAGGGGCAATGGGACAGGGCCCTGGCTGATCTGCAGCACCCTTTGATATCTCAGCCCTGCTCTGGCCCTGCCGAAGATTTTGCTGATCCAAACCGGCAGCATCCACCATGGCTCTCCGAGGGCTGCAAACACGCTCCATTGGCAGCACCCCCTGGCACCAGCCATGCTTCTGGGCTTGGGAAGAGATGTGACCTTGCCAGATTTAGCGCGCTCGCATCAGGCCCCTGGTCTTTGCCTTACCTTTCTGCAGCGTTGGCTCAGTGATGTGAACGTTGCGCTCTCTGCACAGCTTGGAGCTCTCCAGGTAGCTCACGAGGGCACGCCTGCGATATCGGTCAACCAGTTCTCCCAAGTTGGCCTGCACAGTTGACGGCAGGCAGTGCTCATCCACGGGGCCATCCCCAGATCTCACCATCCGGCACTTTTCTTTCCGTTCTATCGGGCTGTCTTTGCTCTGCAAGTAAAGGGCACGTCCCGATTAGCATTCGCTGAGGCCCTGGAGTCGCTGCCTTCCCTTCAGAGAAGCTACAGGCAGGGATTCATCTCAGAAGTGCGTGCAAACGGGAGTCGGCACCCTTCAATGGGATTGCAGGGACAGGCACTCCTCTGGGAATGCAATTCCCACCCAGAGCTGGGTCCTCAGACAGATACTCCCTGGAGGGCTTAGCAGAAGAGCAGCACACCAGCCACAGGTGCCTCAGATAAAAAGTGTCTTGCAGTCACCTTCTCCTTTCTGATCGTGTCAGGGAGCCAGAGGGTCTCCCCATAGCCCGTGACTGTGGGGCAGCACGTTGGCAAGAGGAGGGAGCCCTGGCTTCTGCCAGAGTTCCTCCAGCCCAAGATGCTCCAAAGAAAACATATGGGAGTGAGTGAATGAGTGAGTCACTGTTCTATTTCCATCGGACCGTCTTGCACTGGGCCGCACCACTGACCAGGACAAAGCGCTTATCAGCACCTGAAGGGACAAATCCCAGTCTGGTGGATAGGTCGACTAGATGATCAGACGACAACGCCTTCCCCAGACATAGAAACTGTTTCACCTTCTCCTCCTCCTCCTCCTTCTTGCCAGCTACCCAGAAAAAGTGTTTCTCTCACCGGAGTGTTCTGAAGCCAAACAAATTGCCATTTGAGGCGGCTTGTAGCACCTCAGCTGCAAGGCACCATGTGGTCAAGGGACTACTGAGAAGCTCATACAATAACCCCTTGCCCTTCCCTCTACTGCTGCGCTGTCCTCTAAACCACCCCACGCTCGCCAAGGCATGCAGGTGCTCTTGTTCTCCTGCCACATACACAGTACCTTCTCCCACCGTCTCCTCTCTCTTGAGAGTTTTCCAGCCTCTTCCATCTCATCGCAGCTCAGACGTCGTCGTTCTGGCTCGGTGTTGACTGGTGGGACTTCCAACTGTATTAACTTTCTTTTGGGCGTGGTAGGAGGATGAGGCTTCATCCATTTGGCTGTGCCCCCAGCAGAAGGTGGACAAGTGGCAGTTCTGCAGGTGGCTTTCTGCAACTGAGCTTCTGCACCTGCCATAGATTAAAAACGCCCAAACAAAAAGCCCAGAGAAGCCACGTTAGAGCGTAGCAGAAAGGAACATCTGATCCATGATTAAGACAAAGGGGTTTGGCATGTTGTGCTGACTGGAACGCCCAACAGAGCTTACGAAAGAATAAGCTCTTCTGAATCGGTGTTTTCCAGCTGACACCAACAGCTGGAGAACGGGTCTGCTTTGATTGGGCTGGCTGATGAATGCTAACAAGCCAAATCCAGTACAGGATGTTAAACCGCAGGGTTCAGACCGTGGTCCCAACCTGAAAGACTGGATACGCTGTTCTCCTGCAAGTGGGCTGACTATGGGATTGCCCATCCCCCGGATCCCTCAGCTCTTCCCTAGAAGTCTCCTTCTGGCCACTCTGCTCTAGGACAACGGTCTCAAGAAGCCGTGTTCTGGACCCGCTTTGGCATTTCCTGCCTGTATAGAGATGCTTTCCCAACGCAGTGCTCTCCTCTCACCTGTCTTGCTCTCTTGGGATTGTCCTTTCCTCATTTCCAGCCACTGCTTTTGACAGTCAGTCAAATCTTCGGGGCTTATCAAATTCCCCGGTTTTGAGGAAGTCAAGAAGACGACCACGTCCTCCAGATCGTTGTCGCTGATGGGAACTTTGGTCTGGCAACCAAAACAGAAAATGACAGCGGGATTACCAAAAGATCAAGGCTTGCCCCAGAGTGGGAGGGGTGAGCTTTGCTGTTGCTCCCGACGCTTTTGCAGGGAAGCATGGCACAAAGGCAACCTGCTGAGGTTTCCTGATGGCCCTGATATTTTGGCTCGGACTAGAGTATCAGTTAACATCTGAACTGCTAAACCCTAATAAACCTGAACGTGCTCTTCACAGCTCTGTCATGCTGCAGCCTGTGGAAAGTTGAGGCCCAGTGGGAGCCGTGCTGTGCAAACATGGACTGAAAGGCAGTGAGTGCAGCGTAGGCCGGGGAGGTGGAGGAGCCTGGTGGCGGAAAGACCAAGTATCAACACCAGGAAACTCAATGCCAGTTCAGGGTCTACAGCAGGATCCCAACAGCCTCATGGTGTGAGCACTGACTGTCTTCCAGGTCTGTGAGGCAATGGGTTTCTTCACTCCCTCCTGGGACTTGCTCTAGGTGCCTCTCTGCAGCTTTCCCTTCCCTTTGCCCTTCAGCTTTTCACAGGTTGGTGGGAGCCATTCTAGGAGAGTACGGCAAGCGAAAGCGTACCTTGCTGAAGCTCTTCCATTTGCTCTGGGTTGGCATGCAGGAAAACAGGGCAGAGTTACAGCTGTTCATTATTTTTTCTGTTCCCTACGTACCTCCTTGATGACTTTGATGAAGTCTGCTCTCTTGATCTTCCTCCCCTCCATACCAGCCTTCCTGAATACGTCCACCATCTTCAGCTTCTGTTTGTGTAGGAGGTTATGCAGCGTGACAAGAGCCTGGGGGTATGGCGCGCAAACAAGGGGAATGCCACCCTTCTTCCAGGACTGGCTGCTCTTT
Organism: Pelecanus crispus; assembly: GCF_030463565.1. Classification (NCBI taxonomy): domain Eukaryota; kingdom Metazoa; phylum Chordata; class Aves; order Pelecaniformes; family Pelecanidae; genus Pelecanus; species Pelecanus crispus. The sequence goes on from NC_134664.1 coordinate 1,636,825, forward strand.
GGTGGTGAGCGCTGAAAAGGATTAGAAAATACCCCGAGGTCACCGTTATCCAGGATCACCATGCCCGTCAATGCGGCATCAGCTGGGGCAAAGCAGCGTCACTACCGATTTCACAGCAGACGCCATTTCCCACGCCATTCCCGTACTTACGTCCGGGCTGTCAGCCATGGGCGATCTGACAGCAGCCGCCCTGTCTGCTCTGCGTCCCTTTATTCTTTCCCAGCATCTTCCTTCTTGATTGCTGAGGAAAGGTTTGCGACTCAGCCATTTTTCAATGTCCCCAAAACGATCCAGCTCCGTTCGAAACTGCCTTCTCGCCTGAACCCAAGCCTCCACCGTCTGTAGTCCCTCTGCTGTGTCGGAGGTGGTCTCTGGGGAGCTGAGGCTATCTTCCTCCTCCTGGGGCAGCTGCAAGACGGACAAATGACAGAAATCTGTGGCCTGACTTGGATTCAAAAAGGGAGAAGCTGGTCTTGGCACAGGTGGAGCAAGAATAATGTGACATCTGGATTTGGATGGCCCACACCTACTTGCTTTCAGTTTAAAGGCAAAAGTTGGATACATATTTCTCCAACGGTGTCATTGGAAACTATGCTCCAAGACCGCTTCTGGCTTGATGTCAGTCAAACCCTCGATCACACCCTCACTGCTCACACTGGTGCTTTACACAACAACAGATGCGCTTCTTGCGGAATCGAGAGCTGGGGTCAGGTGGGCATGGTGGTTTCCAAAGATGGCAGTCAGCCCATCACAGAACAGCGTGGAAACACACGTGGCAGGACGTGGTCAAAAGTGGTGGCCTCCATGCTTGCAGTGGGCAGGGGCCTGCGTTTCTGACGTGCTTCTGGCTCAACAGGGAGAGGTGGGGTGGAGACAGGGCCATCAGGAAACCATAAACAAACGTGTCGGCCATTTTGCGTATGAAGAACGGCCGGAGTGCTCTCCGTGCCACTTGGAGAGACAGCTCTCTCCCTCCGTGCCACCGGCTGGAACCGGCCGAAGCCAATGTGACTGGCAGAGCTCCTGCTCGAGCTCCAGAGCCAGTGCCTGGGCAGAGGCGGCCTGCTTTCCAGGGACAGAGCAGGCCCACTGATGCCCTCACCCTGGCCGGCTGCTCATTTTGCCCCTTGGACTCTACTGGCAATTCCTCCCTCACAGCAGTGAGCAGGCGAGAATGAAAGCCACAGCCACCCGCCCTGCTGTCTGGAGGGAGCAATGCTGCTGGGGCTTGGAGGCCTTCCCAACTCAGTGCCACCCCAACCGGAAAAAGGCTGCTCTCTTGATCCTCCCGTACCTGGGCCCTCCGCATCGTCTCGCTTTCTCTCCCAGCTTGCTCTTGAGGCAGTTCTGGCAAGGTGACCCTTCCTTCTTCTCTGCTCTCTTCTTTCTCCTTCCTTTTGGCCATGGATGCCTCCAGTTTTCTTCTGTCGTTCAGCCCAAATACAGACCGTCTTTTCTACAGGAACCCAGAAATGCAATAGCAGCGGTTTAGTCGCATCTGTCTTGTCTTTTTTTTTCTTTTTTTTCCCAAGAATGCTCTTCTCTCTCCCATCTTCCCCTTTGTCCCCAGTTTCTGTCAACAGACAGTTCTTACAGATGCAACCAGAAAGCCCTTCTGTTTTGACCAATGAACTAAGTCATCAAAGAGCTACTTTTTGAAAAGGGCTACAGTTCCTCTTCTGAGGTGAACAACACCCAAAATAGGTAACTGAATGGGAAAATGAGCCACAGTAAGAGATCGCCTCAGAATCAGTATCTGCGGGTTTGGGTTTTTTTTTTTTTTTACGTACCTATTTCTCCTAAGATATCCCCACTAGGTTTTCTACAATCAAGTGACACAACAATTGCCTCAATCCATATTACGTACCCGTCCTGTCTGCCTGCGTTCTTCAGAAGTAGGCGATGGCAATTCAGGGCTCTCCAAAGGAGGTCCTTTGTGCTGCCTTCCTTCTGTGCCTGCACGTTGCGGCAACAGTCTGAAAATACACACCGGGGTGAGTCGGTATGAGTGCAGGAAGGGTTTCTTCTCCAGCCTGCGCTCACGCTGCTCACCTCCTTCGGCAGCAGAGTGAGCTCTCTGCACCCAGTTGTCTTCCCGTCCACAGAGACAGGGATAACCCTGAGCTGTAACGCTCAGGTGTGCCACCAAGGACACCAAGGAGACGAGCTTCTTCCATAAGGAAGGCTCCAGGACACGCAGCGTGATGCGGCCCTCTTGGTGGAACAACGAGCGGATTTGCATCCTCTGCAACGACAGGCACCTGGAGATACTGGTGTCCCCCTCCTGGCCATTACACTGGCCACTGCAAAGCCGTCCCCAATACTGTGGGACTTCCCATCCAGCAAGGAAATGCACTGTGTGGTGGCGGCTGTTAACGGCCCTTCTGAGTTAATACAAACACTGGGTCCAAAGGAAACTGGGGAACAGGTTTCTCAGGGAGCTTGGGCAGTCTCTGTCCCTGAAGGCTTTGAAGACGAGAGTGGATAAAGTCCTGAGCAACCTGGTGTGACCTCAGCTCATAGCTGACTCTGCTCGGAGCAGCTGGTTGGACTAGGACCTCCCGAGAGCCCTTCCAACCTCTGTTACTGTGTGAGCCTATAAAACATCCGGCACAATCCCTAGAGCACAAGGCCACTCTGATCGAGTCCTTTCAGAATCTCACCTGCCACGAGGCCGTTTTCCCTCCGTCTTCTCCTCTGCTTCTTTCTCCACCTCAGCGCTGGCTAAGGAGTCTGGAGGAAGGCCCTTTCGCAGGTGGCGTAATGTGTGACGAATTGCCGCTGCAAGCGCGAAAGCAGAAAACCTCTCAGAACGGGCAGGAGGAGGCACAGATCTGCTCTGATTTACCAGGAGGGGTAAATAGAGGCACACAGGGTGCCTCTACCACCCCAGGCATCTGGGCCCTAAACACCCACCGGTAATGAAGACAGGCAAAGTCACAAACCTCTGCCAGGAATCAGTCCCTAACATTACCTTTGATTCCCATGCTCCTCAAAGCACTCTCGAATTCTGAAAGTATCTCTTTGTCTGTGAGAGAAGTTCTTCGAGGCCCTGCCCTAGTCTCAAACCTGTAAATAGGAAGAAGGCACCGTTCTGAGAAAAGGGCTGCTTTGCCAGATGAGTGTCGAGGCATCTCTACAGAGCCAGCCCCGCATCCTAGGCTATTAAGGGAACCACTGAGCAGTGCTGGCCTCAGGAACGGCTCAGCAGCCCCTCGCTAGACAGAGGTTTTGGTGTTTTGGCTCAGTCCTCCTGGGCCATCTTGACCCAAGAAGGTGTTTCAGAGATAGTGTTGGGTTCACGTGAGTTTCGCAGAAGGCACGGAAACGTCACAGACAGAGGACTTGCATGCATCTGGTCTTTGATCCACCCTCTAAGAGAAGCTTTCTGTGTTATATTCAAAACAACACAAATAGTAGGATCTTATTTCTGTTACGTCTTTGGGCAGTCTCTACCAATGGGAAGAGAAGGAGCTGATGAAACGTTAGGGGGCTTGCCTAAATTCCTCTGCCTAGCAAACCAGTTCCCTCTGATGGGAATAATGGTAAAATGCAAACCACAGTCAGTAACGGAGGATGCGTAACTCCAGGCTAAGCAAAAGCAAGGATGAAATTAACAGTAATTTCAAAGCAGTAATTTGACAGAGCGCTACCAAACGTGAGCTCAGCACATCTGCGCTTGGCCAGACACGGGCTGCAGAAACAAATATACTCACTGTGGTAACTGGTAGACACGGCCAAAACACCTCGGAAAGAGAGCGACTTCTTTGTCCGATATGACCCATTTCTTCTGCAACAGGGACAGAAACATCTGACGTGACTCCAGGGAAATGGACTCAATGCTCACAATGGCCTGTCCGTGGCTCCAGGAATTAGTGGCCTCTCAGCAAACTTGTGGCCAAGCGCTTCAGCCCCTTGCTAAAACAAGCTGCAGAGCATATCATCTACTAGGGCGAGGAACATCGCCAGCCTTTTGGCAAGGACAAGAGTTGACGGCATCGGGCAGGAGACTCCTTCTTTACCAGGGACGAAGTCAATGGAGGCAAACACAAGGGAAGGCCCATTACGAGCCTGGGCTCCTGGCTGCTGCTTGCAGTGAGGTGGCTTGCTTTAACTATTGCTGGACCGAGAGCAAATGGTTCCGAGCTGGTTTTATCCCCCGAGTCCTCCCAAAAATTTCCAAAGAGTCTGCACGCCTCTGCAATGTGGAGGAAGCCAGCCACCACCTCCTTCTCTTCTGTCAGGCCCGGAGAACTACGCCAATGGCGTGCCAGCACCATGAGGGGCTGGTCTCAGCAAGGCCTTGGTGTCTCTGCCCCTCAGGCTCATGTCCGGAGCGTGGGGTGAACGTCATCGCCCCTGCCATTGCTTTGGCCTTTCTCCTATTTATGGCAAGGCCCTTCCGGGGCTTTCCCTTGCTCAGCAAAAGTACTGCGTACTTTCCAGCACCCTTGAACCACAGCAAATAAAAGAAAGAAACTACAGAGAGCTTTCACTGCTACAGACCATGCCTAGCCCAAGTGACCCAGCACATTACAGCTGGCCATCTGGGCTCAGTTCCCCAGTCCTTTGACGGGATGTCAAACCCACTCTAAGTAGCACTGGAAAAACAATAAACTTACACTGAGCAACTTCTCTACCGTGTACGTGGACTTGTTGAGGCTCATTAAAAAGTCTTCACAAAATGCCATTGTCACTTCTGTTCCCCGGATAGCAAGAGTGCCGAGATCCTTTAAAATGAAGTCCATGTCTTCTCTGTTTGATAGGATGAAGTAGAAAAAGTTCAGGGTCTCCTGCATACAGTTCTGCACGACTTCCTCAGGATAGGGGACATCCGAGTGGAGCTTCTTGTAGCTCACTGACACTTTCTTGATCTCATCTGGAAAAGAGGAGGAAGACTGTAACTCAGACAGCAGTTGAGCAGACTCAAATAAAGTGCCAGCAGCTCTCAGGTAAAATACATTGCTGTAGCACTGTCTGGTCTAACCACCTGGTACAGCTCCTTAAAGGAGCTGACGTAGGCCCCTCCGCAAGTTAAGGTCAAATCACCCCATTAACGGATGTGCCAAGCCACAGCCATAATTCCCTAAACAGAAGCAAGGACCTCAGCCATCTGTGTCCGAGGACCTCGGCCACCTGCGTGCACGCTGCGCAGGAGGGCAGGACAAGGTGGGAAGAATGGGGCTGGTTCTCATTGGGAAGAGCGGAGGGTGCCGGGGATCCCACATGTAGCACACTCCTGGGCTGGGCAGACCTGGATATAAACACAAATAAGCCACCGAGCCCTTAGTGCTGCACAGGCCCCATCGATGGCACGCTGCAGATACAGCAACAGCGGCAACGATCAGAAATGGCAGCAAATCTAGCCGTCGGCAGGTTCCTGTGCTAGCCATCATCTCCATCTCGCATTCAAGGCTCTCTACAGCCAACTTTGACCGCTTCTTTGCATAAAAGTAGCTGTAAGGGCCTGTGGGCATTTGCCTCAACAAGGCCCGGCGCAGTGCAAGAACAAGGTATCAGCATCATCTCAACGGCTTTATGGTAGACAGTTCCAATGAACGACCATCAGCCAGCGGGCATCCTATCAATCAATAAATATGGCTGGCACGAAGCCAGTTGCTAAAGCAGATCATGTTAGAGACGGTCTAACTTTGTACAGCCTTGATAAAAACTAGTCCAAAAGAAATGGCCCCTTTCCGGGCATTGCTGCTTGGTGGGCTGTTTGTGTCATCCCACAGAGGCTGTTCTCAGGGCCTTCTGAAGGCCTCTGATGGTGTCCATCATGGCTTCTAAACGGCAACCAGCATAAAGCCCAAGTATATGGACGCAGGGGAAAACAGAGAGTGTCATTGCTCTTCTTACCAGGAACAGGTACAGAAGCATGTTGCAGCACACGGATCTGTGCAACAGTCCTGGACAGCGAAAACAGAGGTCTCTGAAACGTGAGCACCTCGCCATTTTCAAAAGAGAGCCACTTTTGAATGTGAAATGTCCCCAGTCCTGTTATGCTGACAGCCCGAGGCTGGAAAAAGAAGAGAAGGGCAAGCATTTGCAGGTTGAAAAACAGAGTGAGGACTTGTGAGAGCTTGCAAGGGGGGTGCCTCGTGCCCTGCCGTCTCCTGGTGCAGAACACTTTTGCACACCTCAGCCAGATTTTTGTTCCTGTATTTATATATTGCATATCTGTAACATATATATTTTACGTTACTCTTTTTAGATACATATTTTACGTTACTCTTTTTTACATTTGATTATTTATGCTGGGACCCCTGAAGACATCTGGGCGAGGGGAGGGGTAGGCTAGGATCCCACCTTTCTCTGCAGGAGCTGTTGCCGAACACACTTAGACACGCTGCTCCAAATAGCAACGACATCTGGAAAGCAACGGAAAGACACGTCAAGCTCTAAGTCAGCCAGATCACGGCCCATCGGCACATCTGTAGGCAAGGAGAGAGCCGATGCAAGTGCGCTCCAACGTGCCCCACAGGATAAATCCATCTGTGACACAGGCCGAATCTTTGACTGGCCTCAGCCTTCTTCCAACAGCACATCTTTCCCTTCAGAGCCAGATCCCCGAGTGTGACCCACTGCGCAGGGAAACCTGTCCGGGGGACTTGCACCACGGCACCAGGAGGGTGCTGCACGCGCCGGACTCCGCGGGGCTCAGGGTGTCCCTAGGGGCCTCCCGCGCAGGGAGGAACCCCGCTTCCCACAACGATGCGTGCCGTCCACCTTGTCTGCAGTGATGCTCGTCAGAGAGCTCCCAAAGGCCTTACCGTTAACGGAAAGCTTCTTGAGGGTGGGAAACGTGACCGTGCTGCAGCCGTCAACCTTGCTGCAGAGCTCGATGTTGGTGATCAGCGCTTCCAGGTTTGTCATGTTCTTGCTTTGGGTCAGCACGTGAGGCTGCCAGGGAAGGATTTTGATGGCTCCTACTGGGAAACACCCCCTCTCCGATGGCCTCGCCTGTGCTTCGCCAAACAGCTGTCCCACCGCCTGTCTCCTCTGCCTCTCTGAGGTACAGGAGAGACTTCTCGCGTCCCCTGCATCCGAGGGCTCGCCGAGGCCTCGCAGGGAAGTGAAGGGAGGGTCTGGGGCACGGGGTTATGATGAGGAGGGGCTCTGTGACACGGGCTGAGGTCACAGAGGGACACCCCACGTGACCCCCACGCCCACTGACCCGGCCAGGTTTGGTCCTGCACTGAGAAGGGGGCTGCTCCCTAAAACACACACCCAATCCTCACTCCCCGAGGAGGGTGTGTGACAGGGAGACCCTCCGAGGTGTCACCAAATGACAGAAGCGGGGCACAGAATCACACAATCTGTTGGCGATAGAAACTGGAATGTGATTTGTTTCCTCTGGCTTGTTCCTTCAGCACAAATCCCATGTTGATTGAATTAGTCCCACTTCTGCTGCTGCATCCCAGCTGATGGAGATTACAGCTGTTCCTCCCTTCAGTCTGACCTCTCTCAAGAGGTCAGTAGAGAGATCAGACACGCTTCCTCCTTTTCACATTTTTCTTCTCTTCCCTCCTTACTTGCTGCTTATTCCGTAGAAGCCGCAAAAAGGGACTTCTCTCCCTTTATACAACTGAAAAATCTGAAAGACCTGTCCTGATATGTCATTAAAAAAGAATAAACGAGTTTCTTCTATAAAGCTGAACTTGGTTTTGCGTAGTATCCCCATGTTCCAGTAGCCACATTTTAAGGCATATCCTCTGACAGGAGCTGAACACTGACCAGCCATCTGTTATAAGATAAAACATTCTCTATATTCATTCTACCCTTCCTGACTGCTCACTCAGAATGTGCTAACCAGCACTAAGAATCTCGTGAGTACACTTACTTCAACTCATATGTTTCTTATTCCAATTTAGCTGCTCTAATTACATTTCAGTGAAAGTACCATGTTGTTCCTTTGACCCTCTACCCTGTCTCCACTACAAGAAAATGTCCATAACTCAGTAACTGAAATGCAGAGAACTTCTGCATATAGACTCTGCGTGCTGGTAGACACAGTCTGTTCTCAGAGAGAAAGAATCTTAGTGTCTCCTTATTCACAAACCTTTTCTTTAGCTCAATATTCAGTTTCCTTTGTATCATCGTCAGGTTGTTTGACATTTATTTATAATTTCCTAACTATCATAAGCTTTAGAGTGTCACTCCCCCCGACTTTCCCAAGGGTGCCATGCTATCTGATCAGATACTGTAATCTTTTCGGGTAACAAGGCGGGTCTCCATAATAGCAGTTGCACAAGAATTCTTGTTCCTTACCCATGTAACTCAAATGTCAAAACATTGAAACCCGGGTTAAGTTTGTTCCTAATTTTCCGGTTTAGAAACGCTAAACCATTTTTCTGTTTATCCCATTAGACTAATAACCTGTAAGGAATCATAGAATCATAGAATCTTTTAGGTTGGCAAAGACCTTTAAGATCATCCAGTCCAATCATTAACCAGCCATTAACACTACCAAGACCACCACTAAACCAGTTAAGGGTAGAGTAGCAATTTCATGTTTCCTGGCTTGGTGGCTGGATTATTTATAACGAAAATAAAAACTAGGAATCATTAAGATTGGAAAGGACCTCTAAGATCATCAGTCCAACCATCAACCCATCACCACCATACCCACTAATCCATGTCCCAGAGTGCCACGTCTACGCGCTTGTTGAACACTTCCAGGGATGGGGATTCCACCACCTCTCTGGGCAGCCTGTTCCAATGCTTGACCACCCCTTCTGTGAAGACATTTTTCCCAATATCCAATCTAAACCTCCCCTGATGCAGCTTGAGCCCATTTCCTCTCATCCTATCGCTAACTACTTGGGAGAAGAGACCAGCACCCACCTCACTACACCCTCCTTTCAGGTAGTTGTAGAGAGCGATAAGGTCTTCCCTCAGCCCCCTCTTCTCCAGGCTGAACACCCCCAGCTCCCTCAGCCGCTCCCCATCAGCCCTGTGCTCCAGACCCTTCCCCAGCTTCATTGCCCTTCTCTGAACACGCTCCAGCACCTCAATGTCCTTCCTGTAATGAAGGGCCCAAAACTGGACACAGTATTCCAGGTGCAGCCTCACCAGTGCCGAGCACAGGGGAATAATTGCCTCCCTGCTCCTGCTGGCCACACTATTCCTGACACAAGCCAGGATGCTGTTGGCCTTCTTGGCCACCTGGGCACACTGCTGGCTCATGTTCAGCCGCTGTCGACCAGCACCCCCAGGTCCTTTTCAGCCAGGCAGCTTCCCAGCCACTCTTCCCCAAGCCTGCAGCGCTGCATGGGGTTGTTGTGACCGAAGTGCAGGACCCGGCATTTGGCCTTGTTAAACCTCATACAGTTGGCCTCGGCCCATCGATCCAGCCTGTCCAGGTCCCTCTGCAGGGACATCCTACCCTCCAGCAGATCGACACTCCCACCCAACTTGGTGTCATCTGCAAACTTACTGAGGCTGGCTGCACTCAATCCCCTCATCCAGATCGTTGATAAAGATATTACACAAGACTGGCCCCAAAACAGAGCCCTGGGGAACACTGCTCGTGACTTAAGAAAAATTCAACAATGTCATCAAAATACTAGCAGAAGCCACCAGTTTGCAGTCCCGGTTAAAATCTCTCCATGTATCCACAGGAGATACACAAAAGAGGAAATGAAGACAATTTCTCTCACCTATCTCCTCTGAAGTGGACATGGTTTAGTGGTGGACTTGCAAGTGTTAAGGTTAACAGTTGGACTCGATGGTCTTAGTCTTTTCCAACCTAAATGATTCCATGATTCAATTCAGATCACGCACTGGTTGAGGTGGGCAGGGACCTCTGGAGGCCATCTGGTCCAACCCCCCTGCTCAAGCAGGGCCACCTCTTTTTTACCGAGTAAAACTGTGGCGCCTACAGGCATAAAGGACATCCCATTTCCCTCCCCCCAGTGCAGTACTGAGTATTGCCACCATGACACAGATATATCGCTTTATCTCTGTGCACGGTTAATGGAATTGTAGATTTTCTTTGAAGAATTAAAGATCAGTTTCACTGTCTGAAAATCCTGTATGTGGTATCTGGAGGCAGGAACAGGTGGCAGAGGGAATTCCAGCTGGCCTGGCTCTAGCTGGTAGTTTGTCATCTGGCAGTGCTCCCCCAAGTAGGGACCTCTCACACAACGCTTCAGCTCCCTTTTCCTACAGCCCAGCTGTTTCATGTTCAAATTTGCCCGCTTGCTGTCCCTGGCAGCTATGCCACAGCTTGCTCGCCCGTGGTGCGGTGAGTTCTTCTTGTTCAAAAAGCAGGACAGAAACAGTTCCTTGGGAAATGGATGGCGTTTCAGGGGCTCCCCCAGGAGGGAAACCTCTCGCAAACCACGTTCCCCTCCCACACCTTCAGCTTGAGTATACGCTCTTTCTTTAACACGTTTATTTTATCCAGAAGCGGGGCCCAGATCCCAGGAGATGACTGAGGGATCACAAAGCTGTGCATGCATCTCCTGCTGCTTGGAGAAGAGCTTCAGGTGGAACGGGTCTTCCTGAAGGCAGTGTCTCTGGAGGCCAAATGTCCTGGCTCGCGGAGGAGCTAGCTGCAGCCAGGGCTTTAGATGAACTTCAGGCTTTAGTAGGAGGGCTTGGTTGGGTGAATGTAGCTGAACAAGGCGTGTGCCCTGTCATGCTGCTTCTCAGGGAAGTAAAGGCAGAGCTTGTCCAGGAGATGACCTGGCCAGAATTTATTGTCGTTTGTCTTTTGCATCTTATTCCTCTGAAGATGCCTGTGGAAAAAAAAAGGGGGGGGGGGGGGGGGGAAATGGAAGAAAAAAAAAAATGAGAGGGAATAGCATGCTTTACAGAGATAAATTCTAGGCAGTTTCACTGCTTCTCTTAGTAAGGGCAAAAGTGAGCCTGACAAGAACCAGCTCTCCGGGCTTCCAGGCCCCGGGAAGCTCTGCCAGACGTGTGCAGACCACGTTGGTCCTTATTAGACATGACTGACACTGGAAATGCCAGCTTGGGAAGCTATCTTACGAGCTGGTACGTTGCCCATCACTGCAGTATCTAAGCACTTTAACTGAGATAAACAAAGAAGATTGAGCTCTGCTTTGCAATGTTTTTTTCTCTTCAGAAGCTTCTCCAGCCATCCAAAGCTCAGCTCTTCAGGACTGCCTGTCTTCCACAAGAATGAACATTCTCTGAGGGGATTTCAGACAAGCGTTGGGTCGGGCTGAGGAGTTTTGTCACCTCTGTAGTTCAGAGCACAGAGCTAGTCCCAGCTAGTCTGCGGAGCTCCTGCCAGGCACCACAAAGTGTTCACCAGCACCACTACAGCCCAATGACTTAGCTAAAACACAGGAGTGGCCGTGTAGCTGAGGAGAGGATCTGCCTCTTTGCTGTCGCTTGCTGCTCCCTTGCAGCCTCCTAATGGTTCACTCCGGTGCCTTGGTACTGCCTCTGACACCGTGGGGACTGAGCGCAGAGGGGCGATGCACAGCGGGGCAGCAGGAGGGCACTGATCTTAAGCCCTCTCTTGAACAAACCTGTTTTCCGCCTCCTTGGTCTGGCTTCCAGATGCAGTTCCTGATCTGGAGGTGCTTCCAGGGGATGGAGCATCAGCACGTCCTGTGCTGTAGTATCCCCCGGGCTGCCTGATCTTCCTTATGTCTTCTCCCTCCTTGATGATCTTGTCTCCTGGATGCAGCAGGCCTGTTGGCAAAGTGCACAGGGGAAACAGTCATGCCTCGCCTTGGGATCAGGAGCTCAGATGTTGTAGGCGTGGCAGTCTTCAGCTGAGCCACAGCCATGTCTGCTCCTGGCTATGGACCTGCTGATCCCGACTAGGGTCTGACCTCCCGGCTTGACTTTGGACCTGCCCCATCACCACAAAGTTGCCTCGTGAGCTGCACTCTTGGTTGAACCTGACTACCGCCCCAGGGGCAATGGGACAGGGCCCTGGCTGATCTGCAGCACCCTTTGATATCTCAGCCCTGCTCTGGCCCTGCCGAAGATTTTGCTGATCCAAACCGGCAGCATCCACCATGGCTCTCCGAGGGCTGCAAACACGCTCCATTGGCAGCACCCCCTGGCACCAGCCATGCTTCTGGGCTTGGGAAGAGATGTGACCTTGCCAGATTTAGCGCGCTCGCATCAGGCCCCTGGTCTTTGCCTTACCTTTCTGCAGCGTTGGCTCAGTGATGTGAACGTTGCGCTCTCTGCACAGCTTGGAGCTCTCCAGGTAGCTCACGAGGGCACGCCTGCGATATCGGTCAACCAGTTCTCCCAAGTTGGCCTGCACAGTTGACGGCAGGCAGTGCTCATCCACGGGGCCATCCCCAGATCTCACCATCCGGCACTTTTCTTTCCGTTCTATCGGGCTGTCTTTGCTCTGCAAGTAAAGGGCACGTCCCGATTAGCATTCGCTGAGGCCCTGGAGTCGCTGCCTTCCCTTCAGAGAAGCTACAGGCAGGGATTCATCTCAGAAGTGCGTGCAAACGGGAGTCGGCACCCTTCAATGGGATTGCAGGGACAGGCACTCCTCTGGGAATGCAATTCCCACCCAGAGCTGGGTCCTCAGACAGATACTCCCTGGAGGGCTTAGCAGAAGAGCAGCACACCAGCCACAGGTGCCTCAGATAAAAAGTGTCTTGCAGTCACCTTCTCCTTTCTGATCGTGTCAGGGAGCCAGAGGGTCTCCCCATAGCCCGTGACTGTGGGGCAGCACGTTGGCAAGAGGAGGGAGCCCTGGCTTCTGCCAGAGTTCCTCCAGCCCAAGATGCTCCAAAGAAAACATATGGGAGTGAGTGAATGAGTGAGTCACTGTTCTATTTCCATCGGACCGTCTTGCACTGGGCCGCACCACTGACCAGGACAAAGCGCTTATCAGCACCTGAAGGGACAAATCCCAGTCTGGTGGATAGGTCGACTAGATGATCAGACGACAACGCCTTCCCCAGACATAGAAACTGTTTCACCTTCTCCTCCTCCTCCTCCTTCTTGCCAGCTACCCAGAAAAAGTGTTTCTCTCACCGGAGTGTTCTGAAGCCAAACAAATTGCCATTTGAGGCGGCTTGTAGCACCTCAGCTGCAAGGCACCATGTGGTCAAGGGACTACTGAGAAGCTCATACAATAACCCCTTGCCCTTCCCTCTACTGCTGCGCTGTCCTCTAAACCACCCCACGCTCGCCAAGGCATGCAGGTGCTCTTGTTCTCCTGCCACATACACAGTACCTTCTCCCACCGTCTCCTCTCTCTTGAGAGTTTTCCAGCCTCTTCCATCTCATCGCAGCTCAGACGTCGTCGTTCTGGCTCGGTGTTGACTGGTGGGACTTCCAACTGTATTAACTTTCTTTTGGGCGTGGTAGGAGGATGAGGCTTCATCCATTTGGCTGTGCCCCCAGCAGAAGGTGGACAAGTGGCAGTTCTGCAGGTGGCTTTCTGCAACTGAGCTTCTGCACCTGCCATAGATTAAAAACGCCCAAACAAAAAGCCCAGAGAAGCCACGTTAGAGCGTAGCAGAAAGGAACATCTGATCCATGATTAAGACAAAGGGGTTTGGCATGTTGTGCTGACTGGAACGCCCAACAGAGCTTACGAAAGAATAAGCTCTTCTGAATCGGTGTTTTCCAGCTGACACCAACAGCTGGAGAACGGGTCTGCTTTGATTGGGCTGGCTGATGAATGCTAACAAGCCAAATCCAGTACAGGATGTTAAACCGCAGGGTTCAGACCGTGGTCCCAACCTGAAAGACTGGATACGCTGTTCTCCTGCAAGTGGGCTGACTATGGGATTGCCCATCCCCCGGATCCCTCAGCTCTTCCCTAGAAGTCTCCTTCTGGCCACTCTGCTCTAGGACAACGGTCTCAAGAAGCCGTGTTCTGGACCCGCTTTGGCATTTCCTGCCTGTATAGAGATGCTTTCCCAACGCAGTGCTCTCCTCTCACCTGTCTTGCTCTCTTGGGATTGTCCTTTCCTCATTTCCAGCCACTGCTTTTGACAGTCAGTCAAATCTTCGGGGCTTATCAAATTCCCCGGTTTTGAGGAAGTCAAGAAGACGACCACGTCCTCCAGATCGTTGTCGCTGATGGGAACTTTGGTCTGGCAACCAAAACAGAAAATGACAGCGGGATTACCAAAAGATCAAGGCTTGCCCCAGAGTGGGAGGGGTGAGCTTTGCTGTTGCTCCCGACGCTTTTGCAGGGAAGCATGGCACAAAGGCAACCTGCTGAGGTTTCCTGATGGCCCTGATATTTTGGCTCGGACTAGAGTATCAGTTAACATCTGAACTGCTAAACCCTAATAAACCTGAACGTGCTCTTCACAGCTCTGTCATGCTGCAGCCTGTGGAAAGTTGAGGCCCAGTGGGAGCCGTGCTGTGCAAACATGGACTGAAAGGCAGTGAGTGCAGCGTAGGCCGGGGAGGTGGAGGAGCCTGGTGGCGGAAAGACCAAGTATCAACACCAGGAAACTCAATGCCAGTTCAGGGTCTACAGCAGGATCCCAACAGCCTCATGGTGTGAGCACTGACTGTCTTCCAGGTCTGTGAGGCAATGGGTTTCTTCACTCCCTCCTGGGACTTGCTCTAGGTGCCTCTCTGCAGCTTTCCCTTCCCTTTGCCCTTCAGCTTTTCACAGGTTGGTGGGAGCCATTCTAGGAGAGTACGGCAAGCGAAAGCGTACCTTGCTGAAGCTCTTCCATTTGCTCTGGGTTGGCATGCAGGAAAACAGGGCAGAGTTACAGCTGTTCATTATTTTTTCTGTTCCCTACGTACCTCCTTGATGACTTTGATGAAGTCTGCTCTCTTGATCTTCCTCCCCTCCATACCAGCCTTCCTGAATACGTCCACCATCTTCAGCTTCTGTTTGTGTAGGAGGTTATGCAGCGTGACAAGAGCCTGGGGGTATGGCGCGCAAACAAGGGGAATGCCACCCTTCTTCCAGGACTGGCTGCTCTTTGGTGGTGAGCGCTGAAAAGGATTAGAAAATACCCCGAGGTCACCGTTATCCAGGATCACCATGCCCGTCAATGCGGCATCAGCTGGGGCAAAGCAGCGTCACTACCGATTTCACAGCAGACGCCATTTCCCACGCCATTCCCGTACTTACGTCCGGGCTGTCAGCCATGGGCGATCTGACAGCAGCCGCCCTGTCTGCTCTGCGTCCCTTTATTCTTTCCCAGCATCTTCCTTCTTGATTGCTGAGGAAAGGTTTGCGACTCAGCCATTTTTCAATGTCCCCAAAACGATCCAGCTCCGTTCGAAACTGCCTTCTCGCCTGAACCCAAGCCTCCACCGTCTGTAGTCCCTCTGCTGTGTCGGAGGTGGTCTCTGGGGAGCTGAGGCTATCTTCCTCCTCCTGGGGCAGCTGCAAGACGGACAAATGACAGAAATCTGTGGCCTGACTTGGATTCAAAAAGGGAGAAGCTGGTCTTGGCACAGGTGGAGCAAGAATAATGTGACATCTGGATTTGGATGGCCCACACCTACTTGCTTTCAGTTTAAAGGCAAAAGTTGGATACATATTTCTCCAACGGTGTCATTGGAAACTATGCTCCAAGACCGCTTCTGGCTTGATGTCAGTCAAACCCTCGATCACACCCTCACTGCTCACACTGGTGCTTTACACAACAACAGATGCGCTTCTTGCGGAATCGAGAGCTGGGGTCAGGTGGGCATGGTGGTTTCCAAAGATGGCAGTCAGCCCATCACAGAACAGCGTGGAAACACACGTGGCAGGACGTGGTCAAAAGTGGTGGCCTCCATGCTTGCAGTGGGCAGGGGCCTGCGTTTCTGACGTGCTTCTGGCTCAACAGGGAGAGGTGGGGTGGAGACAGGGCCATCAGGAAACCATAAACAAACGTGTCGGCCATTTTGCGTATGAAGAACGGCCGGAGTGCTCTCCGTGCCACTTGGAGAGACAGCTCTCTCCCTCCGTGCCACCGGCTGGAACCGGCCGAAGCCAATGTGACTGGCAGAGCTCCTGCTCGAGCTCCAGAGCCAGTGCCTGGGCAGAGGCGGCCTGCTTTCCAGGGACAGAGCAGGCCCACTGATGCCCTCACCCTGGCCGGCTGCTCATTTTGCCCCTTGGACTCTACTGGCAATTCCTCCCTCACAGCAGTGAGCAGGCGAGAATGAAAGCCACAGCCACCCGCCCTGCTGTCTGGAGGGAGCAATGCTGCTGGGGCTTGGAGGCCTTCCCAACTCAGTGCCACCCCAACCGGAAAAAGGCTGCTCTCTTGATCCTCCCGTACCTGGGCCCTCCGCATCGTCTCGCTTTCTCTCCCAGCTTGCTCTTGAGGCAGTTCTGGCAAGGTGACCCTTCCTTCTTCTCTGCTCTCTTCTTTCTCCTTCCTTTTGGCCATGGATGCCTCCAGTTTTCTTCTGTCGTTCAGCCCAAATACAGACCGTCTTTTCTACAGGAACCCAGAAATGCAATAGCAGCGGTTTAGTCGCATCTGTCTTGTCTTTTTTTTTCTTTTTTTTCCCAAGAATGCTCTTCTCTCTCCCATCTTCCCCTTTGTCCCCAGTTTCTGTCAACAGACAGTTCTTACAGATGCAACCAGAAAGCCCTTCTGTTTTGACCAATGAACTAAGTCATCAAAGAGCTACTTTTTGAAAAGGGCTACAGTTCCTCTTCTGAGGTGAACAACACCCAAAATAGGTAACTGAATGGGAAAATGAGCCACAGTAAGAGATCGCCTCAGAATCAGTATCTGCGGGTTTGGGTTTTTTTTTTTTTTTACGTACCTATTTCTCCTAAGATATCCCCACTAGGTTTTCTACAATCAAGTGACACAACAATTGCCTCAATCCATATTACGTACCCGTCCTGTCTGCCTGCGTTCTTCAGAAGTAGGCGATGGCAATTCAGGGCTCTCCAAAGGAGGTCCTTTGTGCTGCCTTCCTTCTGTGCCTGCACGTTGCGGCAACAGTCTGAAAATACACACCGGGGTGAGTCGGTATGAGTGCAGGAAGGGTTTCTTCTCCAGCCTGCGCTCACGCTGCTCACCTCCTTCGGCAGCAGAGTGAGCTCTCTGCACCCAGTTGTCTTCCCGTCCACAGAGACAGGGATAACCCTGAGCTGTAACGCTCAGGTGTGCCACCAAGGACACCAAGGAGACGAGCTTCTTCCATAAGGAAGGCTCCAGGACACGCAGCGTGATGCGGCCCTCTTGGTGGAACAACGAGCGGATTTGCATCCTCTGCAACGACAGGCACCTGGAGATACTGGTGTCCCCCTCCTGGCCATTACACTGGCCACTGCAAAGCCGTCCCCAATACTGTGGGACTTCCCATCCAGCAAGGAAATGCACTGTGTGGTGGCGGCTGTTAACGGCCCTTCTGAGTTAATACAAACACTGGGTCCAAAGGAAACTGGGGAACAGGTTTCTCAGGGAGCTTGGGCAGTCTCTGTCCCTGAAGGCTTTGAAGACGAGAGTGGATAAAGTCCTGAGCAACCTGGTGTGACCTCAGCTCATAGCTGACTCTGCTCGGAGCAGCTGGTTGGACTAGGACCTCCCGAGAGCCCTTCCAACCTCTGTTACTGTGTGAGCCTATAAAACATCCGGCACAATCCCTAGAGCACAAGGCCACTCTGATCGAGTCCTTTCAGAATCTCACCTGCCACGAGGCCGTTTTCCCTCCGTCTTCTCCTCTGCTTCTTTCTCCACCTCAGCGCTGGCTAAGGAGTCTGGAGGAAGGCCCTTTCGCAGGTGGCGTAATGTGTGACGAATTGCCGCTGCAAGCGCGAAAGCAGAAAACCTCTCAGAACGGGCAGGAGGAGGCACAGATCTGCTCTGATTTACCAGGAGGGGTAAATAGAGGCACACAGGGTGCCTCTACCACCCCAGGCATCTGGGCCCTAAACACCCACCGGTAATGAAGACAGGCAAAGTCACAAACCTCTGCCAGGAATCAGTCCCTAACATTACCTTTGATTCCCATGCTCCTCAAAGCACTCTCGAATTCTGAAAGTATCTCTTTGTCTGTGAGAGAAGTTCTTCGAGGCCCTGCCCTAGTCTCAAACCTGTAAATAGGAAGAAGGCACCGTTCTGAGAAAAGGGCTGCTTTGCCAGATGAGTGTCGAGGCATCTCTACAGAGCCAGCCCCGCATCCTAGGCTATTAAGGGAACCACTGAGCAGTGCTGGCCTCAGGAACGGCTCAGCAGCCCCTCGCTAGACAGAGGTTTTGGTGTTTTGGCTCAGTCCTCCTGGGCCATCTTGACCCAAGAAGGTGTTTCAGAGATAGTGTTGGGTTCACGTGAGTTTCGCAGAAGGCACGGAAACGTCACAGACAGAGGACTTGCATGCATCTGGTCTTTGATCCACCCTCTAAGAGAAGCTTTCTGTGTTATATTCAAAACAACACAAATAGTAGGATCTTATTTCTGTTACGTCTTTGGGCAGTCTCTACCAATGGGAAGAGAAGGAGCTGATGAAACGTTAGGGGGCTTGCCTAAATTCCTCTGCCTAGCAAACCAGTTCCCTCTGATGGGAATAATGGTAAAATGCAAACCACAGTCAGTAACGGAGGATGCGTAACTCCAGGCTAAGCAAAAGCAAGGATGAAATTAACAGTAATTTCAAAGCAGTAATTTGACAGAGCGCTACCAAACGTGAGCTCAGCACATCTGCGCTTGGCCAGACACGGGCTGCAGAAACAAATATACTCACTGTGGTAACTGGTAGACACGGCCAAAACACCTCGGAAAGAGAGCGACTTCTTTGTCCGATATGACCCATTTCTTCTGCAACAGGGACAGAAACATCTGACGTGACTCCAGGGAAATGGACTCAATGCTCACAATGGCCTGTCCGTGGCTCCAGGAATTAGTGGCCTCTCAGCAAACTTGTGGCCAAGCGCTTCAGCCCCTTGCTAAAACAAGCTGCAGAGCATATCATCTACTAGGGCGAGGAACATCGCCAGCCTTTTGGCAAGGACAAGAGTTGACGGCATCGGGCAGGAGACTCCTTCTTTACCAGGGACGAAGTCAATGGAGGCAAACACAAGGGAAGGCCCATTACGAGCCTGGGCTCCTGGCTGCTGCTTGCAGTGAGGTGGCTTGCTTTAACTATTGCTGGACCGAGAGCAAATGGTTCCGAGCTGGTTTTATCCCCCGAGTCCTCCCAAAAATTTCCAAAGAGTCTGCACGCCTCTGCAATGTGGAGGAAGCCAGCCACCACCTCCTTCTCTTCTGTCAGGCCCGGAGAACTACGCCAATGGCGTGCCAGCACCATGAGGGGCTGGTCTCAGCAAGGCCTTGGTGTCTCTGCCCCTCAGGCTCATGTCCGGAGCGTGGGGTGAACGTCATCGCCCCTGCCATTGCTTTGGCCTTTCTCCTATTTATGGCAAGGCCCTTCCGGGGCTTTCCCTTGCTCAGCAAAAGTACTGCGTACTTTCCAGCACCCTTGAACCACAGCAAATAAAAGAAAGAAACTACAGAGAGCTTTCACTGCTACAGACCATGCCTAGCCCAAGTGACCCAGCACATTACAGCTGGCCATCTGGGCTCAGTTCCCCAGTCCTTTGACGGGATGTCAAACCCACTCTAAGTAGCACTGGAAAAACAATAAACTTACACTGAGCAACTTCTCTACCGTGTACGTGGACTTGTTGAGGCTCATTAAAAAGTCTTCACAAAATGCCATTGTCACTTCTGTTCCCCGGATAGCAAGAGTGCCGAGATCCTTTAAAATGAAGTCCATGTCTTCTCTGTTTGATAGGATGAAGTAGAAAAAGTTCAGGGTCTCCTGCATACAGTTCTGCACGACTTCCTCAGGATAGGGGACATCCGAGTGGAGCTTCTTGTAGCTCACTGACACTTTCTTGATCTCATCTGGAAAAGAGGAGGAAGACTGTAACTCAGACAGCAGTTGAGCAGACTCAAATAAAGTGCCAGCAGCTCTCAGGTAAAATACATTGCTGTAGCACTGTCTGGTCTAACCACCTGGTACAGCTCCTTAAAGGAGCTGACGTAGGCCCCTCCGCAAGTTAAGGTCAAATCACCCCATTAACGGATGTGCCAAGCCACAGCCATAATTCCCTAAACAGAAGCAAGGACCTCAGCCATCTGTGTCCGAGGACCTCGGCCACCTGCGTGCACGCTGCGCAGGAGGGCAGGACAAGGTGGGAAGAATGGGGCTGGTTCTCATTGGGAAGAGCGGAGGGTGCCGGGGATCCCACATGTAGCACACTCCTGGGCTGGGCAGACCTGGATATAAACACAAATAAGCCACCGAGCCCTTAGTGCTGCACAGGCCCCATCGATGGCACGCTGCAGATACAGCAACAGCGGCAACGATCAGAAATGGCAGCAAATCTAGCCGTCGGCAGGTTCCTGTGCTAGCCATCATCTCCATCTCGCATTCAAGGCTCTCTACAGCCAACTTTGACCGCTTCTTTGCATAAAAGTAGCTGTAAGGGCCTGTGGGCATTTGCCTCAACAAGGCCCGGCGCAGTGCAAGAACAAGGTATCAGCATCATCTCAACGGCTTTATGGTAGACAGTTCCAATGAACGACCATCAGCCAGCGGGCATCCTATCAATCAATAAATATGGCTGGCACGAAGCCAGTTGCTAAAGCAGATCATGTTAGAGACGGTCTAACTTTGTACAGCCTTGATAAAAACTAGTCCAAAAGAAATGGCCCCTTTCCGGGCATTGCTGCTTGGTGGGCTGTTTGTGTCATCCCACAGAGGCTGTTCTCAGGGCCTTCTGAAGGCCTCTGATGGTGTCCATCATGGCTTCTAAACGGCAACCAGCATAAAGCCCAAGTATATGGACGCAGGGGAAAACAGAGAGTGTCATTGCTCTTCTTACCAGGAACAGGTACAGAAGCATGTTGCAGCACACGGATCTGTGCAACAGTCCTGGACAGCGAAAACAGAGGTCTCTGAAACGTGAGCACCTCGCCATTTTCAAAAGAGAGCCACTTTTGAATGTGAAATGTCCCCAGTCCTGTTATGCTGACAGCCCGAGGCTGGAAAAAGAAGAGAAGGGCAAGCATTTGCAGGTTGAAAAACAGAGTGAGGACTTGTGAGAGCTTGCAAGGGGGGTGCCTCGTGCCCTGCCGTCTCCTGGTGCAGAACACTTTTGCACACCTCAGCCAGATTTTTGTTCCTGTATTTATATATTGCATATCTGTAACATATATATTTTACGTTACTCTTTTTAGATACATATTTTACGTTACTCTTTTTTACATTTGATTATTTATGCTGGGACCCCTGAAGACATCTGGGCGAGGGGAGGGGTAGGCTAGGATCCCACCTTTCTCTGCAGGAGCTGTTGCCGAACACACTTAGACACGCTGCTCCAAATAGCAACGACATCTGGAAAGCAACGGAAAGACACGTCAAGCTCTAAGTCAGCCAGATCACGGCCCATCGGCACATCTGTAGGCAAGGAGAGAGCCGATGCAAGTGCGCTCCAACGTGCCCCACAGGATAAATCCATCTGTGACACAGGCCGAATCTTTGACTGGCCTCAGCCTTCTTCCAACAGCACATCTTTCCCTTCAGAGCCAGATCCCCGAGTGTGACCCACTGCGCAGGGAAACCTGTCCGGGGGACTTGCACCACGGCACCAGGAGGGTGCTGCACGCGCCGGACTCCGCGGGGCTCAGGGTGTCCCTAGGGGCCTCCCGCGCAGGGAGGAACCCCGCTTCCCACAACGATGCGTGCCGTCCACCTTGTCTGCAGTGATGCTCGTCAGAGAGCTCCCAAAGGCCTTACCGTTAACGGAAAGCTTCTTGAGGGTGGGAAACGTGACCGTGCTGCAGCCGTCAACCTTGCTGCAGAGCTCGATGTTGGTGATCAGCGCTTCCAGGTTTGTCATGTTCTTGCTTTGGGTCAGCACGTGAGGCTGCCAGGGAAGGATTTTGATGGCTCCTACTGGGAAACACCCCCTCTCCGATGGCCTCGCCTGTGCTTCGCCAAACAGCTGTCCCACCGCCTGTCTCCTCTGCCTCTCTGAGGTACAGGAGAGACTTCTCGCGTCCCCTGCATCCGAGGGCTCGCCGAGGCCTCGCAGGGAAGTGAAGGGAGGGTCTGGGGCACGGGGTTATGATGAGGAGGGGCTCTGTGACACGGGCTGAGGTCACAGAGGGACACCCCACGTGACCCCCACGCCCACTGACCCGGCCAGGTTTGGTCCTGCACTGAGAAGGGGGCTGCTCCCTAAAACACACACCCAATCCTCACTCCCCGAGGAGGGTGTGTGACAGGGAGACCCTCCGAGGTGTCACCAAATGACAGAAGCGGGGCACAGAATCACACAATCTGTTGGCGATAGAAACTGGAATGTGATTTGTTTCCTCTGGCTTGTTCCTTCAGCACAAATCCCATGTTGATTGAATTAGTCCCACTTCTGCTGCTGCATCCCAGCTGATGGAGATTACAGCTGTTCCTCCCTTCAGTCTGACCTCTCTCAAGAGGTCAGTAGAGAGATCAGACACGCTTCCTCCTTTTCACATTTTTCTTCTCTTCCCTCCTTACTTGCTGCTTATTCCGTAGAAGCCGCAAAAAGGGACTTCTCTCCCTTTATACAACTGAAAAATCTGAAAGACCTGTCCTGATATGTCATTAAAAAAGAATAAACGAGTTTCTTCTATAAAGCTGAACTTGGTTTTGCGTAGTATCCCCATGTTCCAGTAGCCACATTTTAAGGCATATCCTCTGACAGGAGCTGAACACTGACCAGCCATCTGTTATAAGATAAAACATTCTCTATATTCATTCTACCCTTCCTGACTGCTCACTCAGAATGTGCTAACCAGCACTAAGAATCTCGTGAGTACACTTACTTCAACTCATATGTTTCTTATTCCAATTTAGCTGCTCTAATTACATTTCAGTGAAAGTACCATGTTGTTCCTTTGACCCTCTACCCTGTCTCCACTACAAGAAAATGTCCATAACTCAGTAACTGAAATGCAGAGAACTTCTGCATATAGACTCTGCGTGCTGGTAGACACAGTCTGTTCTCAGAGAGAAAGAATCTTAGTGTCTCCTTATTCACAAACCTTTTCTTTAGCTCAATATTCAGTTTCCTTTGTATCATCGTCAGGTTGTTTGACATTTATTTATAATTTCCTAACTATCATAAGCTTTAGAGTGTCACTCCCCCCGACTTTCCCAAGGGTGCCATGCTATCTGATCAGATACTGTAATCTTTTCGGGTAACAAGGCGGGTCTCCATAATAGCAGTTGCACAAGAATTCTTGTTCCTTACCCATGTAACTCAAATGTCAAAACATTGAAACCCGGGTTAAGTTTGTTCCTAATTTTCCGGTTTAGAAACGCTAAACCATTTTTCTGTTTATCCCATTAGACTAATAACCTGTAAGGAATCATAGAATCATAGAATCTTTTAGGTTGGCAAAGACCTTTAAGATCATCCAGTCCAATCATTAACCAGCCATTAACACTACCAAGACCACCACTAAACCAGTTAAGGGTAGAGTAGCAATTTCATGTTTCCTGGCTTGGTGGCTGGATTATTTATAACGAAAATAAAAACTAGGAATCATTAAGATTGGAAAGGACCTCTAAGATCATCAGTCCAACCATCAACCCATCACCACCATACCCACTAATCCATGTCCCAGAGTGCCACGTCTACGCGCTTGTTGAACACTTCCAGGGATGGGGATTCCACCACCTCTCTGGGCAGCCTGTTCCAATGCTTGACCACCCCTTCTGTGAAGACATTTTTCCCAATATCCAATCTAAACCTCCCCTGATGCAGCTTGAGCCCATTTCCTCTCATCCTATCGCTAACTACTTGGGAGAAGAGACCAGCACCCACCTCACTACACCCTCCTTTCAGGTAGTTGTAGAGAGCGATAAGGTCTTCCCTCAGCCCCCTCTTCTCCAGGCTGAACACCCCCAGCTCCCTCAGCCGCTCCCCATCAGCCCTGTGCTCCAGACCCTTCCCCAGCTTCATTGCCCTTCTCTGAACACGCTCCAGCACCTCAATGTCCTTCCTGTAATGAAGGGCCCAAAACTGGACACAGTATTCCAGGTGCAGCCTCACCAGTGCCGAGCACAGGGGAATAATTGCCTCCCTGCTCCTGCTGGCCACACTATTCCTGACACAAGCCAGGATGCTGTTGGCCTTCTTGGCCACCTGGGCACACTGCTGGCTCATGTTCAGCCGCTGTCGACCAGCACCCCCAGGTCCTTTTCAGCCAGGCAGCTTCCCAGCCACTCTTCCCCAAGCCTGCAGCGCTGCATGGGGTTGTTGTGACCGAAGTGCAGGACCCGGCATTTGGCCTTGTTAAACCTCATACAGTTGGCCTCGGCCCATCGATCCAGCCTGTCCAGGTCCCTCTGCAGGGACATCCTACCCTCCAGCAGATCGACACTCCCACCCAACTTGGTGTCATCTGCAAACTTACTGAGGCTGGCTGCACTCAATCCCCTCATCCAGATCGTTGATAAAGATATTACACAAGACTGGCCCCAAAACAGAGCCCTGGGGAACACTGCTCGTGACTTAAGAAAAATTCAACAATGTCATCAAAATACTAGCAGAAGCCACCAGTTTGCAGTCCCGGTTAAAATCTCTCCATGTATCCACAGGAGATACACAAAAGAGGAAATGAAGACAATTTCTCTCACCTATCTCCTCTGAAGTGGACATGGTTTAGTGGTGGACTTGCAAGTGTTAAGGTTAACAGTTGGACTCGATGGTCTTAGTCTTTTCCAACCTAAATGATTCCATGATTCAATTCAGATCACGCACTGGTTGAGGTGGGCAGGGACCTCTGGAGGCCATCTGGTCCAACCCCCCTGCTCAAGCAGGGCCACCTCTTTTTTACCGAGTAAAACTGTGGCGCCTACAGGCATAAAGGACATCCCATTTCCCTCCCCCCAGTGCAGTACTGAGTATTGCCACCATGACACAGATATATCGCTTTATCTCTGTGCACGGTTAATGGAATTGTAGATTTTCTTTGAAGAATTAAAGATCAGTTTCACTGTCTGAAAATCCTGTATGTGGTATCTGGAGGCAGGAACAGGTGGCAGAGGGAATTCCAGCTGGCCTGGCTCTAGCTGGTAGTTTGTCATCTGGCAGTGCTCCCCCAAGTAGGGACCTCTCACACAACGCTTCAGCTCCCTTTTCCTACAGCCCAGCTGTTTCATGTTCAAATTTGCCCGCTTGCTGTCCCTGGCAGCTATGCCACAGCTTGCTCGCCCGTGGTGCGGTGAGTTCTTCTTGTTCAAAAAGCAGGACAGAAACAGTTCCTTGGGAAATGGATGGCGTTTCAGGGGCTCCCCCAGGAGGGAAACCTCTCGCAAACCACGTTCCCCTCCCACACCTTCAGCTTGAGTATACGCTCTTTCTTTAACACGTTTATTTTATCCAGAAGCGGGGCCCAGATCCCAGGAGATGACTGAGGGATCACAAAGCTGTGCATGCATCTCCTGCTGCTTGGAGAAGAGCTTCAGGTGGAACGGGTCTTCCTGAAGGCAGTGTCTCTGGAGGCCAAATGTCCTGGCTCGCGGAGGAGCTAGCTGCAGCCAGGGCTTTAGATGAACTTCAGGCTTTAGTAGGAGGGCTTGGTTGGGTGAATGTAGCTGAACAAGGCGTGTGCCCTGTCATGCTGCTTCTCAGGGAAGTAAAGGCAGAGCTTGTCCAGGAGATGACCTGGCCAGAATTTATTGTCGTTTGTCTTTTGCATCTTATTCCTCTGAAGATGCCTGTGGAAAAAAAAAGGGGGGGGGGGGGGGGGGAAATGGAAGAAAAAAAAAAATGAGAGGGAATAGCATGCTTTACAGAGATAAATTCTAGGCAGTTTCACTGCTTCTCTTAGTAAGGGCAAAAGTGAGCCTGACAAGAACCAGCTCTCCGGGCTTCCAGGCCCCGGGAAGCTCTGCCAGACGTGTGCAGACCACGTTGGTCCTTATTAGACATGACTGACACTGGAAATGCCAGCTTGGGAAGCTATCTTACGAGCTGGTACGTTGCCCATCACTGCAGTATCTAAGCACTTTAACTGAGATAAACAAAGAAGATTGAGCTCTGCTTTGCAATGTTTTTTTCTCTTCAGAAGCTTCTCCAGCCATCCAAAGCTCAGCTCTTCAGGACTGCCTGTCTTCCACAAGAATGAACATTCTCTGAGGGGATTTCAGACAAGCGTTGGGTCGGGCTGAGGAGTTTTGTCACCTCTGTAGTTCAGAGCACAGAGCTAGTCCCAGCTAGTCTGCGGAGCTCCTGCCAGGCACCACAAAGTGTTCACCAGCACCACTACAGCCCAATGACTTAGCTAAAACACAGGAGTGGCCGTGTAGCTGAGGAGAGGATCTGCCTCTTTGCTGTCGCTTGCTGCTCCCTTGCAGCCTCCTAATGGTTCACTCCGGTGCCTTGGTACTGCCTCTGACACCGTGGGGACTGAGCGCAGAGGGGCGATGCACAGCGGGGCAGCAGGAGGGCACTGATCTTAAGCCCTCTCTTGAACAAACCTGTTTTCCGCCTCCTTGGTCTGGCTTCCAGATGCAGTTCCTGATCTGGAGGTGCTTCCAGGGGATGGAGCATCAGCACGTCCTGTGCTGTAGTATCCCCCGGGCTGCCTGATCTTCCTTATGTCTTCTCCCTCCTTGATGATCTTGTCTCCTGGATGCAGCAGGCCTGTTGGCAAAGTGCACAGGGGAAACAGTCATGCCTCGCCTTGGGATCAGGAGCTCAGATGTTGTAGGCGTGGCAGTCTTCAGCTGAGCCACAGCCATGTCTGCTCCTGGCTATGGACCTGCTGATCCCGACTAGGGTCTGACCTCCCGGCTTGACTTTGGACCTGCCCCATCACCACAAAGTTGCCTCGTGAGCTGCACTCTTGGTTGAACCTGACTACCGCCCCAGGGGCAATGGGACAGGGCCCTGGCTGATCTGCAGCACCCTTTGATATCTCAGCCCTGCTCTGGCCCTGCCGAAGATTTTGCTGATCCAAACCGGCAGCATCCACCATGGCTCTCCGAGGGCTGCAAACACGCTCCATTGGCAGCACCCCCTGGCACCAGCCATGCTTCTGGGCTTGGGAAGAGATGTGACCTTGCCAGATTTAGCGCGCTCGCATCAGGCCCCTGGTCTTTGCCTTACCTTTCTGCAGCGTTGGCTCAGTGATGTGAACGTTGCGCTCTCTGCACAGCTTGGAGCTCTCCAGGTAGCTCACGAGGGCACGCCTGCGATATCGGTCAACCAGTTCTCCCAAGTTGGCCTGCACAGTTGACGGCAGGCAGTGCTCATCCACGGGGCCATCCCCAGATCTCACCATCCGGCACTTTTCTTTCCGTTCTATCGGGCTGTCTTTGCTCTGCAAGTAAAGGGCACGTCCCGATTAGCATTCGCTGAGGCCCTGGAGTCGCTGCCTTCCCTTCAGAGAAGCTACAGGCAGGGATTCATCTCAGAAGTGCGTGCAAACGGGAGTCGGCACCCTTCAATGGGATTGCAGGGACAGGCACTCCTCTGGGAATGCAATTCCCACCCAGAGCTGGGTCCTCAGACAGATACTCCCTGGAGGGCTTAGCAGAAGAGCAGCACACCAGCCACAGGTGCCTCAGATAAAAAGTGTCTTGCAGTCACCTTCTCCTTTCTGATCGTGTCAGGGAGCCAGAGGGTCTCCCCATAGCCCGTGACTGTGGGGCAGCACGTTGGCAAGAGGAGGGAGCCCTGGCTTCTGCCAGAGTTCCTCCAGCCCAAGATGCTCCAAAGAAAACATATGGGAGTGAGTGAATGAGTGAGTCACTGTTCTATTTCCATCGGACCGTCTTGCACTGGGCCGCACCACTGACCAGGACAAAGCGCTTATCAGCACCTGAAGGGACAAATCCCAGTCTGGTGGATAGGTCGACTAGATGATCAGACGACAACGCCTTCCCCAGACATAGAAACTGTTTCACCTTCTCCTCCTCCTCCTCCTTCTTGCCAGCTACCCAGAAAAAGTGTTTCTCTCACCGGAGTGTTCTGAAGCCAAACAAATTGCCATTTGAGGCGGCTTGTAGCACCTCAGCTGCAAGGCACCATGTGGTCAAGGGACTACTGAGAAGCTCATACAATAACCCCTTGCCCTTCCCTCTACTGCTGCGCTGTCCTCTAAACCACCCCACGCTCGCCAAGGCATGCAGGTGCTCTTGTTCTCCTGCCACATACACAGTACCTTCTCCCACCGTCTCCTCTCTCTTGAGAGTTTTCCAGCCTCTTCCATCTCATCGCAGCTCAGACGTCGTCGTTCTGGCTCGGTGTTGACTGGTGGGACTTCCAACTGTATTAACTTTCTTTTGGGCGTGGTAGGAGGATGAGGCTTCATCCATTTGGCTGTGCCCCCAGCAGAAGGTGGACAAGTGGCAGTTCTGCAGGTGGCTTTCTGCAACTGAGCTTCTGCACCTGCCATAGATTAAAAACGCCCAAACAAAAAGCCCAGAGAAGCCACGTTAGAGCGTAGCAGAAAGGAACATCTGATCCATGATTAAGACAAAGGGGTTTGGCATGTTGTGCTGACTGGAACGCCCAACAGAGCTTACGAAAGAATAAGCTCTTCTGAATCGGTGTTTTCCAGCTGACACCAACAGCTGGAGAACGGGTCTGCTTTGATTGGGCTGGCTGATGAATGCTAACAAGCCAAATCCAGTACAGGATGTTAAACCGCAGGGTTCAGACCGTGGTCCCAACCTGAAAGACTGGATACGCTGTTCTCCTGCAAGTGGGCTGACTATGGGATTGCCCATCCCCCGGATCCCTCAGCTCTTCCCTAGAAGTCTCCTTCTGGCCACTCTGCTCTAGGACAACGGTCTCAAGAAGCCGTGTTCTGGACCCGCTTTGGCATTTCCTGCCTGTATAGAGATGCTTTCCCAACGCAGTGCTCTCCTCTCACCTGTCTTGCTCTCTTGGGATTGTCCTTTCCTCATTTCCAGCCACTGCTTTTGACAGTCAGTCAAATCTTCGGGGCTTATCAAATTCCCCGGTTTTGAGGAAGTCAAGAAGACGACCACGTCCTCCAGATCGTTGTCGCTGATGGGAACTTTGGTCTGGCAACCAAAACAGAAAATGACAGCGGGATTACCAAAAGATCAAGGCTTGCCCCAGAGTGGGAGGGGTGAGCTTTGCTGTTGCTCCCGACGCTTTTGCAGGGAAGCATGGCACAAAGGCAACCTGCTGAGGTTTCCTGATGGCCCTGATATTTTGGCTCGGACTAGAGTATCAGTTAACATCTGAACTGCTAAACCCTAATAAACCTGAACGTGCTCTTCACAGCTCTGTCATGCTGCAGCCTGTGGAAAGTTGAGGCCCAGTGGGAGCCGTGCTGTGCAAACATGGACTGAAAGGCAGTGAGTGCAGCGTAGGCCGGGGAGGTGGAGGAGCCTGGTGGCGGAAAGACCAAGTATCAACACCAGGAAACTCAATGCCAGTTCAGGGTCTACAGCAGGATCCCAACAGCCTCATGGTGTGAGCACTGACTGTCTTCCAGGTCTGTGAGGCAATGGGTTTCTTCACTCCCTCCTGGGACTTGCTCTAGGTGCCTCTCTGCAGCTTTCCCTTCCCTTTGCCCTTCAGCTTTTCACAGGTTGGTGGGAGCCATTCTAGGAGAGTACGGCAAGCGAAAGCGTACCTTGCTGAAGCTCTTCCATTTGCTCTGGGTTGGCATGCAGGAAAACAGGGCAGAGTTACAGCTGTTCATTATTTTTTCTGTTCCCTACGTACCTCCTTGATGACTTTGATGAAGTCTGCTCTCTTGATCTTCCTCCCCTCCATACCAGCCTTCCTGAATACGTCCACCATCTTCAGCTTCTGTTTGTGTAGGAGGTTATGCAGCGTGACAAGAGCCTGGGGGTATGGCGCGCAAACAAGGGGAATGCCACCCTTCTTCCAGGACTGGCTGCTCTTTGGTGGTGAGCGCTGAAAAGGATTAGAAAATACCCCGAGGTCACCGTTATCCAGGATCACCATGCCCGTCAATGCGGCATCAGCTGGGGCAAAGCAGCGTCACTACCGATTTCACAGCAGACGCCATTTCCCACGCCATTCCCGTACTTACGTCCGGGCTGTCAGCCATGGGCGATCTGACAGCAGCCGCCCTGTCTGCTCTGCGTCCCTTTATTCTTTCCCAGCATCTTCCTTCTTGATTGCTGAGGAAAGGTTTGCGACTCAGCCATTTTTCAATGTCCCCAAAACGATCCAGCTCCGTTCGAAACTGCCTTCTCGCCTGAACCCAAGCCTCCACCGTCTGTAGTCCCTCTGCTGTGTCGGAGGTGGTCTCTGGGGAGCTGAGGCTATCTTCCTCCTCCTGGGGCAGCTGCAAGACGGACAAATGACAGAAATCTGTGGCCTGACTTGGATTCAAAAAGGGAGAAGCTGGTCTTGGCACAGGTGGAGCAAGAATAATGTGACATCTGGATTTGGATGGCCCACACCTACTTGCTTTCAGTTTAAAGGCAAAAGTTGGATACATATTTCTCCAACGGTGTCATTGGAAACTATGCTCCAAGACCGCTTCTGGCTTGATGTCAGTCAAACCCTCGATCACACCCTCACTGCTCACACTGGTGCTTTACACAACAACAGATGCGCTTCTTGCGGAATCGAGAGCTGGGGTCAGGTGGGCATGGTGGTTTCCAAAGATGGCAGTCAGCCCATCACAGAACAGCGTGGAAACACACGTGGCAGGACGTGGTCAAAAGTGGTGGCCTCCATGCTTGCAGTGGGCAGGGGCCTGCGTTTCTGACGTGCTTCTGGCTCAACAGGGAGAGGTGGGGTGGAGACAGGGCCATCAGGAAACCATAAACAAACGTGTCGGCCATTTTGCGTATGAAGAACGGCCGGAGTGCTCTCCGTGCCACTTGGAGAGACAGCTCTCTCCCTCCGTGCCACCGGCTGGAACCGGCCGAAGCCAATGTGACTGGCAGAGCTCCTGCTCGAGCTCCAGAGCCAGTGCCTGGGCAGAGGCGGCCTGCTTTCCAGGGACAGAGCAGGCCCACTGATGCCCTCACCCTGGCCGGCTGCTCATTTTGCCCCTTGGACTCTACTGGCAATTCCTCCCTCACAGCAGTGAGCAGGCGAGAATGAAAGCCACAGCCACCCGCCCTGCTGTCTGGAGGGAGCAATGCTGCTGGGGCTTGGAGGCCTTCCCAACTCAGTGCCACCCCAACCGGAAAAAGGCTGCTCTCTTGATCCTCCCGTACCTGGGCCCTCCGCATCGTCTCGCTTTCTCTCCCAGCTTGCTCTTGAGGCAGTTCTGGCAAGGTGACCCTTCCTTCTTCTCTGCTCTCTTCTTTCTCCTTCCTTTTGGCCATGGATGCCTCCAGTTTTCTTCTGTCGTTCAGCCCAAATACAGACCGTCTTTTCTACAGGAACCCAGAAATGCAATAGCAGCGGTTTAGTCGCATCTGTCTTGTCTTTTTTTTTCTTTTTTTTCCCAAGAATGCTCTTCTCTCTCCCATCTTCCCCTTTGTCCCCAGTTTCTGTCAACAGACAGTTCTTACAGATGCAACCAGAAAGCCCTTCTGTTTTGACCAATGAACTAAGTCATCAAAGAGCTACTTTTTGAAAAGGGCTACAGTTCCTCTTCTGAGGTGAACAACACCCAAAATAGGTAACTGAATGGGAAAATGAGCCACAGTAAGAGATCGCCTCAGAATCAGTATCTGCGGGTTTGGGTTTTTTTTTTTTTTTACGTACCTATTTCTCCTAAGATATCCCCACTAGGTTTTCTACAATCAAGTGACACAACAATTGCCTCAATCCATATTACGTACCCGTCCTGTCTGCCTGCGTTCTTCAGAAGTAGGCGATGGCAATTCAGGGCTCTCCAAAGGAGGTCCTTTGTGCTGCCTTCCTTCTGTGCCTGCACGTTGCGGCAACAGTCTGAAAATACACACCGGGGTGAGTCGGTATGAGTGCAGGAAGGGTTTCTTCTCCAGCCTGCGCTCACGCTGCTCACCTCCTTCGGCAGCAGAGTGAGCTCTCTGCACCCAGTTGTCTTCCCGTCCACAGAGACAGGGATAACCCTGAGCTGTAACGCTCAGGTGTGCCACCAAGGACACCAAGGAGACGAGCTTCTTCCATAAGGAAGGCTCCAGGACACGCAGCGTGATGCGGCCCTCTTGGTGGAACAACGAGCGGATTTGCATCCTCTGCAACGACAGGCACCTGGAGATACTGGTGTCCCCCTCCTGGCCATTACACTGGCCACTGCAAAGCCGTCCCCAATACTGTGGGACTTCCCATCCAGCAAGGAAATGCACTGTGTGGTGGCGGCTGTTAACGGCCCTTCTGAGTTAATACAAACACTGGGTCCAAAGGAAACTGGGGAACAGGTTTCTCAGGGAGCTTGGGCAGTCTCTGTCCCTGAAGGCTTTGAAGACGAGAGTGGATAAAGTCCTGAGCAACCTGGTGTGACCTCAGCTCATAGCTGACTCTGCTCGGAGCAGCTGGTTGGACTAGGACCTCCCGAGAGCCCTTCCAACCTCTGTTATTGTTTGAGCCTCAGCTCATACACTTCAGCTCTGTTTTCCTACAGCCCAGCTGTTTCTTTTTAATATTTGCCCTCTTGCTGTCCCTGGCAGCTATGCCACAGCTTGCTCGCCCGTGGTGTGGTGAGTTCTTCTTGTTCAAAAAGCAGGACAGAAACAGTTCCTTGGGAAATGGATGGCGTTTCAGGAGCTCCCCCAGGAGGGAAACCTCTCGCAAACCACGTTCCCCTCCCACACCTTCAGCTTGAGTATACGCTCTTTCTTTAACACGTTTATTTTATCCAGAAGCGGGGCCCAGATCCCAGGAGATGACTGAGGGATCACAAAGCTGTGCATGCATCTCCTGCTGCTTGGAGAAGAGCTTCAGGTGGAACGGGTCTTCCTGAAGGCAGTGTCTCTGGAGGTGAAGTGCCCTGACCTCCCACCATCCCACTGAGGCCCTCACCCTGGCCGGCTGCTCTTTATTTTTGTTTGTGATTTCGGAATGGAGGATATGGACGATCGCACTGCTGCCGGAAGTGTGGGGAGGGAAAGTAGCCGCTGTCAGTGGTTTCACCTCGATGTAAGTTTTCGTGATAACGACACCAAAATACAGACAGTCACTGGCGCTTTTGGCTGCATTGCACCCACGCAACACAACCCGGGATCAAGCACATCACTTGCATCAAACAGCCAGGTAAAACCGATTCTGAATAAAAAGGTCTTCATGTATAAACTGTTGGTTGAGAGTGCAGTCTCACTAAAGCCTTTTCTTTACATTTAAGCATGAATTACATTGACGTAAGGCCTACACGCCACCTTAAAAAAATGTTTTGGTGAACAACAGCTGCTGTGAATCGCTTCTGCATTTAGCTGGGGTACAGAGCTAGGAGAGCGGCAGGGAATTGCCTGAATCCGCCGGTGCCGGTTAAATTTAAGGCGAACGTCGGCGCCACGCCCGCCCCGCCGTGCTGGCGAGGGCGCTTTGCGCGGGAGCGCTGCGCACGGCCCGCAGCGGCGCGTGCCGGGAGGGCGAGCCCCGCCCCTCCGTTTGCACACGGCCCCTTGCCCCGTAGCGCCCAGCGGGGGCGGCGCAGGGTGAGGGGGTGGGGGCTGCCCCGCTCTCCCGCGGCCTCAGGGCCGGGTCCGGTTCCTCACCTCCTGCCGGGGCTTGGCGCCGCCCAGCCCCCGCCTGTGCCCTCCGGCTCGGGTTGTGGGCCGCTTTTATCCCTTGGCGGGGCGCGTTGTCTTTTCCAGGGTGGTGGTGCTGGGCAGGGGTTCCTGTGTTCTGCGTTTCTCGTGGAAGGGCCGAGCTTGGCCGCGCACTGAGGCCGGGCGGGTTTGTGGAGGCCTCGCTAAGGGGGAGCTCGGTTCCCTGCGTGGTCCAGGGCCAGCCCCCTACTTGGAAAGGCATTTTCCATGCCCTTAGGTGTGGATGCATCGCACTTCCACCGGTGGTGGGGAAGGCTTGTCTTCGGAGTCTGGCTCGCAGTGCTGAGGGTTAAAGGCTTAATCAAAACGTGGGTGAACAGAAAATACCTGGAGAGTGGTCTCTTTCTGTAATACTTGTTCACATTGCAGAGGAAAACAAGCCAAGCTTGGAGGTGTTTTCCAAAGGCAATAGCTCAGCTTTGGGTGGAAGTGACATAAATGTGGAGAACGTCTTCTTAGGGTCCTTTGAAAATCCCTTAGGCCGGGTGCCAGTTGGCATTTCAGAGCATCGCTTTCAAATGCTCAAGTTTCATATAAATAGGCACACAGTATCTTATTAATTAATTATAAATTACTGTGTACTGCAGCCTTGGGGGAGGTCTGTGCTGGTGTGAAAATTCAAGAATCTGATATTGGTGATTATTAGATGAACTATCCTGTTTCCTTAAAATTACGGGGTTTGTTTGAACAGATTAATTGTGTAGGAAGTGTTTGTAGGTTCAGGTATTGACTGCTTAAAGCTGAATAGCTGTGGTCTGGGCTTGCGTGCGCTCGCGAGTGGTGGTCATATATGCATTAATGCAGATGTTTTATTAACAGACAGAAGAGTATCTGCAAAATGGCAACTGCTCAGAAGCAAAGGAATTGTGTGGTATGATTTTCTTGTGTATTTTGGCACAGCATATTATTTGAAACGGAAAAACTGGTGAATTTTAGCTGAAATAGTGCACCCAGGTGCTCTTTAATATTTCTTCACTTGAAAATTATGGGCTAATTCAATCTTTTAACTATGAATAAGATGCTTAGTAGCAAAATAGTTTGAGTCTGAACTTTGTGGTCATACACTTGGTAGAAATCAGCTGTGTCCTAAAAACATAATAGCACCAAGTGTTAAGCATATGCTTAACTTTATAAATGCCAAAAGTCATACTTTTTAGTTAAAACATTAAGCAGGCATCGGCCCAGATTGTAGACTGTACAGGTTTGTTGTTGTGGACAGAAATTAGTTCTTTTCTTTCTCTTAACTTTCAGAGTGCAGTTGCATTTCCTAACAAAATATCTACTGAGCAGCAATCCCTGATGCTAGTGAAGAGGCTTCTGGCAGTAGCAGTATCCTGCATTACGTATCTGAGAGGAATCTTTCCTGAAAGTGCCTATGGAACAAGATGCATGGATGGTAACAGGCTGTTTTCATGATTCTTTGCGAAATCTATTGTTACAGGATTGCTGTGAAGTTAATCAGTGGTTTTTAAAGCCCCTTGGTCTTCTTGATTAAAGCTAATAGCCATTTTCAATGACTGTAATGGAAACTTCACTAATACAATCATCACTGAATTTTGTTAAAGAGAGCGGTGATGCTAACTCAGCAATTAAAACTGTTCTGACAGCCTGTCAGTAATGTTAATTTTAGTCTGTTTTTGATATATACTTTTAGGGAATGAACTTCACTTTCTTAGCAATGTAGCTGCATTTTGTCCTAAGTAAATATGCATGTATATATTCTTTTTTTGAGATGTCTCTGTCAAAATTCTGAGGGAAGACAAAAACTGCCCTGGCTCTACTCAGCTGGTGAAATGGTATGTTAATTACCGTGCATATATAACACTTCCATAGCATGTCAATTCTGAAAGATACCTTTCTGGTTGGTTGCAAATGCAAAGAAAAATTTTCCCTTGCTGTGAGTGAACAACTGCCCAGGCAGTGCTTTTAGTGCATGGTATTGCTATGCTGACAATTTTTTTTTTTTTAAATGGAAAATCAAATTGTGTGTGTTTTGGAAAAGATCTAATTGACTTGTACAGTTGTGTTTCTAGAAAGGCTTACAACTTTGTGCTTAATAGAGCACAAATCTTTGTTTACAGAGTGATTATACTTTACATTTAGTTCCTGTGGGTCTATATGAGTGCTCAAGGTGCATGCAAGTGCAAAAATCTAACCAGTAGTTCCTCTCTAGTTGAATAGGAGATGCAGCGTTACGATTTTCCATCTTGTATTCAAAGGTCTTGCTCTCAGACCTGTATAAGAAAGTGGTACTGTTGGCCTGTATATTCAAAGGCAGAATTGTACCTGCAAATGATAGTCTGTCCGCTTGCACATTCCCCTAGTTGAGTGTAAGTATGTCACTTGGGACTAGAGGTACTTAGTTTGATTTTCTTTGTGTTCACAATATCTGCAAGATGTGTTCATGGCTGCTCTCCTTGCTTCTTGTTACTTCTATAAAGGCCATCTTTGTTCTTTTCGCAGTTTTACCAGTTGTAATACAAGGTAAGGCATTGGAAGTGATGCTGCGTTCAGCAGAGGGGGTTTGCACATGCTGTCAGTGTTGAGGTGTTCAGAGACGTAGGACTGAGTTCTGGTGCTAAAGGTGTAACTAGTTATCCGTGCTTTGTCCATGTGCTGTCACTGAGAGAGGGGGAAAAAAGGCTTCCTTGCTGTAACCTGGAATTTCTTAATTGATCTCTGGTGGTAGAGGAAGCTCAAGTGGCACCGAGTGCATTTCACCTTACCCTCACGCATCAAACATTAGCAAGGGCAGTGGTGTGACAGCCTGTGGATGCTGACAAGGAAAAACTCCCTGGGTTTTGTGTGAAGGGTGTGTGCTACCTGTTTGGAGTTTACAGGTGAGTAGCCTCTCTTAACTCAGCATCATGTACACACCAAAACCACTTTTTGCTTGCTGACTATATTCAAAAATGTTAGGAAAAAAATAAGGGTAAGTTTTGGTTCACTATTTGACTGTTGTTTGCATGTTACATAAAAAGCAACTTGCAATAACATAACTCTTGTGCTTCAGAGATGTTGGTGTTCAGCTGAAGTACGTATAAACTGATGATTGAATATGTGTGTTAGAAGGTGTTTGAAAATGGTAGCTGTACAGTTGCATTATATTTTTACTTATATTTACTTACAGATTATATTTTTACTTATTCTGCAAAGAGGTTAGGATGATTTAGGGTGTTACAAAGATAGTTGTTGCTTGTATGACTACTAATAAAAAGACAGGATAATGGGATAAGTATTCTTTATTGCTCTAATACTGAGAAGGCTAAACACAGGAATTTCATTTTTTGGAGCTATTTAGTCAGAAGCGAAGCAAATGGAAATTAGTAGTAGATGGACAATATTATTTGATTTTTTGCAGGATGTTAGGATGCTATGATGCCTTGCAGAAGAAATATGTAAGTCTTCCAGTATCATTTAGCTATTTCAAATGTATTTAAACTCATGTATGTAAGTCCGTTAGCTGCCAGCATAGTTACAGGATTTTCTGGATAGGGAATAGCTGTGCTTTAGTATGTTAAAACAGTTAGCTGCAGTGTGGGATGCACAGACATTTCAGCATAATATTCGTTGTAAACAGAAACACTTGAAGGCAGGGATACTTAGGAATTTTCTTCTGCCAGTTGAGTAAGTCCTTTCTTAAACAGATAAGGAGTTAAGTGTATGAAGAAGTTTCTCTTCAGACAGGCCCATAGTTGTCTATATTGGTTTCCAGAGCTAGAGAAACAAAACAGCTTGGTAAGCAGAAATGGGCTATGGAATACATTTAATGTTCTTTTTCTTTAATTATATTTCTGACAGCTAAGAATGATTGTCCTAGCAGTAAGTATCTTTGAAAAGTAAGATACACATTTTTTTAAGGTAGGTGCTTAGATATGCATACGGTTCTTACTGTTTCCTCTCTTTACTTTGAAAATACAGGTCTATACCCATCCAGAAGATCCTCAGGTAAACCTAGACTATTTTACTGGATGAGTAACGATAGTGTGGATATAGTGAAATGTGTATACAAGCGATAGTACTTAACATTTGCATTAATGCACATTAAAAAAAAAGATATCTTAAAATACCACATGTAAGAATCACTAGAGCTAATCAGAATTGCCACAGTGAACTGCCTTTGAATATCTAGTGTCAGGTTATTCCCAGGCCAGTACAAGAAACCCAAAGTGTCGTTGCAGAGTTAAATGCCTGTAAAGAGGTATCGTCCTAACTCTGCATAACAAATTTATGGAACTTCTTTGGGGAAAGGGCAGTATATTTTAACTAACCACTGGGTGTCACCATGTCTCTGTTGTGTGTGTGAAACATTTTCATAGTGATTAAAATTTGAATATTTTGTTCTAAAAGCTTAAGCTGATGTTTCATAATATTTTATTGTGGTGATTCCTGGAAAATAATGTAGATCTTCATTTTTACTCGATGACAATTATATACATTAATACCATTAATTGTTACAGCATTAGAAAGCTGTATTCAATACATGTAAGTGCGTCAGACCGGAGTTGGGCTATCGTTATTTTCTTTAAATGCAGAGTTAATAGACTACTAGACAGAAGCAGCAGCAGTAGTAGTTTGCTTGACACTTTGCTTGACACAAGCTGATAGTTTAATAATTAGTGGATTTGTTTGCAGACAATTACAGAATGTTACCACTTCAAATTCAAGTATACCCACAATGGGCCACTCCTGGATTTCAGCAGGTACTGTCACTGTGACTTTATTCTGCTGTGTGGTTTTACAGTCCATTGCATACATCTGCATGTAAAAACTTTGGATTTTATCTGTTTGGTGTTTCCTTTTTTAATTCTGTATCTTAAGACTAATTTTATCAACATATACTATTAGCGTAGGTTTATTCTTAAAATATAATGAATCATTTTGTCAGATTATGGTCATAGTTTTAAATATCCACTCAAAAGATGATTCTTAGTGTCAGAGTCCAATACTCTCTGACCAGGTTCTTGAAGGTATTCCATGCGCGGAGGGTGAAAT
Source organism: Pelecanus crispus (assembly GCF_030463565.1). NCBI lineage: Eukaryota > Metazoa > Chordata > Aves > Pelecaniformes > Pelecanidae > Pelecanus > Pelecanus crispus. Next base: position 1,675,441 of record NC_134664.1, read on the forward strand.
GTTTAATATGAGATTTACTTATCTGAAGATACTTGATGTTGCATGTGATTTCTCATTTAGGAGAGATGATATAAAATACACTGAAAACGCAATGCAAATGTAAGCTACACTTAGCAAAGCATAGCTATTGCAATACACAGTTCAATCACAATACCAATGTGATTCCCATTACTGGTCTCTATAATATGCTCACTGTTGTGACGCTGGGCGTCACGGGGAAGGAATATGTGGGTTTGAAGCCAGCTCCAGCCCATTGCTCTCTTTGGAATTCTTTTGTTAGTTGTTTCGTTTTTATACTCTTTGGGCTGAGCCACATATTCATCCCTCCATACTGGTCTGGCTAACTCAAGGAGACATTCACACACTTTTCATGAACTCGGGGAGAAACATTTACACCACCAGTTGTTCCACTCAACTGTGATAATAGTTGATTTACTGATGGTAGCTATTTATCTAAAATGAAGGCCACACTCGGGTCCCCTGCATGCTGAGATAAAGCCAACTTTCTTTGCAACAGCTGTGGTCCGTGACACCCTGCGTTATTCCCTGAGCTTCATGGGCACATCACCCTTGCCCATCTCCACTGAGCCGCCTTCTGTTGTAGGGGTTCACTGGTCAGTCACAGCTGCAAGGAAGTGGCTTATTTTAAGACAAGTAATTGAAAAGTAGCAAGTTTGTACTTCTCCCAGGTTTCCTCCTACATAAAATGCTTTTTAAATTAAAAAAAAAAAAAAAAAAAAAAAAAGCTGCAGACCTGGGTCTTTTGGGCTGAGTTGAGCTACTTACCTCTGAAGAGGTTGTAAGTCATGTAAAACACACTGGTGGAAGGGGATGTGACCCTCGGCCACACCAGGTTGCCTTAGTGTATTAGCATAAATTCACGGCAGACTAATTTGAAATGGGCCTCCTTTTCTGTCACCCCGTGGGGAAGGAGAGCACCATCTGCAGCGGGGTGAGACATTTGAAACCGCTGCAGTTAAGGGTGTGCTTCCAAAAGACAGGGTTGCCCAATCAAATAGCTCAGGGTTGCTTGCATTGCGCTGGCTGTTCAGGTCCTTAGTATGAGGAATTGCAGTGCTTGTGATCTCAGACCTCAGGCAATAAATGTGATGTCTGCTTCTGACATTCATAGAGTCTGTTAAGCAGTTGTCCATCTTAATACTAGAAACAGCTTACTCTGTATAAAAGGAATCTGAATACTTTGTCCATTTTTAGTAAGAATAAAAGGAATGATTCTACAGTCACCTGTGCAGACACCAAGAAAGCAAGTCTCCTCCTCATTCGCAAGATTTATGTTCTGATGCAAAACCTGAGTCCGTTACCAGATGATGTTTGTCTGACTATGAAGCTGTTCTATTATGATGAAGGTAGTATTTCCATATTTCCTTGACTGATCAGCTGTGTTCAGACATGGGGAAAACAATTCAAAAATATTTTAATGTATAATCTTTATGGTTGCTGGGACCTGTTAAATTGTGTTATTCTGTATGTGTCTGTTTCTCATGACAATTTCTAAAATCCAAGGGGAACAGATTTGATCTCACTAGGAACACAATCTTGTCACTGACTTCATTGGAGCGAGGATTTCAGTGTGTTTTAAAAACAAATGGAGTTTTCCTGAGTATGTTAGGATGTAATATGTTTGCCAGACTAGTTCTAGTTTGGATGACTATTTAAATGTTTGACACTAGCTCTGCTTTCAGAATGTATTGTTGCTTTTTAACAAAAAATCGGAGCTTCTACCTCATCTCTTCGCATATATAAACTGTTTCAAATAGCTTTAACTTGGGGTTTGCTTGTTGTGTAGGGGGAGAAAGAACTTCATTTATTACAAGTTGAATATTGATTATTCCCCTTCCAATTTTTTGTAGTAGCTCTTTGTATTTAAAGGGGAAGAGTCTTTTAGCGACATGAGTTAAAATTCATTTTACAAGAACATGTTTCATTCTGACACATTTAATGAATTCTCTTCTGCAGTTACACCATCTGATTACCAGCCTCCTGGTTTTAAGGAGGGTGAATGTGAGGGGATGATATTTGAGGGGGAGCCTATGTATCTTAATGTGGGTGAAGTGCCAACGCCTTTCCATATGCTGAAAGTTAAAGTTACAACTGAAAAACAACGAATGGAAAATGTTGATAAAGACATCCTAAAGCACGGAGAGACTAATGTGCCTCTGCAGGTGCTCAGAGTGGACAGAGATGATCCAGAAGCAGAGAACCAGGACACGAATGTAAGAGTACGAATGTTTTGTGTAGCTTGTTGAAATTTTTTGTGATTTATAGTCTAGAAAAGGGCTATTAATTATTTTACTGCATGTCATACTGTAACGTTAATAAAAAACTCTGTTTCCAGGTATAGTTAAGCAAGACAATATGTCTTCAATACGTTTTTGCTTTAATTTTACCGCTCCAGTTAGCAATCTGTCATTGTTAAAGCAGTATTGAACAAGCGCGTCAGCATAATGCCTGTCGGCAGCAGCATTGTTGTTAGTGATCTCTGCCAGACTGGAGAGGAGCAGCAGGGCGAGAAGCAGAGGGCAGCTTTGCCCTGTGGGTATAAGTGCCATTTATTCAGCTCTGGTTGCAGGATGCAGGTGAAATCTGCCTGGAGCTGTCCCATACCAGTCCTAAGCTAGCTGCTGCAGCCAGAGAGTATTGACTGGCAATAAGTTTTGTACAGCAGCATGCATACAGCTAGTGATGCCACAGCTAAAGTTAAAACAAACTTGATTCTGCATTGGGATTTTTCCCTGGGGAAATCTGCCTAGAACAAAATCACAAAGCAAAGTTTGCTGAAGGCGTGAGTGTGTGACAGACTTGTGCGTCCTGCTGATGCTAGAGTGCCCGAGCCAGCTCTTGGGAGTCTGCTAGTTGCAGGCTTCAGCAATTGTAGGCATATATTTCTGGGGTAAGTTGAGGCAGGCAGCAAATACCTTTAGTCATGTTAGAATGTGCAAATGTGTGCTGATCTATACTGGCCATAGGTGAGAAGGAGGCGGAGCTTCAAGGCTTCTGGCCCCACCTCCTCAACCAGCATTGCTCCCGAGGCCTGTAGGTGATGTGATGGCCCTCTAGATCTGCACATGCCCCTGAACTGCTCTCACAGGCGATGGGAAGGTGGTAATTGATGCACTGATAGTGTTCTTTAATATCTGTTGTTACAATTTTAGTATTTTATACAGATGTTTTTCTTGGTAGTTGAATTAAACGTGTGCTTGCATTAGTAATGCTGAGCTAGCCGGTACGTCCCATGTCAGATTCAATTATTTCAATACAATTTGTTCCACTGAGAATCCATCTAATAAGCTCTGGCCCTAAGCATCTGAGTGCAAACCCTCTTCCTTACTTATCTGCAGTGAGTGATAATAGACTTTTTCTTAATCTAGGCAGATCCTGTCTTGGATAATAAAGTGGAAGAGAGGAATAATGTAAATATTTCAGAAGCTCAAGGTAACTTATGTATATTTTTCAAGTCTCTTCAGTTTGTGCTTCTCCTTCTTGATGCTACTAAAATGAAAACTCAGTTTTCTGACCTAGACCGCTGTATTCAAATTTACATTCTGTTTTCTTCACATAGATCGCTATGCCTTTCTTTTCTGTTGTGGCTTTGTTCTGTAAAGCACCTGGTTAGCACATGCACATTTTCATGTTTCCGATCTAAAATTCTGATCTTCTGTTCATTTTATCAAATAAGCTAAATTGAAATTTAATTTAGAAGTAAATTTTGTTGTTTGATTTTATTGTTGTTGTTGTTACTATGTGTTAATATATTTAATTTCCACATAAAGCTTGCAGAGGTATCGTGCTCTTGAGTTCATTATTGCAGACTTGGGAAGCAGAATTCTCCATGGAAAAAAAAGGTCCAGGTCTGTTTTTGTTTAAATCACAGCTGTTTGGACTGTTTCTGCACAGATTCAGCCGCTAAATGAGTTTAGTAGAAATACCACTTTTAGCCACCTTTTTTTCCTGAAGGTCTGACTACGGTAGGACCACAGTGTGATTCTACAATCCATACATGCTTCAGTCTGTGGTTGTGGAGGAATCGAGCCCATTGGGGCTTGTGTACACAGAACAGTTTTTATGTTGTGGTAGACTGAATGATAGCCATGTAAAAATACCTGCCTGCATGGTGCATGTTCTTCTGTACAAAGGAAGTTGTTCATTACTGTGGTTTGCTATTCCTGATACAATCAGTACTTCATCTTAAAATATGTTTTGTTTTATGAATGATTGTATGATTATGTCTGTGCTGCTGGCTGTTTTAGTGCCTTCTCCAGCTGCTTGCTTTCACAGCTTACTCTGGACCTGTGTGCCCTTTTCTCTTACTGTGTATGTGGATCATTTTGATAATTGCAGATGAAATTTTTAACTTTAGTTTTAATAGGTACAAGTTTTAGCAAAGCATTTTTGTTAGTATGAATCTGAGCAAACTGAGTTTCCTCAAGTAAAATCCGAACACCATAAAATCTGTCAATGTAAAACTATGCAAACAATGTGAGTAGCAGCAAAAAGCCAATTCCAGGTGGAAGCCTATAAGGCAGCATTTCTCAAGAAGGTACCAAAACCATTTGGTTTTTTTAAATAAAAAGTTTCATATAACAACTTCAATAAGGAATTGATCTGAGAATTCTGCAGAGAATATAAATGAAGTTTTATGTTTTGGAAACACTCTGAGGACTCTTAACACTGCAAAGCAAAACTGCCTTCTCCCTTGTTATCAAATAAACAATTACGCCCTTCCCGCTGTGCAGGACATCAGGAAGTACCTGCTCATCCTTTCTGATGAAAAGCAGCAGCACCTGTCTTGTTGAATTTTTCCGAGCCTTTATAAATAGATAGTTTCTGCACTGTTTGCTTACAATTGTATAAATGTCCTCCACTGTAAGCTCTGAATGCAGAAGTGGCAATAAAATAACTGTCCTGGCTACACCAGCCTGACCGCAGCTGCTACCAGAAACACATCCTGGAAGAGCTCCACTGTTTGTGGTTTTTTGGTTTTTTTTTTTTCTTAATCGGTGCTCCAAGATGTGGACCCAGACTGTCTCCAGTTCAAAACATGAGACAGCAACCTCTGTTCTCAGGGATCTCTGTGAGCAGAAACTTCCCTTTAAGATTTTAGAGAAACTAAGGGGAAAAGCAGATGATGATTTATCTCCAGATGCCCCAAGATAGCCCAGGGGCTCAAAGATTGAACTTTGCTACCAAACGAACTGAAGAATGAATTGCTGCTTGTTGATCTGCTCATCTTGGAGAGGCTATACAGGAAGCATCCAGACAATACTGGTACCCATTTGCTGTACACAGAGCATTTCAAATATAGCAAAAAAAGATCAAAAGAGGAAATAAGTGCACTTTTTGGAAGAAGATTAAGTAGAGATGATGTAGATGAGTATACTCAGAAATGCTCTGATATGCTCATGTAAAATAGGGTAGCTAAAGGAACACCGTTCTAGAGACTGTGAAGTAAAAACCCAAGCTTTATGACCAAAATCAGCAGGGGGGAATGGGAACAATACAGAGTTTATTTGGCTGAGAAGCTTATGTAAAATGCTTTTTTTCCTGTAGCAGAGGCTTCTGTGGAGGTAATGAATGTATGGCACTCGTAGAAGAAATGCCCATTAGTGTTGCTGCTTGTTCTGTTCACTCTTCTTAATGCATTTTCCTAAAGTTGCATCTGCTTTGAAATATAACTCTGGCTCTGCAGACTTCAGAAATGCCGATTTTCTGTAAAAACTTCCAGACATGTTGCTTTCCACATAACTATAAAAGCAGCAACTGTGTCAGTATTGAGGCTTTTGGTCCTCCAAATCTGAACAAGACTCAGAGCTTGTTGAGGCTACCGTGGTGCCTGAGTGCTTGCGGAGGCAGCTGGAGAAAGCAAGTTGAGCCTAGAATTTATTTTTTTTAAATGGGTTGGAGTGTCCTGTCATTAAGCCCAACACTGAACAGGCTGCACTGTGTATTTAAATAGTGTCATTAATGTCTTTTTTTTCAGAAATAAAATGTACAGCTTTGCAAAAACAGCTAACACTTCCATGCTGGTCAAAAATAATCATGCAAATGTGTAGGAAACAGCATGTGTAGGTCAGTGGTTTTATCTTGGTGATGCTAGTAGGCTGCAGGACTGGAATAACCACATAAAGCTGTATCTGGTGCTTTTAGAAATTTATAGACGTTCCAAAACCATATAGAAATGCAGCAAATTGATTGTCTTATGGAGTTGGCATAATGTTTTATTTACAGGAACTACAAGACATAGGAAAGTGCATTTGTCACCCTGAAATTCTTCAGTCATTTCCACAGCTGAAGCACAGTCATCTTTAACCAGTTCATGCTTGTTATCTGTATCCTAGAAAAAAACCCAGCATGGATTGGAAACAACAACAAAAAAAATCTCCAGAACGGACTGCTTATTCTTCGTGGCCTATTCATGTGGCCGCAGGCAGTGACAAGGGGAACCGTAGCTACAGGAACTGCAGCCAAAGCTGCTCGGTTGTGTGGCTGGGTTACAAAATGGGAGCCGTCTGCTGGCAGCAGGCTCAGAATATGCAGAAGCTGTGCCGGAGTGGCCCCGCAGTGCTGTTTGCCCGCTCTGCAGTGCAAAACGGGCTCGTGAGGCTTTTTACTTGGAAGCAAATCCCAACGTAGAGGAGCCTTTAGCAGTACAGTGTATGAACGAGTTTGGGGATCAAGCCCAGTGTTCCAGAGAGCCTGTGTGTAAATCTGTACTACTTAGCATAAGCATCTCTTAAGTGCCTGTGATAGGAAATTGCTGAATTAAAGATGTAAGAGAGTGCAATGCTTGGTGGAGTTAAGGACTTGCTTGCACATAGAGAATTAGAGCCCTTTATGAAGCAGCTGTTTGCTAGATTTATAATGTGCAGTATTTATATATATAATGTGCTGGATTTATAATGTTCCTTGTGGCAAAACATCAGTGTTAAGAGGCTGGTAGTGTGTTGTCCACAGTGTGCTTTATTATTTAACAACTCTTTTATAGAACCAAATTTAACTTGTGAAGAGGATGAAATTACAAAGGCTGGAGGGAACCAGAATCTGTATGTTTCTAATCCTCAGGTATGAAAACTGCACTCTGTCGTCTTAGACTTTTACTAGAGCTTTTGTGAAGCTTCTTTCCTACTTTGAGCGATTAGTAGGTCATCTGCTAAAGGTTTATGTACCACAGGCAGTATTTTTAGCAATAAAATGCATTTACATTTTACTTTCCAATGTTTTACAAAAATGATTAATATTCTAAGGCAGTCAAAAGTAGTAACAAAAGGCTGTTTCCCTGTGATACAGTCTTCAAATCAAACAGATGGTCTGACTGATATTAAGATAACTGGGAATGTAGTTTCTGTGCTTATGAACTGCCATAACTAAACATTCTGCCTAATAGAAATTCCTCTGCTAGTTCTGACAGACCAAAACTTGATTAAAGGTTGATTAAAAATTAAAATGCAGGTTTATTACTCAGACTTAAAACTCGGGTTATATTCCCTGCATACAGCAAAATGGTATCATTTAAACGTGGAGGACTACTTCAAACAGAGGTCCTTAAGATTTCTCAAAACCGAATAGCCCTAGGTAACTGTGAGTGACTTACTGTATAAAAATAACTGATGCTTTGATCTGTCAGGGCTCTTTGACACATTCAGCTGTAAATACTGCTGTTGACTTCAATGGGTATACTCCCATATTTAAATTTTAGCTGAAGCGCTGTGGCGAGCAGAGCCAGAGCGCTTTGCACGCTACAGCACTGAACCTTGCTGTAGCCTCTGATATGTATTTTTTACTGCTGTCACAAGGCAACTTCTATTTTCTGATTTTTAGGTCGCTCATTTGGCAAGTAAGACGTCTGAACTTAATGTGTCAGAGAGCAGGACAAGAAGTGGAAAGATATTTCAAAGCAGCACTGTTAGTATCGTTTTTTCTCTAGTTCTGTTCTTTCTATTTCTGTTTTTCTTTAAGTCAAACAGTGAATAAAATTCCTAAGCTTTAATGCATTTCATGTTGACATAATGAAATTCTCATTGCTTCTAAAATTCCCATTAACTTCAACACATTTAGATTCTTAGTGTCAAAAAAAAAGTCTGTTCCAAAGAGTTAAAAGCTGAATGTCGATATAGTTAACACAGGTTGAGAAAGATTCATTAGGATTGGTTTATATTTTCTTGAGAATGCATTTAGCCAAATCCCCTGCTGGTTTAATCCATTGTTGATAGGAATGTGTGCCAGGAGAGATCCCCAGCCCAGTGTACCATATGCTTGCTAGTGATTTTACTTGGCAAACATGAGGCCAAAATTCTAACCTCAGATCTATGACTCATTCATACCAAGAAAAATCTGTTACTTCTTTGCTTAATCACATTGCAGCACATGTCTTGTAGTTGGTGCTGCCTGTGGGGAGCCGAATTCCTCCAGCCTTGCATAGGTTGAGTAGAAGTTGTCTTCAGGGCGGAATTTGGCCTTTGGGGCTGGTGTTGGGTGCCCTCGTCTGCCTGCTGCTGCCTTTACCAGCTGAGCTGGGCAGCTTCAGCTTCATGAGGCTCTGGGGGACCTTCACAAGGCCTCAACACCTCTCTTACTTGTGACTGTTCAGGGTTACTGGTAGGTTCTTCTCAGAAAAACCTGTGGGGTGAATACTACCATTCTAGTAAATAAGTAACTGCTCTTCATCTGCAGTCAGGAGGGGAAATTACGTGTCAAGGCCAAGGAAAAATGTACCCTTCCAGTCCCCACTCAAAGCTCTTCATTAATTTTTAGTACAGATTAGGGAACGATAGTTGTGTAAGGATTCATAATGTGCAGCTTAATCGTTGCCAGTAGTTTTCTCCTTAACTAATAGTTGCCTTATTTCTATAAGGGCTGATGGAAATCAAGCTTGGGAGCATGCAAAATTCATTCCTCAGCAGAATCTTCTAAAGAAATCCAGAAGAGAAATTGGTCTGTGTCTTAAAAATATCTGTGTATGAAAGCTGCATGTGAAAAGGGCTATCAGAGTTTGCAACAAATTTGTGGAGATGTTAAGTTCAGAATATAGAACTAGTAGATCCAGTCTTTTTGTAAAGTGCTGCTTACCACAGAATAGAATTTTTTTACAGGGTCATATGCAGGTTTTTTTATGTTATTCACTGATGTGAAGAAGAAAAAAGAACATAATTCTGCATGCTATCACCATATCTTTCTTTTAAAAAAAAGTTTTGTTAATGAACTTAATACTAGAATTTAAACAAAACACAGTTGCCTTAAATAATCAAAAGCATGGCAGAGCTAAAGGCTAAATTCTTGTATTTTTGTACGTGTGCGAGTTAGAAATAATTGGATTAAACTCAGTAAGGTGGGCCTGTGTGGTGCTGAGCCCGCTCTCCCGTTGGTACAGGGCGCGCTGCTGTTGCGCAGAGCCCTCCTGGTGCAGCCTGGCTCCGCGCTGCCTGCAGCGGGGCCACCGCATCGGCTCCCAGCTGCTCATGGAATTGGACTTGGTGTGTTGCCTCTGTGGAGGGAACAGCCTTTAGTACGTTCGCTTGAAGCTGTGACACGTGGGATTCCTGCTGTTGCAGCATAAGTACATCCCAGCCCTCCTTCAGTAATTTGGAGGTTGTGGTTCAGCCCTAGCCAGCAGCTCAGCACCACACAGCCGCTCGCTCACTGCCCCTGCCCCGATGGGATGGGGGAGAGAGTTGGAGGACTGAGAGTGAGAAACACTCCTGGGCTGAGATAAGAACAGTTTAATAATTGAAATAAAGTAAAATAGTAATGATAATAATAACAATATGATGATAATATCCAAAGCAAGTGATGCCCAATGCAATTGCTTACCACCTGCCGACCGATGCCCAGCCAGTCCCCGAGCAGCGATCGCTGCTCCCCGGCCAACCCCCCCAGTTTCTATACTGCTCATGACGCTGTATGGTATGGAATGGCCCTTGGGGCAGTTGGGATCAACTATTCTGGCTGTGCCCCCTCCCAGCTTCTTGTGCACCCAGCAGAGCATGGGAAGCTGAAAAGTCCTTGACTGGCATAAGCAGTACTTAGCAACAACTAAAAACATCAGCGTGTTATCAACATTCTTCTCCTACTAAATCCAAAACACAGCACTATGCCTGCTACTAGGAAGAAAATTAACTCTATCCCAGCCGAAACCAGGACAGAGGGTCAGTTCTGCCAGAAAAGAGCATCCAGGTGTTACTCCAGGCTTACCCCTCTGGGCAGGGACCAGGTAGTAGCAAGGTCAGGCCAGCTGCTCCAGGCGCAGCTCTGGGTGCATCACCCAGCTGTCCTGGGTGGGCTTGTCCCGTGACAAACTCGCTAACGCCACGGAGCAGGCCGCGGTCTGTGCAGTGTGGCCACCTGTAACGCAATATTAATTTTCCCTTGGCAGGTTCATCACTTTGAACCCTCATCTAGTCAGGATGTGCTGCCAAAAAGGAGAAAGATCAGCGAACCAAAGGAGCAGTTTTAGATACTCATCTCCCTGCTGTTTGTTTACAGAGTTCTTCTCCCCACCACTTCCGTTTTGTTGTTTAACGTGAATGTTCACATTTAAATAGGGGTCTTTTAGGGATCTTTTCTGTTTTACTTGTTAAAATGGAGCATATTTTAAGGAAAGAAAATCTGTCAAGAAGCCCAGCTGAAGAAATCGGAACTTATTTTTTGGAGGAGGTCGTACCCCATCAGGGAAGCCAGAAGGTACCTGGCTACTGATGTAACTGAGAAAACTTCTGTAACAAGGGTGACTTGGGGGGTTGACTCCCCGCTCACAATGCGCTTAAATCCCGATGGTGACTGTGTAACGCTCGTTACCCACAACACAAGGTGTCACACTCACTTTGGGCTGTATTTCAGAGCTGAGGAGCTCCTTGTCCAGAAGCTGTCGCAGAGGCACAAACCCCCTCGAGCCTTGGGTTAATTTCCAGAGCTTTACGGAGCAGGTTCAGGAGGGCTGCGTTGTTGCTTACAGCAATATCACATTTTTGGCTTTTGCTACTGGGGCAGTTGGGGGGGGGCTTGATTCTTTGCACTTCTTCCGGACTGAAGGCACCAGACTCGAGTGAAAACCAAGCGTTCTTCACACCTTCAATGACATATTTCATGCCAAATGCAGGAATTTCTGTACAGCTGTGATGAGATGTGTAATGACAAATGAAGTATTAGTCTGTGGCAGGCATCTCTTATAACGGTGCGAGGTTATTTGAAGAAGAAACTTCTAAGTATGTAAAATGATTAATTGCAGAAGTTGGATGTGGTGCCCTTTCTTTTTCTAACGAAACATTGTTAATTTTTCCCGTGCTGTAAATGAACTGGAGCAAAGCTGTTTTGCGTGGCGAAGAGCCGCTGCTAGTTTTAGGTGGGGGTAGCTGAACGTTTCTGGATATTTTTGCCTTTCAAATTGCGAATGTCTTTTTACCGTTCCTCAATTAAAACAACGTTAACACTGAGTGGCTGTGTGATTCTTCACCGCGTGGGCTGGAGCACGTTTGGGGGGGCCCTTCGTGACAGGCGGGCAGTGCTGGGGAGCTCTCGCTCCGTGGGCTGTGGCTGCTCGCTCCGCTTCCAGCCGTGCGGGGGGGGCTGCAAATTTAGGAACGACAACAACAAAAAAGCAGCTGAAGCGGGGTTTGGGGGTGGAAGCCGGCGGCCGCGGGGCGCGCGTTTCTCTCCGGTTCCTCGCCCCGCACCGGATCCCTGGGATCCGACCGGCGACGGGGGAGGAGGAGAGAAGGAGGAGGAGGAGGGAGGAGAGGAGGAGGAGAGAAGGAGGAGGAGGGGGAGGAGGAGGAGAGGAGGAGAGAGGAGAGGAGGAGGAGGAGGAGGAGGAGGAGAGGAGGAGGAGGAGAGGAGGAGGAGGAGGAGGGGAGGGGAGGAGAGGAGAGGAGAGGAGGAGGAGGAGGAGGAGGAGGAAGAGGAGGAGGAAGAGGAGGAGGAGAGGAGAAGGAGAGGGAGAGGGAGAGGAGGAGGGGAGGAGAGGAGGAGGAGGAGGAGGAGGGGGAGGAGGGAGGAGAGGAGGAGGAGGAGAGAAGGAGGAGGGGGGGGGGGAGGAGAGGAGAGGAGAGGAGGAGGAGGAGGAGGAGGAGAGGGAGAGGGAGAGGGAGAGGGAGAGGAGGAGGGGAGGAGAGGAGGAGGAGGAGGGGGAGGAGGGAGGAGAGGAGGAGGAGGAGGAGGAGAGAAGGAGGAGGAGGAGGGGGAGGGGAGGAGAGGAGGAGAGGGAGAGGGAGAGGAGGAGGGGAGGAGAGGAGGAGGAGGAGGAGAGAAGGAGAGGAAGAGGAGGAGGAGGAGGAGGAGGAGGGGGGGGGGGGGGTCCCCCCGCCGGCCCGGCCGCGCTCATTGGCGGCTCCCGGCCGCGCGGGCTCCCATTTGCCGGCGCCGCGCCCCGCGTTACCGGAGCCCAGGAAGCCGCCGGGCCGCTCCCGCCTCCCCCGGCCCCACCAGGAAGCTTTTCCTCTCCCCGGCCCTAAAGTTGGATCGCGGGGAAAGGAGCGGGGGAGGTCTGGGAGGGACCCGCCGAGCAGGGGTAAGAGCGGCGGGGCCGGGGGGGCGGCGAGCCCTGGAACCCCGTGCGGGGGGGGGGGGGTCCCCTTGCAAGGGGGGGCCGTGCTCTCGTTACTGCTGCGTGGGGTTTAGGGTGCGAGCGGGAGGGTTGGGGCCGGCGGCGCGGACCCCGGGGTGCGGCTCGGTCACCCCGGTAAGAGGGAGCGTGAGCCGCCGCAGGGAGCTTGCCCAGGTGCGGACGGATGCAGGTGCCCTTCCTGCATCGCCCCGCGACGCTGCCGCGGGGCCCGGGCCCCTCTGGGTGCGGGGCCTCGTCTCGGGTGCGTGTGCGGCCGGGAGGGCCCCGGGGCGAAGGCACTCTGCGTGGCCCAGATCTGCCGTCCTCTCCCTGAATGCGCAACCCTCTCGAGCACGTCAGCAGGTGACAGGCGGCCGCTCCCTGTCAGTGACTCTTGTACAGCCATCCTGGGCAGGGTGAGCCAAAAATTCCTAGGTAGAAAGGGCTTGCGCCCCTTGTCCTTGTCCATGCCTCCCTGGAGCCTGGGGCTTGGGGCTTAGCACCGTCGTAGTCTGTCGTGTTTAGAAACAGGGCGGACCTTGGTTCTCTGTGTGCCCAGCCAGAGGGGGAGATGACGACGCTAACGCACCGAGGACGGCGTGCTGAGGCGGGAAGGAACTTGGACAAGAAGCCCAACGGCGAGGAAGATGCGGCTGCAGACGCGGACCTGAATGACGGTGATCCCAACGACTCCAAAGATATCCGCCTCACGCTCATGGAGGAGGTGCTGCTCCTGGGGCTGAAGGACAAGGAGGTAAGGCGGGCGTCTCCGATGGCGGAGCTGCAGCGGTGCCTTGGTGTACCTGGAGGTGAGGCTCTCAGTGAGCAGCAGAAGGGATCGTACGAGTTCCTCTGAGTCCTCTTCAACAAAGCCAGCCGGCTTAGCTCAAACCACCGTCATCTGTAGCTTCAAGTGAGCTGTGGAGATCGCTTGCAAGTGCTGTCCCAGCAGCTCTGCCACTGTAAGAAGTGGCTGGAGGCGAGGGGCGCCTTACGGCATTGTGCTGCCACCATTTGCAAGGCCAAGGCTGGTTGCTTCTTTGCCAGGGTCAAAGACGTGGGGTAAAAGGAGCCTCATCTTGTGCATCAGATGGTAAATGTCCTCTTCCCTAGCCCAAGTGCCCTTTCGTATCTGAAACCATCAGCTGAAACACAGTGACACTCTCAGCACTGTTTCCACTTTGTGAAAAATTGATGTGAAAAACGGTAGGGGCAGGTTTTGAGAGAAGAGGGCAAGGCGAGAGAAGGCAGCTGGGCCGGGAGCTGAAAGCAGGTGCAGGATGGGTCTGAACACAGCGATGGCGAAGGAGGTAGGAGCCACGTCTCTGTTTTCAGGCCGGTAATTTCCTCAGCTGGGCAGGAATGGCATCCTGCAGCTCCAGGCTGGGGGCAGTGGGACTGGATGGGGATCTCTTTGCCGGGCGCTCGTCTCGCCCATGTGTGCCGCTTTAATGGCTTTCCTTGGCAGCAGTGGACAAATGTCAGAAGGAGTTATTTTCACGGGGTTGTTCTCCACTGGAAAGCGACCCTGGTCAAACAATGGTTTTGTGCTTATCAGCCGGTCAGAACTCATTTCTCAACTCTGCCTGGAACAGGCGGTGGGGAAAGGAGAACACATCCTCGTTGATTCTCTGGGCTGCTTGGCTCTTATCCGCTGTGTCAGCGTGCCTTGTCTTCTTTAATGCGTGCATCATCTTGATCTCTTTGGGGGAGTCTGGTGCTGCTATTCCTGTCAAGCAGATGGGGAAATCGAGACCAGGGGAAGCTAGCCAGTTGCCCAAGGTGCTTCTTGGGATGATAATGGCAGAGGAGAGGCTTAAACACAGGTTTTTCAGCTCCAGGAGCACTCTTCCCATGAGCCTGTCTCCCACCCTGAGGAAAGGAGATGCTGCGGTTGTCAAAGCTGCGGTAGATGGGCCACCTCTTCATCTGTTTCTCTGGGTTGAAATTAAGCCCCTGTGAGGTGCCTGAACTTTTCCATAGGGCCCTGCTGCTGCCGAGCAGTCTGAGCTGGTGCGTTGCTCTCGCGTAGCCCTGCTCGGCCGCGGCTTCTGACGTGGACCACGCTCGCAGATCCGGCAGGGGAGAGCTGTGGGTTGTGTGAGGGACAGAGGCCTGTAGCTGTCCTGTTTAACGAACCCCGATAAGATCTAGGACTTGCTGAGTCAAATAGGAAGTAACAGGAGAGCAGGGCTATAGAGAGAACTCCATGCAAATAATTTTGGAGCAAATATTTGAGAGCAGCCTAGGAGTGTGGCATGGTCTGCTTTCTTCCTGGGTTATGTTTAATGTTCTTGGCTTGGTTAATGTATTCCTGGGAATGATCCTTCAGCCACCAGGAAGCTAGGAGAGCACAACAGATATAAAAAAACTTGTCACTTTTTTTTTTTTTTTTTTTTTTCTCCTTTTCATCCTGTCCTTCCGCATTCCTCCATCTCAGAAGGAAGACCAGAGGCAGCAGTAGCCTGGCCATGAACGGGGCTCCCAGGCATTGGGTTTTCCCAGCTCTGTTGTTCACTCATGGTTGGATGACTGGAAAAAAATAAGACAATTTTAGCCAAATCCAATGAGCTCACAGTGTGATTTCATTTTTTTGAGTACGAGTCTGTCCGTCTAGGAGAAACTGGCTGCACACCGGCCTTGCATTTGTAACCACTCTGATTCCAGAAGCTGAAAGTGACCCAGGATCTTTTGGATTGTTTGATTTCAGATCCCTTAAAATTTTCTAGGGGTAATGTGTCTTCCAGCCCAGTGAGTTGAAACTTTGATCACCTCCACACCCTTTTCTGGCAAACTTGTTCCTAAAGGGCGCGTGCAAAAACCAGTGTATCCCCCATGGACGTAAATCAGCAGGGCAGGGGTGACAGGTTGCTTTGTCTTTCTCACAAGGAAATGAAGAAAGCAAATAAAGATTTTAATTTCTTTTATGGTTCTCTGTGCTACGCAAGCTGAGCAACCCGGTGGCCAGATGCACTGTATAAACAGACACGCTGGAGACAAGAGTTTACCCATATGGACTGTAAAAACTTCCATGTCGGGGAGCTGCATGTTCTCAGCCTTTTTTCCTTCGGAAAGGGGCTTGTTAGGTTGCTCTGTCTGCAGTCTCCTGGTAGCTTTTAGACCTGCCCTTTCTCTCCTCCCTCCCATTCCCTGCAGAGAAAGAGAGCAACAAAAGGGGAGTTAGGAGCGGGCCGTAGCATTTCTGGTGTATCGGCGTCCCCCTGCAGAGAAGTGCGTTGTGACTTTGCATCCTGCTTGGCTCACCCTTCCCTTGGGCCCATCTCAAACACCAGCGCCTGCCCCGTTCCCAGCCCCGCTGCCTGCCCGGAGCAGCCTCTCCCTGCAGCCCTGCCTGCTGTCCGCTTGCCCTGAATCCCAAAGGCTGCCGCTGTGCCACGATGCAGCACTCATCCGCTGGAACAACTGGGCTTTGTTCTAGTCGGGGATAAAAGACGAGTGGAAGAAGGGAAGGGAGAGGTCGCCTAGGCTGTCCCGTTGCTTCCAACCAGGGTCAGCTCTCTCCTGGGGAGCATCAGCTGAATGGTCTTAAACCTCAAGAGACAGAGGTTCCCTGCCTCCTCTCTCCAGGGGCGAACCGTTCCTGGCCTTTCTTGTCCGGATGGTTATTTCTTCCTGGTGCCAGCTCCAATCTCTCTGGCTACAATTTTAGTCCAGGACTCTGTTCCACGCACAGTGGAAGTGGGAACTGGCCATTCCCTTCCTTTCCGCTGCTGCCTTCTATGTGTCTGACCCCCCTTATCCTATTCTCCCTCCATCTTCTCTTCCCTGGACCAAAAACCCTGATTCAATTGCTGGTTCCTTGTGGGTCATATTTTCCAGACCTCTGCACCCTCTTGTTGCTTTTGCCAAATGCCTTAACGATTTTGGAGCTTGTGTTTCTCGGGATGAGGACCCCATCCCGTGGCGGGCTCAGAGAGCAGGGCTCGGGGCCGGGTGTGGAACGTGCCGAGTCTGAGCAGATACGGTCAGCAGCAGCCCCAGCGCTGCCCCGCTGCCGGGACCCGAACTGCTGCACCCCAGCCCCAAGGTGTCCGCGCTGGGGGGGAGGTGGGATGTATTTTCCCATTCTTCATCCCTGGCTGGAAATCTTCTCTTCCCTCGCAGAAGTCTTTCTTCATGGAAGGGGTGGTCAGGCATTGGAACAGGCTGCCCAGAGAGGTGGGGGAGTCCCCATCCTTGGAGGGGTTCAAAAAACGGGCAGAGGTGGCACTTGGGGACATGGTTTAGTCTGGTCTACCCTTGATTGGTTTAGTGTGGACTTGGTAATGTTAGGTTAATGGTTGGACTGGATGATCTTAAAGGTCTTTTCCAACCTCAACGATTTGATGATTCTACGCCTGTGGGCGGATTTGGGCGAGGGGGGTGATGAGGGTGGGGTGGGCGAGGGGCTGGGGAAGCTCCTGTGCCCTGTGCTGGGAGCGGGGGCTTGCCGTGGCCTGCGCCCTGTGAGACGGTGCTGTGGGTAGTGGGAAACTCTTCTTCGCAGGCCTGACGAGCAATTTCTTCGTGCAGCTAATTACTGCCAGGGCATACTTGGAGCTGGTGAGGTCTGTCTTCAAGGAGAAGAGCAGATTTCGCCTCCCGTTTCCCCTGGGCATGCCTGCGGCAGGCGCTGCGGCAGGGCAGAGCAGAGCTCACGATGCCGGGTGCAGCCCCACAGCAGCAGCAACGTCCTTCTGCGGCCAGGGGCTTGCCAGGGGAAAGGGCCCCGCTTTTCTCATTCTTGCTCGGATTTTTTACGATCCAGGGTTGGGCGCAGCTGCCTGGCCAGTGCTGGGGTGTGCTGGCTGGCTGTGGGTGCAGCAGGAAGGGCACGGCCTGAATTACTCGGTGTTTGCAGGGAGGCTTTGGGCAGGGAGGGGGTTATCTGGGACTGCCAGGCACTTTTCACCTGGTGAGGAAAGTCCCTTTCTCCCCTTGGCCTGGGAGGCAGAGCAGGGAGGCAGAGCTGTTAATGGGGGTTGGGGGAGTCGCCTGGGCAGGGGCCGAGCGGGGCGGGGGGCTCGGCAGAGCTCCCCTTCCCATCTCTCTTCTCCCCTTTCCGTCCGTTCTCTCTCTCTCCCAGGGCTACACCTCCTTCTGGAATGACTGCATCTCTTCAGGCCTGCGGGGCGGTATCCTCATCGAGCTGGCGCTGCGCGGCCGGATCTGCCTGGAGCCGCTCTCCATCAGGAAGAAGAAGCTGCTGGAGAGGAAGGTGAGGGTGCCACAGGCGCTGGGCTGGGGGCCCGACAGGCTCCAGGGCTGTGTCCAGCCCAGCCAAGCCCGCTGGCAGCGAGCTTTGCCGAAGCAGCGCAGCGCGCCGGGGCTGGCGCCGTTCCTTCAGGCGGGGAGCAGCGGGTCTGTACCCAGTCTTACGCCGTGTTTCCACTTTGCCCTTCCAGGTGCTCTTGAAGTCAGATGCGCCAACTGGTGATGTCTTGCTGGATGAGACCCTCCGACACATCAAGGCGACGGAGTCTGCAGAAACAGTGCAGACCTGGATAGAGCTGCTCACTGGTAGGGCCAGTTAGAGACGCCAT
This sequence comes from Pelecanus crispus, assembly GCF_030463565.1. Taxonomy (NCBI): domain Eukaryota; kingdom Metazoa; phylum Chordata; class Aves; order Pelecaniformes; family Pelecanidae; genus Pelecanus; species Pelecanus crispus. The sequence continues at coordinate 1,693,537 of NC_134664.1, forward strand.
CTCCCCAGCTCCCTCGGGGCCCGTCCCTGCCGCCTGTCCCCTCTCCATGGTTTGGCCATCCCCTTGCTTCACTGGAGACGGGCAGAATACTGACAGCAGAACAGGGGAAGGCCGAATGTGGGGACAGGGAACGGTTTTCTGGGTCTTTTTTGTTGGCAGCTTGGTGGAAGACTTGGACCTTGCTCCCTGTTGCCTTTTTTCATGATGAGTCTTCACTGAGTCTGGGGTCCAAGGTCCTGGGCAGAAGGGGCTTTCGAAAGGCATCTGCCCCGGAGTGCTGCACCGTGTGGCTGCTGGGAGCTTTGCCAGCTTGGACTGATGGGAAAAGCGGGTCAGAGTCAGGCCAAGGGGAGGAAGAGGGGTTCCTGTGACCGAGACTGCTGTCCGTGCAAGCACGGATGGTGCTGGGCTGGAAGCAGCCTGGGCGCGGGGGTTGGGTGGCAAAGCTGTCGCTGTCCCGGTGTTGAACGGGGTCTCCTCTCCTGCAGGGGAGACCTGGAACCCCTTCAAGCTGCAGTACCAGCTGAGGAACGTGCGCGAGCGCATCGCCAAGGCGCTGGTGGAGAAGGGCATCCTCACCACGGAGAAGCAGAACTTCCTGCTCTTCGACATGACCACCCACCCCATCAGCAACGCCACCGAGAAGCAGCGCTTGGTGAAGAAGCTGCAGGAGAGCGTGCTGGAGCGGTGGGTGAACGACCCCCACCGCATGGACCGCAGGACGCTGGCTCTCCTGGTGCTGGCCCACTCCTCAGACGTGCTGGAGAATGTTTTTGCCAGCCTGGCAGATGACAAGTACGATGTGGCAATGAACAGGACCAAGGACCTCCTCGATATGGACCCCGAGGTGGAAGCAGCCAAAGCCAGGGGCACAGAGATGATCTGGGCCGTCCTGGCAGCCTTCAATAAGTCCTAAAAAGCCCCTGAACCCCCCAAAGCAGGTGGGGGAGCCTCACTCCCTTGACACGAGGCCAAGGGTATTTGGGCACGGAGTTCCTGCAGCGGCGGGTGGGCTCAGTTTGGGGAGACCGGGGGGGTTTCGCTCTCCCCCTGGGCAGGGGTGGGAGGGTGAGAGCCCACCTGTGTAGGCAGGTCCCACACTCCGCCAAAGGCCAGTGCCTCCGGTAGCGGCAGCTCTTTGCTCCCCTTCCGTTGCCCCTTGCCCGTGGGCTTCCTTCTCTGGCCAGGGCAGGGCTGGGAGGTGGCAGAGCCCAGCCCTGCCTCTGCGTGCAGGAACCGAGCTGCTCAGGTGGGCCAAACCCCAGCAGAAAGGGGCCAAACCCCAGCAGCAATGGGGCTACGGAGCAGCCTGCGCTCCCAGCGCGCTCCCGGTGCCCAGGCTTGTCTGGCCGCCTCCGTGGCTCCCTCTTCCATGCACAGGTCTTGCCTTTGAGCTGCCTGGGCGGGGCAGATTCCTGTACGGAGCATGCCAAAGTCCTCCTGGGGTGGGACACGGGCAGGGCAGCGGGCACGTCCAGGGGTGTCCGGCGGCTGGGCCCACCCCACGTGCTGGCTGGCACGGGGCAGCCCAAAGCCCTCGGCGCGTGTCGCCATCGAGGAGCAGCTCTGCAAACACCGTGGAGCCCTGCCCCGGGCTGTGCCCCCCCCCTGGGCTGTGCCCCTGTTGCACACCCGCTCTTTCTAGTAAGAGGAAAAGTTAAACTGTGATTTCCCACCCCCCCAGCATCCCTCCCCCTTCTTCCACCACTTGAATCTCCTGCAGTTCATTTAAACACATTTCTCTGCAGCCTGAGGGAGTCCTGGGTATTTAAGTCTTGTCTGTAGCTGCGGTGGGCCCAGCTGCCCTTTCTGATAGTGGGTGTGCGTTTGAAGGGGTGCTGGCAGTGCTCTGGCGTGGCCGAGGGAGTCCTCTGGGCCCCCAGAGGTGCCAGTAGCACTTGTATCATGAACTCACTGGGTCTCAGCTGCTGCTCCCTACCTGCAGAGTGATGTCAGTCACCGTATCATCGATGCCACAGACGGTGGGATGGAGCACACCCTCGGCAAGTTCAGTTCGCAGACCACACCAAGCTGAGGGGTGCGGCTGACACGCCAGAAGGACGAGATGTCACCCAAAGGGACCTGGACAAGCTGGGGAGGGGGCCGGTGTGAACCTCGTGAGGTTCAACAAGGCCAAGTGCAAGGTCCTGCCCCTGGGACGGGGCAGCCCCCGCTATCAATGCAGGCTGGGGGTGAGGGGATGGAGAGCAGCCCTGCGGAGAAGGACTTGGGGGTGCTGGGGGATGAAAAGCTGGGCATGAGCAGGCAATGTGCGCTGGCAGCCCAGAAAGCCAAGCGTGTCCTGGGCTGCATCCCCAGTAGCGTGGGCAGCGGGGCGAGGGAGGGGATTCTGCCCCTCTGCTCCGCTCTGCTGAGACCCCCCCTGCAGCCCTGCGCCCAGCTCGGGGCCCTCAGCACAAGGACACGGAGCTGCTGGAGCGGGGCCAGAGGGGGCCACAGAAATGCCCCGAGGGCCGGAGCCCCTCTGCTGCGGGGCCAGGCTGGGGGGGCTGGGGGTGCTCAGCCTGGAGAGGAGGGGGCTGCGGGGAGGCCTGAGTGCGGCCTGGCAGGGCTGACAGGGGCTGCAGGAAGGGTGGGGGCAAGCTTTTTAGCAAGGCCTGTTGGGACAGGACAAGGAGTAATGGATTTAAACTAAAGGAGGGGAGATGACTGGATACGAGGAAGACGTTTTTTACAGTGAGGGTGGTGAGGCACTGGCACAGGTTGCCCAGAGAGGCGGTGGAGGCCCCATCCCTGGGAACATCCCAGGCCAGGCTGGACGGGGCTCTGAGCACCCTGGGCTGGTTAAAGCTGTCCCTGTCGCTGCAGGGGTGGGGCTGGGTGGGCTCTAAAGGTCCCTTCCCACCCAAAGCATTCCATGATTCCATGACTGTGTCTACGGGCGGCAGGCCGAGCGCCGTCCCCCGTCCTGCGTGGCCCAGGCCTGGGGGCACCGTGGGCTGCAGGTGCCTCCCGTCGGTGGCGCCAGCGCGGGGCCCCTTTGCCCCCCCGGGCCCGGCCCCCCCCGGCCCTCCGCCCGCCCCGGCTTCCGCGGGCTCTCCCATCCCCTTTGCACGTGGGTGCTGCAAGGGGTCCCCAAAATCCGTGGGTAGGGGCGGCCCCCTCCTCGCAGAGGCGCCTCTCCCCCGCCGTGCCCCGGTGGGGGCCGCTGCTACTGCCGGGGGCTGGGAGCGGGGGGTGAGGCAGCCGGGGAGGGGGGAGGAGCCGCGCCAGGCCCCCCCGGGCCCCCCCCGGGCCCTGCGCCGGTGGTTTCGCGCTGCTGCGGGTGCCCGACGCCCCAGCAGCTCCTCCAGCCCCGGCGGCACCGGGGGCGGCCGCGCTGCCCGGCCCCGGCCCCGGCCCCGCTAGGAGGGGGCGGGCAGCGCCGCGCTGGGCGGGGCCGGCGGGCTGCAGGCCACGCCCCTCTCCCCGCCCACTTTGTGCCGCCTCACTTCCCACTGGCCAAGTGGCCGCGCCAGCCGGGGCGGCCCCGCCCCACCACTCTCCCCGCGGGCGCTGGTTGGTCAGGTATGATGTCACCGCGGCCGCCTCCCTATGCTCATTGGGCAGCGCGCCTGTCCGTCAGCCAGCTGAGGCGTTAGGGGGCGGTGGCGGCCATTTTGGAGCAGAGCGCGGGGCCGAACGGAGCGGAGGGAGCGCGGAGGGAGAGCGGCGGGCGCCCCCCTCCCCCCCCGCCATGGCAGCCCCGCTCGGTACCGGCGCCCGCGCGGAGGAGACTGGGCAGGAGAAACAGGTGGGGAACCCCGGGGCGGGCCCGGTTGGCTCCTATTGGCTCGGCCGCACGTCGCTCTTCACAGGCCTGTGTGCGGATTGGTTGTTTCTGTTGTCCTTCTGATGAGTGTCGGTCTCTCATTGGCTATGGGGCTGGTGGGGGTTGGCCTTCCGGCAGGGCTGGTGGAATAGCTCGATCTCCATGGGGGTGCGTGGGGGCTTGTGGGATATTGGGGGGGGGCTCCTGGGTGCTGGGGAACATTGGGATGGGGGGGTCCTGGGGCGGGCGGGGGGCGGCCCGCGGGGGTGTCCGGCCGGGGGCTGCCCTGGGGTGCGCCCCGCTGCCGAGGGCCCGGGCCCAGCTGCAGGGTGGGGGGGAGGCTGCGCGGTTTGGGGGGGCCCGGCTGCCCCGTCGGCACTGGGTGAAGCCCTTTCGGGGCAGGGGCGTCCCGGGGTGCCGCAGTCCCCCCGAAAACCGTCGTTGGCTTCAGCCCCCCCGCCCAGGTTCCCTCCTTGGACCACCGCGGAGCTGAGTGGACGAGCGACGAGCCCTGGCTGTGGCTCCTTGGCTGCCCCCGCGGGGCAGAGCTGCCTGCAGGCACCGGGGGAGCCCGGCCGGGGTCGGGCAGCGGGGCTGGGCAATGGCTCCAGGCAGCTCAAGTGGCTGCTGCATCCCCGGGTGCGAGCCTGAGCCCCCACGGGCGGGCAGACCCACTCCAGGGTGCAGGCAGAGCTGCTGCCTGCCCCTGCTGCTGGCCGCCTCCAGCCGTCGCCCTGCGGCCAGCGTGGCCTCGCTCAGACGTCGCAGCGGGAGAAGCTTTTTCTGCTTCCCCAGTGTTAATTTAGCTCTCGGGGTGGGTGTAGGAAGGAGGCAGCTGCACTGCCTTTTGGGCACCCAGAGAAGGTGGTGGGCGCTCTCCTGTGATGGAGGGACGTGATGGAAGGCAGTGCCGTGGGCGGCCCTGGGATCTGCTGGCAGGTGTAAAGGACAGCAGCGTGCCGTTGGCTCTGCCCGCTGCAGCAGAAGAGGTGGTGCCCACGAGGTGGGCAAGCAGCAGGGTGCAGCGGCACACCCCAGGCAGTGCAGGAGAGATGGGGTGACAGGAGCCAGTGGCCTTTGCAGCCAGGCAGGGAGGAAGGAGACTTGGAGGTGAAGAACTGTGGAGAGCAGGCTGAGGTGATGGAAGGGTCACACGGGATAAAGCTTCGGCTCCGGCTGCCAAAGTCCCCCTTGACCTGTCTGATGTTGGGGCTCACGGGGTGCCTGGCTTTGTGGCAGCGCTGAGTGGCATGCACTGGCCGTGGATTTTATTCCTGGAGCTGTCATAGAGACGGGTAAGAAGAGCTGGGCTCCTTCAGGCCATGTGTGGGCGAAGCCCTGCAGCATGCAGGAGCTGAAGATCGTGACGAGTCTCTCAGCACCTTCCCCCGCCTTTGCTCCGTGCTTCAATCCCCTGGGGACCCCCGTGGACGGGGGCGTGAGGAGGAGCCTGCGCGGCTGGGGCTCCGAGTGGGATGCGCCGAGCCTGCGCATCACGCTGCTGCTCCCAGCTCCAGTTGTCCCAGTTGTGACTGTTGGGAGCTGCCGTTAACTCAGGTTTGCTTTGTCTTTTTGAGACGCAGCCGAGGAGCTGTTCATGGCAGCCTTTGCGCGCACGCTCTTGCATCCTCTGCGGGGAGCTGGCCCCCGGGGCCGTAGCCGTGCTGTGAAGAGCAGCTCCCCTGCGTCAGCGCCAGTGGAAGATCACGTTGGAAACCTCTTGCAGTGCCTGCAGTGCTTTCCAGCGTAGGGGCTCACAGGTTCCAGCTGTGCTCTTGGCCACCTGGGAAGGGAAATGCACGCAGCAGTCAAATGCACAGGAGCATGTCCCTTTAATGTCACCAGGCTGAGCTTCAGTGCCTCATCCTTGGGGAGCCTGGGACTCCCATCCCACCTGCCTTCACCTTGCCTGATTGCCAGCTGTACCCTGCCAGCTTGCTGGTGCTGATGCTGAGGGCTTTCCTGTTTCACAGATGGGGTGAAGGCTCGTGGTGGCAGTGTTCTGCCATGCTTATTGCGTGGAGCGTGCCGTCTCTGGTGGGCTGGGAGCAGTTCAGGGCCTCAGTGCTGGGGAGGAGATGCACGTGGCATCCATCGGTGCAGCCGGCCTGGTCGGAGCAGAGCTGCTGCTGCCAAGTCTGCCAGCATCGTCCCTCCTGGAAAGGGAACAGTGATGAAGAACATACCTTGCCAGCATCCTGTGAAACAGCGACTCGCTCTCGTGCAGTGGCTTGGCCCCAGGTGGCCGCTGGCAGAGGTAGCCAGGGGTGATGTGTTCCCGTTGGAGCCGGGCCAGTGGCCGGCCAGAACTCGGCCTTGCTGCGGGTGAGGCTCTCCAGGCCCTGCTGGGACCCTGACTCCTTCCCACCCCAGACCGAAGCTCCTGTCCCCAGGCCTGTGGCCGTTCCCTGCAGGGGCGAATGTGCCTCCCTGAAGAGAGGGGCTTGTGGCTGGGGAGCAGATCCCCAAGCCCTGCGCTGGGAATCCCGCTTCGGGCGTCATTGCTCAGCTGATGCTGCTTCAGTAGCTGGGTTGGGGGTGCACGTCTCAAAGCCGCTGCAGAGGGGCCAGGCGACAACCAGGGCCTGGCACCTCCTGCCACTGTCAGCCCCGGGGGGGTCCCAGGCTTTGAGCAGGCTGGGTGGCTTCCCGGAACATCCTGAAACCCCTGTGGCTGTGAAACAAGCGCTAAAATGCTGCTTTGCTGCCTGTGCCAGTTGTCATTCCCAGTGGGAGCAGAAGGGTTTCTTCCATCTCAGCTGGATTGCAACAGGGCGCAGCGAGGCTGAACCCTCCCAGCACTGCAGTGTGCTGCTGCAGGCCGTCATGCCGGGCAGCTCCGGACTGCTGTTTGTTGATGCTGGTCTGACCTGTCACTGGTCAGGGGACAACGCTTGTCCAGCAGCGACTTGCAGTGACGTTTTAAGCCCAGTTTGCAAAGCCAAATGTCAGCGCAAAGCACCTGCAGGGGCTCCCATCTGGGAGGGAGGCAGGGAGGGGGTCTCAGCCTGTTTCCACAGGTACTGAGGTAAAAGCTGTTTCTGGCTGGGAAGGTGTTTATGGTATTCTTCGAGTGCATCTTGGTTTTCCAGGGACCACACCTTGCTCGGCAAGCCAGGCGCTGGGGTTTGGATGTGCTGCTAAATATTGTGTTACAGCATCACAGGTGTGTGGCTTTTTTCTGTGGGGTTGAAGGGTTTTCCGCCCCCCTCTTTTTGTTTTTCAGGACACTCAAGAGAAGGAAACCATCACCCCTGAGAGAGCAGAAGAGGCAAAACTGAAGGCCAAATACCCCAACCTAGGCCAGAAGCCTGGAGGTTCTGACTTCCTCATGAAGAGACTGCAGAAAGGGGTATTTATTTCTCAGCAATGGCTCATCCGCATCCTCTCCTCCCTCAGTGGCACGGGCAGCCAAGCTCCAACCAGGCCAGAGGAGTCACACCAAAATTCCCTGGGTCAAAAAGCCTGTTGAACCCACGGGCCAGGCTACTTTCAGTGCCTGTGCTGTGGCACCCAGCTGCTGTAGTCTAGCAAGAAGGGCTTGTGCTTGCTCAGAACCCAAAAGCTGCAGCCTCCCGAGTGATTTTGCTCTGAGTATCTCCCCCAGCAGTGGATCCCACCCTGTCCTCCACACCCTGACCTGAAACCTGGGGTCTAGAAGCAAAACAAGTGCATAAATCCTCCCCCCCCCCGCCTGCTGCTGGGGTTCAGTGGGCCACTGAGGTGCTGTGGGCCTCAGTTTTTTCTCTCTGGTCTGCACTTTGCCTGGGTTCTGGGCTGGTGCAAAGGGCACTGAGAATAGCAGTGAGTCAGCTGGCTGCATTTCCGTTGCTGGTACCAGTGTAAAAAGCCAACCCTCTGACTGTGCTCCCTGGAAATGTAATTAAATCCTTCTCCGAGAGCCATCTGTAGCCTGCTTGGGTTGTGACTGCTGGCTCTCCTCCTTGCGGAGGCTGGTGCAGAAAACATCAATCCCTCCCGAGCTGCTGGCAGCCGGTGGCCGCGTACCTTCCCCAGCTCTGAACACACGATGTCCCTGTGTCACGCTGCACAGGGTTTGGCTCTGTCCTGCTGCTTCCCTTTCAGCTTGTATTGACAGCTGTGCCCTCTGCCTGAGCAACCACTGCGCACGCTCACTCTCGCCGGTGATGTGATCACTGGGGCTGGTTTAGGTACCAGCTCCTAAAGCAAGCACGGAGAGCAGGGTTGTTTAATGGTTGGCGCTGAAGCAGGGAAGGGCTTTTGATCGGGACTGGGCTCACTGGGGCCTGACGGTGCACTGGGGCAGAACTGGGCTCTTCGGAGCTCTTGTGCCCAGCAAAACCTTGTCTGTAGCACCAGCACAAGCTCTGCTTTGGTGTTCAGCCTTTCCTGCGCCGCTGCGGGGGGTGAAGCAGCTCCGTGAAAGAGCACAGAGTCCTGTGGTGGTGATAAGGGAGTGAAATGCCTTTTGAACCCCGGGCCAGTGGTGCTGTGCAGCAGGGAGGTGTCCTCTGGCCACATCTTCACAGGCATTTCCCTGCGTCATTTAGGCCATTGGGGGCCTGGACAGTCCGGTGAAGGCCTTGGCACCGGCCAGGCTGTGCTCCCTGGGGAGAAAATCCTGCCTCTGTCACACCAGCTCATCTGTTCACCAAAGCAGAATAAACTGTGTCAGCAAACGTCCCCTGGCTTTGCCACTGTCGCTGAGCCTCTGCCTGGAGGCATCGGCTGACGTGGCTGTGCCTGCGTTTGGCTGTTCTGGGGGTCTCTGGACCAGGGCTGAATCCCCGTCACGCTGAGTGTGGTGCAAGGGCAGGGCAGGACAAACCTGGTCTTTACCCAGCCAGCGCCACGCCAGGCAGTGAAACTTCACAGGCCACAAACGCCCAAAGGTGGGTCAAAGGGAGAAAACGCACCGCGGTGTCTCTAGTCAGGCAGCTGCTGTGGGGCAAAGCTTCTTCCAGCTTGAGCAGGTCTGAGTCACTTGGGGGTTCGTGGGTGGGTGCTAAAGGCCTTTTAAATCGGGCCAGGCTCCCTTGCTTGGATTTTTCCCCTTGTGATGTTTTGGTGACCTGGTTTTGAGCAACCCTAGCAGCTCCTTAAAGGATCACATTTGTGGCCAGGTGTCTGTGTATCTGCTGTGTCCCCACACTCCTGCAAATCAAAGTAACCCAAACTCCTCTCCTCTTCCAGCAAAAATACTTCGATTCTGGTGACTACAACATGGCCAAGGCAAAGATGAAGAACAAGCAGTTGCCAAGTGCGGGGCCAGACAAGAACCTGGTGACAGGTGACCACATCCCCACGCCACAGGACCTCCCGCAGAGAAAATCCTCGCTTGTAACCAGCAAGCTGGCAGGGTAGCCTGCACTCACAGGCTGGGTTTTTTCCTGTTTTCTTTTTTTCTTTTGGCTAAATGGATTGAACTTCACTGTACCATAGGGATGGGAGCACCAGAATCTGCATAGTTATTTGAGTATTTACAGCAAACACACACCACAACCAAGGCGGCGAGTGAGAGGTGTCAGTAGCCTGGGATGCACAGGCAGACTTGACTGGGCCGTTCCTTTTAGCGAGTGAGTTTGCTGCCTTAATTTTCATGTGGTTTGAAACCATCCTCTTGCAGAGCCACTGAAGCGCTGCCTCCTCGCTGGGAGTGTCGAGCGGCCCTGGGAGAAGCAGGAAAGTGCTCAGAGGAGTCGCTTGCTGTTTGCTTGGCACTGGCTAGGAGGGGAGAGCTCAGAGCTGTGGCGTGGGAATGCTTTTCAGGTGTCAGGTGACTGCAGAGGAAGAACCGGCTGGGCAGAAGGTGCGATACGTGAGCTGAAAGTTTAGTTAGGTGTGTGCGTTAGAGCTTGTAAGTGAAGAAATTAGCTGATACGCAAAAAATTACGTGGCTGTGTTGCTGGGCTGAGCTGCCTGGGATCTGTCCTCTGCTTGCACAAAGCAGCTGAGCTCGCAGGAGGGGATGACGTGTCTGACTGCTGCGGGAGAGGGGCCGGGCAGTGTTTGAAACAGTCTTTGTGGCTTGGAGCTGCGATGAGGCGTTTGCTGTTTCGGGGATAGAGCCAGAACCCCACCACAGCCGCATCTGAGCATGGCTGTGATGGAGGGGCACAGCGTGAGGCTCGCAGCTGCCCCAGAGCAGTCCAGTTTGGGGACGGTTTCTTTCTCCCCGGTCAGTCCTGGCCAGCGAGGCTGTCTGCCTTGGCAGGGGTGAGAGATGGCCCCTCTCGCAGCTCCGGGTGGGCAGCAAAAGGTGGCGAGCTGGATCCCACCAGCAGCCGGGCACTGCTGTGCGGGCAGGCAGGCAGAGCCCTGTCTGGTTGCAGGCAGAGCCCTGTCTGGTTGCACGCAGCCCCTGCCCGCTCCCCAGATGTTGGCACTTGCAAAGGCAGGGGCAAGAGCAGCTGGTGAGACAGATGTGAGCTGTGGAGATGATGCCTGGAGGGAGCGAGGCAGGACTGGGAATAACCACCCCGGAAGGGAAAAAAAGCACCAGAGACAGAGAGCATGGAGATTAGGAAGAGAGCAGCATAGAGGCAAACCTGTGTTGACAGTGGCAGGTACCCCAAGCTTGGATTTCTTTCTTTTTTTCTCCCTTTCTTTTTTTTTCTTCTCCCCTTTTCTTTGTTCCAGGCCTGAAAAAACAAAAAAAAACAAAACAAAAAACAAAACAAAAGGTTGGTGTGATGGCTGCAGCCTGCAGAACGACATGCACGCTTGGTGCCTATGCTTGTCTGCTCCTTGTGCAGCGGAGACGAAGCGGCCCCCGTCCTGTGCAGCAGAAGGGCTTGGCATGCCTGTGCCAGGGCAGCGCTAAACCTGCCTGGTTTAGGCCTGCCTTTGAAGGCATGTGGGCAAAAGGAAGTCGAGCAGACTTTTTGGGGAGAGGGGAGGGATTCCCATCAAGTCAGGAGAAACCAAGGCAGGGCACGGCTTTCCTTACATGTGTTCTTGGCTGGCTGACTCAGGCTTTCCTGAGAACCCGTTTCACTCATCGTGCTGTTGTGCTGCTGGCCGGAGCGAGGAATGCGGTGTTGCTTCCCAGGAGAGTGTTTGCCCAGGGTGTGCTCGAATGCTTGCGTCTTCAAGGTGGTTCGGAGTAAGCCAGCCACAGCCCGACTTGTCGGGGCACTCTGAGCAAGGGGCTCTGTTGCTGGCGCCGTGGCCACGGAGGACAGTTTTCTCTTTGTGGGGCAGGCAAGGAGCGTAGCGGGATTGGGGGCTGCCCACTCGTAACCACAGGTCCGTGCTTCAGGCTCTGCCACCTTTCCAGACCCTGCGTGACCTGGCCAGGGCGGCGCTGGCAGTGGCTGTGCAACCTCCTTGGATGTCCTGCTGTCCCAGCCATGTTGTAAATAGATATGAATCATATATATAAAAATATATATAATTTTTTACATGTTCATCTCTCCTCTCTTCTAGAGTGCTATGCTTGCTTTTTTTTTAAAAAAAAAAAAAAAAAAAGCGGAAATATAGGGAAGACTGCAAAGTTGCAGCTTGGGGGCTGCCCCTGTGCTGAGGAGGGGCAGAGGGAGGGGATGGCTCTCGAACCACAGCTTTCCCTGTTTTTCCGGAAATGCCAGGCATGCTTGCTCAGGAGGGGGAAGCGATTGTGACAACACAGGATGAGAACCAGCAAGAACAATTCCATACAAGGGTAGTCGCTGTGGAGCGGGGTTATTTCCATTCCGCCCCCGGAGCTGAGCAGGCAGCGAGGGGGTGATGGTGCCGTCTGCCCCGCTGCCCACAGCTCACAGCACAGGGTGCAGTGGGAACCGCCCTGGATCTCTGAGGCATTCGTGTTCTCATCCTCTGCTCTTCATAAACTGTTACCAGGAGGCTGGTAGTGGTGGGGTGCCCCCAGGGCTGTTGGGGTGAGCCAGCAGGAGGAAAGACATTTTAGCACCAACATTGGGGTGTCTGAGGGACTTGTGCGGCTCGAGCAAGGCCATCAAAGGGCAGCCATGGGGCAGGATGGCGTGCAGAGGGAGGGCTTGGGCTTGCTGAGCCCACGTGGGGTTTGGCTGAGGTGGGGAAGGCAGATGTGGCCATGCTTCTGCACCCCAGGGGTGGGCACCGGGTGGGAGAGGGCATGTGGAGAGATCCCGATGGGCCTCAATGGAATTGCTCAAAGTCTCTGCCCTTTCGTCCTCCTCCTTCAGGGTTCGTCTCAGCTAACGCTGTGCAACACCTCCACCACCCCCCGGTACGTGAGCAGTGTGGTGCCCTCCTCTGTGGGCCATGTGGGGGCTACGGAGCGAGTGGGGGGCTGTCCCCCAGCAGTGGAGCCATGGGGTGTACATGGGGGTCATCCCCAGCTATCAGGGTGTAGGGAGAGCTGACCCCCAGCAGTGCGGTCATCGGGTTTGCATGGGGCTGCCCCCCAGCAGTGGGGCTATGGGCTGTGCAGGGGGCAGACCCCTGGCAGTGGGGTGTTTGTAGGGCTGTCCCCTGGTGATGGGCCCTATGGGGTGTGTGTGGGGCTCGACCCCAGCTCTGGGCCTGTGGGTCTGTGTGCTGGGCTGCGGGTTCTCCATGGGGCTGTCCCCCAGTGATGCAGCCATGGGGTATATGTGGGGCTCTGGGGTGTGCAAGGGGCAAAAAGGTGTGTGTTGGGTGGGTGGGGGGTGTATGGGCACCATCGCCTGGCCATGGGGCCGTGGGGTGCATGGGATGTGCGTGGGCCGGGCATGGGGTCCATCCCAGGGGCCGAGCGGGGCCAGCAGCCACCTTGGCTCACAGCTGAGAGACTTGGGGAGCAGGGAGCACGGGGGAAGGTGCTTTTTATCCTCCTGCCTTCAAAACAAATCCTTCCCCCCCCCACGCTGTGGGGCAGGGGCTCCTGGTGCCCTCCCCAGGGTCAGGGCTGCCCCACAGTGACACCCTCCCACACCCCACCCCCCCCCCCGCTGCAGCTCACTCTGTCCCCGCTGGCAGCCATCCCGGAGACTTTAACGCTGGGATTTTGAGCCTTGACGTCACACCTTTCCTTTCTAGAATTTAACAGCCCGGCCCATGGTGTCACCGGGGTGGGCCGCTGTTCAAATGAACCCACTGCCCCTCCCTGGGGCTGCCTGAAGTCCCTGCGCTTCATCTTCCACCCCCAATTGGCCGTTTCGCATCCCCTCAAGCCTGCCCCACAGCAGGGGCCGGGTGTTTGCACAGGGACGCAATGTTCCAGCCTGGTGCCAAGTATGTGCCGGTGTTTGTTTGTGCTTTAAAGCTTGGAACTGCTGGGGAAATATGTGCCGGGCGCTGCCCCAAGCTGCCAGAGCAAGCCGAGCTTGCCTCTGTTACAGCTCCCCGTGCCAAGAATTTGCTTCCCGACAAGGACGCATTCCTCAGGGCCACGGGAAGGATTTTGAGGGGGCTGGGTTTTGTCTTGCTGGACCCCAGCGCAACCCAGTCGTGCTCTTGCCCTGGTTTCTGGGGCTGGCAGCTGGGAAGGGAGCTGGCGAGGGGGTGACGGGGCAGTCGGGGTGGATGCACGTCACTGCTTCTCGCAAATCTGGGGCAAGAGCACTTTGGGGCACTCGGGACGGGGCTGCTTACCGCAGCTTCCTCCTTTGCTGTTCCTGACAGTGCATGGTGATGCTCAGGATGGTGACAGAGGCTTGTGTTTGCTGCAGTTTCTGTCCCCAAAAAATGCTGACCAGAGAGGGGCTGCTTCACGGTGGCAGCTCCCTGTGTCCTCGCTGCCTCCCTGGAGCAGAAAAACCCATTTGAGGAGCTGTGCTGGCGATCTCTCCCCACAGCTGGCATCTTATCCCCATATCTGGGGTTCCCCCCAGCCCCCCCAAATCTCAAAGATCACCTCCCCCCGAGGCCCTGCTGTCGGAGTGGGTGGGAATTGCCCGGGTCCCTTTCGCCGGGCTGTTTGGGGTTCAGCAGTGAGCCCTCCTGCCTGCGCGAGGAGGGGAACCCCCGCCCCGCGGCCCCTGGCCCGGTGTCATGCTCTCATCACGTCTCGGTTTGGTGACGCTGCGGTGCCTTGGCTGGGTGATTTGGGGCTGACGTCACCGTCCCAGGTTGGGGCTGGGGCTCCGCTCCCACCGGGTTTTTGGGTGACCTTTGCACAGAGCGGCAGCACAGAGAGGCCCCAGCGTGCGGCCCCGGCGTTGCCAGCCTGGCCGCTGTCTGCCATCGGGGCCTGCAGGGAAACCCTTTCCTGCCTTCGGGTAGCCAGGGGTGCGATTTCTGGGGGTCCCAAACCCCAATTTGCAGTCTTGGGTCTGGTTAGACACAAAAAGCCCCCCCACCCTGAGGCTGGAGCGGGTTGAGCTGCGCTGGTGCTTGGCTCCACAGGCAGAAATCCCCCACGGGTGAGCTCTGCGGGACGGCAGCCACCTTTGCCCCTGCACCTCTCCCTCCATCCCGGCCTTTCCGAGAGGCGGGGATGGAGCAGAGTGCAGCGCCTGGGACACAGTCCCAGCACGGGGTCTGGCAAAGGGGCACTTGGGACAACTCCTTTCCTTCCTCACCGCCCCAGGGCGAAGCTGTGACCTTTGCCTCTCCGGGGAGCTTCTGATCCACCTGCACTGGCACAGATCCCCGTGGCTTCTTACCCAGCAGAGTTTTCCCCAAACTGGGGCAGATTTTCAGGGCATCAGGCTCAGTCCTAGGGGGTGAAGGAGGGGCCTGTGGCCAGGGAAGACCAGGATTGAGAGCTGGTGCCACAATGATGCCAAAACTGGCCAAAGTGCCCCCAGGGTGTCCCAGGCAATGGGTGAGAGTGGAGCCCGGGCACCCACCAGCCCTTCCACACCCCAGCCCTGGCCGGATCCCACCCGAGGGCATGGGGCGCTGCTTTGCGACGCTACAGCCCTCACGGAGCTGGTGGACGCAAGGAAGTCACGAGTAGAGGGAGAGATGTGAGGCAACCCACCGATGACTGGAAGAAACTGGGCAGTTCCCCATGAACGTCCAGCTAAGTGAGCCAAAGTCAGAGAGGGCTTTACCCAGAGCCAGGTAAAATGCTGAGCGGGTGGAAGTGACAATCACAGGATGGTTTGGGTTGGAAGGGACATTTAAAGGTCACCTCATCCGACCCCGCTGCCGTGGGCAGGGACATCTTTCACCAGACCAGGCTGCTCCGAGCCCCGTCCAACCTGGCCTGGAATGTTTCCAGGGATGGGGCACCCAGCACCTCTCTGGGCAGCCTGTGCCCATGTCTCACCACCCACAGCGTAACAAATTTCTTCCTTATGTCCAGTCTAAATCTTCCCCTCTTTTAGTTTAAAACCATTACCCCTTGCCCTATCGCTACAGGCCCTGCTAAAAAGTCTGTCCCCATCGTTCTTATAAGCCCCTTCAGCACTGCAAGGCCACACTCAGGTCTCCCCGCAGCCTTCTCCTCTCCAGGCTGAGCAACCCCAACTCTCTCAGCCTGGCCCCATAGGAGAGGGGCTCCAGCCCTCGGATCGTTTTCGTGGCCTCCTCTGGAGCCGCTCCAAGAGGACCGTGTCCGTCCTGCGCTGAGGGCTCCGGAGCTGGACGCCGTGCTGCCGGTGGGGGTCTCACCAGGGAACATCACGACCCCCACGCTTCCAAGCAGCCCTTTTGGTGTGGGCGCCAAGGGCGTCACGGCTCCCTGCGTGCCAGGGCTTCAGGCCCGCTGGCCGCGTGTTCGCGGCCTTGCCGGGGGGATGCTTTGTGTTGCAAAAAAAACCAGAAAGAAAATGGGGGCTGAGGCCGGGGAGGGGCAGGCAGCCCCTCAGCAAGTGGTGCAGGCTGCGGGGGCTGCGTGGCCTGTGCCGGGGGGACGCGGGGCACTGCAGCCCGCCGAGGTGCTGGGGGGGCCGGACCAGGCCGGAGGGGCCCTGCACTGCTGAGGGGCTGCTGCGCTGAGCGGGAAGGGCCGGGGGCCCGGCGGGGGTGCCCGGTGCGGGGCCTGGGGCAAGGGGGAGGGCGCCGGCGGGGCCGTTTCGCCCTTTTTCGCCCTTTTTCACCCCAAAGAGCCGCGGCCGGGCGAAACGTGGCCCCCGCCCCCACGGCGCCGCTCCCTCGGCGGGGCGGGGCCGGAAGCGGGGCCGGAAGCGGAACCGGCTCCGCCTCGCCCCGCCCCGCCGCGTAGCATTACGTCACAGCCGCCATATAAGCGGCAGCGACGTTCACGCCCGCGCAGGTCTGAGTCATCGAGGAGCGGGCGTCCGTGCTGGTCGGGGCCGTCTCGCAGCGAGGAGCGATGTTCGCCGTGAAGCGGAACGCTGTCATCGGCTTCAACCTGTACTGCGGCGGCGGCTCGGCCCTGGCCCCCGCCGCGCCCGGAGGCTGCCCGGCCCCGCCGCCGCCCGCCGCGGCCCCCGCCGCCGCTGAGGTACCCCGGCCCCTGATTGGCTCCGCGGGGGGCTGGGCCGCCGCCGCTCGCCCTGAAGCCCCCCGCGCGCTGATTGGCCCGGCCGCGGCCCCCCGCGCTCTGGTTGGCTGCGGCGCGGCCCCCTGCGCGGCGCTGCCCCCCGCGGCGCGGCCGGGCGCGCTCTGGAGCCCCGAGGAGGAGCTGGACGGCTGCGAGCCCGAGGCCGACCGCGGCCCGGCGGGGGGCTCGCTGCCCGGCACGCCGCCCGGCCCGCCGGAGCTGCCCGACGGGCTGCGGCAGGACTCGCTGGAGCTCATCAGCCGATACCTGCGGGAGGCGGCGGGCGAGGCCGAGCCCGGCGTGAAGAAGCTCTTCCTGGGGCTGCTGGGCGGGCCCGGGCGGCCGGGTGGATCGGGCGATGCCGTGATGGAGAAGGCGCTGGAGACGCTGCGGAAGGTCGGCGACGGCGTCATGCAGAAGCACGAGCTCGCCTTCCAGGGTGAGCGGCGGCCGGCGCTTCCCCGCGCTTGGGGCGCCTCGGGCCCTGCTGCGGGCCCGCCTGGGCAGGAGGGCGAGAGGCCGCGGGTGTGCCCGGGACCCCCACGTCCCCTTCTCTGGAGGCGAGTTACAGGCCCCGGGCCCTTACCGCTGTGGGGTTTGGGGGGGCTTGCCCCTCGGCGAGGGGCGCAGACCCTGCTCCCTCTGCCCCGTGTGGGTGGGTGGGCCCGCAAGCTGGGTGGGCTGCAGGCTGCTGCACAGCGGGAGCTGGGAGAGGCCTAGGCCGGGGCCGGCCCCTGGGGCTGGAGCCAGGGGCTTCTGCAGCACCCCCACCCCCCGGCAAGGGGAGGGGGGAGGCCGCCCGAGCTCTCTGCCGGGTCGTTTACCGGGTGGGATGTGGCCCTGGTTTCGAGGGAGTTAAAACGGCTGAGAAGTGATTAAAAATGAAACTGAACTTTGCTCGATTGAGAGGTGGAAAAACCGCTGGTAACGTGTGCAGAGGAGATAATCTAGTTACAGATTAGCCCCGGTTCCTCCTTGCATCCTGCTTTGCTCAGCATGACTATATACAAATAATCCCAAGCGTCCAAAGATTAGCTAGCTCGGGAGTTTAAGCTGCTCACACCCTCTGGCTCGGGTGGAACGGGGTTTCCGGGGGGGAAGTTCTCCCGGACAATGTGCTCGGATTATAGCTGTGTATTTTGCCCACTTCTGATGAGTCCTAGAATAGCTATAGAAACTTGAACCGCGGTGCCTGGGCTTGGACGACCAGGTGTCCTTGCTGCAGAGTGTCCTGGGAATGGGCTGGAAAGTGAGAACCAACCATTTTGATCTGGTTTCATATAACTCAGAAATGAGCTGGTTTGGGGCTAGCCTGAGCTATTGGGGTGGTGGGGCCGGGGCCTCAGGGCTCGTGCTGGGACTGCTTTTGGCGTGCCACACCGCATCCAAACCCAGATCGGGATGGTGCCTGGCACAGACGGGTGGTGTCTGCATTTCCTCCTGAGATGGCATGTGGCAAAACGTCTTCCTTCTTGCAGGAGGATGTTCCAGTTTTTTGTTGTTTTTTAATGCAAAGGGCTTAATTTTCTTCCTCGTGTCCTTAGCTGTGCTGATGCAAAAGACTGTGGGTTCAGTTACCCTGGCCAAATTCACGGACGTGCTTCTCTAGGGGTGGCTATCTTCATGTGTGCAGAAAGGGAACTGGCTTCAAGAAGGCTTCCTGTTAGTTTGAGCAACAACAAGCAATGCCTTTCAGTTTCATAAGGGCTTGTCTTGTTTGCTTATTCATGAGGGGGCACTACAGGCTAAACTGGGGAATTCTGTTGTCCCAGCCACTAAAACCATTAATGGTGACGCATCTGTCTGGCCATGGGTGATGGTCCTTCGTTCTGGCTTGAGGGGCAGGGCTCGTGCCAGGCTGCAGACCGACTTCTGTGCTTCTGACGTGGTGGGGCTTCAAAGCCCTTGTGAGACAG
This sequence comes from Pelecanus crispus, assembly GCF_030463565.1. NCBI lineage: Eukaryota > Metazoa > Chordata > Aves > Pelecaniformes > Pelecanidae > Pelecanus > Pelecanus crispus. The sequence continues at coordinate 1,711,568 of NC_134664.1, forward strand.
GGGAGTGTGATGTGCACAGAGATGGCAGCTGTGCTCTGAGGTGGGGAGGAAGGAACTAGAAATGGGTTGTGGGCTGGTTTTTGTCTGGCCCAGGCGACTGTGGGCAGCAGAGCCCTCTTCAGAAGCAGGCAGGTACTTGCTCTCAGTCACTGACGCTCAGCAGTGACTCGTGCAGCTTTTGGACCTAGAGCGTGGGGGCTGCATCTTCTCACGGGTGGCCTCACAGGGGATTCAGTGACATGTGTGTGCCTGCCTCTAAACCGGCATCTCTTGCAGGAATGCTTCAGAAGCTGGAAATCCAGAAAGAGGAAGATCTGCAGTTGTTGCGTGAAGTGGCTGCTCACATGTTCAGTGATGGAGTAACAAACTGGGGTCGAGTGGTGACGCTCATCTCGTTTGGTGCCTTTGTTGCGAAACACTTGAAAAGCATACACCAGGAGAAGTGCATCAGCTCGCTGGCAGGGATCATCACGGATGCGCTCGTCTCATCGAAGCGCGAGTGGCTAACGAGCCAAGGAGGCTGGGTGAGTCACTGCCTGTCCCGAACGCTGCGAGCTTTTCAGAGCAATCCAGTATTTTCCTATTTCGGTGACCTGCTCACTGACAACTATGTATGTCAGCAAAGCACAGAGATGACTCACTGCTCCAGTTAAAACCACAGTCTGAAACATCTAGCTGTTCTGCTGTTTCAGGAGCTCCTTACAATGAGCTGCCTGAAGCAGTCTTGACCTAAAAAACATACCCCTGCCCAGCATGGATTGGGCAGCATTCCCAAAGCCATCAATCCCAGGTGCGCTGAGCTTGCTTGAAGCTGGTCCGCAGCTGCTTTGGTGCTGTCTCTGGATCGCCGCCGCCTCTGTGGGGCGGGCAGTGAGGAGTCTGGCGGAGTGTGCTCGGCAGATGTGCTGGGCAGGCTGTACCCCAGCCCACTCTGCCAGGGAAAAAGGTTTTCCGGGCCTTCCTGCCAAAGAAGGGTGCTGGCGGGGGAATGACTTTCCCTTCTTTCTCCTAGGAGGGCTTTGTTGACTTCTTTCGAGTCGAGGACCTAGAAGGCAGCATCAGAACCGTACTCATGGCGTTTGCAGGCATGGCTGGACTGGGGGCAAGCTTGGCTTACATGATCCGGTGAGCCAGGGTATGCTGCAGAGGGACAAAACTCTGGGTGGACCAGCTCTGTTTGGGGCTGGCGAGCTGATCACTTCCTCCTGTGAGTACTTATGATGCTGGACTTGAGTGACCCAAGGAGAATACCTAGACATCCCCTGAGCAATTGTTTGCTAAGAAGGAAGGTGTGATCCAGTCAGATTATGGGTCCCGATAAGGATTTATTGCTTTGGGAGCAGAAAGTGGAAGAATTTATATTCTGCCTACTTCAAGAGGATGATTACAGAAAGCTCAAGTGGACTGCTTCAGTTTTATCCTGGAGGGAACCGATCTGCTTAGCAGCAAGTCAGTGAGCACCAGCGGCTCTTGTCTGGACTGAAGCCTCCTGGGCTTGGCACGGCAGCTGTGTGTGGAGCAGATGTTTCAGGGTTGTGGTTGTGGGTTTCTGGAAATAGCATCTTTGGCTGCTGGTGTCCTGTCTAAACTTGAGGCTTCTCTGTTGGAGCAGAAGTATCAAACGCTGGGCGTCGTGCAAGCCTGCGCCTGCCCCCAGGTGTGCTGGCAAGCGGGCCTTCGGCCACTGCTGGCTATGCACGCATCCGCCCTCCAGAAGCGGTAGAGCCGTGCCAGCAGCCAAGATGTGCAGCCCGCTGCCAGAACGTGAGGTGCTGGAGCCCTGCGTGGCCCCGCAGCCCCCCCAGCAGGGCTTCAGCCAGGTCACTGAGCAGGCAGAGGAGCGGCGGAGGTGGGGAGGGCGCTGAGGCAGGGCTCGGGGCAGTAACCACAGCCAGCTGTGGCACAGCCGCCTTGGCCTGGCTGGCTGGTCTCGGCTACACCGATGTGACTCACCAAGCACAGACAGTTTAAAAATAGGGAGCGCATTTGTTAGCATGTAAAAGCCTACACGGACTGTAGAGAACCCCTGTGTACATGTATAAGAATGTGTGCGTTTGTACAGAGCTAATGATACAAAAAGGGGGAATCTTGAGAACGTAGTAGAACTGCTTATGGGTGCGCTGTACTTCATTCCTCATGTGCAGTAGCATTTTTGTGGTGAAGCCTTCTCCTGCCTTGACTCCAAGTGAGCCTTTCTCTGATGTACTTGAGCAGCATTGCCAGGGAGCGTGGCAGGGATCACTGGCTTGGTGGACTCTCATTGTGCCCGCGGCTTGCTGGCAACAGTTGATGTTTCTTTTATTTTAATCTTTTTGGTTATTCTAGCCCTTCTAGTGGGTGGGGACCTGTGGAAGCCAGTATCAGTCGCTTCCTTGTCTTCCTTTAATTTTGACACTCTAAGCCATGAGTCGAACAAAGCTGATATTTGAATGTAAACGTTCTGGAGCAGAATAAAACTTGTCAGCTCAGATCTGCAGCTTGTGCGAGTCTGTCGGTGCCAGCCCTGGGCTCGGTCCCTGGTCCCCAGCTGGTAGCATTGCTTCTCAGTGGGCTTGCATACTCACCCGCCCCGTGCCCTCAGCCCGTGGATCTTGGTTCTTGGGGAGCTCTGCTCTGTGGGACCAGGTCCTGCACAGCGAGGAACATCCTCGTCCGTGGTGTTTGACCTGCAGCCCGAGCGATGCCCAAATGAAAGCCCAAGTGGAGAGCTGAAAGATGGTGCTATTGTCAGGCCTGCTTGTTTGCTGAACAAGCACTTAGTTTTGTCAATAAACTTCTTTTGTTCTCAATCCTCTAGTATAAAACTTGTTGTTTCCTGTAACCAGACGTTGACATGCTAAATGCTCCTGCTCTGCTTTGCTGATGTGGGCCTGTTAGCACAGATGCTGCTGGTGGGGCACCCCATAGCCTCTTGGTTATTAGAAAGCCTCTGCAGGCTGTGGAAAACTGCTCTGGGTGCCTTGTGTCACTCATTGGGGCTCCCCGGAGCTGCTCCGTGCTGAGATGCTCTTCTCCTTCGCTGCGTACGTGGGTGGGGAAAGTCCACGAGGCGCCTTGCGCTCAGTGCCTGCGTGGTCTGAAACGGCTTTTCTGGCAGCGCCTCGACGTGTGCCGTGGCTCGCTGAGGCTTGTCACCCGCTGTGTTGGCGAGGCGGGGGCCCACAGCCTGGAGGAGAGCGGGCTCTTGCCAGAGCCTGGGGCTGAGCTGTGCCCCTCGCCCCTTCCGAGGGGCGCGAGATGCTCTGCGTGGCCTCGGTTGTCCGGTGTGAGTCTCGTCCCTCCTCTGCCTGGGCAGAGCAAGCTCTTTAGGGGGACCCTGCTCCCCCAGAGCACTCCCTGCCCTGTGGCCCCCAAGTTTCAATTCCTGCAGAGTTTCGATTCCTGCGGGTCGGGGGTGGAGGAAGCATGCAGCCCGGTTACGGGCAGATCTCGCTCCGGCAGTGGTTTGATGAACAGCTTCCTCCTTGCCGGGACCAGCTCCGCTGTGGGAGCCTTGGCTGGAAAATCCCCCTCCTGAGGGCCAAAGCACTTCCTTACCCCAAAACCTGTGCTGGCGGCTCCAGCCCCGTGGGCCATCGAGCAGATGGGGCGAGGCAGGGGAGAGGCAACGGCTTCCTGCGGTGCTGGCAGGGCTCGCTACCGAAAACAAGCTGGTGGCTCAGCCCTGCTATGCAGATATTGCAAAATGTTTTGTTGGTATGGGGTTTTCTGTTGTGGGGTGGGTTTTTTTTTTTAAAATGCTGTGTCTTTGCAGGCTATTTTGGGCCTGTTTGGTCCCCGGGGGTGCGGTGGGGCCCTGATGCAAAGCTCGGCCTTTGCCATGGAAATATGCAAAGGTGCTGGCAGGTGCGGAGGGGGTCGGGGCCGCTGGTGCTTCCTGGAAGCCGCAGCGCTGCGATAGCGCCTGGCCCGGTGTCGATAAACCGGGGCTTCCTCTTCCGCTCCAGTGAGGGCTTTTCGCAGAAGTCGACTTCGACTTCTCTGAACTTTTTGTGTAAATAAGGAAGGGGGGGGGGGAGGAATTAAAGCGGCCGCTGTCTCTGATGGTGCACGGGGAGGTTTGCAGTTTAGGGGCGTCTTCAGCACCCAGCCTGCCTGACGGGGGGTTTGCCTAGGGGTCCTGGGAGCGGGCAGGTGGGTGCACGGGCTGGGCTTTTGGGTGCTGCCCTGTGGTGGGAGGGAAAGCGTTGGAAAAGCAGCACCCTCCCCTCCCCTCCAGCTGCCTACTCTGCACCAAACGGGGCTGAACCAGGATCCGGCCCTGCCGCCCGCGGTGGGGAGGGCGTTCGAAAGCTCGTGGTGAGGTTGCTCGGGGGGGGCCGCATGCAAATGCAGAAAATCCCCTGGCTAGGCAAAAAAACCCAATTCCTGTCCATTTTTGGCTCGGTGGCCCCAATCCTGTGTTGGGGGGCTCAGATAATACTTTGTGTTATTTCTCACGACAGCAGCCTGGGCTGCTTTTGCCCCAAATGTGCCCCTTTCCTCTCTAGGGGGGGTTCCAGGAGGTTGGGGGGCTGCTCAGCAGCTGCCCCCCAATCTTGCTGGCACTGCGCTTCCCCTCGCAGCCTGGCCTGGGGGGGACGGGGACGCTGCTTCCCCCTCCCCATCTGTGGGGCAGGGCGGTGCAGCCCCTTCCCAGCACCGGTGTTTTGGGGGGGGGGGGGGGGGGGCAGGGTGGAGCTGGTCCATGAGGAGCCCCTGGGAGTTGAGTCAGGGGGATGGGGCAGGGACAGCCCCCCCGCTCCCACCGGGGACAAACCGGGAGGCTTTGTGGGGAGAGGGGCTTTCTGGAGCAGCACAACCCCTCCCAAAATGGCCCTGGGGTTATCGGGGTGGCCACGTGTGGGAGCTGGGGACCATCTGCCCCCCTCCCTGCGTGCGTAAAACTCCCCGGGGTCGTCCCTGTGGGGGTAGGCTGCAGGGCGTGGGGGCGGGTGACTCATTTGGGCCGAGATGACAAATATTTGGTTGTCGGTTTCAGCTGCTGGGGGGTGGGGGAGTGCCACCGCACTCCTGCAATGAGTCTGTCAGGCCTCGGGGCCCCCCCAGCTTCCTGGAGAAGAGCACGTGGCCGGGCGCTCGCCTGGGGTCCCGGCCCAGCCCCCCGGGGAAGGGACATTGGCCATGGGGGGGTCCCGGCCCAGCCCCCCAGGGAAGGGACATTGGCCATGGGGGGGTCCCGGCCCGGCCCCCCGGGGAAGGGACATTGGCCATGGGGGGGTCCCGTCCTGGCCCCCCGGGGAAGGGACATTGGCCATGGGGGGGTCCCGTCCTGGCCCCCCGGGGAAGGGACAGTGGTCACTGGTGGGGTCCTGGCCCTCCAGGGAAAGGACATTGGCCACTGGTGAGGTCCCGGCCCCCTGGGGAAGGGACGTTGGCTGCCAGTGGGGTCCCGTCCTGGCCCCCCAGGGAAGGGCCGCTGGCCACCCGTGGGGTCCTGTCCTGGCCCCCGGGGAAGGGCCGCTGGCTGCCCGTGGGGTCCCGGCCCCTGCCCAACCTGAGCCCGGGGCTCAGGCCCCGCTGCCCCCACCCGCTCCGGCCCCTCTGGGGGGGCCGGGGTGTCGGGGTGCACCCTTGGGTTCTGGCCCACCCGCCAAAGATCTGCCCAGCAACAAGGGCTGATAATAGCGTATGGGGAAGTCACGTGGGCCTCTTCCAGGAACCCAGGCGTCCGGTGCGGCCCATCCCCCCCCGGGCCCTGGGGTGACACCGGGGTGGCGGCGGCCACCGCCCCCCGCTCGCAGGCCTGGCCCTGGGCAGGAGGCTGCCCCGATGAAGGTCTCCCTCCTCTTCATCCTTGCCCGGATGCCCCAGTCCCGTCCCCCCTGGCGTGGGAGTTACGAGGGGTGTAGGGTGGGCGCATCGAGGTTACGGGGGCGCGAACAGCGTGAGCGCGGGGCACGGAAGTGTTCGTGTGGCCTGAGGGGTGCAGGATGTGGGGGTCACCAGGCGTATGGGGGGTGCGCAGGGCAGGAGGTGCGTGTGTGGTGGGTGGGGCTCTGCAGTCGCAGGGTTTACGAGATGGGGGGGCATGGGGGTGAGTGGGGGTGTTGGCTTACAGGTGTGGGGGTGTGCACGGATTGGGGCGGGGTGCAGGGTTTGAGTGCCTGCGTGTGGGGCCAGCCCAGCTGCAGGGCGTGGGGCTGGCGGGGGCCTCGCGTGGTGCCGGCGTGGGGCAGCTCTGGGGCTGTGGCCGTGGACCTGCCCGGGCAGGAGCCAACAGTGACTCAGGCAGGAATGTGCTGGCAGGACACGGTGTTCCAGCAGCACCCATGCCCGCGGCCAGCACCCAGGCTCCAGCCCCACATCTGGCGCTGCTGCCATCGGCCCTGTGGCCAGCGCCCCTGAACGGCTCCGTCCCGCTCGGCTCGGCCCCAGTCCCACACCCTGGGGTGCCCCGCTGTCGGGGTTCAGCCCCAGCCAGCGGCTCAGCACCACGCAGCCGCTCGCTCGCTGCCCCTGCCCCGGTGGGATGGGGGAGAGAATTGGAGGAGTGAGAGTGAGAAACACTCCTGGGCTGAGATAAGAACAGTTTAATCACTGAAATAAAGTAAAATAGTAATGATAATAATAACAATATAATAATGATAATAATAATATCCAAAGCAAGTGATGCACAATGCAATTGCTTACCACCTGCCGACCGATGCCCAGCCAGTTCCCAGCAGCGATCACTCCCCCTGGCCAACCCCCCCAGTTTCTATACTGCTCATGACGCCGTATGGTATAGAATAGCCCTTGGGGCAGTTGGGATCAACTCTTCTGGCTGTGCCCCCTCCCAGCTTCTTGTGCCCCTGGCAGAGCATGGGAAGCTGAAAAGTCCTTGACTGGCATAAGCAGTACTGAGTAACAACTAAAACATCAATGTGTTACCAACATTCTTCTACTAAATCCAAAACACAGCACTGTGCCTGCTACTAGGAAGAAAATTAACTCTATCCCAGCCGAGACCAGGACACCGGTGCACCCCAGCACCGATTCCCATGTCCCGTGGGGCGCCTGGCAGGCAGGACACTGGGGTGTCCCCAAGCAGGACAGTGCCTGCGGGGACACTGGGAACAGGCTGTGGAGCAGCACAGCCCCGGTGGGGGCACGTGTGGTGCATGGCCTGTCCCCCCACGTCCCTGTGGGAAGCAGAGGGGACACCAAATTAATTTGCCGCGTGTGGCTGCTGTTCCTCCAGAAGCGTCCTGTGGGCCAGGGTTGGCCGCGGGGTCCCGGGGAGCTATGGGCCAGGGGTGGCAGCGGTGGGTTGTGGGCGCAGGTGACACAGCAGATGCAGGGCTGGGCCACCGCTGCCTGGTTGTGGTATGTGTCCCTGCAACTCTTGGCTGTGGTGGGGGGAAACTGAGGCACGGGGCACCGGGGACCCCACCATCATGGCCCCCTCCTGCCCAGCCCCTCACCGAGCTCCAGGGTGCAGGGGTGGGTGTTGCAGGAGCGCTTGGTGCTGGGTTTGAGGTGGGGGGCACAGAGGGTGCTCAGGGTCTTCTTGGGGGTCAGGCACTGTGTGTCCCATGCCTGGGTGCCCTCCAGCACGCTTGGGAGCACCGTGGGCACATGGGGACTGCGCTGAGGACGGGGCGGGATGAGGAGTCATGGGGCACCCCGTGGCCAGGGAACAGCGGGGCTGGGGACGTGCGGGGTCCCGGTGGCTTGGGATGTATGGGGATGGGGGGCACAGGGAGGGCCCCATGGCCAGGGATCCACAGTGCGGGGGGACACGGGGCACCTCACAGCCAGGTGCCTGTGGGCTGGGGGACTCGGGGGCTCTGCGGGAGAGGTGGGGGGTGCCGCAGGGCCGGGAGCCGCTGTAGGGGTCTGCATTCATCTGCCTGGGTGTCCCCGCCGGTGTCCCCTGGGCACCCCCGGCCGGGCACGCCACCGCCCTGTGCAGGACACGGCCAAGCGCTGCAGGGCACTGCTGAGCCCCGGCTCCCACCTGTAATCCCCACCGCCACCCCACGCCAGCCCAGCGCCCACCCTGCGCCCACCCTGCACCCCCCGCACCCCCCCGCACCCAGCACTGTACTCAGCTCAGCACCAGCTCACACCCAGCCCCAAAACCGGCCTCCAGCCCCCTGCGTTCCATGATTCTATGATATTGTTAAAGTTGTCATCATCATCTTTTTCTGTAGGACTGATGGGGCGATTATCTGGCAGGGTGAGGGCGGGCATCTTGTATGCCTCTGTGTCTGGAGTTTTGTCAATGGAGTTTTGTCAATGGAGAGCATTTCTCAAGAAAGCAGCGGGCATATTGGGCGTAGCGTTCTTCAGGGCATGGAACGACTCGCCGCCTTTCCCGGTTGCCCGCAGAGTACCGTGTTGTCCCTAGAGCGTCTGCAGCCTGCAGCCGGCCCCGGCCTGGCCGTAAGTGTCTGAAATGCGCCTGCTCCGTGGGCCTGCAGCAAAGCCCGGAGCCTGCGGGGTGCTGGAGCGTGGCAGGTGCCTGGGCAGGGCTGGCGAGAGCAGCGCCTCAGGAGCAGCCGACGCAGGGCGCTCAGGGGTGCGAACATGGGGCAGGAGCTGCGGGGAAGGAGTGGGGTTCCTACCCCGACAGCTCGGAAGAAGAGAAGGGGGTCTGAAGTTTTGGGACCAAGGGATGGTTGGAAAAGGGAGGCGGCAGGTTCACGAGTTGTCCTCGGGTTGGTTTTGCAGTCGGGTCCAGCTGTTGCTGAGGTCTGTTCTGCCTGAGTCGCTCTGCAGCCAGCACGAGGCACGACGAAGTTACAGAAATGCCGTGCCAGCCGGCCGGGCCTCGACGTCGCCGTGCACGGGGCTGACCGTCGGCTGGGTCTCCTCCCCGCAGGAGGCCGGAAGGTACGAGCTCTGGCGACGATCGAGCCGCAGTGGATGAGGGGCCGTTTGGAGTTAAGTGCTGACGGAGGGGATGGGGTGGTTGAAGGCTGTTTTAATAGGGACATATCATGGCTTAGGTGTGAGCGTAGGAAGCTTCGTCAGAACTGCGGCTCAGAGACACCAAGGGCCGGAGAGGCAGAAGGCTCGGCCATGCAGAGCAGCCACAGAGGGACTGGTACCCATTGCTCATTTGGTACGTGAGCTGTACACTAAAATATGCAGTCCGCAACTCTGAGCTCTCTGCTCCCTCGTGCCTTTTAGTCACCACATTCCCTGACTTAACTCCCACATCCATCCCTTCACCGTCCATCCAGATGTCATGGCCACTGCTACTCGGAGGCATCGACGAGGCGCTTATGTCCATCACAGATTTCTGGCACTGTCTTCCCTGGAATTAGAGAAGAGTGCGTACATTATCCTGCTTGTAATAGTCTCCATCCAGGGGTCCTTTCTCTGTCGCAGTCCCTGGGCACGCAAGCCGCCTCTATTATCCCCTGTCCTGGTTTCGGCTGGGATAGAGTTAATTTTCTTCCTAGTAGCAGGCACAGTGCTGTGTTTTGGATTTAGTAGGATAAGAATGTTGATAACACACTGATGTTTTAGTTGTTGCTCAGTACTGCTTATGCTAATCAAGGACTTTTCAGCTTCCCATGCTCTGCCAGGTGATGATGTGCTCGCCTGGATGACGACTGAAATCTTTTCATTTTATTCCTAAAAATTGGATCTCCTGTGCAGGTCCCTTGACCTTACTTTGTTTTATGACAAAACCAGCCTTCAGAAGGATTTGGACTATTTTCTTTCCCTTCTCAGAAACTTCTTCTGCTGTATTGCCCCACACAATGATGTCATCAATGTACTGCAGATGTTCTGGAGCTTCACCCTGTTCCAGTGCCGTCTGGATCAGCCCATGGCAAATGGTGGGGCTGTGCTTCCACCCCTGGGGCAGTGGTTCCAGGTGTACTGAACACCCCTCCAGGTAAAAGCAAACTGGGGCCTGCACTCAACTGACCAAAGGGCTATTCCATACCACGTAATGTCATGCTCAGTATAGATACTAGGGGGGGTTGGCCGGGGAGCAGCGATCGCTGCTCGGGAACTGGCTGGGTATCGGTCGGCGGGTGGTGAGCAATTGCATTGGGCATCACTTGCTTTGGATATTATTATTATTATTATTTTATTGTTACTATTATCATTACTATTTTACTTTATTTCAATTATTAAACTGTTCTTATCTCAACCCAGGAGTGTTTCTCACTCTCACTCCTCCGATTCTCTCCCCCATCCCATCGGGGCAGGGGGAGTGAGCGAGCGGCTGCGTGGTGCTTAGTGCTGGCTGGGGCTGAACCCTGACATCCCCGTTTTGCTTTTTTTCCTTAACTGTCCAATGAGGCTTGCTTTAGTATCAGTCATGGCAGTTATGCTCGCTTGTCCTTGGTTATCTATTGTGTTTTTAGCACCAGTTTCTGTAGCCAAAGGCTGTCTGGTTTAGATCTTTGAGTCGCCACGTCACGCCATCATGGTTTTTCCCATTGGCCGACCACCTCTATAATTGCATAAGGGGCTTCGTAGGTAATTGGGCTTGGGTGTCTTGAGCTGCTTTCACGGCAGGCCTCGCGTCCTCGGGGCTTCATGCATTGGGCGGTCTTGGTCGCCACATTCAGAGCTCTTGCAACAGAAGGTAAGACTCAAACCTCAGGCTGAAAGCAGAATAAGAATCCAAAAAGCAGAAGGAAAATCAATGTCCCAAGAATCAAATTCAGGAAAGGATGGAGAAAATGGTAATAAAACTTCCCCTCAGTACAGTATCCGAACACATACAGGATCTTTTCCTTCCTTCCAAGCTTACAAATTCCTCATAGGAAGTCAGCCTGTGTCAAAAATTAGAATAAGCTTTTCTTCTTTTTTTTTTTTTTTGTGCTGTGATGGCACTGTAAGTCCTCCTGCAAGGCTCTTGGAGGTGTGGAGAGCTCCCTGCAGCCCACCTTGGTTCTTGGAAAGTTGGTAAAGCCAAGGACTTGGTTTCTTTAGTGAAGATGAGCTTCAAGCTCAGGGGTTGCATTGGTGCTTTTGATTGTGTGTCAAGTCTGCCTGTCCCAAAGCCAGTGGGACATGCTCAAATGATAAATCAGATGCAGGCAAAGACCATGGGGCAGACTGGGTCGGTGCTTCACTCTTACACGTTTCAGGGCAGCTCTGCTGAAACTGGCTTCTGCAAGAAGTTGCATGGTGCACAGGTCCTGTGCCTGTTGCAACCCACCCAGCCTGAGCCATGTCAGGAGCAAGCAGCAGAAACAAACCTGTTTCTTTCCCATTGGTGCCTGATCTAAGTTTTTCTGGGAAGGCAGGGAGAAAGCTCCAAAGAAATCATAAGTATGACCCCAGAAGAGCCCAAGACTCCTGCTGCTCGAGGGCTAGGCAGGTGCTGGCGTCTGGATGGATGCCAAGATGCTGGGGAAGGAGGGAAACAACATGTAGCAAAAAGTCTTGCGAGAGGAGGATGTGTCAAACCCCCTTTTCTCTGGGTGGAAAAAACCCCAGCAAATGCTGACAACCACCCAGGAGGAGCAGAGTCTCCCAAGGAAGCGGAGGAGGGGTCTCAGAGGGGTTGCATGAAGCAGAGGCTTTGGGGGGCTGTGGTTTGCAGGGACAGAGCGAGCCCTGAATCCTCCGTAAAGGGGGGGGGGGCAGAAAAAGTGCATTCAGGCACCACCATTACAGCAACACAGAGGCTTCTGGTTAGCTGGGCTTCTTTCTTTGCATCATCATCATCCTCATCGCAACAACAATAACGAAAACCATTTCCTTCTTCTTTTTCCCTGTGTGCAACAGATGTCACCATTGCTCTCTGCAGGAAAGTCACCAAGTGCTGGACCCCCAGCCTGGATGGCAGGGAACGGAGCTCTGCTCCTCCTGGGTGAGCGTGGCAGAGGGGGCTGGTGGGGAGCATGGTGGGGTCTGGGGTCTGCTGTCCTCCCGGGGGATGGACAGCCCACGTTCCAGGAGGGAACTTGTGTCCCCAGAGAGCCCCAGTGCCCCAGTGAGCGTCGGGGGCTGGAGGACAGAGGCTCCACCGCCAGCGCAAGCTCTGCTGGGCATGTGCCCCTTGTACCTCTGTCTGGATGGGGTTTTGGTCTGCCCAGGGAAGGGGAGAGTTTTGTTTATCCTGCCGGGCTGAGGAGATTTGGATGGAGCTGTGGTCGTCCCTGTCACAACACAGGCTCAGGGCTTCCTCCTTGGCGTGGTTCCATTTGTCGGGGAGGAAGGAAACGGGGGTCCAGCAAGGCTGGTGGGCGTGGGTGTGGTGAGGATGGGGATGCCATGCTGTGGGGCGGCGGGCAGTTGCTGGTGGGTGTCTCAGGGACCTGGCAGGCCTTGCCAACCCCCCCCACCCCCCAGGATGGCTCATGTCCAAGGCCAGCATCACTCCTCTCTATGCCAGGGACACTGCAGGAGACCCGGCAGGCACATCCCGGGGGTGCTCATCCCTTCCTCCTTTCCTCCTTTCAGCTGAAGCCCTTGTCCTTTCTGGTGAGTCTCTTTGCTTGCAGATTTATGATGACAGCTCTTGGGGTGCTGGACAGATCTTGCTGAACAAGGCGACAGGCCCTGGTGTCCCCTCGAGTGGCAGCAGGGCACGGTGTGACTCTGCTGTCCCTCCACATGCCGCCTGGCTCAAAAGGTGCCAGGCAGCACTGGGCACCGGGCAGCAGCCCTGCCACACCTCTGAAAGATCAGACAGTCCCCCAAAATCATGGAATCATGGAACGCTTTGGGTTGGAAGGGACCTTTAGAGGCCATCCAGCCCAACCCCTGCAGTGACAGGGACAGCTTTAACCAGAGCAGGGTGCTCAGAGCCCCGTCCAACCTGGCCTGGGATGTTTCCAGGGATGGGGCTTCCACCGCCTCTCTGGGCAACCTGTGCCAGTGCTTAAATCCCACCAGTGCCCTAGAAACCGCGGTGAGCATTGGGGTTCTGCCCTCTTCCCCCATCCCAGCCTATGTGCTCAGGGTTGAGGGCTCCCTGCCACGCACGCTGTTGCACTGATCTCTGCTCTGTCCTGCTCTTCCCTCCTGCCTGGACCTTCACAGCTGCAGAGACAGCCCTGCTGACCCTGCACCCACCCTGGAGCATGATACTTCCAGGAGAGAGCATGACCCTTAGGTGCGGGGGCTCCCGCTCGCTGCGGCAGCACCCCATGGCTTGGTACAATGGCAAGCCCTTGGCACCCACAGACATGGACACCTACAGAATCAGAAATGCCAGGCAAAACCAAAGGGGCAGAACGAATGCCAGAGCCCTGGCTCCACACACAGCAACCACGTCACCCTGACTGTCTCCCATGGTGAGTGACATGGCCCAGGGATGGGCCCTGCTATCCCCCTGCCTCAGGACCCCTGGGCTTTGCTGTGGACCTGCTCGTTCTGCCCTGGGACAAATGCCGCTCCCGTGGGGTTAACGAAGACGATGCTGTTGGGTTTGGAGTGGTGCAAGCTGGGCTGTGGGGGCTTTTTGCCTCCCCTCCTCTGCAAAATGCATCCCTCTTTCCAGGGCCCCTTTCAGCCGCTGCTCTCGGGGTCTCTTTCAGCCTGGCCGATTGTCCGGGTCCTGTTGTACCCGGTGTTCAAGGGGGAACTGCTGCCCGTGCAGCGCTGGGGGTGGGTTCGGGGGCACATCTTCGGTGCGGTATTACAGAGATGGAGCTGGCATCACCGCGCGATACGCCTCGGCAGAGCGGCACTCCACCTCCTGACCCACCGCAGCGGCGGGCATCACTGCTCCTTTTCATCGCTAACTAAAAGGCGGTCTTGGGTTTTATACATTTCCACCGAAGGTAAGGAATTCCTGTGTCTTTGAGCTCTCTGTCTTCCCAGGGTCTCATCTGGTGGGAGCTGCAGGACAGGGAGGGTGAGGGGGTCTGTGTGACGGCCGAGCTGCGTCTGTGCCAGCGAGGGGACCCAGCACCTGCCCACCACCAGACCTGCCCGGTCAGAGCCCCCAGCCTGGCTCCAGGACTCTCCCCGCACCCGTCCTGGGGTCTTGGCCCCGCACAGCCTTGGTGGGGGGGATGATTGTCCCTTCCATCCACATCCTGAGAGGTGATGCAGCCCCGGAAGGTCCATCCGACAAGGTGTGCCCCATCTCCCCCCGCCCCGTTCCCCATCCCCGTTTCCCACGCCCTCCACGTGTGTCTCCCAGTCCCATCCCCCTCTCTACTCTCTCTCTGTATCTCTCCATCTCCCCTTTCTACTGAAACCTACCCTTCCCCACGCAAGCTTTTTCCCCGCATGACCCCCCCATCCCCTGCCCCCCCATCCTGCAGCCCCACTCCCCCTTTCCCCCTCCCCCCCCACCCTATTCCACACCGGGGTGCACAGAAAGTTGGGAGGGGACCCCAGCTGACCGCAGGGATATTCCCTACCGTATGACGTCGTGCTCAGCAATAAAACTGGGGGGGAGGTTGGGGGGGGCACTGCTCAGGGACCGGCTGGCCATCGGTCGGTTGGTGGTGAGCAATTGTTTTCATTTATATCACTGGATTTTATTTTTCTCTCTTTGCCCCCCTGCCCCTTACAATTTGTCGTCGTCATTTCTTTTTAATTGTTAAACTGTTTTTATCTCAACCCCCAAGTTTTCTCACTTTTGCCCTCCTGATTCTCTCCCCGTCCCGCCGGGGAGGGGAGGGAGCGAGTGGCTGTGTGGTGCTGGGCTGCCGGCTGGGGTTAAACCACGACACCAGGCCAGTCGCAAGCCCTGCCCGGCTCATGCTTTAGGCATTTGATGTTATTCCTACCATCCTGATAAGCCATCCTCGTTCGTCACTGCTGCTTTCTAGCACCTTTTGCTCCGTAAGCAGCGGTACTCATGCCGCGCGAACATACCTGTCCTTCAACATCTGGGAAGTAACTCCCCCAAAGACAGGGAGCAAAACAGCCACGGCACGATCTACAGCGATTCTGCCTCTCAGGGGACCCAGCAGGCCCCCTTCCCTCACCTCCTTCTCTGTCCAGCTAGGCTGGAAAGCGGGGTTGTTGCAGAAACTGCTGCACCCCATGACTCCTCCTCGGGTTGTTCGCTTTGCCCTGCGTATAGGCTGCCGAGGCCGTCGACTCTGCATGGGACGCAGGCAGCCTGGAGAGCTTCACGCCAAGTCGTTCCTTTCCCCTTTGGGCAGCAGCGCGTCTGCCGCCGCTCTGGGCAGCCGCTTTCTCCAGGGCAAGGAGCTGGGATGACCAGAGGCTGCTGCACGCTCCGGTCAGACCCAGACGCTGCTCCCTGGGGACCTGGTGCAGGGAAAGCTGAGGTACTTGGTGCGCTGCCGATGGCCCTGCACAAGGGAACCGCGCTCTGGCTTTAGCAGAAAAAGGCGTTGGTCACAGGCAGCCACGTATCACCGTGCGCAGCGATTTGGCAGGTGTCTTGCTTGTTCAAGCAGAGGCACATTTCTTGCCTTGCAGTCTTGATGCCAAAACAATCGGGTTCAAGTTACAAAAGCCTTTTGACATCAAAGCGAGATGGCAGCTAGATTTCTATCGGCGCTGTATTTCAGCTGTGTTGCTAGCTGCAAATGGCTTGCAAATGGAAATATTGAGAGGGGTCCGAGTTAAAGAAACCGAGTGTTGAAGTGATTGTTTTAAGGAGGTGAACTGGGCAGCAGAAGGAACCGAGCTGCTCACCCGACGCGTTGGTGGGGCGGCCCATCCAGCCTCCCAAATGCTGCGTGTTGCGGGCAGCAAATGCAACCGCCACGCTTGCTGGCAGGGAGAGCAGAGCTACGCTCCTGAACGGAGCAAAGATGGAACCCCCAGGGCTCTCCGGCCATGTGCTGAGGACACCTACTATAGCGAGCGGCCTCTCCGCCTTCCCTGCTGCACGCCCGATTACCGTGCGCGCTGGAGGACAGGGAGGGTGAGGGGGTCTGTGTGACGGCCGAGCTGTGTCTGTGCCAGCGAGGGGACCCGGCACCTGCCCACCACCAGACCTGCCCGGTCACAGCCCCCAGCCTGGCTCCAGGACTCTCCCCGCACCCATCTTGGTGCAGCGTCTCTTAGCTAAGTGACAGGCCCTGCACAGGAAGCCTTGCGTGCGTGCAGGATCAGGAGAGCGGAGCGCTGACAGCACCGAGGTGAGGAAAGGTGCAAACACCGCAAAGCCCAGGGATCTGCGGCTGATTTGCAGATCAGCCGCTCGCATCTGATCCGGTCCAACGCCCCGTTTCCTGCTAAACATAGCCGCCCTCTCGCACAAAGCCGCTTGCAGTCTGCCCGCCCGCCTGCAGGATGTCACCCGCGTTATTTTTTTTTAAATCTTGCTCTCGCTTCCGTCGGCTTGCTGCTGTCACTCCCACAAACCTGATGCCGTGTGCGGAGCGACACAGCGATGCCCGGGGCTGACACGGGCGGGGGGGGCCGGTTCCCCATTCCGGTTCCCTGGGCACATTCTCCTCCTCGGGAGGGGCGGGGGGCAGGGGCAGCAGCCGCCACATTTCCGCCGCGGCCGAGCGCAGGGGACCGAATCGCCCCGCCCTTGGCTGGGTTCGGGGGCAGCGGCCACGAGCGCTGCCCGCTGCGGGGGGAGGGGAGCGCCCTGCGCCGCGCTAGCCCCGGGCAGCCCCGCACGGCGCCGGCCCCCGGCCCCCGGCCCCCCCCCCGCCATCCCGCGGGAAATTTGGGAGCCGCGGCGGCGCGTGAGCGGGGCGCGCCCTGCCTGCTCGCTGCCGCCCCCTGGCGGCCGAGGGGGGGCACTGCGGGCGCGGGAGCGGCCCCGGGGGGGGCGGGGGGGGCACGGGGGCAGCGCCTCGGGTGTCGCCGGGCCTCGGCCTCCCTTGGTGCCGCTCCCACAGCACCACCAAGACTGGGGCTCCGGCTTGGCCTTGCCTGCGGACGGCCCGGCACTGCTCGCACGCTCAGTCCCATTTTTTGCCCCAGCCCAGCTCCAAAATTGGGAACGTCCGGGGATTTCTCCCACAGCAAAGGTGCCAGCACCCAAAAGTGTTGCCGGCCCTCACCCTCCCTTGGTGCCGCTTCCACAGCACCACCAAGACTGGGGCTCCGGCTTTGCCTTGCCTCCCTACGGTCCCAAAATCTCTCGCACACTCAATCCCATTTTTGCCCAAGCCCACCTCCGAAATTGCGAACATCTTGGGATTTCTCCCTCTCCGTAGGTGTAAGGGCTTGATGCTGTTGCAGGCCCTCACCTTCTCTGGGCTGCACTTCCACAGCCCCACAAACTCTGGGGCTCTGCCATTGCCTGGCCTCCCTGCGGCCCCAACGCGCCGACCCCTTCACTGTCTGCAGAGCCCAGCCTCGAAATTGTGAACATCCGGGGGTTTCTCCCACACCAAGGGTGCCAGCACCCAAAGGTGTCGCCGGCCCTCACCCTCCCTTGGTGCCACTTCCACAGCACCACAGAGACCGGGGCTCCGGCTTTGCCTTGCCTGCGGACAGCCCGACGTAGCTCACATGCTCAGTTGCCTTTCTTGCTCAAGCCCACCTCCAAAATTGCGAACGTCCGGGGGTTTCTCCCACACCAAGGGTGCCAGCACCCAAAGCTCTGGCCGGCCCTCGCCTTCCCTTGGCGGTGCTTCCGCAGCCCCGCGCACGCTGGGGCTCTGCACTTGCCTCCTAACCTGGCCTCCCGCGCCCTTGCACGCTCCCGCGCCCCGTCTGCCCCTCGCTTCCCTGCGGCTGGCACCGTGCTGGGCGCAGCGGCTCGGCGCAGACATGCCAGGCTCCCGGCACAGGTGACATAGAGCCCCAGGCCTGACAGGTGCAGCTCCAGCCCCAGCACCCGGCTGGCACCCCACACCTCAGCCCCCCATAGCACCCATCGCGACTGCACCCTGCCCCAGCACCGACAGCCTCACAGCACCCGGCAGCACCCCACTGTGCCTGCCAGCACCCATCGGCACCCTGCAGCTCCATGGCACCCGCCAACAGCCCATGACACCCGCAATGCCCCGCAGCACCTGCATGACCCCACGGCACCCATCAGCTCCCCATGGCACCCATGTAGCCCCCCCCCAGGACCCATCCATGCCCCATGGCACCCACATAGCCACCCAGCACCCACCCCACCACTGCACCCTTCAGTGCCCTCTGCCTCCCAGCACCCATCAGCACCCATGGACTCTAGAAGCCCCCCAGCAACAGCAGCACCTATGGACCCTATGAGCCTCCCAGCACCAGCAGCACCCACAGCCCCACAGTGCCTGTGAGCCCCCCCAGCACCCACAGCCCCGGCACCCAGCGCCTGGCACGCACTGCCAGGGTTGTAGAGGCTGAGCTCCTCCAGCAGCAGCATCTCAGAGCCGGCATCCCCAGTGTTACCGCATGCCGGGGTGCTGCCGGGGTGCCAAGTGGCCCCGTGGTGCCACGCGGCCACCAGAACCTTCAGCACCCCGCCCATCCTTGGCACCCAGGAAGAACGTGGTCTGGTTCCCAGCAGCCTTGCACCCGCGTCCACTGCCCACCGCGTCAGCCTGCACCCTCGCACCCGCCTCGCACAGGGCCTCACATGCAGCTCGCACGCCCTCACACTGGGGTCTTGCACACCCGTGCACAAGGGCTTTGCACACCCATGCACGAAACCCTTGCACACACTTGCAATAAGGCCTCGCATGCTGTTGCACACCCTCACGTGGGGGCCCTTGCACCCGGGCCTTACACACCCTCACATGGCCTTGCACCAGGGCTCTGCACATCTTTGTGCTGGCGCTTTGCATGTCCTTGCACTGGGGCTTCGCACACCCTCGCACGGCCTTGCACACCCCTTGCACTGGGGCTTCGCACACCCTCGCACGGCCTTGCACACCCCTTGCACGAGGGCCTTGTGCACCCTTGCACAGGACCTTTGCGTGAGGACCCTCCCCACCCCGCAGCACCCACAGGACCAGCTGCACCCTCACCACCCCCCCACACACCCACACCCTCCTCGCACGAGCCAGCCCCTGTCCCCAAGGCCACTCTGTCCCTGAGGCCCCCGTCCCCCTGCCAGGTGCAGCTGGTGCGGGTGCAGAGGGGCCGCCCACCGGCTGGAGCCAGGACGCCGTGCAGCAGCGGGTGCTCCTTGGCGAAGGCCAACGTCACATCGGGGAAGCCCCGGAGGGGACGATGCTCGCAGCTGGTCCCATCCCAGCATGGGGACCCAGGCACCCGGGCAGCCACTGCACCCCGGGGGGACCCAGGTGTCCGGGTGAGGGGGGGGAGTACCTCGGTCGGGGCGCCCTGTCCTTGGGCACCGGGGTCCAGGTGCCAGCAGCACCATGGCTTTGGTGAAGGGTCCCTCGAACGCCCACTCCACATCTGCCGGCCGAGCCGGGGATGCTGCAGCGGCAGTGGGGGGTGGCACCGGCGCTGGGGACACCCCAGTCCACTCCCAGGGCTGCCAGGTCGGTCTTGATTTGGCCAGGGCCCTTCCATGTCCCTGTCGGTCCCCACGCCCTGTTCCCCTGTGTCTGCGTCCCGTTCCCTGTCCCGCTGTGAGTCCATCCCCATGTCCCCATCTCCCGTGTCCCCAAGTGCATCCCCACATCCCCATGTCTGCCCTCCCCACCTCCCGTGTCTGCATCTCCCATGTCCCCATGTCCCTGAGTGCATCCTCACATCCCCATCTCCCATGTCCCCACCTCCCATGTCCCCATGTCCCTGTGTGAGTGCATCCCCACATCCCCACCTCCCGTGTCCCCATGTCCCTGAGTGCATCCCCACATCCCCATCTCCCGTGTCCCCACCTCCCATGTCCCCATGTCCCTGTGTGAGTGCATCCCCACATCCCCATCTCCCGTGTCCCCATGTCCCTGTGTGAGTGCATCCCCACATCCCCACCTCCCGTGTCCCCATCTCTCCTGTCCCCATGTCCCTGCCCACGCCCCCCCCATGCCGCGCTCCCCTGCCCTGGGTGCCTACAGCCCCATGTCCCCTTGGCCACCCACGTCCCCACGCTCACGTCCCCCATGAGCCTGAGTCCCCCCGTCACCGTGTCGCCACGTCCCCGCGCCCACCGTGCTGAGTTCCACGGCAACCTCCCTGAAGAAGCAGCAGACGCAGGGGCCGTCGGGCAGCGCCCGGACGCCGAGGGGCTCTGGGACGCCATCAGCCCCCACTGCCTCCTGTCCCCACCTCCCACCCCTGTGCGCACCCCCTGCCCCCTCCACGCCTCTGTGGCCCCACAGCCCTGCACCCCCAGAGCCCAGCCTGTGTCCCCCGCAGCCCCCTGCCCCTCTACCCATCCCCACAGCCCCCCAAATACCTGTACCCCTCTACCGCAGCCCCATATACACCCCTACCCCTCACCCCTACCCCTCACCCCTACCCCTCTACCCTCCTCCCAATACACCTGCACCCCTCTACCTGTCTCCATCACCCCCCTTGTACCTGCACCCCCTACCCCAGCCCCATAGACACCCACACACTCTAGTGCATACCCCCCACACCCGTACCCCCTCCCCCAGCCCCATATCCCCCCCACACCCGTACCCCCTCCCCCAGCCCCATATTCCCCCTACACCCATACCCCCTCCCCCAGCCCCATATCCTCCCCCCACCTGTACCCCCTCCCCCAGTCCCATATCCCCCCTACACCCGTACCCCCCTCCCCCAGCCCCATATCCCCCCCACAGCCGTACCCCCCCAAACAGTGGGGTACCCTGCAGCCAGCGGGAGCTGTACTTGAGGGTCCACGGGGCGGGGGGTGGCCAGGGCTGAGTCTGCGGTAGATCGCGGCGTCGCTTGCCTGGAAGTCAGCCGCCATGGCTGGGTACGGGCTGCCGGCTGGGGGGGGATCCCAAGGTCAGCCCTGTCCCTACCCCGGCCGCCCCTCGCCCAGCACCCACTGATGAAGAGGGCGAGGATGCTCTGCTTGGCGTGGAAGGGCCCCGGGCCTGGCCGCTCGCCGCCTCACCCGCCTGTGCCAGGCTGCTCACCTGGGGGGGGGCGAGGTGCTGAGCCCCCCCGCGCTCATCGCACCCCCCCTGCTGCCCCCCGCCCTGGCACAGAGACCCCGAGGATCCCCATGCTCATCGCACCCCAGGGCACGGCCCCACTGCACTCCCCCGTGGGGGCCGAGACCCCCCCCCATCACCCCTATGCTCCCCAGTGGGGGCCGAGACCCCCCCACTCATCACCCCTATGCTCCCCAGTGGGTCTGAGACCCCCCCACTCATCACCCCTATGCTCCCCAGTGGGTCTGAGACCCCCCCCACTCATCACCCCTATGCTCCCCAGTGGGGGCCGAGACCCCCCCACTCATCACCCCTATGCTCCCCAGTGGGTCTGAGACCCCCCCACTTATCACCCCTATGCTGCCCAGTGGGGGCCGAGACCCCCCCCCTCATCACCCCTATGCTCCCCAGTGGGGTCTGGGACCCCTCCCATCACCCCTATGCTCCCCAGTGGGTCTATGAACCCTATGCTCCCCAGTGGGTCTGAGACCCCCCCACTCATTACACCCCCCCCCCTCCCACTCCCCAGTAGGACCTGAGCCCTCCCACTGGTGACACCCACCCCCTCCCCGGGCTCCCCCACCTGGTATCCCAGGGGTGAGGAGGAGGAGGATGAAGGGCAGTGGGACCCCCGGCATCGTTGCAGGCACCCGGAGGGGATGTGGGGCTGAGGGTGACACCCCATCCCCCCCGCCCCCCCGCTGGGCTGCGAGGGGCTGATCCCAGCCGGGGAAACTGAGGCACGGGGGGGGGGCACAGGGCAGCCCGGGGTGGGGCGTGGGGACAGCGGGGACGTGCGCCCCGAGCACAGGGGCAGTGCTCCCAGCGCCCCCTCCCAGTGTCCCCAGTATCCTCCTCCCCGTGGTCCCACTGCTGCCATCCCAGCGTCCCTGTACCCCCATCCCAGTGTTCCCAGTGCCCCCAGTGCCCCCTCCCAGTGTCCCCTGTATCCCCATCCCACTGGTCCCAGTGCCCCCTCCCAGTGTCCCCAGTGTCCCCTCCCAGTGTCCCCAGTATCCTCTTCCTGGCGGTCCCAGTGCTCCCATCCCAGCATCCCTGTACCCCCACCCCAGTGTCCCCAGTGCTCCCCTCCCAGTGGTCCCAGTACCCCCATTTCAGTGTCCCCAGTAACCCTGCTCCAATGTGCCTGTCCCAATGTCCCCAGTACCCCCAACCCCAATGTTCCCAGTGCTCCCAGTAACTGCTGCCAGCAGCGCCGGGACACCACGCACAGCACAAGCGGGTGCAGCGGGGCACACCCACACCCACTGACACCCACCCGCGCCCACTGACACCCACCCGTGCCCACTCACCCCCCTCTCGGCACAACCCCCCGCTCCCCGCACACCCAGACTGGTGCAACACTTGCACAGCGCCTGGCTCCACAGCACCCACCTGCATCCTCACGGCACCCCAAAACACTCCACAACACCCCACCAGCACCCCCACAACACCCCACCTACACCCTCACAGCACCCCAAAACACCCCACCAGCACCCCCACAACACCCCACCTACACCCTCACAGCACCCCACCACCCACCCCGGGTAGTCGTTAATCCCCGTTAATGAGATGCTCCTCATTAGCTGCTGAGGGCTGGGGGGGGACTTGCACATGCGTGTGCACACACATGTGGGAGCGGGACGAGCCCTGCGCCCGGCGGGGTGGACGCGCGTGCAAGCACCCACGCTGCCAGCCCATGTGTGGGTGCCCATGCATGTGCACACGCCCATGTGCAAACGCCTGCACACATGTGGGTGCACGACCACGTGCACATGTGGAGACCCTTGCACACACATGTGCGATGGGGCTGGCTGTCACTTCTGTCCCCCTCCTGAGTGGGGACGTGTCACCTCTCCTGCACCAGCGTGTGTCCATTTGCACGCATGTGTGCACCTGGCCCAGTGGGCACTGGGACCTACTGGGAGCACTGGGCTCCCCACCCAGTGCCGCTCAGGCTCTGGTCCCCAAGTGTCCCCAGCCTCCCCGGGGAGGGGGACAGGGGACCCTGGGGACATCCCGGGGGACTGGTTGGTCCTGGGGGTGCTGGGGGTCCCTGGGGAGACCCCCGCAGCTCTGGGGCATCCCGAGGGGGTCCCAAGGGTGCAGGCACAGGGTGACACCAGGTGGCACCACTGGATGGGACCTAGGTCCCCTGGGTGATCTGGGGTGGGACGACCGTGTCCCCAAGCGAGCGCCTGTACCCCCGGGGGCACAACTGTGTCCTCAGAGTGCCGATCATGTCCCTGAGGGGTGACAGCATCCCCAGGGCGTGACCATGTCCCCAGGGGGTGACAGTGTCCCCGAAGGGAATGATTGCATCCAGGGGGTTAACAGTGTCCCCAGGGCTGTGACCATGTTCCTGGGGGGGCAATCATGTCCCCAGGGGGGTGTCCATGTCCCTAGGGGGGTGTCCATGTCCCCAGGGGGGGTGTGACAGTGTCCCTGGGGAGGGTTTCACAGTGTCCTCAGGGAGGGTGACAAACAGGCAGAGCCGGGTGACAGTGCTCCGTTTTATTTACAGGCTCTTGGGGTGGGGGTGACGGTCCCCATCCCCGTGGGGGTCCAGGCACTGGCACGCGGGGGCCGGGAGGGCTGGGGGGTCCCACCCGGGGGGTTCCACCCCTCCAAAACCCCCTGCAAGAGCAAAGACATACAAATAAATACGACCAGAGGAAAAAACATCAGCTGGTAAATCTTGTCCCAGTACCTCCCAGTAGCCCAGCGAGAGGGCTGGCTCTGCGCACAGGCGCTGGCTGTCCCTGCAGCGGGACGGGCTCCTCGAAGGAGACAGGGAGGGGACACCGTGTGTCCCCCCTGAAATCCCTGCGTCCCCTCCAGTATCCCCCGGCTGGGGCTGGGTGCTGCGGCTGTCCCGGGGTCCCCGTCACCACGGGGCGGCAGTCACGGCGTGGGAGTCACGGTGCGGGAGCCACGGTGGCACGTCCCCGGTGTCCCTGCGTCACAGCGTGAAGATCTCGTCCTCGGCATCACGGAGGGCGGCCGCCCGCGGGGTCCTGGTGAGGGGCCGGGGGCCGAGGCGGGGGCCCCGGGTGGCCGGTGGGCCCCTGGCATCGGGGCTCCGGGCGCCTTTGGCCTCAGCCGTGCTGCAGGGGACGCAGCAGGGTGGCACTGAGGGGTGGCCCTGCCACCCACCCTGCAGCCAAAAGCCCCCGTTTCGCCCCAAAAGGGGAGGTGGGACGGGTGCGCTCACCCTGTGCCGCCGGCACGGAGCCGTTGTGCCACCGCCGCCGCCTTGGAGCGCCCGATCTCGGCGTCGAGCTGCTGCAGGAAATCGGTGGCCGAGAGGTCGTGGCGGGACGGGGCGGGGGCGGCCAGGGCATCCCCCGAGGGGACAGGTGCATCCTTGTCCTTGTCCTCGGGGCAGGGTCCCCCCGGCGCAGGGATGAGGAGGGTGGGCTTGAGGAAGATGGTGTCCGTGGTGTAGAGGCGGTTGGCGCGCTTGATCTGCTCCATCTGCCGGGGACGGGCCGGGGACCGCGATGGGGACAGAGATGGGATGGGGACAAGAATGGGGACAGGATGAGGAAGGGGACGAGGACAGAGATAAGGATGGGGTGGGGACAGGGACGGGGGACAGGACAGGGTGGGGACAGCGATGGGGACAGCCATTGGGACGGGGGGGTGAGGGAAGGGGACAGGGACAGGAGGGGACAGCGATGGCCCCGCGGGGACCGCGGGGCTGCCGGGGGACCCCGGGGTCGTCCTGCCCGCCCTACCCCGGGGCTTCTGCCCCAAACCGGGGCACCCCGAACCCCTGGACGTGCCGTGTCCCCCCCCCCGCTCCGGCCGCCCCCGTGGCCGCTCACCGTCACCCCGTAGCGCAGCGCCAGCCCCGGCAGCGTGTCCCCGGGCTCCAGGCGGTGCTCCCGGGCGGGGGCCGCCGCTCCGCCGCTCCCCGCCGCCATGGCGGGACGGCCCCGCTCAGCCCCGGCCCCCGCCAGCGCGGTGGGGCTCATGCGAACAGCCCCGGCCCGGGCGGGTGCCGGCCCAGGGCCCCGGTGAGGCCGGAGACGCTAGGCCCGGGCCGGCCGCCTTGGCGGAAGCCTCTGGGATTTGTAGTCCGGGGCGGGGCGGGACGGGGAGGGCGGGCACAGACGAGTCCACCACCCCCTCGGGCAGTGATGCCGCCACCCCCGCCCCGGGGCTCTCCCCAGCCCCGCGGCCCCTGCCGCCCCCCGGTCCCTGCCCCCGGGGGGGGGGTCTCTGCCCCCCGTCCCGCTCCAGGGATGGCGCCGCGGAACTACAACTCCCGTCATGCCGCGGGGCCGCGCCGCCTGCGGGCACGGCGGGGCCGCCCGCCCCGCCCCCCGCGCTCTCGGATTGGTCGCCGCACCCGCGCGCGGCCTGTCGGGAAAGCCACCCGGAAGCTGGGCGACGTGGGAGGGGGCGGTTCCCATAGTAACCGCGGGCCGGCGCCGGGGCCGCCATGTCCTTCAAGCGGGAGGGGGACGATCCCGGTCAGCTGGGGGTGCTGCAGGTGGGTCCCGGACCCCCCCACCCACCCCCCGGCTCCCCAGACCCCCCCGGGTCCCCCTAACCTCGGCCCCGACCTCCCTGCGTACCCCACGGGTTCACCCCCTTGCCCTGGCCTGCTCCCCCGACTCGGTTGTCCTCAGTCACTCCCCGCTCCTCCCTGCCGGCAAATGCTCCTCTGCCCCCCCCCACTTCCCCCTCACCCCTACCCTGTCTTGATCTCCCCTCAGGGTTCCCCTCCCGGCGCCCCAAATACCCACCTTGGCCCAGGCCGCTCCTTGAAATTGCCCCCTTCCTCCGCCTCAGCCTGCCCCCAAACCGCCCCCTCCCCAGCCTTGACGCCTCAGTTCCCCCCTCGCCTTTGCTTCCTCAGAGCGGGGTCCCCTGGGTGCCAAGGTTTCCTGGCCTAAGGAGGGGACAGGGCTGGGGGCAATGGCTGGCCCTCCATGGGACAAACTGGGGGCAGACCCCCCTTCCGGCAGCAGCTCACCCGGCCCCTTGGTCTCTCCCAGAAAAGACGCGTTGCGGACCTGTTGGCCAACTACATCCCCGAGGATGAGGCGCTGCTGCTGAGGAGTGGGAGGTGAGTGAGAACCCCGAGGGCAGCCCACCCGCCGGCTGCTTGCCGGGTCCCAACGGCAGCTTTTGCCCCTGCCTCGACACAGGTACGCCTGCACGGTGTGCGCCCACCGCCCCGTCTTCGACACGCTGGACGTGCTGACGGTCCACAGAGCTGGCAAGAAGCACATGAGCAGTAAGTGGGGGGCCAGTGGGGGGTAAGTGGGCGGGTGGGGGCCCAGTGTGGGGGTGGGCTATGCCAAACGACTGCGTCCCCCCGTCCCCTTTGCACTCTTCCAGGCCTGCAGCGCTTCTACGGCAGGAAGCGCTCACTCCAGGACTTGGCCCAGAAGCGGCGGCACGAGGAGGAGGTGCAGGCAGAGGAAGCAGGCGTGCAGGTTGGTGCGGACACCCCTTCCTCACCCCGCCGGACCCCCTGGCCAGGCCCCCCCTGAGCTCTGTCCCCTCTCCCCAGGGCTCCCCGGCCCCTCTTCTGGCACGGACGAGGAGGATTGCCCGGAGTGCTCTGCTGAAAGCCGCTCCCTACAGCAGCTGCTGCCGGAGGACAGGGTAAGACCTTTGGTTTCGCTGCTGGAGGATGGGGGAAAGCTCTGGGCTTCCCGGGAGGGACCAGCAGCACCATGTCTTCACCGCCATTGGGCATTTGTGGCATGAGGCCCTGACTCCTTCTCCCGTCACAGGCTGGAGGGAAGCAGCTTGCGAGCTGGCGTGACCCAGACAGGGCTGAGCGCTGCCCCAACGCTTCCAGAGCCGTTGCAGAAGGACAGACAAGCTGTGGACGCCAGTCCTGCAGCCCTGCTGCCAGGGCACCGTGGTGGGCAAGCGGGTAAGAGCCAGCTGACGGCTCCGGGGCTGCACTGGCACTGGTGGGGCAGGGTGCCCAGGCTCTCAGCCAGGCCTGTCCTGTTTCTGTGGGTCTCGCCAGCCCCTCTCTGCCCTCCCAGACATGCTGAAGGCGGCCCCGGCCCAGACGCAGCGAGGTGGCAAAGGAAAAGCCTCATCATCGGCCCTGAGCCAGCCCGAAGCCCTCAGCCCCGAGAGACGCCAGGCCCTGGAGCGATACCTGCAGCTGCGGAGGTGAGCCTTGGCCCCATTGGCATGGGGAACTCCGTAATGAGTCGTATCTCACTCCCTCCCTCTCTCTGTCCATCTGTCCCCAGCGCTGGCTGGATCCAGGACCGCTCTGGCAAGTGGGTGAAGGACGAGAACGCCGAATTCGACTCCGATGAGGATGAGCCGCCTGCGCTGCTGCCAGCCTGAGGCCCCGCTCTGCCCCACCGGTCCCCGTGGGGACGGCTGCCCCCAGGCTGTCCCTAAGCCCCACCGTTAATAGAGGCAGCTGGAGAGGATGGAGGTGTCTGAGCTGTTGGGACAGGTCCCAGGGAAGGGTGATATTGGGGGTCCTAGCTTTTTTCCACCCTGGGGATGCTCAACCTGGTGCCTTTTCAGGGTGTCCTCACCCCAGCCAGAGCCCTGTGAGCGCTGCCAACCTGGATGTGGGTTTCGGTCCATCCCCACCCCGTCCTCTCCTGTCTCCGGCCCAAGTCACGCTCATTTTCTCACACTCTGGCAGCTGCCTGTGGGTCGTGGCCTTTCAGGGTGGTGGTGCTGGGTTCCCCCCTCCTCCCTGGCCCCGGCAGCTGTCCCAGTGCTTTGGAAAGTGCACGGCCATGCCACCCTCCCCCTGCCTCAGTCCGGTGTGCCCCTCCCCACCCTTTTCCTGCCAGCCTTTGGGTGCCTGCGGGTGCCTCCGCATCAGGGGGGCACCCATGGGACTGTCGTTTACGGGGCTGTGCCCTGAGCCGGTATCCACGCCCTGGGACAGCACCCACCCGAGGGTCTCTCTGGGCCCTGGGGCTGGATCCTGTCGCTGGGGGGGACTCCCTGGCAGCGCTGCCCGGGGTGATGTTACCCCTGGGCACCGGGATTTACCCGCTTGCTCAGCTTGCATCTATAAATAGGTGGCAGAACCTATAAATAGGCCCTGCGCCCCCCCCCCCAACCTCGGTAGGCTGTGGGTGCTGGCCTCCATGGGCCTTGGGTGCCTGGCTCCATGCCATGGGGGCACCCACCCACCCCTCCTGGTGCCGTAACCCCAACCCCCCAGCCCCGCTGCTCCCCGAGGGGATGCGGGTGCCTGGCTCAGCCCCCATGGGCTAACGGCCGGAGGCTAACGGAGGCCTCGAGCCCTGCAAGATGGGAGGGGTGCTCCCGCTGCCTCCCCGGTGGCATTACCCTCCCTCAGCCCATCCCTACGATCCCGATTCCAGCCCCCAGGTGCAAATCCTGCCCCGGGATGCATCCGAGCAGATCCCAAAGCCGCATCTCTCCGCCGTCTTTATTTACAGCGGCGCCGGGGAGCAGGAGCCAGAGCTTGTTGGTGCTGCGGGGGGCGTCGTTAGGTTTTCTTCTGCTTGCGACCTGGGGGCAGGGGAAAGAGGGGGTGGATCAGGGCTGGGACCCCCCACCCCGATTCCTGCCCCAGGAGGGGACACAGGGGACACTCACGGAGCTCGTTGTTGTTGGTGATAGCGATGGCGGCGCGGGTGCGGGGGCCTTGCTGCGTGAAGTGGTAGCCAAAGCGCACAACAGAGGGGCACTGCTCCAGCATGGTGGCCATCTCCATCTCCACCGTGTCACCCAGCCGCTGGCACTGCAAGGCCGGGGTGAAACCAGGCACGCCGGGAAGTTGGGGACACCTCTGTCCCCTCCCCGGGCCACCCATGGGTGCCTGTCCCTACCTGGTTGTCCACCTTGAGCTCGCTCAGGGTGGTGTTGTGGTACATGGCCTTGATGATGCTCATCATGCCGGTGCTGGTGATGAAGTTGGATTCGATGTTGAGACTCTGCAGGGTCTTGTTCTCCATCAGCATCTCAGCCACGGCCTGCGTGTCACCTCAGGGTGTCACCTCAGGGTGCCACCCAGGGCTGGCACCCCCCGCTCTGGCATGTCCTGGGCCACCAATGCCTCACGTGGTGGTGGAAAAGCCACTGTCACCTGGGCTTGCTGGCGCCCAGGATGGAGCCGGAGGCAGGGGACCACGTCCACCCCCTGTCTGGGGACGTGTGGGGACATGGGGGACACGGTGCTGGGACTCACGCTGGCCACGGGGTCATTGCTGCGGGTGGCTACCAGGCTGAGCTTCTTGACGTGGGTGTTGGTTTTCATGGCCTCGCAGATGGCCTTCAGCGTGGCAATGGGAATGTCCTGCAGCAAGGGGACGCGCGTGTCACCAAGGGTGGCATCGAGGGGGTGTAGATGTCTCCAAGGGTAGGGGGGCATCCCCGAGAGGGTGCTGATGTCACCCAAGGGATGTAAGTGGCGCCGAGGGGATGCAGGATGTCACCAAGGGGACACGGATGCCCCTGGGTGAGGACCAGCACCCTGGGGTGCCCTGGAGCCACTCCAAGATGGGGACAAACACCTCAGGGATGCCCCAAGGCAGGGACCAACCATGCAGGGACACCCCAGAACAGTGAGCAGCACCCTGGGACAGGGTGACCAAGCCTCACAGGGACACCCCAGGGTGGGACCCATCACCCTGGCACCATCCTGGGCAGGGAATCAGCACCCAGGGACACCCTGGGGACAATGTGGGGGCCACAGTGATGCCCCAGCATGGCGACCAGCACCTTGGGGTGCCCTGGAGACACCCTGGGATAGGGAGCAGCCCCATGGGGACACCCCAGGCTGGGGACTGGCACCCCAGGACTGGGACGGACACCCTGGGGACACTGCCACCAGGTCCCTCACCTTGATGTTGTTGAGGTTGACGTCCTCCAGAGCCCCGTCATTGGCCTGGATCTGCTGCAGCGTCTCCTCCACGTTGGTGGGATTCGGGGGCTCATCCGGCACTGGCTTGTACGTGTCGGGCTTCACCACGCCTGGGGCACACGCGTGCATGCGAGGACACACATGACTGCACATGGGGGCACGGACACGCGAGGACACGTGCGCTTGCACACGTGTGTGGCATCACCACAGGGAATCCTGGAGGGGTTCTGGTCCCCAAATGCCCCCCAAGCAGCCTCATGGACCCCATGTCCCTGTGTCCCCTGTCCCGGGGGGGCTCATCCCCGTGTCCCCTGTCCCCGTGTCCCCAGGGCACTCACTGTTGATGCCCTCCGTGTTGGAGATGGTCCCGCTGCAGATCGCGTCGTAGTACTGCTTGTTGCTCATCAGCGTGTACATGCCCAGGATGGCTGTGGGACCGGGGGGGGTCAGGGGGTGCCCCAAGACCCCCCCAGTTCCCTCATGTCCCCCCAGGGGTGGCTGCAGCCCCCCCAGCCCTGCCCTGAGGGGGCCGGGGAGGCTGTGGGGAGCGGGTGGGCTGGGGGCCAGCAGTGAAAGCCGAGTGCTGGGGCACAGCGCTGCTTTTAGCCAGGCCCTGGCGGGGACCCAGGGGGGGCCCGGCACACGCCTGGCAGCAGGGAGCACGGGTGTGACACGCGGCCGGGGCGGGTGTGCAATGCGCCGGCCCCATGCAAAGCTTCCCCCCCATGCAACACTTCTCCGTGTGCGATGTGCTTCCCCCCGTGCAAGGCTGCGGTGTCACTTGCAGCCCCCCACGTGAAGCTGCTGTGGGACGCGCTACCCCCGTGCGAGGCTGCGGTGCAACGCGGCTGCCCTGCGCAAGGTTGGCGTGCGATGTGGCAGCCCCGTGCAAGGCTGTGCTGTGATGTGGCAGCCCCGTGCAAGGCTGCGGTGCGATGCAGCAGCCCCATGCAAGGTTGTGGTGCAACAGGGCTGCCCCATGCGAGACTGCGGTGCGACGTGGCTGTCCCGTGTGAGGACTGCGGTGCGACATGGCAGCCCTGTGCAAGACTGCGGTGCAATGCGGCAGCCCCATGCAAGGCTGCGGTGCAATGCAGCAGCCCCGTGTGAGGCTGCAGTGCGATGCAGCAGCCCCATGCAAGGTTGTGGTGCGACGTGGCTGCCCCCTGCAAGTCTGCGGTGCAATGTGGCTGCCTCATGTGAGGCTGCGGTGTGTTGTGGCAGCCCTGTGCAACATTTGTGGTGCAATGTGGCAGCCCCGTGCGAGGCTGTGGTGCAATGTGGCAGCCCCGTGCGAGGCTGTGGTGTGAGGCACAGCCCCACGTGAGACCCACCGGCGATGTCGCACATCTCAGCCTCGGTGGCGTTGGCCAGTGCCTCCTCCAGCTCGGGCTCCAGGGTGATCTGCTCCTCCCGTGGGATCTCCCGCGTCGGGTTCTTGGGCACGAAGGGCTTCCCTGGGTGCGGGGATGCGGGTCGCACCCTGCCCGGCCTCGCGTCAGCCGGGTGATGCTGGACGCAGTGGCCCGGGGACAGGGCTAGCAGAGGCGTGGGGGGAGGTGGCCACTGCTGGTGGCCGTGCCTAGGGTGACACTGCCAGGAGTGGGAGTCCAGGGGTGGCATTGCCAGCGGGTGACGGTCCGGGGGGGTTTGTGTGACCGTACCGGGGGGGGTGATGTTGTCAGGTGGTGGCATTGCTGCGGGTGGCCATATGGGGGGTGACATTGCTGCTGGGGGGTGGCTGTGCTGGAGGTGGCACTGCCATGGGGTGCCCGTGCCAGGGGTGGCATTGCCAGAGGTGGCTGTGCTAGGGGTGGCATTGCTGGGGGGGACATTGCAGGGGGTGGCCATATGGGGGGGTGACATTGCCAGGGGGTGGCCGTGCCCGGGGCTGGCGGGGACCCAGCTCGCCCAGGACACCCGAGCTGCTGGCGAGCACCGTTCTGCCGAGCTAAATATACCCGGTGCTGCGAGGCCCTGTCCCCCCTGCTCCCCACCATGGTCCCCGCCATGGTCCCCGCCGTGTTCCCCCCCGGGTCTCCCCACCTTTCTTCTCGCCAGTGAAGGGCACCAGGTCGTCACGCTCGCCGGCCTCCAGCGCCTGCTTCTCCAGGTGCTGCAGCAGGGCCTCCCGGTCCAGCGGCCCCGTTGGGCTCTTCCGCGTCTGGTCCCGCTGCCGCAGCCCCGCCGGCAGCAGCACGTTCTAGGGACCCACCGTGTCACCCCCGGGGAATGCCAGGCACCCATCCCACTCACCGCCCCCCTGTGCTGGGACCCACCTCGGGGTCCATTTCCAGCAGCTCCGTGTCCAGCTGCTCCAGCTCCTCGGCTGACAGCTCCCGCAGGATCTTGTCCTCGTCGATGTCCCGGTACTTCTCCAGCTCCTGCCGGTAGGACGTCATGGTGGGGGGCTGGGGGGGCGGCCTGGGGGGGCGACAACAGGGGAGCTGAGCAGCTGGCGGGAGGCTCCCGGGGGTGGGGGGTTGCCCTGCACCATAAGAGGACCCTCCACGCCACAGCCGCCCTCCCCATGCCATGGCGTGCAGGGCCACTGCGTGCCGCAGGTGGTATTGGGGCCGTGGGGCACCCCAGGGTGGGAGGTCCAGGGTGGTATCATTGGGGAGCTCTTGGGGAAACTGAATCCCGGCTCCGAGGTGGTCCCAAGGGCCAGGACCCAGCGTCCCCCGCAGCCCCCCCCTGCTGCTGGGGGGGGCAGGTCCCGGTTCAGCAGCCCCAGCACCCCCGGGTCCCCCCTCCAGCACCCCTTTGCCCCCCAGCACGGGTCCCCACCTCCCTGGGGGGGGACAGCAGGGGTAAACAGAGGACGTGAGTCCCCCGACACCAGGGTCGGGTCCCCCCTGAGGAGCCAGGTTGAGATTTCCCCCCCGACACCTGGGTCCCAGGGCTGGGGACACACACACGCACCCACCCAATGCCCCCGGGAGGGACCAGACACCCACAGGCGAGAGCTGGGGGGCTGCGGGATCCCTTGGAACGGGGATCCCCGACAGACCCAGGGACCCCAGAGCCCGTGCCCACCACCCCGGGGACCCCCACCCCGGGGCCCTACCTGGCCGCTGGCCGGAGCAGCGGAGCCTGCCTGGGTGCGAGCCCCGGTGCTGAGCCAAGGGCTCCGGCCGCGCAGGGCATGAGATCAGCATTTTATTCTGTGAGCCGGCGGTGGGGAGGGGCAAGATCACATATCCCCGGGCGTTATCGAGCCCTGCCAGCCCCGCGCCAGCTCCACCCCAGCGCCCCGGCGGGGCAGGGGCACCCCGGGGGCAGTGGGGGGGTGCCTCGTGACCCAGTGGCTCCCCGTTACCCCTTGGGGTGCCCTGGCCAGGAGGGAGAGGGGTGGCTGTGGGGAGAGGCCACGGGGAGAGGCTGAACCTTGTGCCTGGGGTCCCACAGCCCCTCAGAGACCCCCAACCCCCCCTGTCACCCCCATGGGGACATTTTATGCCCCTTCACCCTGAGACCGTCTGGGTGACTTGGCTCCTGCATGCCCCCCCCCAGTCCCCAAAATCGCGTTTGCGGGGGTTGTGTGGGGCCACCATCAGCAGGGCTCCTGTGGCAGTGCTGCATTGGGAGCAGCAACAGTGGACAAACTGCTTATTTATTGTAGGGTCTCTCAGAAAACAAGGGGTCATACGCACCCTGTGTTTACTGTAGGGTCTCCTGGTGTTGCAGGCACTGCACGTTGAATGGAAATGACAGTCCGCACCCTTGCTGTACGCAGGCTACTCGGATTTATTTCTTTTTTTTATATAAAAAAAGGTAGGAAGGAGATAAATAGAGCAACGAACTGCCACCCACGGGAGTTGGAGCGAGGAGAGGCCTCGTCCCGCAGCGGCCATGAGCCCCCCGCGGACCCCCGGCGCTCAGGTCGTGGGGACGCTCTGCTTGATGATGATCTTCTGGCGGGTGGGACGGATGTTGGGGTCAGGGCCGGGGGGAGTGGCAGCCCCCAGAGCGGCGGAGGCGGCGGCACTGGGCAGCCCGTGCGCCGTGATGTATTTCTTGTAGGCCTCCCGGATGATTTTGAAGGCACGGATGTTGGAGTAGGGGATGTCAGTGATGGGGTCGCGGTAAACAGCCGGTTTGTGGGTGACGGGGCAGATCTCCCGCACCGGCAGCCGTGGCGGTTTCGCTTTGGGGAAGAAGCGCTCGAAGGTTTCGTCATCGCTGAAGGAGATGAAGGTGCGGGAGCATTTCCCGGCAGAAGCTGGAGCCGGGGCTGGAGCTGCTTCGGCCTGCTGCAGGTCTTGGTCCAACCTGGAAGAGCTGCGATCAGTGCCCAGGAGACCCCCGGGGCAGGGGGCATCCCTGGGGGAGCTCCCACAGCAGGCAGAGCTGCCAAATCTGCTTGAGCCGCTCCCCAGGACTGGAACATGGGGCTTGGGGGCTCCAAGGCACTGCCCAAAACCCACTTCTCCCTCACCACGATGGAACAGAGGGATCAGGAGTGGGAGACGGGGTCCGGCTGGGTGCGCTGGCAGGGGGAAAACCCACCAGGACCATCTCAAGGTGACCTCAACCTACCCTTCCACGTCCACGTTCTCCTCCTTGCCTGGCTCCGGGACGAGGGGCATGGTGACGGACCAGTAGCGGATAACGGGCCCAACGCATTTCCGTTTCTTCTGGACCTGCTTCTTCTTGTCGGCTTCCAGGCGCTCATAGTTCTCTGGGAAAGCAGGGACAAAAGAAAGGGGAGGCTCAGCGCCTCATTGACACACTCACCCCACATCCCTGCGCCATTCCGGGGGTCCCTGCGTGCCTTGGCATTGTGCCTGGCTCACCCAGGGAGCGGAGATTGATCTCCTCCGTGATCTTGGCTTCCTCCAGCAGCTCCTCCTGCGTCAGAGGCCGGTCGTAGTTGGGGCCACCTTTCTTCCGCTTGGACTGGACCTGCCGCTCCTGGATGCGCAGGAAGGTTTGGCGTGTGTGCTCCGTTGTCGACTGTCGCATGTGCTTCCGGCCTGTGGCGGGAGAACAGAGCTGACCCGTGGGCACCGGCTGGCCCAGCTCACCAGGAGCTCTCCTGGAGGTGGCCCATTTCCAGCATGTCCCGTCCCACGCACACTCACTGTCTCCCACATCATCCTGGAGCTCCAAGGGGATGGATTTCACCTCTCGTGGCTTCTGGGAGCTGCCACTGGGGACCTCAGTCTTCTTGGGGCGAAGGCTCTTGAGAGGCTCCTACAGGACGGGGCAGAGGATGTGAGGAGGGAGAAAAACTCGCCCCAGGCACAGCTTCGGCCGCATTTAAACCTTGGCTTTTCCCAACGGGGAGTCTGTCCCCTGGCTGCAGTGCAGGGAAGGGGACCCCGGAGCCCTCCGCCCGGTCCCCGGCCGCCCGCCCGCACCCGGTAAGCCTTGGTGACGACGCGGCGGCGGCGCTTGGGCTCGCTCTCGTCCTGGTCGCTGGCGGGTTCCTCGCCCTCGTCGATGTCGAAGTCCGAGTCCACCTCGTCATCGCTGTCCGACTGGTCACCCCTGTACTCATCGTCGCCCGACTCCTGCGCAGACAGAGGGGCTGCGTCACCCCCCAGGGCTCCCCAGGCCGCAGCCCCGAGCCCCGGTGCCCTCCCTCCCCATGGCCACGGGGGCCTCACCGCTACGGGGGGGCGGCTTCTCTAATGGCCAGACACCCCCTGCCCCCACTGCTCCTCCCTCGACCCCTCCTGTTGTCCCGCAGCCTTCTCCCCGGGCCTCCCCCCGGGGGCAGCCTCCCTGGGCCCCCCGCTGATACCCATCCCCCCCCCCCCAGGGACCCCCACCTCCCCGGGGCTCCCCATCCCCCCCCCCTCGGGTCCTCACCCATCCCCCCCCCGGGGTCTCCCCCCCCCGGGACCCCCCAGACACCCGCCCCGAGCCCCTCACAGCACCGGGACACCTTCGGTCCCGTTCGCCCTAGGGCCCTCGAGACCCCCGGTCTCCCGTGCCCCCAGCTCCAGGGCTCCCCGCCCGGGGCCCGCGGCGGCCCCGCACCTCGGTGAAGCCGCCGTAGGTGGTCTGGTAGAACTCATCCTCCTCCTCGGCCTCCAGCAGCCCCGAAAGCCGGTTACCGGCCGTGCGCCGCGGGGCGCGGCCCTCCGCCAGGCTCATCGCGCCGCCGCCGCGATCGGCGCTCCGCTGCGCGTCCTGCCCGGCCCGCCGCTGCGCCGCCAGGCAGGGGAGAGCGAGCGCCGAGCGGCCGATGGCGACGGGCGCCCCCCCGCAGGCCGGAGGGGGCACTGCAGGCTCCTGTGGGCGACCGGGGCTCAGCTGGGGGCACCGGCGGGGGGCGGGGACAGCGGGGGTTGCGTCATCGCGGGGCGACGCCGCAGAGACGCGGGGCCGCCGAGGCGCTAGCGTGACGTTAGCGGGCCCTAACTCCTTCGGTAGGGCCACGTCGCTTCCCAGGGGAGGGAATATGGAAAATGACGTCACCGCGTGACGTCACGGCACCCCCCTGCCGTGACGTCCCGTGCGCCACGTGCGCCACGTGCTCCCCGGCTTTGTTTTGGTCGCACTTGGCCCGTCACGTGACCCACGGCGGCCTGCGCGGCCGCGGCCCTCGCCGCTCTCCGCGCATGCGCCCTGAGGGACGCGTCCCCCCTCCCCCCGCCCCGAGTGGTCGCGTCCGCGGGGGCGAGCCCAAGTGGGAGGAGGGGGCCCGCCGCCTGGTCTGCGCCTGCGCCCTGCGGGCCGGCGCCGCGTGTCCCCCCCCCCCGCCCGCGGCCGGATGGTGTGGTCCGGAGCGGCGGGGCGGGGCCAAGCGGGGAGGGGCGCGGGTGGCGCGCGCGAGCCGGCGGCCGCCGCAGGAGGAGCGCGCGCTCCAAGATGGCGTCGGCGGGGCCCGAGTCGGGGGGCAGCAGCGGGAGCAGCGGCGGCCTGGCGGGTACGGGGCTGGGCCCGGCGCCGGCGGGGGGCCGGGGGATGCGGGGAGGGGGCTGTGCGGGGCTCTGGGGTCGAGGCGGAGCGGTGTGGGGCTGAGGGGAGGGCTCTGGGGGGTGTGTAGTGCTGAGGGGGGCTCTGGGGGGGTGAGCGGCGTGGGGCCGAGGAGGGCTCTTTGGGGCCGTAGGGGGTATGGGGGGTGTAGGGCCGTGGGGTGCGTGGGGCCGGTAGGAGCTGGGGGTGGGAGGCCTGTGGGGTGCGTGGGGCGGGGGGGTGCAGGAAGGGACTCGGGGCCTGGGCCGGGCCGTGCGTGGGGCGAGGAGATGGGCAGACCCGTGGGCCGAGGAAGGGCTCTCGGGGTGTGCTGGGGGACAGCGTGGGAGGGCGGTTCCGTGCGGTGGGGTGAAGCCGGCGTTGGGGGAGGCCTCTGGGGGCGTGGGGGGGCGACGACGAGGCTGAGCTCTCCGGAGGGTGTGTGGGAGCGAGCACTGGAGAGTTATGGGCTGAGGCCCGAGTGGGATGGGCTTCGCAGAGCCCAGCTGGCTCCGTGGGGTGGGCTGGGGCTGAGCTTTCGCTGGGGGAGGTGGTGTGGGGCTGACCTTTTCCTGGGGAGGAGGCTGTGGGCGTGTGGCAAGGACCCTCCAGGCATGAATGGAGGCCCGGGGGGGCTTGAACCCCCCCCCCCCCCTCCAAAAGTGCAGTTGGAGGGGGCAGAGGCTCTTGGGGAGGGGGGACAGGGTTGCGTTAGAAGGGGCGATGGGGTGGGGGGAGCAGAGGGGTGGTGCCAGGGGGAGCTTGACTCTGTGTTCCCTTGTATTTCTGGAGCCTGAGCTGCCAGTCAGGTCACCTGCCTTGGGGGTGGCAGTGGGTCCCGAGTCCCTGGACTCAGCTGCTGGGGTGCGGAGGGGTGGGGGGGGAGCCAAAATACCTTCTTTCAGGCAGGACCGTGCTGGGGAAGGGGGAGGATAGCATCTTCCTGGCGGAGGCACTCTCTTCTCTGCTGCATCTGGTGTTGGGCAAGGCGAAGATAGCTCATCAAAGCCGTTTGGCACCTGTGGGAAGCAAGATATTGTGGCAACATAAACATCTTCTGGTTAGATTTGAGTCGATGACTAGAACTGGAGCTGGTAAGGGTCAAGGGAAAGTTCTTGAAGTCCTCTGACGGCTGAGAGGTTCTCTTGCTGCACCGATTTAAAATGTGAGCTGAACCAGAAATATGCAGGGTTGGAACTGGGCACTGTCTTCATCCCTGCAGAGCGATAGTAACGAGGGGTGGAAACC
Organism: Pelecanus crispus; assembly: GCF_030463565.1. Lineage (NCBI taxonomy): Eukaryota > Metazoa > Chordata > Aves > Pelecaniformes > Pelecanidae > Pelecanus > Pelecanus crispus. The sequence continues at coordinate 1,749,377 of NC_134664.1, forward strand.
TCATCTGGGATAAAACAGGGCACTTTTGTTTCTTGAAGCTGTGACTCTGCCTCCTCCCAGTGTTTCATAGGTCTGGCAGCGTTCTTGGGGGAGTTGAGAATATTCCCCTTTCCACAGGCCCCAAATCAGCTTCTTCACGCTAGTTTGTGGCTCGGAACCAAAACGACTTTCTCAAAGCCTTGAAATTTGCATTTGGCAAGATCCAGCCCTCCTTCCTGAGCTTCTCTGGTAGAGAGTGGCCAGGCTTTTTATTTATTATAATGCAATATGCTGAAGCTTCCCAGCCAGTGTGACAGCACTTGTCACCCAAGTCACAGCAAGGAAAGAAAGCCATGGGAAGACTCGTGGCTGACCCTTGGCTTCATTTGGTGCTCTTGGAGTGTCGGTGTTCTGCACCTCAAGCCCCGCCGCCTGCTACCCCATTTCTGTTCTAGAAGTATTTAGGGCCTGATTGCTGTGCACCACTGTTAAAAAAAAAAAAAAAAAAAAAAATTAATTATTGCTGCAGTGTTGATGAAGTATCATCTGGTGGGGATGTCTGTATGTGCTTGATTTTCTGGTTTCTTAGCTGTGTCCTTTGGGCAGTTTTGAAGACAGACACCCAACATACCCTCTTTATCTTTGCTCACCTTGTGAGCACAGAGGAAGTCGTACTTGTTGGTCCGATAAAGCCAGTTTTGCGAGGAAGAAGAGAGCTCTTGGGTCTTTATTGGTTGCAGCAGCTGTTGTGTCTCAGCATAGGGCTGAGCATCCAGGGGCAAGACCCCTGGGTCTTTTTCTTTTGCTTTGGGGCTTCCTTTGAGATCTTGATCTTCCCCCATGCTTGCCTGTCTTCTGAGCTGAGGAGGAGCCGGCTTCAGAAAGCTTGAAGGGTTTCGAGAACGTTACTTAAGAGAAAACAGGCAAGTAAATCTCTTCTCCCTTCCTGGTAGAATAATTGCCATTGTTCGCTTCTCCGGCTAGCGAGGTGTTGGCTAATGTGCGTTTCCCACAGGATTTGAATTCTGGTTGTGACAGAGCCTCCGCCGGGTGACGTGTGTGATACGTGACGTACGTTTACCTCGGCTGATCCCTGACGGCGCAGGCTTTAAACCTCAGATTTCAGCCCAACCTCCGGGAGACCTGGGGCCTCTCCGGGTGGTCGCCCTCTGCCCCAGGCAGTGTTTGGGCTTTGGGTAGGATGTGGTTCCCCTGCAGCTTCTGGAGAGGACAGGTAGCGCTGGAGATGCCGAGAGCTGTGAGGCAAGGAGAGTGATCCTGAAATGGGTGCTGGAAGGGCTCAGCCGCCGCGCGTTGGGTGACGTGGCTGTGGAGGAGCTGCCTGCGCTGGGGTCCCGCTGTGGCTGGTCCCCTCCCAGATGTCTGCAGCGCCTGTGTTTATCATCCTGCCAAGAGGAGGCATTCGCCTGCCTTGCCGGGTGCGCTTTCCCCTGTGTAGGAACGAGGCCCCGAGCAAATACCGGGTCAGAGCCATAACTGGGGCCTTTGTTTTCGCCCTGGGCAGAGGCCAGGAGGGCAGCAGGATCAATTTTGGCTGGACCGTGGCAACACGTGGCTTCAGCTTGAATATCTGACGGCCGTAGCTGTGCCTTGCTTACCTTGCAACCCCTTCAGATGCCGGAGGAGCAGCTCCGTGGAAGGCAGGGGGACAAAAGGAGGCCGTTGTTGTTTCGGACATGAGGTTTTGCTTTGCTTTATGGTAAACCTTAAACCACCTCAAGCCCTGCCACGGCTTTTTGGGGCACTGTTGCCCTCAGCGGCCCATGGTGCGGTTTGTCCCAGGGCGTTATTACTCTATTACTGGCACCATGCAGCGTAGATAAAGGGGATGTGGATGATTTTGAAACGCTTCCTGGGCCAGGCAGGCAGCGGTTCCCCCTCTCTCTGCCTCAATGTGTTTAACTCCGGGGAAACACCCAAAGAGATTTTCTCATTTTGCTGTTTTTGCTTTGAAGCAGCATCTGCCAAAAAATGCTAATGTGGTATTTCAGTTGTTTGGTCCTTTGTGCCTTGGGTGCTGTGGCTGCTTTATAATTACGGGTCCGAGTGAGTTGAGAGTTCATTGTCACCCTGGCTTCAGGCCCCTCCCCAGAGTCCACAGACAAAAGAATTGCTCTCAAAATGGCTCAGTCACTTCTGGGGACAGGGAAGTCATCCCGACACATCTGAAGCGAGCCGAGAGCTGGGTCCCGAACTGCTGAGCCCTTAACGTAGGTGTAAAACACCCAGAAAGACTGACAGTCACCCTGTACCCCCAAATTCCTGCAAGAGGGACAAAGCTTTCTTGATCCCACCTAGCCAAGACTGAGCACACGGAGGGGAGATGAGTTTATTAAATATAAACATCTGAATGGCTCATCATCCTCAAGCTTAAAATAGGACTGTCAAATGACTCCAAGTCCCGTCTCTGTTATAAAAATCTCTCTTCTTCCCAACCATCAGCTGTGAAATCTCTGCGGGTGTCGCAGGTCGGTATCGTCAGCCGGGTCCTGTCACCCAAACTCTTGTTGTCCCTTTTGCTGCCATGGGAGTCTTGCGTGCGTACTTGTGTGCGATGCTCACCCCGGTGCGGGGCAACGCTCCTTTTCTTTCAGATGGAGACAAAAGGTTACCGTCAAAAGAACAAAGGTAGGAGCCGGCTCCTCTAAATAAATGACAGATTTGTCTGTTGGAGGGAAGCTTGTCTGGCAAAGCAGTAGCTAGAAAGCGAGTGAGAATTCTGCGGTTTTGGGGGGGCACTGATGGCCTGGAGTACCATTTCCTGAATTATAACTGCATTTCCCTTTGGAAAGTAAAAGCTGTTCCTCCCTCCCTCCGGCTCCACCGTGAATTGTTGAAAGGGGCCGCTCGGTGTTTTATTTCTCCTCCCTGCCACCCCATGTTAGCCCTGCAGGGTTGAAAAGCCTTTCTTTTTTTTTTTTTTTTTTTTTTTTTTTTTTTTTTTTTGAGATAGAGGTGAATTAATGCTGTCTGCACTGCTTCCCACTGCTCACACAGAGCTTCCTTCTTCAGCGTCAGGGCTTCCTTTTCCCCTAAACAAGGTATCTTAATCATTCTTGCCCTTTCTTGATTGCTATGTAATAGCGGTGGTTAAATGTATTATCTCGCCGCATCCCCACAGACTCTGCCTTGTTTAAAAAGCAGAGTGCTCCCAGGGCAGGAAGATACCTTACATCTGACCTACATCTTACCCTTCTGGGAAAGGATTGTTTATCTTCCCCCAAATTAAGAAGGTGGCACAGCAGGCAGGATGCTAATTCTGGTTTCCCTGTTGCCAGCTCCCTCTGGGGTCGGTTTTGAGCAAGTCCCGTAATCGCTCAGCTGGAATAGGGGCTGTTGACACACTCCCTTCCCGGGGCTTGGTGATGTTTGCAGAGCAGGATGGAAAAGGAATCCTTGGAGCATTTATCGTTAGGATTTGTATCCCCAAAGTAGCTCCCAATAGCTGTAAAGCTGGACTTTACATTCATTGACACCATGGAAAACCCGGTGCCTTTGTTCCTTGAATAGGTGTTGCTGTCTGGGAGAGGGGATCAGTTTAAATTTTAAATCATTTGAGTGTTTCGGTGGAAAGTGGGAGTAATGCGGAGCTGTAAAATCGATGGTCTTTGGCCAGCCGTAGGATTAATTTTCAAATGGCAGAACCTTGCGCAAAGCCGATGTGCCAGGAGATGCCATAGGGAAGGAGGGTCTCCCCAGCTTTTCTACAGGTTACAGGGGCAGGAGTTGCCATCAAATAATCTAGAAAGTGGTCTTGTCCAAAGTGCCTTCAGCAAAAGTTAGTCTGCCCCTTCTTCTGCTGGGAAACTTGAGATAACCTCATTCCTCCTCCCCCCGAGATAGTTTTGCAATGAACCATACGGAAAAGCAATAACAGGAATCCTCGCCGGCCGGCGTCTCGCCCGGCTGTGTTAGCCCTTGCTCGTACGTGCCTCGCTTCCAGCCTCTTCCCCGAAGCTGAAGGTAGTTTTGCTGAACTTGCTCACTGATTTATTTTCTTTTAATTGCGATTTTTGCAGTTCCGTGATGCTCTTTGACTCCCAAGCAGTTTGATAATGAGGACCGAAGAGTTTGCATGTCCGCTCTACCTCAGAGTTGGTATTTTCTGGGGGAGCAGGAAGGGCATGGCTCTGGCCAAAGGGATGGTGGGGGATGAAATACGGCTGGGAGTCAGGAGCGGATGCTGGAAACTTCTTGCTCACCGTCCTTTTTGTCTTCAGAGTTTCCACCCTTTAGTCCTACCATCTGCCTACTGGTTATTGGGCTGTCTCCATCCTCTGCTGCTGAAGACATCATGCATCTGAGTCTCATTTACTTGACTCGGAGGTTTTTTTATTTATTCAAATGTTTTTCAGTGGAGAGAGTAACTTCTTGTCAGTCAAGATGTATTCCTGCTTCCGTGCACATTTAGACAGGGTTTTGTTTGTCAGTGCTCGTTGTGGCCACTGATCTTTGGTCAGGGTCTGTTGTGCTGACGAGACATGAAGGAAAATGAGTTTCTTCCCAGCCCTGGTGAGTTGTGTTGGTTTTGGATTGGAGCTCCCAAATAACTAGTTGCCATGAAGCACGTCTTTTCCTGGGTCGCTGGGATAAGCCCCAAATGGTGGATCCAGAGTTTCAGTGAGGTCAGTGCTTGTCTGCTGATGTGAGCACTGACCCATGCTCACCAACCTCCAGGTGATGGAGGTGGAAGCCCAAACCCCACCCTCTTTGGTATGTTCTCTTCTCCTCACCTTTGGTGAGCACCTCTTCTGCTCACCCCTGCAGAAGGCAGGAGTTGCTTGGTTTGGGGTTTTTTTTATTGATTTCTAGATGTCATGCCTGGCCTCAGCTCTCTTCTCGGTACTTAGAAAATACTGGTAACCTTGTGCATGGAAACCTGTTCTTAATTCTGCCCCTGGCCTGTTGGATTAAAAAAAATGCTTTATTTCTCCATGGCTAGGTATGCTGACCTCCTGACAAAACACTTGGTGGTTTGCTGGTGAAGAGAGATTGAGGAAGGGTTTACTGTTCCTGCAAAGCAGCGAGAAGTGTCTAGATAACGTTACAGAGATTGCGTCTCCTCTGTCTTTCCCTGGGCCTTTTCCCAACACAGCGCCCGCTTGCTGGCATGGACGTGTCAGCGGTATCCAGTGACTTTCAGGACTGTCTTGTCCGGTGCCTCCATCGACAGGCTCATGAAACAAGCGTAGGGGAGAGGGAGAAAGATCTGCTAATCTGGGGCAGTAAAATCAGTCATGCGTACATCAGCTGCCGATTGCTAACGGTGGTGGGAAAGATAACCCTGAACAGGAATCTACAACGTCCAAGGGCTATTTATCTAGAAACTGAATTCACAAGTTCTCTTATGGCGGCTTTGATGCAGTTGGTTTAATGTCCTTAACATAATTTATCGGAACAAATCTATTGATGCAGAGAATTTCAAAATTATTACTCACTGCTTGGCCTTCTGGCCAAGATCAAGTGTTTGTAAGCGTTTTATCTTCCTCTGGAGGGCTGTGTTCTGCGCTGGCAGGGGCGGGCTGCATGATCTCATGGGTTTTCTTCCATCTGCAGCTGCTCCAGCTGATTAAGACTGTTGGCTTTGACTCTTAGTTCAGGCCAGACTTCTGCAGTTTTCCATAAGAGCTTCCTGAGAGAAGCAGATGAAATGTTTAGGCTCTTATCTTCCAGAGCCACGGAAGAGGTTTTTATTGTGCGTGACTAAGGTGCCTTGCTCAGAAGTGTTTTGCTTGTGAAGTTTGGACCTTTGTTTTCTTAACTAGTGGAAATAGGATTTCTTTTCATGTTTCTTTAACTTTCTCGGGGAAAACATCTCTTGTCTCTTCAAGTAGCTGAAGTATCAGTTCACCGTGACAACTGTATAACCTTTTTGTTTTTCCTTGTATAGATTTCAGCTTTCTGTGCTGCTCGGTGATGTCATTTCGAAGAGGTAGATGTATTGCATATATGTGCTTAAAGAAAAAAGCATGGTTTCTTCCTCTCCAGTAACCAGCAGCAAAATGCCATATTACGTAACTGTCTTGGCTTTTGAGAATTGACAAAACTTGGTGGGTTTTTTCCCCTAAATAAGCTGCTACCGCTCTCAACAAAAGCTGCTGTTTTATTGAAGTGTGTTGTGTAAGTGCTCTCCTGACATCTAAACAGCTCTCCGCATCCCTGTGCGCACCAGCAGGATTGTTCCAGCGGGGCCTTTCTGCTTTGGTTTCTGCCTGGTTTGCGCTTTGAAGAAAAGAAATCTCACTGCTAGTCCCGTTTGCAGCCGTGGCCTTGGACTGGGGGGGACTGATCCCACCAGACTCTTTTGGAGGGGATTTGCAGGCAGAAAAAAAAAAAAACGTGTCAGAGGATTTCTGTGCAGACAGCGACTTGGATGTGTCCACGGAGGTTCCAACGTGCTACACGTTCTCCAGGTAGTGTTTGGTGGGTCTAAGGCTTGGTCTCATGGCCGACTTCTGTGTGCACAGAAGTGCTCTTATCGATGGTGTCACCGCCTGCAGGCAGAGTCCAGGTGAGGAAGGAGAATATTCCCGTTTCTGAGCATTAAGAGGACCTGTGTGGGGAAAATCCAGCTGCCTCTCTTGCCCTGGCCACTTGTTTGGCTGAGAAAGCCCGCAGTCAGCAGCAGGACCGGGGAGGAAGGGCAGTGCATGCCGGTGTGATGTGTCCTGGCGCTCGGCTTGCTGTGCTCAGACACTGGAGAGTTGAGCTTGATGACGTGTTTGGGTGTGCTAACGTTTTCACTTTTTATTTCTGTCTAAAACGTAAGGTGCAGCAAAAATCTGTCTGAGCAGCTATATTTAAAAATAGAGCAAAGCGGGTATTTGTCCTGGCTATACCAAATTAGCATGCTCGTTTGCTAGGTGAGTGAATATCTGACCCGAATGCCTTGTTACGTGCTCCTTCCAGTGAAATATTTGTCCGAACCATTTGACCAGGTGCCATCGCCACAACTTTTTAGCTTTTTTCCCTATCATTTGTTTCACAATCAGTAAGAGTATACTATCTGTCACTGGCTGAAAATAATCCCGGACAGCTAAGGCTGGCAGAAGGCAGACAGCTATTTATTTTGGTTGATTCATCTTCCAGTAAACAGCTCTGAGGAATGGTCTGAAATCACTTGTAGGGATTGCTCCCAGAATAATGAAAGAAAGAAAAATGGAAACTTTTGGGGACATCATGAATTCATTTTTGGACAGAACTTTGTAACCCTGATCTGCTTCCTTTGGCCAGAATTGACTGTTTAGGTCTCAAGCAATTTTTTCAGTTGTCAGTCTGGGTCAGAATTATGACTGATGAAATCTTTCATTTTAGAGGTGTTTAAACAGATGCAGAAATAGCAGCTTTTTTGAACTAATTTAATTTTCTTACGTTTATGCCATTGAATTTAACACCTTCACCTCCCCAAGGAGAGCATGTGTGGGACAGACAAACAAACTGCCTTTATGTAGCAATAAAAAAAGGTGGAGGTAACTGAAACGTTTTCATATGGAAACCTCTGAGGGTTGTTCTCTGACCTGAGCCGGTAATGCTTTTGGTAATCAAGAGAGCTTGTTTTTGCAGGATGTGCGTTAGACCTGTATGTAGCTTCAGTCCGGCCTCAGAGCTGAGCAGACCTCGTCAGCTGCGCGTTCATCCTTGCACTCAGATGTGAATAAGTGTGTTTTGTCACGGTCAAACAGAAATTGCCTATTTCCCAATGAGCAGCCAAGTTGTTTGGAAACTAGCGGGAGGGAGGGAGGAAGGGGGAGCTTCCTGCCACAGAAACTGGGTGTGCTGGGACCGCACCGATGCTGCGACCGCACGCTGTGGCTTTCCCTTGTTGACTCACCCTGTCTGGTAACCGGCCTGATTGGGAGGATCGTTGTCACTTCCCAAATCGTGACATGAAAGGTCTTGGGGCGGTGGGGGAAGAGGAGAAGGTGAAGCCGATGCTGTGGTCTGTGCTGAGTTGCTGTGCGTCTTCCTTGAAATCACGGTGACACCTCTAAGATAAAGATGCTCCATGGTATCACAGGGGACAAGCCAGAGGCACTTTGGGATGCTAGCTCTTCCATTCACGGCTCGTTTTATATTCTCGCTTTTAATGTTTGTTGCATGTGATTAAGGCAGCGCAGAGAAGATTTGCTGCTGGGTCCTCTGGTGAGAGCGCTTTAGTTGAATCCTAGTGGAATATGGTTTTGTACAGATGATTAAATATTAACACAGCGAATCTCCAAGGTGATGAGATTGCCGGTGCTGCTTCAGGATTGCTTAAATCATGGGGCTTTTAGAGGCTTTGATTTACATAATTACAGATACTTGCTTAAAAAAAAGGCTTAATTGCTGTTGAACAGGTGTTATATTGTGATGCCGGGGATGTTTCCTCTGTCCCTGCGTCCTGATGGATTTTGGCAAGTTCAAAAGCCATGTGGCAAGGTGATGGAGTAGAGCTTTCCTGGTTTCATCGTAACACACTAAGTCACAGAAGCTTCCTTGTAGCTGGAGACGCTTCCTCTTCCCCTTGCTACCAGCCCAGATTTGGGAAGGGATATAAGAGGGTCTTTTCCAGCCTAAATGATTCTATGATTCTATTGTACATGTGGCCCTTAGGGACATGGTTTAGTGCGACTTGGCAGTGTTAGGTTTATGGTTGGACTTGATGACCTTAAAGGTCTTTTTCAACCTAAATGATTCTATGAGAGGTGAAGCGGGGCGGCCGGCTCCAAAGAGCCCCGAGTGTGCCGGGGGGAGGAGAAGGAGGAGAGCCAGCCTTGAGAAACTTCAAACGCAAAAATTTGAGCTTGTCGGGACAAACTTTCTTGTCTTTAAAGGAGGATGAGAGGGGGTGGAAGGCGGGTGGATCCAGTTGTTCTGTGCTTGCTTTGTTTAGTGAAAAGCGTTTGTCATAGTTTTTTTTTTCTTCTTGTTTGCTTGTATGTATTGAAATGAGAACTTTGATATTTCGATAAGGGGATCAGAAGGCTGCTGGATTTTGCTGCTAAGTACCTCTGTTCCTTCTGCTGAAATGCAGTTTTTGCAGAGCTGTGGTGCTTGCTGAAATCACAGCGTCAGTCTTTACACCGCCTGTAACAGGCGAGCAGAAGGGGCTTCTCTGCTGAGCGGCGAGTGGACCCAGAGCCACTGCAAGGGTTGTATGTTGTAATGCTTGATCTGGTAAAACAATTACTGGATGTCAGGGGAAGCAACCCCGCGCTTACTCTGTGGTGCGATGGGGGCGTTGCTTTTGGGTGGGGGCGGTTTTATAAGGCTGTGGTCATGGCTCCCACGTAAAATAATCTGTTGCTGTGTCTGAAGTAGAAAGCAAAACAAAATGAAAGAGCTTGTCTGGTTTTCTGGGCTGGAGAAAGCACATCACTGTTTTATGCATCTGCCTGGCGGAGGCAGTGTCCCTGTCCTGGGAGCTCTTGGCCTCACTGGTGTTGGTCTCAACCTGGCTGGTGGCTTTGTGGTGTAGACAGACATCGCAAAGGGGTAGTGTCATCTAATTGCCCTTTTTTTTTTTTTCTTTTTCCTTACTGCATCCAAAAATACCCAAGAAGGGAATCCAGGCCTGAAAGATAAAAGTTAGTACATAACCTCGCAGATATTTAGCACCATGGTAGTAAGAAAATTCCTGGGCTTTGCTTCAAGTGGAAGGGTTGATGTTCTGGGCCTTTTAATAAAAGGTCCTGGAAATAATTTTAAGATGAAGTGCAGTCAGCGCATCTACTGAAACACTGCAGAGCACTTGGCCCTCCCAGTTCTAATTAATAGATGGCAATAATCCTGCAAAGCCGTGTAGCTCCATCGAAGGCAGGGAGGTTGCTGATACCACCTCTGAAGGTGGTCCTGCGTGTTGGTGTGCAGCCAGCGGAGAGCTGCAAGCCAGCTGAGCCGGGCAGAGCAGACCCTAGCCTATAGCATCGGCACAAAACTGCGTTTGGCTGGTGAGTGGTAAGCAGAATAGCATTTCCTTGTGGCTTGACAAAAATTCTCTCTGCTGTAAGAGGAGAAGCTGGGAAGAAATCAGCCATGAGTCAGTGCTTTTTTCAGATGCCTTAAAATGTTTGAATCAAGGCGGTGCATCAGGCGTTTTTGTGATGCATAATAATAATTAACTCTTTCTGAGTGTGGCTTTTTTCTTTTGACAGGATCATCTACTTTCAAAAAATCACTCACCCCTGAGGTAAGTTTCTGACCGACAAGCTGGTTTGTTCCCTGGCTGAGAGAATGCCAAATTTCAGACTTGAATGAGATTGGAAAAATAGCAGACAAGTTAGGGGTAAACCAGGCAGTGGTAAGTACAGTAAGTTGCAGATACTCATTTGGGAAATCAGCATCTCTCCTGAGAAAGAGAATCTCTGCTTAAAAACCTGGTTTGTCCTGAAACGGAACAATTCTCATGCCACCAAAACACCATGTAGATCTTCTGCGAGCAAGATGTTCAGCTTGTTTTGACTTAGACACAGCATTTAAACAGCTGTGTGTGTTAGAAGATGATGAGTCACGCAAGCTCTTACAGCATGAGTCAGAGTAGAATTTGCCACCTTCCTAAAATGTTTCCTCAAAGACTTGGCCTTCCTGGCAGAAAGCACGGTGACCAGCTGTGGTTGGTCCAGACTTGCTTAGAGCTGATCTGTTTGTGATGAGGGTGATTAGAAAAAAGCAAACCCTTCCAGGTGGTCTTGCATGAAAGCGTTTCTCTCTCGTTAGATGTCCGGCCTCAGTCCCACAAGAGTCAATGGGTTCTTTGAAGGCATTTCAATGCCGTTGCTGTCCCAGAGGCCAGCCTGTACTTCACAGGCTCCATCTTTGAGAACAGCAAAAGTATGCCACATGGTTCTGGGCAGCCACTGGCCTCTAAGACATCGGGGTTTACATCCTTGGTTCTTATCATCTTTTACTCCAATCCTAGATGCCAGGTTCTTCTGGACAGCCAGGCTCACAGACGATAAAGAAAGGGCACAGAGGAGTGGACTCCACAGGCGAGACTACCTATAAAAAGGTAAGTTGCCTCTTGCACAACTCATTTGACTGTTGTCATTCTCCTCTTTGCGATGCAAGCGCTGCCCAGAGCAGCGGCGTGTCTCACGAGATTCAGTGTTAGACAGTGGGTAATGTCTGTGACAGTTGCCGAAGAAGATCGGAAGGGAACCAAAGGACTGAATATATGCTTCTTAGCTTCTCTTCTGTAGCCCTCTAAAGAGGGGATTACTTTTAAACTTTGCCCGTTAGCAACACTTCCTAGGCCTCTTCTGGCTCATTGGGTGCTTTCTGTGCTCTTTGGGCACAATAGTTTCTGTAGATCTTGTGGCATTACTGGAATGTGCTTTACAAAGGGGAGATTGTTTGGGTATTTTTAAAAAGCTTGTAAATGTGGGTATTTTGTGGCTGCTGCTGCTTCCAGTTTGTTGGACTTCATCAGAATGGCCTGACTTTCTCTGAAGTGAGGTTGACTTCTAGGATATAGATTAAATGGGTAATGGCTTTATATGGGCATTTCACTGCTTTTTGTAAGCAAAGCTTCTGGTCTGAAATCTCTAATTCAGATGTACCTCCATCTGTCCTTCGGGAATCGGAGAGGAAGGGGGGAATTCAAATGGTATTTCTACAGAAGCCAGCTTTTGTTATAGTACCCTTTTTGAAATTGCTTGTGTCTTCAAGATTGGGATCTGGCTTTCAGTTTCCCAGCAAATTCAGAGATAGAAGGTTAGACAGCGGTAATAGGAGAGAAAAGTAGAAGTCGATGGAAAGTGCCTGAAATGTTTCTTGCAAGGGTCCCAGAAACCTGGTGGGACACTGCATGGTATTTATCTGGGAATGAGACTAATGGACAGTCTGTCTGTTTCCCACCCCCCTCCTTTTCCAGGGGTGGTAAGTTGTTTTTTAAAATTCTTTGCCCTATAAAAGCGATTGTAAACAGGCAGTCAGCTGCTCAGCTGATCATGCTGGCTAATGGAAGAGAAAAATACTTGTTCCTTGGCAACCTGGCCCTGTGGCTCTGTGTTCACAAACAAGGCAGCATTGCTGTGCCGTGTTGGTAAGTTCTGCTTCTCAACAGTGAGACTCTCCTGGGAGTTTAAGCAGGGCTAGGTGACTTGAGCAGAGATCTATTTTCAACCAACTTTAGCCTTTAAAGGGTAAGGAAGGAAAGCAGAATCAAGTTCTTCCTCCTTCCCCACCTAATACTGAAGTAAATATCAGATACAAACAGGTAGCTGAAGTAGAAAAGGACGTTGTTGACAGGCTGGAGTTACTGCCAGATTTTGTTGCTCTCCAGGGACCCATGAGCAGGTCTCTTGCAGCTATGATAACAGAAAAACAGTTAAATGGGAGAAATGTTCCTGGTCATTTTACAAGGCTGCATGGAGGATGTGTGTCTGGGGAAAAAGCTTGAAATGTTTGTCCCCCCAGATACTGTAGTGTCCTTGGTTGCCAAATGCTTTGATCTACAGTGAGTTCTTGTATGTGGCAGGGGGCTGGGCTTTGTTTAAGCTTAAGAAAACAAACACAAACTAGTTGGATTGTGAGCCCTGGAAATTGTTCTGGGTCCAGTTGCTTTATGTCTAAGCCAAGTGAAATGTCCATGAGCTGCAGTGCACAAATCCAACCTGCACCTGCTCTGCAGCCTCAACATTTCCAGCAGGCTTTACAGCAGAGTTCATATCTCCATGCTCCAGGAACTGACAGTCCCTATAATGTCAGGGTGTTGAGCAGATCTGTTCTGGGCTGTTGTGGGAAAGACAGCCCGTAGCACGAGCTAGACTGAAGCACGTCTCAGTGGTCTGAGATGAGATCATGTGCTTCGTAGACAGAAGAGGGCTCTTGGTGTGAGTAGCTGTTACAAGAACACAGTCCTGCATTGTTCTCGAACAGTTTGTGCACAGGATGCAGGAGTGGGATTCATGGCTTTGCTCCTTATTTAAAAACGACAGTGAACTCCATAGGGTTAAAGAGCCACGACCTGGCAAGAGAGGCAGATGGAGGAATGCAGTAGCACCAAACAGAAGTGCGCACTGTGTGCTGGCCGTGCTTGCCTTGTCCTGTAGAGGACCCAAGTGTGTGCCCAAGCTGGGGAAGGGCAAGCTTGAAAGCCTGTGGTTCCAAGACCTGGCAGACCGAGGTGTCAAGAAGTGTGTTTATTCCTAGGGGAAAAAGATAATCTGTCCCTGGATGTCTTCCCCCTCTGACTGTAGGGTGTAGAGATGAGTGCTGTGGGAGGATGAAATGAAATTCAGTCCTTTTAAGGACCAGCTGGGTGTTGATTCCAGTTCAAGTCCAGTTGAAGTCCTTTACTGCTCGACCACCCAGAGTGCAAACATCAAGTAGGATGCTATTGGGGATGTAAGGGTGTTCCCAGGTGTTCCCATTGCTGAAGCGATGTTAGTCAATGAGAAAGAAATGATGGAAGCTGGAACCAGTAGGTGTAAAGTACCCTGACTAACAGTCAGAGGGCTCTCTTTTCTTTAACTCCTTTCATTCCTATTTCCAGTATGCTGCTCCACATTGTCTGTCTAACTTTCTCTGCCCCTCCAGACGACATCATCTGCCTTGAAAGGTGCCATTCAGCTGGGCATTACACACACAGTTGGAAGCTTGAGCACCAAACCCGAAAGAGATGTTCTCATGCAAGATTTCTATGTAGTAGAAAGTATTTTCTTCCCAAGGTCAGTGCTTGCTTTCTTCTCTGTGTGGCGCTTTGACAGCGAGTAGCAGCATTAGTTCCTAACGCTGCTTGCACATGAGGAAGCCGCAGCAAACCAGGACAGCTGAGTGCAGGAGCAAGCATAGGTCTCCTGAGCAGAGCTACTCAATGCGCTGCTTACAGACCAACTCTGGCTCCTGCCTGCAGCCTGTTTCTGAAGAGCCCTGGCTCGTCCCTATATATGTCCATCATTGGTCGTGTGAGCAGAGGCAGGCTTGCTGTTGTGTGTGCCTACATGTGTCCCTTTTGGGTGGGTGCTTTCTAGTGCTCCAGTGGGTTAGAAGCAGCCAGCCAGTGGGTGTTTGCTTTTAGGGCAGTTTCTTAAGAAATGTTTCAAATACAGATACTTGTGTGTGCTTCTCTCCTTGATCAGTGAAGGGAGTAACCTGACCCCAGCTCATCACTACAATGACTTTCGGTTCAAAACCTATGCTCCAGTGGCCTTCCGCTATTTCCGGGAGCTCTTTGGGATCCGACCAGATGACTATCTGGTGAGTTGATGGTTGGACCAGGTTCCCATCTGTTGCATACTCTGTGTGACGGACGTTTGTCCTCTTCCCCCTCTCAGAGCTATGGAGCACTGTGAGGCCCTGTGGCAAGCTCTGTAAGCACAGCAGTGGATGCTGTATGTGACCCTGGGGTTTGCCTCTGTTAATGTTTCAAAGGAACAGCCTTTGCACTGAAGTTTCCTGTTGATGTCTGTCTCACCTCTGCGTTTCTCACCTTGTCCTCCTCAGTACTCGCTCTGCAATGAGCCACTCATTGAACTTTCAAACTCTGGGGCCAGTGGATCCCTCTTCTATGTATCCAGTGACGATGAATTTATCATCAAAACGGTTCAGCACAAAGAGGCTGAGTTCTTACAGAAGCTGCTGCCTGGCTACTACATGGTAAGTCACTTGGGCGAGGCTTTCCCTGCAAGCTAGGGAAGGGTCCCCCAAATGTACAAGTGTGACAGGTACTGCTATGTACTGCCTGGTAGATGCGAGTGGAAGTTTCATCTCCGCCCCAGCTGGGCGGCAGCTTCTCTCTCAACTGTCCAGTGACAAAGACAATTATGGGCTAACACAGGCTACCTGGGTATCACAAGCCTGGTGTGCGCACAGCGGTCTTGGGTTGCACTTTGTGACTCGGACCCTTTTGGAAGCTTGCAGGCTGCTTTGTGACCCGCTGTGAACTGTTCGTTGCTTCCCTGCTGCATGGTGTCTTGCCTGTGATACTTTGTCTTCCAAAGCTGTGCTCGTGTTTCCCTTCCCAGGACTATACTTGGTTCTGTCTGCAAAGATAAAGTATCCTGTTGAAGAACTCTGATTTTAGGTTTCTGTACATAGAAGCAGCAGCTTTGGAAGTAAAGGTGTATTAATTTTATGAAAGTGGCTATAGCAAAAAAAGGATTTACTAGTTCTGGAGCAAAGTCAGATCCCACCCTGAACATGATGTGCATGTGATCTGTTTGCTCGTGTTTATGTCCAGCTTGGCCTTTACAAACCACCTCTGTGAAAGGAATTTAGCCACTAGGTAGTCCTGCCATATAAAAGTGCTGTAGTGACCCCAACAGCATCAAAAGTCCTAGCTGAATTCCTTAAACTGCTTCTGAACCTGCAAAAATTTTTGCTGTGATTATATCCCAGAACCACATTGTTTTTCTTCAAAATTCTGTCTAGTGCCTTCTGCAGCTGCAAGAGGTTAGATCCATCTCTATCCTGATGTATTTGGCTTGACCTAAGCGTCAAATTTAAAAAGGCTAAGCACAAGATCTTCCGTTGAAGCCTCCCCAGCTTAGCTTCTGTGTGAATGAGCAGCAAAGTCCGTCCTTCCTTCCTGC
The DNA here is from genome assembly GCF_030463565.1 of Pelecanus crispus. Lineage (NCBI taxonomy): Eukaryota > Metazoa > Chordata > Aves > Pelecaniformes > Pelecanidae > Pelecanus > Pelecanus crispus. Next base: position 1,764,889 of record NC_134664.1, read on the forward strand.
AATCTTTATCTGACCCATTCAGCTTGGCAGAGAGGTTATTAACAACTGTAGACATCACCCATCTGTTCCCTGTGTTCACCTGCCCTTGTCTCTTCACTTCTTTGGCAATGGCTTTGAATCCTTGCCAGCTCCATTTCGATATAGAAGCACAGGAAGGAGCAAATAACTCCTCTAACTGGCGTGCAAATAACCAGAATGGCTTTGAAGGTATTTCTTGGTCTTTGGCATTTCAGAATTTGAACCAGAACCCAAGGACGCTGCTGCCAAAGTTTTACGGCTTGTACTGTGTCCAGGCCGGAGGCAAAAACATTCGCATTGTTGTGATGAACAACTTACTGCCGCGCTCTGTCAAAATGCACCTGAAATACGACCTGAAGGGCTCCACCTACAAACGCCGAGCATCCCAGAAGGAGCGGGAGAAGGTCTTCCCAACATACAAGGACTTGGATTTTATGCAGGACATCCCTGATGGCCTCTTCTTAGACTCTGACATGTATAATGCTCTGTGCAAAACGTTACAGAGAGACTGTTTGGTAAGTGGAAGGGTGAAGGGTGGCGTGGAGAGTTATTTCCTTTTTCTGAGCCTTTCGCACGAACAGGAGATGGGAGGTGCCACCCTTGTAGCCTCTGCCCTGGGGTGTGGACTTGGAGAACCTATTTTTTGCTGATGGTGTCAACAAGAAGCAGGAACTGGACCCCACTTTCATTCAGTACTTCCAACCTGAGTTAAACCCAGCACTGTCTCTGGAGGTGGAGGAAGCACCCTCTGCCCAGATTGAGCTCTGGAGCAGGGCAGGATCCGGGGAGAGGGGCGGGATGCTCAACCGAGTCTGGTCCCGAGTTGTCACCCACCTTTGGGCGGCCGTGCAAAAGTCAGTGTTCTCCCTAGCTTGGGTCCCCATCCGCACAGGAGGAGTACTGATAGCTTTCCTCTAACTCCCCTTGGCAACTAGAGATGAGCTGACTGTGCATGAGCTGTGGATTAAAAGCCATCCCCTCAATATGCTCAGGGCTCTAGGCAAAAATGCTGAGTACGCTTCTGAAAACGTCTGCTCTGACAGTTTCACTGGGCTTGCAATAATGAGTGAACTTTTGTTGACTTTCTGTCCAGGTCCTGCAGAGCTTTAAAATCATGGATTACAGTTTGCTTGTTGCAATCCATAACATCGATCTGGCACAGAGAGAGCACGTGATGGCGGACGGGACATCCCAGATCGATATGCGGCGACCCGCTGCCCAGAAGGCCCTCTACTCAACAGCCATGGAGTCCATCCAAGGAGAGGCTCGGCGAGGTGGCACCATAGAAACAGATGACCAGTAAGTCTGTGTTGGTGTTGCTGTTCCCAGTGAAATACTGCGAGGAGTCAGGGGTAAAACCCAAGCTGGCTAATGGAGACTTAATTTAGATGCAGACTGGGCTATTAAGGATTGCTGTCATGCAGGCCAGAGAGGTCTCCATGTCAGATTTTGTGCTTTTATCTTTGATTTCCCTTCCTTAATGCAAAGAAGATTTTCTTGACTTCCACGAGGCATTTGAGAGTTCTCTGCCCACTGGTTATTGGCAGCTCTAACAAGTTATTTCCATCCATCTTGAAGAGGCAGAGTGCTTTGTTAGATCAGACTTAATGGCCCATGAAGTCCAGCTGCCATCTTAGTATGGATGGTAGTAGATGGTCTTTACAGTTGCTTGGTCTCCTCTCATGGATGAGTTGGGATTAATCCTTATCTTCAATTAAATTGTTACAGAGAGGAAAGGGGGGGGCAGTTCCTGGGAGGTTTAGCTACCTTACTGAAATTTTGCTCTGTGTTTTCCGTTTGCAAAATGCATTTGCATTTTGCTGTGATGTCTTCCCCGGTTTGTTAGCTGAACAGTAGGTGCCTCCCGCATGTTGATGCTTGTTAAATAGTTCGCATAATATTCAGCCCACGCTAGGCTGCGTGAGAGAGGCAGTGGGGTGTGAGAACACCCTGTTTCATGTTTGTGCCCTGTCCTTTTCTAGGATGGGAGGCATTCCAGCCCGCAACGCGAAGGGGGAGAGGCTGCTGCTGTACATTGGCATCATTGATGTGTTGCAGTCCTACAGGTAAGAAACATTTAATAACAGCTTTGTATTGCCTAAAGCTGAAGACCACTTCCCAGCCTTGCTGGAAAGCCTCTGCTTGGTTGTCAAGATAGGCTTTCAAGAAATAGTTAAGACACAAATAAACTTTTTTTTTTACCATTTCCTATTTTCTTGAAGTCAAGCATTTTGGGATCAATTTCTGGGTCTTGCTTACTGTATTTACTTCATGTTCCCAGAATAGATTTACTCTTATGAAGTTGTTTGTGTGCTATGGTGGTTGTACACAGACAGGCACGGTGCAGGAAGTGGCGAGGAAAAAACAAGTGGTGGCTTAAAATGGCCATAACCACTTCTCTCTGTAAAATGAAAAATAGCTGCAAGGCTTGACTTTTCTTCTGTTTATATTAAAATGCAATATGCAGAGGGTTACATACGTAAAGTCTCTGATAAATGGCATTGCAAGTTAACTGCCCTTGATAATTATACCTGTGAAACTCTCCCTTTGGGAGAGTGAACTGTGCAATCAGCCCCAGTGTCTGTGGAACAGTCTTAGAAAAATGGGACAATAAAGAGAATCTAAAGCCAAAGTAGTCTGTGTTTGGGGTTTGTTTGCCACTGTGGTCAGAAGCTGGGCTTGGTACTGAGCGAGAATGATGTGATACAGACAGTGGGGACTTGGTGTGAAAAATGTTCTTAATTCTTTCCTTTGTCAGATTTGTCAAGAAGCTGGAGCACTCTTGGAAGGCCCTTGTACATGATGGGGTAAGTGGAAAAATAGCACTTTTTAACTTGTTTAGCAATAATACTGGTGTCTTTTTGACCTGTGCTGGCTGTCCTTGCTCCTTCTGGGCATAGGATCCTGGATTTCTAAGGCATGTATGTGTTTACCCTCATATATAAAAGTAATACTTTCTACGTACTCTCAGAAATGTTGGTTTTGTTAATGCTGATCACCTACTTGTTCATTAACAAGTATCGATTACTTCATATACAATGCCTACTGTTTGTAGCTAATCTGCTTCTCACAACTGCTAGTGAGAGCGACTGTGAGAATCCCTGACTGTTCCTAGTCCAACATAGCGTGTGTTTCAAGGCTGACAGCCTAAGGGAAGATCAGGTTAACTTTGGTCACTTATTAATTCAGATTCACACGTTAATGTTTGTCCCTTGGACTTCTAGGACACTGTATCTGTGCACAGACCCAGCTTCTACGCCGAAAGGTTCCAACGGTTCATGTGCAACACAGCGTTCAAGAAAATACCACGTAAGTACCTCCGCGCAGCTGTACCCTTGGCAGTTGCCATGTTTTCTGGCTTCTCCCTGCTCAGAAGCTGTGGTTTGGGAAGGTGGAGGGCAGTGTGCAAGAGCTTTAGGAAGTCTGTTGTGCTGTGTCACCCCTTCCTTCCTCCTAGATTGTTCTTGCCTCACAGATATGGAGCTGTTTCGTACATCAGCTTGTTCCTTCAGGGCACGGCCCTTGCGCCAGACTCTGTCACTGGAAAGTTGCTGCATCGGGTCTTTTACTCCTTCCTTGAACGTGTTAGAAAAATGTTTTCTGGGTTTTTTTTTTGTCCTTAAGTAAAGCCATCCCCTTCCAAGAAGAGCCGATCTGGCACAACAGTTCCTCGGCGAAGCTGTCAAGGAGGAGTGCCTTCCCAGTCGCACATGTCGTGCGAGACAAAAGCACAAGTAACGACAGAGGCGGATATAGAGCAAGGTTGGTGCCTGGGCTAAAAAAAAAAAAAAAAAAAAAAAAAAGCCTAGAGAAGGTATTTTCAGCTTGTATTTGTCTAATTGAAGCTTGTTGCCTCCTGAGCTGTGCAAGACACTTCCATGTTGTTTCGTGGTCTTGCCAGGGGAGGGCCTGTTTTCTGGGGTTGCGGGTGCAAGAAACCAGACAGGGCCAAAAACTCATACACACCAAGTGGCCTTTGGCAACACTGTGAGAAAGCCTGGAGGAGCAGCGAGCCCTTCAAAGGCTTGACTGTTTCCCAGTATTCTGTTGCAGCAAATGCAGGGCAGGATGATAAACCTCATGTTTCAGTAAAAGCCAGTCTTTACTCACAAGCAGAATAAGACCAAGTTGTGGAGGTGGGGAATGGCTTAATGTGTCTTCATGGGATCTTTCAGCCTCGTCCAAGCATCCAGCATGGCCCACGCTCCCCCTGGGAAGTGGGCTGGGGCTGCATGGCAGTCCCGTGTGCCTGGTCTCTTCCCAACAGCTTGTGCCCGTGGGGTTTGTGTCCGGGGAGAAGCTGGGCTGAGGCAGTCACGTGAGGACTTGGACTTGGAACAGAGAGCTGCGCGCAGGGCTGGCTCTTCAGTGCTCGGGTGTCTTTAGATGTCTTGAGTAGGATACAGCACAGATCCCGACCCCTGGCTAGCATGGGAGCTCGTGCCACATGATCCTGCTTGTGCTGGTGGTGGAACAGTCTGTGCTTCAACTCAGGTTCCCACCTTGGTCGCCCAGATCTCCTGCCCAGGACCCTGCCGGTAGATGAAGCTAACAGCGATTCCATCGCAACAACCCTGTCCACTTCTTCCTTGGGCAGCGGAGGCCTCAACTCTCCCGCAAATAGGTAAGGCTCATGCTGTTTCGGCGCACGGCAGGCCAGTGGCTCCTGTGAGTCAGGTTCGTGAGCTGTGGGAGGGCTCTGTGCTGCTTTATGGGAAGTTTTGGGTTTTGGCATGCTTGCAGAAATACCCGTTTGAGTGGTCCATGTGTTGCTGAGCCAGTTCAGTGCTGTCAGTTCAAGCATGTGCACGGGGGGAGCATCACCGTTCCTGTGTGCGCTCCGTTACAGATGACATGATCTTGCATCTTCTGCTTGGGCTGTGTGGAGGTCCCAGTGGCTTTTAGTTCCTTGTGTGTTCTGTATTTAATGGCTTTGTTCTGGAGTTGAGGTAATTATGCTAATTAAAGTGAGTTGGTGAAATTGTTGCTGCCAGAATGTGCGTGAAGAGCATTAATGTGTTGATGGGTGATGCTGAAGATGACCTTCCTGCTGCTCTTTTCAGAGGGTTGGGCTCTCTTGCAACTTACTGATTGGGTTAGCATCGAGCTCCTACAACTCCTCAGGAAAGGAGGCTGCAGGGATGTGCGCAGGTGCAGTTCAGAATGTCTCAGATGCTGAAATGCATGGAGAGCCCAGAGGGAGCTGGTGGCTGCCTTTGAATGTTTCATTTCTTGCTGAAGTGGTCAGACTAGCAGGGACGAGGAGGAGCTGTGGTCAGAGGACAATCCCTTTCATAGAAGCTGTTCTGAGGTGTTAACTTCTCTTCCTGGAAGTGATTGGAAACAATCTTCCCCGTTCCTGATCCACTGCCTGCACAGTGGCACTGATCGAAGTGTCTGCTCTCTCCTGAGCTGCAGGAGAACAAGATGCAATTGCAATTAACACCTCTTGCTCCATCTGTAAAACATGGAAACTTCTTGGTACGGATCCTAAACCAGAGCTGCTCCTTTCCAGTACGTCAGCATGCCTGAGGTGTTCTTTTTATTTACTTAACTGCGGGTCTCTCTCCTTCAATCTCTACGTAGGTCAGTGGGTGTACAAGTGCATAAAGCTGACAGCTCAGCAAAGGATTTGACTAGAACAGCTCCTGGCATCTTCCTGTCTAGGTGAGGGGAGGAACCAGACTTTGCCTGAAACCTTCTCTCTAGAGGCTGTGCTCAGATTTACCCTGGGATTTGGCCAGCGGTTACAGAGGTTCTGTGCAGTCAGTTCGCTCCTAAAATGCAGCGCTGTAACACAGCGTGTCCCTGTGCCAAGGCTCGGCAGTCCTTAACGTGTCTGTCTGCTGTAAGGCTCAATGGTAAAACCTCTCAGGATGGTGTCCTCCTTACCCCGCATGGCACTGACCACCCTTCTTGGTAAAAAAGCACGTTCTGGTAGGTAAGATCAAACCTGCTGCTCAATTGGGTTGAGTCCCAGGTGGTTCCCCAGGTGCAAAGCCTGATCTGTGTTTGCCCCAGGTACCTCTGGAGCAGAACACACCACTTAATGTACCCTGCGGGCACTCGAGCATGTGGCTACCCTTTCCCAACATCCCGTAAAACCATGTGCCAGCGCCAGACAGTGGTAATGAAATCTAGGAGGAAGAACAGACCAGCGTTTTCTCCCGTGTGGGGCCTTGGGATCTGAGCTCCCTACATCAGACCTGTTGTCAGAGGCTTAAATCCACTTTTGTGACCTTGGGAGATCCCTAAAGCTCTGCAAACCCCGAAAAGGATGGAAGCGATTTGTGGATTATTGATTTGTAACAACATAACTTGTTGAATGGATTTAAAACGGCTTTTTTTTCCTCTCTACAGAATCGGCCAGTCTAGCGGGGTGTTTACCGCCCTTTGGGGAGGTAACCTCTTAAATCTCTGTAGTCCTGTACAAAGGGGAGTGATCTCACCCATCATCTCTCCAGCCAGAGCTTCTGCCCTTCTAGGGGTGGGCACAGGGGGAAGGCAGAATCTGTCCTGCTCCAGATCTGCCTTAGGAACATGAGCTCAGTGCTCTTGTCCGTGCTACGACAACCTCGGTCTCTCTTTTGCAGCACGGCCTCACGCCTGCCTCAGAAATGTTGCCACGTGCCTCTGTTTGCGGTGTGCAACCTGTGTGTCGAAGACGTGCTCTCCGCGGTGGCGTAAGCGATACCGTGCAGGCGTGGGTGCCCTCGCGAGGCTGGGATTCCCCTGGTCCTCAGCCCAGCTCTGTCATTAACCTCTGGCAGAAGCGTGCTGGCATTGGGGACACCTAAACATCGGCATGTGCCACTGGGAATGGAAGCTGCTGACGGGCATCCTGCAGCAAGGGGTTCCAGAGGGTGATTCCCTCCATTTGAGAGGGGCACTTCTTTTTCTCTTAAGTACTGTAATTTAGTGGTGGACTTGGTAGTGTTAGGTTAATGGTTAGACTTGATTTTAAGGGTCTTTTCCAACCTAAATGATTCTATGATTCATCCTGCAGCCCTGCGTTAGGACAGTGCTTGCTTAGTGCTAATTAAGACAAACCTCAAGGGCTATATGTGCTGTAACCGACACTGAGCATCCTCACCTTTAATTTCTGCGTAGGTCAGAAGCAGCGAGTCACCAGTTAGAGAGCTCAGCAGAGGAGGAAGCCAGAGCAGCTCGGAGAAACCGGGCGCATAGGTGAGGCATGATCAGGCAGAGAGGGAGCTGTGCCTTCTCAGTGAGGGTCCCCATGACTCCATTCGGGTGTTGATGCAAGGGTGTTTGCGTGGGGTGACGTGTAGCCTGATGACTGAACAGCTGGATGCTTCCTGTACTTGGGCAACAGGCAACTGAATACCCACTAATGAAGGCATCCACTGCAATCGGGCTGTGACAAGCCCTGGGTGTTAGCTGCAGGAGGGCCAAGTGGGTCACGCCATCCGTAGGCAGTCCTGAAACCTCCTCTGCTAGTCACCAGCGCACCGGAGAGCTCTGACTGCTTGGCCTAGGTGAAGTACACACTCGCAGACTTGACTTCTCGCTTAAGGGGCGAGGAGGGAAGCCATGATCACCGTGTCCTCAGTAGGAGGCATGGCAAGACCCAAGCTGGGAGTTGGAGTTCCTCAGCCAGCAGGTTGCAGCCTTTTAGCTGTAGGATCGTGAAAGAAGTGGGAAAATAACAGGGAGTATTAGAGTAAAGCAAGTTTTCTTCCGTGCCCCACCTTTTCTCCTTGGTGATGTCTTACCAGGTGCTCAGCATGCCCATGTTATATATCCAGCTGTCAGGCTATAGCACTCATTCAGAGCATAAAAGGTTTGTAAAAGGTTTGCCAGGGGCTTTTTCAAACAAGGGTGCCTCTGGAAAGGCTGAGACTTGCTGAGCTCAGCTTCGTGGTTCCTTTGTCCCTGGATTGTTTTCACCCAGGACCATTTCTGTGTCAATGAGGTGCTTGAAGACTTCTGTAAAGAGGTGCTGCTGCTTGGCTGGACAAAAGATCCTCGTTTCTAATGTCTGAAGTCGTGTCAACTAGGGGGGATGATTTTCTAGGTGGTGTTTTGGGTGCCTGGCCCAGCAGGGATCGTGTTGCCTGTGCCTCCGTATTAAACCTGCCTAACAAACGCCTTTGTGCCATGCTGGGACGTTCCGTTGGCTGGGTGCAGCAGGGCAGCCCTGGAGATGTGACTTACTGATGGCTCACTTTTAAAAACTGCTTTACAGGTCTCCCCCTTCTGTTTCCCCAGTGGCTCCCCAGGACCTTCCATACCCGAGCACTCTGCAGAGCTGAGAGAGCAGCTCGAAGACCTGCAAGAGACAGAGATAAGCTTTGTGAGTACTTCCCTATTTAGGAGGAAAAGAGCAGCTGTGGAAGTGGATGGAGAATTGCCGGGGTTACGTGGTCCCTGGTTGTGCCGGGAACACAGACACTGAGCGGGATGTGCGAGTCGACCAGAGCAGGAGCAGATGTTCTTCATCCCCCTCTGGTATGCGAAGGTTCAGCCTTGCCTTGTGCTAGGCACCGTTCGTGCTCTTAGCAATAATCTGCCGCCCCAGTTGCCTCAAATTAGATAAGCAGGAGGCAAAACGGAGGCGTTCCTCTTTCCTGAGGACCCAGAGTGGGTCCGATGGCAGAGAAAAAGGGGTGAAGCTGACCAGGCTCATCCTGCTGTCCCCATGGCAGATGATAAATACTCGCAGACATTCCTGTTTAAATGTGAGATGGTGGTTGGGGTAAGCCTCACCACAACTGAACTCAGCAGCCCTCTTTGCTCTGCCTCTCCCAGGGTGGAGAAGGTTTAGGGGAGGACCAGGCTGCTCTTCCTCTTCAGCATCTCTCTCTCTTTTTCTCTTCACAGTGAAGCAACACCCGAGACCGCCGTGATGGAAGCAGAGTGTTCTGTGCTCTGTGTGGTCTGTGGAGTCTGACAAATGTTCAGCCCCGTTGCTGATTTTTTTTTTTTTAAAGAAATCTTATCTGGACAGAAACCTAAAAGCTGGAAGGCTGGGCTACACTTAGTGGTGTAGTATTAACAAAGACCGAGCCAGCACAGCTGAGCGTCGGACGCCTGGAAGTCTCCTTAGAGCAGAGCCCACCACTGTGTCCCCGCTGTCCTCCTTTCTTTGAAGCCTGGCAGGAGCAAAGCCGGCTGTCAAGAGGAGGAGGAGGACCCAGTCTGCGTGGGTTGAAGCCCTCTGGAAAAGGGATCTGACTTTCAGGGAGTTAGCTGCTTACGATGCTGACACCACAAACCTTGCAAGAACGGGCGACTTGTTGGAGTTACTGGGGGGGAAATGGGCATTAGAGCCTCTTTGGGGCAGTTTGCGACAGAGCAATGTGGTTTATTTTGTATTTTAAACAAGTTTTTAATTTAAATGTTTCTCTGAATTCAGTCATATAACTTCTTTTTAGTCCTGCAATATAGTAATTCTTTTTTTTAATAAATAGGGTTTTTTTTCCAGTGTTCCACCACAAAGTATCTCATGTGAGAGAGGCAGAAAGGGGGAGCAGAAGCTGCGCTGACTGGATGAGCTCCTCTCCCCTGCCAGCTGCTCCTGGCTGCCGGAGCCTCCTCTGTTTTCAATCCTGCATCACCCCAAGACAGCGATGAGGAGAGCTGGGTGCTGCGCTGTGTTGCTCTGAGGACTTTGAATGTGTGAAGCTTTTAAGACGTTTTGGATTGCTTTGTCCCCCGGTTTTTAAACAAAGCCCTTTTGTCCCTTCCCTGCCAAGCAGGGAGTTGCAGGTGAAGGGAGATCTTTGTAAGGGGCACGCTTTTTTTTAAAGTATTTCTTAAGCAAACGGACCAAACCCAGCCTGCTCTGTTCCCTTCCCCTGCCCTCTGTCCTGCTGCGGGCACCACGTGCAAAACCCTTCCTGTTTTTATAGCTCATCTCCCTTTTGATATCTCGCCTGTATCGTAGCCGTGGTCGACACTGATGCTCCCGATGGCTTGAAACTGAAATTCCTACTTTAATGGCTGCCTGTTGTTGGGATGGACTTCTGCCTCCACAAAAGTATGGGGCATTTTGAGTCCAATTTTAAAGAAAATAATAAGCTGAAAGGAGGGATTGTTCTGCTGCCGTTTCCCCGTGGTGATGCCTGGCCCACGCCAGCTGCAGATGCTTCTCTAGAGATCTCAGAGCAGATGTTGGATTGATCTTTATTTTCACTAAATGCTTTTTTTAAAGAAATGAAGTGACTTTTCCCCATGTTCCTGGTGGGTTAGAATCCTCCGTTCTTTTTTATATATATATAAAAAAAAGTAATTTAAAGTTTGCCCTTGCGGTAGTGCAAGGGGTTTCTACACTAATTAGCAATGATTGCTAAGGAAACAAAGAATGTAGTGGTGTAGAAAGGGATTTTTTTAGTTGACGTTTCAGAGCCAAGTCTCTTCCCACCTTCCACTTCAGGCTTTTAAAGTGGACGTGACACAAGCTGATATTTTTTTAAGAAAAAGCATGTTTTTTTTTTAAATTCTATTTTTTTTTTTTTTGAAAGACCAAGCGGAATGGCCTTACTCCGGGTATCCGGATCCCCAAGGGGTTGGTGGAGTGCGAGGACAGTAACTGTTCACAAACTGTTTGGTTCTCAAGGGCTCTCAAACCTTTCAACACCAATTTAACGTCACGATGAGACCTGTGAGCGGGAGGACGATCGGTTCGGGGACGCCTGTGCTGTCTCTGCTGGATCTTCCCGTCTCCCTCCCCTGTACCTCTGCCTCGATCCAGCAGGTTACACTTTATAGCTGAAGTAACTGTCTATATTAGACACTTGTTTCTTACCTTCCCTCCTAACCCATATTTGTGTGTGGTTTTGGTTTTGGGGTTTTTTTTTGTTTTGTTTTGTTTTTTAACCAGGAGGGAAGAAAACCAAGTCTCAATTTTTTTCACGATTTAGTATTTATGAAGTTGTATTTAAGTGTTGGGGGTTTGTTGTTTTTTTTTTTTTCCCTTCTTTTCCTGGGGATAGTTATTCAGTGAGTAGGGAGGTGGGGGGGTGGCATTTATATATTGACCTCTGCTTTGTAATGGGTTTTCAGAACTGCTTCGGTTTTTGTGCGTGCGTGTTTCGAAGTGGCAGGCGACGGCTTTTTGTGTCTTTTTGAAAAACACCTGCGCGGCTTTTCTCCAGCGCGGGGAGGGGACTTCGCTTCTCCTGCCGCACCCGGGGGGTGCTCGGGGAGCAGCTGACGCCGCCGTCGCCTCCGGATCGACGCCGGCTGACGGGATGGAGCGCGGACGGACCTCTCCTGTCCCGCTCGGCGTCGACATCATGGCCGCTGGGATCGCCGGGGAGGGACGGGCCTGTCCCTGTGCGCCCCTGCCCGGGGGGCAGCTCGGGCCGTGCGTGACCATCGTCCTGCCGGCTGTGTAGCGCTTGCGGCCTCGTCCGCTGCTGGAACCACGCTGTCTCTTGGGCGCGCAATACACGGTGTGCTGCTGAACCCACCGCCCGCCCGCCTCCTCTGTCCGGGGGGGACGGGGGTCAGGGGCCAGGTGGGAGCTTCTCCTTCCTTCCCTGTCACGGGGTGGCGGGGGGAGGGGATGGCCCATGGGGGGTGGGTGTGGGGGGTGTGGGGGTGTGTCTGGGTGTGTCTGGGGGGGTGTGTGTGTGTCTGGGTGTGGGGGGGGTGTGTGTGTGTCTGGGTGTGTGGGGGGGTGTGTGTCTGGGTGTGGGGGGGTGTGTGTCTGGGTGTGGGGGGGTGTGTGTCTGGGTGTGGGGGGGTGTGTGTGTCTGGGGGGGGGGGTGTGTGTGTGTCTGGGTGTGGGGGGGGGGTGTGTGTCTGTGGGGGGGGTGTGTGTCTGGGTGTGGGGGGGTGTGTGTGTCTGGGGGGGGTGTGTCTGGGTGTGGGGGGGTGTGTGTGTGTCTGGGGGGGGTGTGTGTCTGGGTGTGGGGGGGTGTGTGTGTGTCTGGGGGGGGTGTGTGTCTGGGTGTGGGGGGGTGTGTGTGTCTGGGGGGTGTGTGTCTGGGTGTGGGGGGGTGTGTGTGTGTCTGGGGGGGGTGTGTGTCTGGGTGTGGGGGGGTGTGTGTGTGTCTGGGGGGGGTGTGTGTCTGGGTGTGGGGGGGTGTGTGTGTGTGTGTCTGGGGGGGGTGTGTCTGGGGAGGGGGTGTGTGTCGGGGGGGGGGGTGTGTGTGTGTCGGGGGAGGGTGGGTGTCTGGGGGGTGTGTGTGTGTGTCTGGGGAGGGTGGGTGTCTGGGGGGTGTGTGTGTGTCTGGGGGTGTGTGTGACTGGAGGGGGTGTGTGTGTCGGGGGGTGTGTGTGTGTGTCTGGGGAGGGTGTCTGGGGGGTGTGTGGGTGTGTGTCTCTGGGGGGGGGTGGGGGTGTGTGTGTCTGTGGGGGTGTGTGTGTCTGTGGGGGTGTGTGTGTCTGTGGGGGTGTGTGTGTCTGTGGGGGTGTGTGTCTGCCTGCGGGCCGCGCCGCCGCCATCGCCGCCTTCCCGGGACTACAGCTCCCAGCGTGCCCCGCGCCCGCCGCTGCTCACCTCTCAAGACAGGAAGCGGCGATTGGCCGGTAGCGTAGAGCCAATCGGCGAGCGTCTTGTTTGGCCAGGTCCGGGCCGGTCTGAGGGAGGGAGGCAAGATGGTTCTGGAGAGCACCATGGTGTGGTGAGCGGGCGGGCCGGGCCGCAGCGGGGGCTCCTCTCCCCGCGCCCCTCTCCCTCCGCGCCGCAGCCCCCGCCGAGCCCCTGGCACCGGCCCGGGCCGCCGCGGGTTTCCCTGAGTCATCCCGGGCGGCGGCAGGGCCGGGCCGGGCCCGGGCCGGGGGGAGGCAGGGCCAGGGCCGGGCCCGGGCCGGGGGGGGGTTGGTGGAGGACGAGCTGTGTGGGGAGGCAAAGGTGGGGGGGCTGGGGAGAGAATTGGGGGGGGGGGCAGGCGTTTGGGGAGGAAGATGGGGGGGGAGCGGACGGTTTAAGTTGGGGTGGGGTCAGGGTGGCGGTGAAGGTTTTGGGTGGTCGGGGGAGAGGCTGGGTGAAGCCAGGAGCGGGTGAGGCTGGGGGCTGTCACGGAAAGTGGGGTGGGGAGGGGCTGGGGTGAGGAGGGGTCTGTTGGTGGGGAAGGCTCCTGGCTGAGCGGAGGGGGGTAAGGGGCAAGAGCAGGGTGAAGGGGCTCTTGCAGGCGCTGACGGGCAGGGGGAGGCTGAGGAGCTGCAGAGCAGAGAGGGGTGCTTGGTGGGCAGAGGAGACCCCCATGAAGGGGACGGGGCAGAAGGCTGCGATGGGGCTCTGGTGTGACACGGTGCCAGGCGATGCTGCAACAACAAATTGGGGTCGCATCCCAGCAGAGGAGAGCTGGGCACGGAGCCGAACAGTGCAGCCCCAGCCCTGCCAGAGCGCTGGGCGGGTGTACCTGCGGCCCGAGGAGGGCCGGCCGCTTGGGCTCGGGGCCTTACCTGGCACCTCTGGGTCTGGGCATGGTGGGTTGGTGCTCGGGCGGTGCTGCGCGAAGCAGCTGTCGTCTCTCTTATTGTTGCTCAGCATCGGGGTTGAGGTAAGAGGGTTTTGTCCCTAGGTGCCAAACACAGCCAGGACTGGAAGCAGAGGTGAACTTTGTTGTGTCATTATTATCACAGCAGCTACAGTCCCGTTATTTTTTGGTTTTGGTGTTTAAGGCAGCCATGATAGAGAAAACCAGTGAAATCTGTCCAGATTCTGTTGTTTCCTTGGCTCTCTACACGGTCCAGCAGCTGTTTGGATAAAGATATTACTGTAGCCTGACTTGCTGACTGTACATCAAAGTCCTTGATGTTTTCTCTGGGTAACTTTTTGCTTACTCATGGTTAAGGGCATTAGAACATGTTGCTGCCCCTTGAGTTGCCCTGGAGAGCGGGAGGAATTCCCTATTGCTCCGTGAATAGTAAGATGCAGTTGGAAGGCCTTGGCCAGGCCACTTCGTGTCTTTGTGCCTGAGGTGAAGTTCGGCCACTGCCGCCTCCTTACTCCCCAGCTTGCGACAGGGTATTTGGTGCAGGCCAGAGGAGAGGTGGCCCAGCACGAGCCCAAGCACAGTCAGGGAAAGAGTCACAGGTGGGTTTTTTTTTTTTCAGAAGAAACCTTTCCCCTGGTGTTAAAACTAAGAAATTCTGGGAGTACTCCTCAGGGAAGTCTTAATTTGGGGCTGAAATAAACTCTCAAGCTCTTATTGTGCCTGGGAAGATCATGGAGCAGATCCTCCTAGAAGCTATGCTCAAGCACATGGAGGACAGGGAGGTGATTCGAGACAGCCAGCATGGCTTCACCAAGGGCAAGTCCTGCCTGACCAACCCAGTGGCTTTCTATAGAGGAGTGACTGCATCAGTGGACAAGGGAAAAGCAACGGATGTCATCTATTTGGACTTCTGTAAGGCCTTCAACACAGTCCCCCACAACATCCTTCTCTCTAAATTGGGGAGATATGGATTTGATGGGTGGACCGTTCGGCGGATAAGGAATTGGCTGGATGATCGCATCCAGAGGGTCGTGGTCGACGGCTCGATGTCCACATGGAGACCGGTGACAAGTGGAGTCCCTCAGGGGTCCGTACTGGGACCGGTGCTGTTTAACATCTTCATTGATGACATAGTGGGATTGAGCGCACCCTCAGCAAGTTCGCAGACCACACCAAGCTGAGGGGTGCGGCTGACACGCCAGAAGGACGAGATGTCACCCAAAGGGACCTGAACAAGCTGGGGAGGGGGCCGGTGTGAACCTCGTGAGGTTCAACAAGGCCAAGTGCAAGGTCCTGCCCCTGGGATGGGGCAACCCCCGCTATCAATGCAGGCTGGGGGTGAGGGGATGGAGAGCAGCCCTGCGGAGACGGACTTGGGGGTGCTGGGGGATGAAAAGCTGGGCATGAGCCGGCAATGTGCGCTGGCAGCCCAGAAAGCCAAGCGTGTCCTGGGCTGCATCCCCAGTAGCGTGGGCAGCGGGGCGAGGGAGGGGATTCTGCCCCTCTGCTCCGCTCTGCTGAGACCCTCCCTGGAGCCCTGCGCCCAGCTCGGGGCCCTCAGCACAGGGACACGGAGCTGCTGGAGCGGGGCCAGAGGAGGCCACAGAAATGATCCGAGGGCCGGAGCCCCTCTGCTGCGGGGCCAGGCTGGGGGAGCTGGGGGTGCTCAGCCTGGAGAGGAGGGGGCTGCGGGGAGGCCTGAGTGCGGCCTGGCAGTGCTGAGAGGGGCCTAGGGGAAGGGTGGGGGCAAGGTTTTTAGCAAGGCCTGTTGGGACAGGACAAGGAGTAATGCATTTAAACTAAAGAAGAATAGATTTAGACTAGATGTAAGGAAGAAATTTTTTACAGTGAGGGTGGTGAAGCACTGGCACAGGTTTCCCAGAGAGGTGGTGGAGGCCCCATCCCTAGAAACATTCAAGAAACATTATTTAACTAGTCCTCCTTCCCAGGGTTACTTTCCTGAAGGCCGGCCTAAGAGAAGGGCTTTTTCTGCCTGCTCTGTGCTATATTTAATAGCCGATGGAGTGGAGGGTAGGGATTTAATTACAGCGACCTTGCGATGTGGCTGCTGCCATTAGATGCTGTGGGGCACTGTTGCCCACCTGCTCTGGGGTTTGTGGTGGCCCTGACACCCACGGCGGGTGTAGGATGGTAAAGCTGGGCTACGGGCCTCGGGGTTCAGCTCGTCACCGAGTCGCTTTGAGGAGGGCGCTGCGCCGGTGGAGCAGAGCTGTGTTTGGAAAGTACCCGCTGTCCCTGTCCTGGGAAAGCTGCTTTTTGTCCTGATGAAAGCCCCACGGTGGTGATGAGCGCAGAGCTTTGTACTTTACCATGGAGTGATGTCTCTTGGCTTTTTCTTTGTGGTGGAGACAGAAGAAGGTATCAAGGAGATGTGAGTCTGAGGTTGTGTCTGGCCACAGTTGCCTCTCGCGCTCTTCAGCGAGGAGCGGGAGCTTCCTGCTCTAGGCTGGCTGCGGGGGTGGTCCCGGTGTTTGTCCTGTGACCTAAAGGTCGGTTCTGATCTGAAAACTCAGGGAGACGCAGAGACGTCTTGTCTCTATGGCCTGGGAAACATCCATGTCCTGCTGCGTGTCCCCAGCTGTGTGACCTTAGGTGTGCTGTCCTGAAAAGCACGTTTTTGGGATAAACCTCAACTGTTTCACAAGCTGACACCCTCCTCTCTGTGTTTCAGCGTTGACAACAGCGAGTACATGAGAAATGGAGACTTCTTACCCACTCGCCTGCAAGCCCAGCAAGATGCTGTCAACATTGTGTGCCACTCGAAAACCCGCAGTAACCCTGAGAACAACGTGGGGCTCATCACCTTAGCCAAGTACGCCTGGGGGAGAACTGGCCTTGGGACCACTGCCCCTGGCAAGCAGGCGGTGATGCTGAGGAGCGGCTGGGGGGACCCATGAGAGAGCGCAGGGGACAAGGAACAGGGGAAGGTTGCAAAAGGGGGTAGCAAACCAGTTTTTCCGGGAGGACTGGTACAGGAAAACCTGATTCCTGACTGGTCTCTAGCTTGTTGGGCTCGCTCCTGCACTGGCAGGATACGTTATGGAGGCTTCTCTCTCAGGAGCTCCCTGCCAGACCCATCCTTTTGTGCCCTTGTGTCCCAAAGGGTGGCAAATAAGGGCTGAACTGTCACGGGTGGCCCCGAGAGAGTGGTTCCTCCATTTTCCTGAAGTCTGGAGGACTTCAGTGCCTCTGTGAGCTCCCTCTGAGCCAGAGTCGATTAAAATTGGCCAGTGGGCTCCAGGTTGCTGGGGCAGGGGACAGACACACAGAAGCCTTCATGCAGACAGATTACTTAGGGTTTTTTTAGGAAACCAGGCGAAAAGTCTTGCTCCCTGTACGCACTGACCCAGCAGAGCCAAGTGCTGGCAGCCTCTTGGAGCAGACACCAGCTGCAGGCTTAGTGCAAGGAGGGCTTTTCTTACCCCTGTAGCCAATGAAGGGTTTCACAAAGAAATTCTCAAAGAAGAGGTCTCCACCGTAAGTGTGTTTGTGTTGCAGTAACTGTGAAGTGTTGACCACGCTCACTCCAGACACAGGCCGGATCCTTTCAAAGCTACACACAGTGCAACCCAAAGGGAAAATTACCTTTTGCACAGGGATCAGAGTTGCTCACGTAAGTGGTCTTGTTGGTTCCTCACGAGCGAGCCTGTGCCTTTCTCTGTAATTCCTTTTGCCTTAGTGTATCCTGGTGAATTACCTGTCCTGTTCGTGGCTCGGATGTGGGAAATCTTGTTCTCTTCCTGCCTCTATGGCTGAGCCAATGCCAAGCAAATAATTGTAGTTTTGCCTCAGTCTCCCTATCTGCAAAATGCAGCTGAAACCTCCTTTATAAAGGCTCAGAAGTTTAATAGACGGGTCCTCGTTTGCTTCGGAGGAACCTGGAAGCTGCTTTGCAGAAGTCCAGCTGAGCTGCACAGCCCTTCCCACCCTGAGGAGAGCAGCCCCCAGCCGAGGAGTGTCCCCCAGGATGTGGCCACCCTTCTGTCCTGTTTTCTTGCTCTGTCCCAGACTGTCTCTGTGCCAACAAACTGCTCCCAGCTGAGTCATAACTACCAGCAAACGGGAGGCCCTTGAGACATGCCTCCTTGTAGGCAGTTTGGTGAAACTTGCTACTGAGAAGTCTCTCCTGGTATTTAGCCTAAATCTTCCTGTGTAACAGGAAAAGTGTCAGGGGTGACTGCTGGCCACCGCTTCTTCCTGAGAATCACTCCTTAAGTACAATGTGACTTCTGTCTTGCAGCTGGCTTTAAAACATCGCCAAGGCAAGAACCACAAGATGCGAATCATTGCCTTCGTTGGGAGCCCTGTAGAAGATAACGAGAAAGATGTGAGTAAAGGCCAGTCAAAGGAAAAAATGGTGGGTCAGCACCGTGCTCTACTTTGAACCGTAAATCTGGTTTATCGTTTGTTCCCTGCTCTGTATTGACAGTAAGGCTTTATACCCCAGCGAGCAGGCTGAGCCGCTTGAGCAGGGCGGTTCTCAGCTAGGAGGATAGGGAGGGAGAGGGAAGGCCGGATCCCTGGGCACAGCCAGGCCTGAGCCAAGGACAGAGATCCAGATCTCCCACTGTTTTGTTCAGGAGGCTCCTGAGGGAGCTTGCGCCATGTCCCGCACCTCCTGGCTTGTGGCTGTCACCCAGACCGCTTTGGGCTTTTTGCCTGAGGAGCTGCAGGAGGAAATCTGTGTCCCTGAGCAGAAATAATGCTCTCAGCCTTTGGAAGATGCTGATCTGTTGGCACTTAACAGAAGTGAAGTTAATCCAGATGTTCTGGGTCTCTTTGAAGAACAGGTCAGAAATGTGAGGAGATGCTGTCTGTCCCACGCTCTTGCTGTCCCCATCGATGGGGACGGTTACTTGCTTTGGCAGAAACAGCTCCCTTGCTTGTGCCACCTGACAGTGCCTCGGGCACTGTGCAGTAGTGCCTGTCCCACCTAGAGAGGTGAAATACCTCAACCGTTTTCCTGCTGGGAGGGCTTGAAACTGGGAAGCTGGTTTTGGGCTTTGTGCATCCGGGACTGAATCCTAAGCGCTATAGATATCTGGTTTCTGATGAGCTGAGCCTGGGTAAGAGCTGAAATCCATGCTAATGCCGCGGTGCCTCCTTATTGCAGCTGGTGAAACTGGCAAAGCGTCTTAAGAAAGAGAAAGTCAACGTTGACATCATCAATTTTGGAGAAGAGGTGAGACTTCTGCCATGTTTCTGGCATAAGATCCAAGGCAGGATTCTGTATCCTTTCCAGCCCAGAGCCCTTACTGAGGCATGTGAGGATACGAACAGTTCTCTGAGCCTCCGTCTCTTCAGCAGCTGCCTCAGCAAAAATGCTCGTGTGGAGAGTAATGTTTCCCTCTGGGAAGACACCTCTCCCATTTCACTGCAGGCATCGTTAAATGCTTTCCATTCTGATGGAAATAGTGGAGCTCTTGGCTCCCACATACCGCAAGAGACGCCGGGTGTGCGGAGCAGCCAGCCGTCCCTCTCGCAGAGCTGAGGAAGGAGCCAGGCAAAGTTCTAGTCCCAGCCTTTCTCTTTGGCCCTAGGAAGCCAACACGGACAAGCTGACTGCCTTCATTAACACCTTAAATGGCAAGGATGGCACTGGCTCCCACCTGGTGACGGTGCCGCCGGGGCCAAGCCTGGCCGATGCCCTCATCAGCTCCCCCATCCTGGCCGGGGAGGGAGGTGCCATGCTGGGCCTCGGCGCCAGTGACTTCGAGTTCGGTGTGGACCCCAGCGCGGACCCGGAGCTGGCTCTGGTGAGTGATGGGGAGGTGGAAGGCAGCTGCAGGCACTGAGCTCAGTCCATCCAAGCTCTGCCCCACTCAGCTCCCTGCCTGTCCCCATCTCCGCAGGCTCTGCGCGTCTCCATGGAGGAACAGAGGCAGCGGCAAGAGGAGGAAGCCAGGAGAGCTGCGGCCGCCTCTGCGGCCGAGGCTGGGATCGCGGCCACTGGCGGGGACGGTAAGGAGCTGGGCAGGGAATAAAGCAGGCAGGGGTGGGCAGGACGTTCCCCAGGGAGGGTATCCGGTCAGCGTGCAGCCTTCCCTGGCAGCGCTCGTTGCTGCGAGGCTGCCCGACGCTGCGGGAAGCGTCTCTGTTCGTGGTGGGGCCTTTCTGTGCAGCGTGGCTGTTCCCAGAGCTGCTGGGGTGCAAGGCGAGAGGCAGTTTCTGCCCTGGAATGTTGGAGGGAGGCAGTTTGACTGCAGTGTGCTGGGGAGCTACCTCTGCTTCCACTGAAACTCCCAAATGGAGGTGGACCAGCTTGTGTCCTGAATGCCGCGGGGAGCGGCTTGACTCCGGTCCCCTTCCCCAGCAAGGCCGTGTGTGTGAGAGGGGATGGGGATCGTGTGAGGCACTGGCCCTGCTGGGGCAGCACCCTTGCTGGTTTCTGAGGGTGGGTTTTGTCTGCACAGATTCAGACGATGCCCTGCTGAAGATGACGATAACTCAGCAGGAGTTTGGCCGGGCTGGGCTGCCCGACCTCAGCAGCATGACGGAGGAGGAGCAGATCGCCTACGCCATGCAGATGTCACTGCAGGGAGCGGGTGAGTGCCTGGGACCGGCTCTCAGCCCATTCCCAAAGGGAAAGCCAAGGGGCAGCTCCTCTGTCTCTGGGACTGGAACACCAGCCCCTATGAACCGATGTGTCCCACAGTGGGGGTTTGTCACCTGGGCAGGGTCCAGATCTCCCCGAACACTTGGGGGTGGGTGCAGGGGTCGCTTCCATGAGCTGTGGGGGGCCATGGGTGTGTAAATCCTCTGTCTTCAGCTGTCCCTCTCCTCTGACAGAGTTTGCCCCAGCAGAGGCAGCAGAAGTGGATAGCAGCACAGCCATGGATACCTCGGAACCTGCTAAGGTGAGGTTTTGTCCTCCTGGGAAGGGATCCCGTCTCATCCCTGTCCCCTCTCCATGTGGGAGGAAAATGGGGCACCCAGCCTGTCCCCAACTCCTCTCCTCCTGCCCCCAGGAGGAAGATGACTACGACGTGATGCAGGACCCCGAGTTCCTGCAGAGCGTGCTGGAGAACCTGCCAGGCGTGGACCCCAACAACGAGGCCATCCGCAACGCCATGGGCTCCCTGGCCTCTCAGGCCTCCAAGGAGAGCAAGGACAAAAAGGAAGAGGAGAAGAAATGAGGGTGCTGGGCCGGGGCTTGCTGCCGCTGGCCCTGGGAGTGAGTCGGCTGCGGGGCTGGGGCCGGTGGGTTCTGCTGTAACGGGGCAATAAAGGCTTTCCATGGGGGTCTCTGTCCTGATGCCTCAGTGGGGATGAGCCCGGCGGGGGGCAGCCCAGGCCCCTCCTGCGGGGCCTCTGGTTCCCCCTGTACTGGAGGGGACTGGGCCATGGGTCTCCCCTGCACCGGGGGCACTGGGCCGCGGGTCCCCTTGTACCGGAGGGGACTGGGCCATGGGTCTCCCCAGCACTGGGGGCACTGGGCCCCTGGTCTCCCCTCTGTGCCCCCTGCACACGTGTCTGGGGGCGGGGCCTGGCTGTCCAAGCCCCGCCCCCTGCGCCACCTCCCAGCGTGCCCCGCTGCTGCTGCTGCCCGCAGGATGTTTACAGTGAGGCCGGAGGGGGTGGGCCTTGGTGGTTGATGAGCAGCGGAGTCAGCCAATCAGTGAGGGGGTGGCATGGATGTTGTCGGTTCGGGGGGGGCTGGGGAGGTGGCCAATGGGGTGGGAAGGGGGGCTGGGGAGGGCGGGATTTTGTGTTGAGCGGCGGCCAGGTGGCTCAATGGGTGGTGTGGCTTTGTCATGGCGGACTGGCGGGCGGGCCAGCCAATGGGGGAGCAACGAGGCAGGGGCGTGCCTGAGTGACAAGGCTCTTCACCAACGGGGCTAAGCCTTGTGCATCACGTGCCAGGCGGAGGTGGGCGGGGCAGGCACACAGCCCCCTCCCTGAGTGACAGTGTTGCCAGCAAGTGGGAGAAGATGGTTGAACCACTTCTGAGAGTTTCTGACCAATGGGACTGGCGGAGGGGCGGGCCCTGGCGTTGAGCGAGAGGTCTCTCGGTCAATAGGAAAACAACAGCTGGGAGACGCCCTGATATGGACATTCCCTGTGGCCAATAGCTGCGAGAACCCGTGCTTGAAGGACAGCCCCGCTTGACCAATGGAAAGCGGGAGGAGGCGGGAGGAGGCGGGCTGACTTGATGAACAAAGCCTTCAGCCAATAAGCAGCGAGGCTGCCCCGTGGGCGAGCCAGCGCCAATCACCAATAGGAAGCGGAGCAGCGGGGTGGGCGGGGACCATGCTTTGAATGGCACCCCCGCCCCCCAATGAGCACACGCCGCGGGAGGCGGGCTCCAGCCGCGGAGTTGTCGTCCGCTCCGCCAACGGCGAGTGAGAACAACCGCGACCACCCGCGAGCGACAGCGGTGTTGGCCAATCGAAATGCGCGCGGCGGCGACTGGCGGGCAGCGCCACCAATGGCGCGGCGCGGAGGGGGCGGGAGCGCGGCGCGCGAGCGGCCGGCGGCGGAGGGCGGGGGGCGCGAGCCAAGCAGGAAGTGGCTGAGGAGAAGCGGCCGCCGCGGAGGGGCCTGGGCGGGAGCGGCCGCCCCCGCCCGCAGCAGCAGGTACCGCCGCCGCGGGAGCCCCGGGCCTCGCACGGCCCCGGGGGGCGCTGGGGGCGGGGCCCGGAGCCTGGAGGGGCGGCCCAGGCCTGGAGGGGGAGCCCCGGGCCGCCCCGGTCGGGGGGGGCCATGAAACCTGGGGGGAGGTGACCGTCCTGCCCGTCTCCGCCTTCGGGGCTGCGGTGGGGAAGGGCCATCCCCCTCCCCGCTCGGGATGAGGGGCGGCGGTAACGGCCGGCCCCTCCCCTTCGTGCCTTGGGGTGGGGTCACGGTCATCCCCGTACCGCTGCGGGTAGCGGCCATCCTCCCCGCGCCCGGGCCTTGGGGGGGCGGCGCCGTTTATCCCCCCCCCTCCCCGCGGGATGGCGGGGGGGCGGCAGCCTAACGGCCATCCCGTCCGATCCCCCTTCGGAATTGGGGGGGAGGGAGCGTAACAGTCATGCCCTTTGGGAATTTGGGGTGGGGGAGCGGTCGTGTTCCCCTGCGTCTGCTGAGAAGGTCGAGTGCATCCCTCCCCCCAGGCCTGAAGGGGTTTTGGGGGAGGGGGGGCTCGTCGTGGCTCCCCTCCCCTCCGTCTCTGGGGAGCCTGGTCACGTCCCCCTCCCCCCTCAGCAGTGGAGGGGCTGATAGTGCCCACCTGCATCTCCTGGAGAGACCGGGGCTTGTCCCCCCCTCCCCAGCATCACTGGCAACAGGGGGGTCTGGTCATGCTCCCTATACTTAGGGGCAGGATGAGACCTCCCGTAGCTGGGGGAGGCTTTGGGGGGTGGCAGGGACTGCTCTTATGCCCCCACAGCTCCCGGGAGGGTCTGGTCCTGGCCTCCCTCTCTCCAGCTCTGGGATTTGGGACTGTTGTCATTCCCTTCCAGAGCTCCTGGGACCGAGCTCCTTCCTCCTCCCTGCCCTGGGGGGGCTGAGGAGGGGGGCCAGCCTTCCCCCTCCAGCACAGGGCTCAGAGAGAGGCTGGCAGGGATCCCCCCCCCCCAATTCTTCAGCTGTAACATGTCTTGCAAATAAGGTGGTGTCTTGTTTGGGGGCACCAGTTCCTGGGGGGGATTTTCTTGCTCCTCCAGTTTTTGAGGAGCGGCCATGTGAATGAGAAGCCAGTCGGGTTTTGGGCTGTCTAGGTTCTCTCTGGTTTCTCTAGGTACCGGTGTCCCAAGGATGGTGTTTGAGAACGGGGCGTGTGGGTCTCTTATCGCACCCCAACGTCCTGGGAAGAACAGTGCTGTGGCTGCCGAATGGTTTAGGGTTTTGGGAGGAGGGAGTCTCGCTATTACACCGGTTTTGGTGGGGAAAGAGAATATGGGAAGTGTGGAGAGGATCCTGTTGCAGCCTCGGTAATGCAGCCTGTGTGTTTTCAGAAGAAAAAGGGGGTCCTGTAACAGCTGTGTGCCTGTTCGGGTGTGGTTGGGAGGAATCGAGAAGCTCTCTAGGAGGGCCTCGTGTGGTTCCAGATGCAGGAGAAGGCTCGCGGAGAGGAGGGCACCATCCTGCTGCGGTGTCCAGGTTTGCCCTGACTTCCCACAGGGAAGAAACTGGGAATAGCAAAGACTAATGGCAGGTTCTTGCTGTCACTTCTCGAGGTGCCCAGCAAGGTTCAGGGGACACTGGCCTGCTTTGGGACTGTGAGTGGCCTTGGGCTGGGGGTGTTTTCTGAAGCCCTGAGGAGGAGGAAGAGGCCAAGGGGCAGGGAGCGGACCTTCTGCGGGGAAGTCGAGCATTTCACCAGGGCTATTTCTTGTGGGTCTCGGCCACTTCCTTAAGAGCCTCCTGGGTTTTGGTTTGTGAGAGGGAGAGTGGGTTGGTAGTAAGAACGTGTTGTTTTCTTTCAAACCCAGATTCTTTTCTCTCTTCTTCTGGTTCTCGGTCTCAGCCCCCGTTAAAGTCCCTTAATTCCTCTCTGCTGGTGTCTGCATGTGATCGGGTAATGGGCAGCCCTTGGGGGCTGTGATTACCTTCCCACATTTAGTTTAATTCAAAGAGACTTCCCTAGAAGGTGAGCAGGAGGAGTTTGATAGCCTCCATACTTAGGTTTTAAGCAGTGCGTTAGGAACCAAGCCTTGTTTGTGGAAGCAGCTGCCTCAAAGGATGTATTTTTAGTGTGTCTGAGGAGGAAAAAAAAGTGCGTCACCCCACATGTGGCCGTGCTGGCATTAGCAGAGGCAGGAGGACTGGCGGAGGTGCTTCCCAAAGACTCTCTTACCCTGAGTTTTCCTGGTCAGGGTCTGAGGAGCGGCAGGAGGATTGGTGAGCTCTGCCAGCGCTTTTACTCCTGGTGTTAATCCTGCAGCCTGGTCTGTGTGAGGGGGCCCCGATTCCCCATAGGGACCACTCTAAACCAGTGGGACCATGCAGAAATGCAAGGCTCCGGCTGTTGGAGAGGTGGTGCGGGTGTGGAGGTAGCTCAGGATCTCCTGTGATCACCAGGAGTACCAACAGTGCCCAAAGCTCTCATCATCTTGCAGGGATCACGTTTGTCTCTAGGTTTCTGGGTTTATTCCATCCCGATTAGGTTCTCCTGGGTCTCATCCCTCCATCTGCTAATGTGCGATTGCCCCCGGCAAGATATTTTCTGGGGCTTTAATTTCTTTGTACCATCAAGTACCTAAGCACGCATCTGGGTACTATAAAAATAATAACGCACTAATAGCAAGTGAGCGCAGTTATGGTGTGGGGCCGTCGTAGTATGCGACGGGAGCGAGGGAACTTGGTGTTCCCTTCCTTTTGGCATCCTACGTGGCAGATTTTCTATTTATACTGCTAGAATAAGTGGGGTGTCCTGGCTGAGTTTAGAAACTTTACGTTGTAAAACCCTTGTGATGAAATAGCACGAAACCTGCCGGGATGGAGATAACTGGTAACTGCTCGTTGCAACGTGGAAACGATCCCAGGTGAGGGGAGCGTCGTTAGGCTGAACGCTTGGAGAGATCCTGGTCATTCTTCCATGAAATGTCTGCCTGGCCTGGAACTACCAAGCCCTTGTCTGCATACACCAGTGTGGATCCTGGTCATACTGGTAAATCTGGGAACAAAAACCTCCCCGCGTTGACATTGAAGCTGTTTTATGCCGATCATGGCTACAGAAACGCCTGCCAGTGTTTAAAAACTTAATTTTTCAGGCCGGCCAAATTGTTGGGATTTCTGGATCTCGTCCACCACTTGTTTGTTTTGGTATCTCCAGAAGTTAGCAGATGGTAGAGACTTAATTCTGTTGAACGTATGGGAATTTAATCCTCAACCGGCCTCGGTCAGGCTGCGTTGTCTCTGCGTGGCAGCTGTGCTCTGCACCGGGATGGGAGCTTGGGGCCGGGCTGCTGGGCTCCTCTCCACGGATTTACACCCGATTGCGGGGATGGGGGGACAGGGAGGAACTGAGTTTCCTGCTCCGTTCCCTGATGAAGCACCTTTTTTTGCTTGAATTCAGTGAAATCTGTGAGCTAGCTATTCATATCCCGGCAGGGGGAATCTGTGTTTGCTGCGTGTTGGTGAGAGACTGTTTCCTCCCCCCTCCCTTCGCAGCTGATTTTAGATTTGCCTCTTGCTTTTAAAGACTCATTTGCTGTCGCAAAACCTATTGAAACATAAAAGCGATGTTTCAGTGGCGATACCTGCTGGTTCTGGGTCTGACACCAGCCCTTTCTTTTTATTTCACTGTAAATGTTATTCCCTTCTGTTTTTCTTTCCACCTGATGTGTTGGAGGGAGATCTGGGGTGGTTTTATTCTTGCCACGTGTGATCCAAACAGTGGGGATGGATCCCCAAGAAGCCACGTTAGATGGACGGAGCAAGCGTGCGGAACAAAGGGAGCGCATTTTTTAATTACTTTAATTATAGCAATCGTAAATCTGTCTTATAAAAAACAAAAAGAGGGTTCAAACTCTTTGCGACCAGCGTCTTCGGACTGAAAGCGGCAAGCAGGTTGTTTCCTTCCCGGCGCGTGAGCGGGGCCTGTCTCGCTCGGCTCTGCGGCGCTGAGGAGCTCCAACCTCTGCCCAGAGCGTTTGGAGATGATGCTTGAAACGATGGGGCAGCCCGGGCTGGCGAATGCCGCTCCCTTGTCCAGGATGGCTGACATGCTGCAGAGAATAACATGTTGGGTTTTTTTTTTCTGGGGATGTCTGTACAGGACTAAAACCGAGAGCTACCTACGCCCATCCTCCAGCAAATAATTCAGCCTCCATACTTCAAGCCTCCTTGAAATTGGAGGCAGTGGGCAGACTGCAGCCAGGGATGCTGCGTGGCTGGAAATCCTCTTTTTGAGCTGCGAGGGGGAGTTTTTTTGATGAGGAGAAAATATATTTTCTTCCTTATTAAATTTTAAAGCAGGGACAGTTGGGATGTGTGAAATAGGAGGCAGTGTTTAAAACGGAGAGGAAAATACCGCTGCTGGGCACGGATCTTTGTCCCTCGGCCTCCCCCGGCAGAATGGGGCTGGGTCATGTCGGATGCTCCTGGAACACAGGCGCCTTGTTCGCGGTGGTAGAGCTTTAGCTGGCGAGCTCTTTTGCACAGATACAGCTTATATCATTTATTTATAGAAATATATATATACTGCCTGACCAAAATAAGTCATGCTAACGCAAAAAAACTCCATTTTTTTTTCAGTTGCTGGCCTTGTTTGTTGGTCTGGAGTAGGATTTGGCTGCTCTTTGCTCCCCCTCCCACGGTTTTTACCCCATGCCAAGCGAGTTCTGCCAGCAAAACCTCTAGGTGTGCCTGGGCTGGGTCCGGGCACAAGGACGGCCTCAGCTCCAGGTTTGGAGGCTGGAATTTGCCACGGCATTTGCATCATCGCATCTAGTTCTGTTGGGGGATAATTTCTCCTCGTCGATACGGTTGGAGGCATCCAAGCAAGGCGTGTTTGCATCGCCGTGCTGGCGGATGGGGCCGGAGTGCTTTGCCACACCGGCTTAGCCGCTCGGTGTAACTCCGTGTAAACGCCAGGCCTTGCGCCGTCACCAGCTCCCTGCCAGCTTGCTTTCCCATAGGAAATGGAGCCAGGAAGGGGTTTTCAAGCAGTGCTCCTCCTCCTTGAGCTGAACCGAAACGGCGCTGGCTGGCTTGTGCAGGCACGCAGCTCGCCAGCCGGTTCAGCTGAGGCGTTTGCAGTCCTTGGTTTTGGGTTTTTTCTGTAAAGGGGAACGGCTGCTGCAATGAGCTGCAGTAATTGTGGACGTGCTTATTCCAGATCAAGGATGAGAAGGCGTGCCTGTTCCCCTCGGGAAGGGATCCTGCTGTTGCCGTGCCCCTGGCCGGCAGAGATGGCTTTGCCACGCTGTGCGGGAAAACCGCAGGCGACGGGATTGCCGTGGCCCTTCAGAAAACCACTGCCAGCGCCCTGCGTTTCTCCTCTGCTCCTGCTTTTCTCCTCTGCTCCTGCTTGACCTGTGGAAATATCCAGCTCGCTCGGCTCCGGTGGTTGGGCGTAGGGGGAGGAAGGGACGGCGGGCCCTGGCGAAGCTGCTGCGGCTGGGCGATGCCCAGGCCGGGCTCTGGGCTGGACGTGCGACCTGTTTAGATGGTAATGCGGAGGGACGGCTGAGCGGAGCACAATGGAGCACAAAACATGCGCATAATGGCTGAAGTTTTAATCCCCTGCTGCCGCCTGGAGCAGGGAAAACAATGCGGAGGGTTTCAAATGGCCCATCGAGCACCCTGGCAGAGTATTATTTTCTACCTGCTACCCCCAGAGAGCCTTTTTATGTGCTAGAAGCAAAGAAGAAAGGAAAGTGGGGGGGAAGGAAGGAAGGAAGGACGGACAGACAGACAGAGCGAGCCCTTTCCAAGGCATGTCAGCAGCAGGGCACCGGCTCTGCTTGGGGCAAGGCGGTATGCCTCCCTGAGAGGCAGTAGATTTCATTGGGAAAAATTAATAATTAAACTTGGAGTGCCTTAAAGCGACCATTCTCTCCTCGTCTGCCAGGGAGCTGATAGCCAGGCTTGGCGAGCGCTGCCGAGCATCCCGCCGTGCCACCTTCTCGTGCGTTATCCGGACTGTGCTGCAAAAGCCTCTGGATGCGGGATGAACCAGACCTGTTAGGGGTTCTGGCCGTGCCGCTCGGAGGGCACGCCGGTTATCCGCTGGCTGCTGCGGCAGAGCAGGTTCAGCAGCTGAGATCTTGGCAGGATAGAGGGGACCTGCTGCAGCAAACCCCGCTGAAACCATCTGAGCAGGACAGCTTGGGCCTCGGAAGGGCGTGATCAGAGGGACAGAGAGGTACCCTCCCCAGAGCTTACTGAAAATGGAGGAATAGGCTATGAGGAGAGTATCTTGGAGCAGCCCCCATGCTGAGGGAGTGTTTTATTCCAGTAGAAGCTGAATTTGTGCAGCTGGAGGTGTTGGAGAGAATGATTGGAAATGAATAGCCGGTGGGTCGGCTGTGAGCGTCAGCTGTCCAAGCAGAGCCCATGCTCATGTTTGGAGGCTGCAATACCTGCCTGGCTTCTTCCCCCAAAACCAGTACTGCTGGGCTATTCTTTCCCACATTGATAACAGCTGCTGGGAATATATATCCATGCTGGGATCGATTGAAGTCAAATCTGGATTGAATCATGCCACCCCTTTTGTCCCTGTGGCCTTGAGATGGGACATGCCAGGAAGCATGGCCGTGGGTGCTCCCTGCAGACCAGCCCTCGTGGGACAGGTTATTGGATCATCGTCTGCAGGAGCCATTTCGGCAGCAGCGTTTGCCGTTATTTTGGGTATCCAAGCATGTTCATGTTCAATAAATGACAAAAAAAAAGCCTGAAGTGCTGGAGCAAACTCTGCCAGGATCATGTCATCGTTGTCTCTTTTCTTTCCCTTAAATCCTGTGGCCACAGCTGCTTTTGGGTCCAGCCTTTGCGGCTGGAAACGCACAGGGGTGCTGTGAAAGCCACTCTGGGCATCCCAAAACACCCCCTGACCCCAAAGCCTGCGCCAGTGCCATGTCTGCCAGAGGCATGTCTGTGTTCAAGCACGTGGTGCCTGTGCCTTCAAAGCAGATAAACCCTGCCGTCCCGACATGGCCGGTGATATTTGCTGCTTAACGCGGGGGGGAGACGAAACCCCAGGGAGGGGGTGGCCGTCACGCACCGAGCACAAGGGTTTCTCAGTGCAGACTTTGTTCCCAGAGGTGCTGAGCGCCTGGATTTTGCACCAGTAGCATTTTGCACTTTGTTGCGACGAGGTCTTTAATTGCTCAAGCCCCTGCCAGCCGCTCCTCCAGCATCGTTTCCCCTTCTGATTGTGTGCTAAAAATGTTTCTTTTGGGGCTTATCCTTTCCTTGTTTGGTCTGAAGCAGGGGGTGTGAGCTCTTCTTTGGAAAGCCTGAAGCAAACATCTCTCCCCCACGCTCTCGGTAAATCAAGCGGAGCTGGGCATTCGGGAGAAAACGATACTGTTGGCTAGCAATAACCCTGGAAAACAGCGGAACAAAGGGTTGGACGTGGCAGGTGGAGGCCCTGCTGGGCAGGAGAGCAGCCCAGATTCTGTGAGAAATGAGACTGAAGTTTGCTCCCGAGCAAGGAACGGGCCTCGCACCTCTCTGCGATCTGGTGGGATCTGATGATGGCTCTGTGCTGCCGGCCGGGTGAAGGGAAGGGCTGACATGGAAGGACCTGGAGCGCCTGTTCTGCTCTGCTGCTTGCGCTGTTGGGTGGCTTTGCTTAGCTCTGGGTTTCTGAACTGGGGACAGCTGGTCTTTAGACCTCCCTTAGGTGCTCTTTTCCTGCGTGCTTTGAGCCTAGCACCCATCAGGGTTTCTCCTTAGGTCCGAGTGGACATTGGGCTGCAGACAGCGGCTTCCCTGCTAGAAAAAGGGAAACGGAGCTCCCAAAGCCAGGAACCTCAGGTCTTGTGTGTGTGTTTCCCTCTGAGCAGGAGGAGCTTGGGGGATTTGGCATGGAGACGATGGCTTATGAAACTCCCCAGACGCTGCCTTGCTTTGTTGTGAGCTTACCTCCTCGATGCCTGCTTCTGACAGAGCTGTTTGAAGCTTCAGGCAGCCCCATTAAGGTGAAGAAAGGGGGGACCTGTCAGCTCGGGCCTCTGGATGCGTCTGGGTTTGACTCGGACCTCTCCCCCTTTGTAAGATCTTGAAGAATCCTAAAACCAGAGACCCCACGCCTTTTGCCTTACTCCGTCCTTCAAAGGGGCTGGAGGGATGGTCTGCGCTCCCCCATCAGATGATATTTTCTCTCTCTCACGTCTCTCCCGTGTAGTTCTTGATGTGTTTCAAAGCCCCACAGCGTCCTTGGGGTGCCCTGATCTTACAAACGGTGGAGCGCAGGGTTCTCGCTGCCTTTTCCCCTGCGTGGTGGATCCCGGTCCAGCCAAGCTCAGAGGACTGCGGAGGCTGCTGCTTCAGCAAATGCAGACCCCTCTCTGTCCCAGAGCTCCCTGGAAAGGGCCAGGATACGCATCTGGAGATAGGGAAGAGCCTCTCCAGGAAGCATCAAGGATTTTGCTTTGGATTTTAAGTGGATGGGAGGATGCAAACGCTGCCGGTGAGGCTGAGAAACCTGGTTTGACGCAGCAGAGCCCGGGCATGCCGTAGTCGCCGCTGCTTCTTGCAGCCCCGGTCTCTCCCGCACCCTGCCCTGCCCGTGCGGACGGCAGCGGCGGGGAGGCCGAGCCGCCGAGTTTCTGGATCCCAGTGCTGGCAGATGGCAGGGGAAGGGGGGGCCACTCCGGCCATCAGCCGCTGCGCTGGGGGGCAAGGCAGCGGGAAGGACCCCTCCGGCTCGCGTTGCCACCGGTTGCGTGAGACCATCGCCGTACCCAGAGCCGCCCTCCCAAAGTGCCAGGGGGGCAGAGGAGTTTGGTGCTCGGTTATTCTAGTTATTTCTCTCTTTCTTTCCCCTCCGAACCTCCCCTCCCACTGCAGCCGTCCCCGCTGAGCCCTGACCTCATGATGTCATGCTGGGAGTAGGACGTGTTGCTGGTTCTTGTTTAACCAGCCTGCCTTTCTATCATTTCCCCCCTCTCCTACACGTGAAACCTGAGACCCCTCTCTGTCCCTCCCCCCCCCCCCCCCCCCCTTTTTTTTCCTCTTTTCCTCCCTCTCCGCTCCATCCAGAAGCTCCTTCCCATCAGGTCAGTACCGGGCTCGGGTCCCTGGCACAGCAGCTGCCTCTCCGGAAACGCAATGGGGATGGCGTTTGCAAATTGTGCCACTGAAGGCTTGCTAGATAAGCAAATTCTTAGGAGATCAGGAGGCAGAGAGAGAAATCTCGTGTTCTGGCAAAGGGTTGGGGTACTGTGATTTGGAAATAGGCTGTGTGGGTTTGGACTGTGATTGCGGAGCAAGTGGATGTGAGTGGGAGCAGGGGCGTGTCACTGAGGTGATGGCTGGGGGACTTTGTGGATCACTTGAGGCGTAGCTGCTGCATGGGAAGGGGCAGAAAAGTGTTTGGGGTCACAGAGGAGCGTGGGACAAGTGCAAGGGATGGGCATGAGCAGGGGCTGCCGGGTGCAGAAACCTGGTTAAGGCTCTGTGGGGGCTGGGGATGTGGGGGTGCCGGTTCCCTGCATGGTCTGTCCCCCAAATTGCTTTGCTGCCCTCGATGCTTCTCCTCTGCCTGCTTCCTTCATCCCAAAAAAGGGGAGGTAGTATTTCCTCCCTGATAAGGAGGAGAAAAGGGGGTGTGGGAGATTTGATCCCATGTCTGTGGATCCAAAGATTTTAGTTTTGGATCCACGGACACGGAATTAAATAAAGACTTTTCATGTGCAAGAACCATTCTTAATGTTAACCTTTGTTTCTCTTCTGACCTCTGTTACCTCTTCCGAAGCTTGGCTGAATCCCTTCTGCCTTTTGTATTAGCAAAACTAATTCTAGTTCTGGAAAGTAGTGAGGGGCGGCTAACGAACATTGGAGAATGTGTCTGGCACTGTGCTAGATTCCCGAAGGTGGTTCCCAGAGCAGCCGGCCCAGGAGGGGCCTGCACAGAAGCGAAGGAAGCAGAGCGGGGAAGGATGTAGCTCCAGCAGGTACGGGGTTGCAGCGGGGTGGGATCCATTGGTGGCAGGATGAGTCCTGATGTGATGGGAGGTGGTCCTGGGATGGGTGCTGGGCCGGCTCCGTTGGTGTGGCGTTCGCATCACCCCATGCCTCAGTTTCCTCACATGGAACAGGGAGCAGGGGCTAAAACCCAACTTCATCAAGAGTGTGAGCTCGTGAGGATGTTACCCGTTGCCACATCTCGCTTAGGAGGGAAATGCCATTTGGAGATGGAGAGAAAAACAAAGTCCTCTTGCAGGTTCAGCGTACGGTTTTCTCCGGGGTTGACAGCAGCACAGCCTGTGTTTTCTGAGCAAGCAATCCTTCCGGGTGATTCCTTAATAGCTTGCTGTCAGACTAATAATATCTCTTAAAATCCTTTCATCTCTGAAATCTTAGTAACTTTTTGGCCTCAGTTTGGACAGTAAAATGATACTGTTCTGCATCATTTGAAAAATAATCAAGTTGGTTTCAGCGTCTTATTGGGGGAAAGAACTCTGGCTGGCTGCTTTCAGGAAATTTTCCTTTTTGGAGATACCCTGTTTGGAGCAGGGCACTCTGTGTGTTGCAGGGAGAAACTTAAACCATTTAAACAAACCCCCCTCATTTTAAAGTGCCCTTCTACTACAAAGCCATGGCTGCTCATACCAACTTGTGCAAAACTTGTCAAAACCACACTTCTGGTCCCAAAACAAAGGAAAGCCGTGTGCTTATCTCGCACAATCTCTTGACCACAAAATCCGGGCATCATCTCTGCAATGCTCTGGGCTTTGCTCCCGGCTGCGCTTTCTTTGATGAGTTGCAGGGCTGCGGGGAAGGCAAGACAAGGCTGCTGCGCTGCCACTTCATCCACGCCAGGGCAGATGCCGCCGATCCCGTCCCTCCCTGGCACCAGCTGCGAGCTGCATCAACCATTAATGTGGCTGTTTCGTGGGAGCACGGTGGAGGGAGGAGCTGCCCCTGGAGAGAAGGGAAGGGGAACAGATGAATGCAGGCCGCTGCGTAAATAGCCAAGAGCGGGGCTACTGCAGAGTTTTCTTGCCTCCTCTCCACCAGTTGCCAGCAGTAGGGGGCTGGGGAGGATTTGGAGAGTGAAGGGAGGCACTGAAACGGAGAAAAGCTGCACCAGGTGCTACGAGTTTGTTGCTCGGGGAATTTGCTCCTGTCCTCCCCCCCTGCAAGGTCCTGTGAAGACTGTCTGTGAGGTCTCTGCTGGGGAGTGAGATTGTATAACACCCAGCACTCATTTGGCTCATTAAAAACAGTTGTTCTCACCGGTGACGTCTCCTCTGCACAAAGGCTGTGGCAGGGGATCAGTTTTAAAATAGCTCCAGGAGTCCCAGGAGGACAAGAGAGATAGCGATCTGCTCGGCTCCCTGCTGGCCAGGTGAACCTGTCCTTATTATTTTGTGTTTTGCAGATACCCACGGCAGAGATTTGTTTTTCTCCAGGGCTCCCTGGGCGCTGGCAGCCCGAGGGAGGCCACCGGCTCGAGGCCTGGGAGCAGCGGCACGGGGACAGGTTTGTCAAAGGTTTCCTCTGTGCCTCGGAAGCTAATCCTGCCTGTCACGTGGTGCTGGGAGCGCAGCCGTTCCCGCTGGCCTCGGACGCGGTGGCAGCGGGCAGGGCAGGCAGGGCAGCGGGCAGGGCAGTGGGCAGGGCAGCGGGCAGGGCCGCGGCAACCCCCCGGCGCGTGTACGTGGGAGGGTGGCGCAGGGCGGGGGCTTAAACCCAGCTTAACTTTGTTCCAGAGTCGGGTTTTGGAGGGTAATTTTTCTTGTTGTTTTGGTACAAACTTGCTGGCGGGCAGCAAGTCCCTGCGAGGGTCGGAAGGGAAACAGGAAAAGCAGCTTTTAAAAATAGCAAGCCCTTGAAATAGTCCCAGCGTTCGGCCTCTTTTGTCTGAACCGCTCTGGCTGCTCCGGAGCAGCCCCTGTTCACCCTGCTGGCTGGTGGGCCAGGCTCGGCAGCAGGCGGCTGGGGACCCGGTGCTTCCGCAGACGGTGCCCACTGCTCCTGGGCCAAAAACGTGCAGTGGGAAGCCCGTCGGGTGCTCTTGCCTTCGAGGGTGAGTGTGCAGTCCTCCGTGCCCCTGCCAAAGCCAGAGCTGAGCGGCATTTCGGAGCCCCTTGCTTGCAAGAGCTGGCGTGGCTGTGGCTTTGATTGGAAAGCAGATCTCCAAACCGTGTGAGCATTTTAAGGGCTGCGTGGTGGGCACAGCCAGATGGTTTGCAAGGGCAGGATCCTTTGAATATGTTTTAAGACAACCCAGTACGGGACCAGCGTAGGAACATGGTGTGGAGATGGAGAATTGCCTCTGATTTCATGTACGGAGGAAGATGAGGAGTGGCGACGGGTGAGTGGTTGTTCAGGCTCAGGCACAAGTGGAGCTGGCATGTTTGGGGGGTTTTAAGCATGAGGAGTCTGGGGAAAGGAAAGCAGCGTCATCTCCATGCGTGCTGTGGCCAACTTTCGTGTCGGCGTCCTTCTGAAACAGTGAGCTGGGCAACCCCTCTCCTAATGAGCGAATAAGCTTTTCTTTTAAGGGAGGCTTGGCAGCTGGAGAGATTTTTAACAACGTTTTATCTTTTTGTGGTAGACAAAATAAGCAAACGAGCCATAAAAATAACAGTTGTGTTTCAGCAGTTACTCTTCGTCTTCTTATTTTAGCCTGCGAGCCTCATTAACTTCTGGGGGGCTTGCAGTGGTTCCCCTCAACCGGACCAATTCAGCATCTGCGTCTCGGCAGTGCTGCGACGGAGGGGCCGCTGTAAGCTCCGGGCCAGCTTTTCTGCATTGCTAATGCGAGCTTGGCATTGGTTTGTCTGGGCCTCACCTGTGACAGCTTCTCTCCGGCGGGGATAATCTGCTGGTGGGAAATGCCTGGGCTCTTGCGCTGTTGGATTTGGTAGAGAGATGCTTGGGTTGCTCCAGACCTGGAGCTGCAGGTCTGTGGACCCAGACCTGGAAAGTGGAATCTCCTCTTCCTCATGGTTGTTCTTCCAAAGCTTGGGGATTTTTATTGTCTTTGCTGTGCCGTGGAGGGCAGCAACCCAAGACCTGCCTCTTGCCCAGCCTCCTGCTGTTGTGAAAGGCAGAAACCTGAACCTCGCAGCAGAGCGTTAGCAGAACTGCTTCCTCTTCCTGCCAGGGACCAGCTAAAACACGTCCCCGCCGTGTCTCAGCCAGACACCGTTACATCCCAGGTATCTGCACTTGTTTAATAAGCATGCTGGGCTGCCGATTGCAGTCCCTGCACCCAGTTTATGTCCCATGTAGGATCGGACAAGTGGTGACACAACTGACCCCGGAGCAGAACTGTGCTGCAAGAGCTGCACCCTCCCTGTACATCCAGAGCCCGGGCAGCTGCGCTGGACGCTGGGGATGGTTTTGTGAACAGCAGACTAACATGAAACTATGCCCTCCTGCCTGAAACTGAAAGCCTAGTGATCATTGGTGTGATTTGCTTTTGCTAGGGTTTTTGTGTGTGTGTGAATATTCATTATGCAAATAACGGGCTGTGGCTGCCCTGCTTTTCAGCTCTAGCCCCATCTCTCCAGCCTTGTGCTTTGCTGGAGGAAGGGCTGGTTTTGGCATAGCATTGATGACTTCAGTTCAAAACCCTGTGTAACCTTGGGGTGACTTGTAGAGAGGTGATGTCTGGCATTCCTGACTTTAGGAGTCACCTACTGAAAGGCTTACGGCTCACAGGCACGAGGCGGCTGGGTTGGCAGCGTGGTTGGTGTGGGAAGGGGATCTTTGGGGTGGAAAGGGGATGCTAGTAACTCCGTGGTTTTGGAGTTGGCAGCCTGTGACGACTTCCTTCTCTGGCCAGGGATTTGGGTTACCCAGCTCGGCCTCCTTGCTGGTCCCGGGATGTGTCCCGCTCCCGAGTGGCATGTGGCTCCATCACCCTGTGCTGTCTCCCGGCAGGGCAGCCAGCAGTGCCAGCTACGAGGCACGGCCCTGGTCTGTACACTGGATGGAGGTGCACGGCCCTGCCTGGTGTTTTCCATCGGGGTAACCATCTCCGTGGGGTGTTATTCGGGGCGATCCTGTACCCCATGTGCTTTGATGTGTTTTTGGTAGTAGGCAGGATCACAGAGTGGGGACTTTCAGATGTGCAGTCTGCTGGCCTCTAATTTAGAGCCGGGGCTGTGATGTTCAGTGCAGGCTGGCAAACAAGTTTGGCAACCTTCTGGTCCGCAGCTCTTCCTCATCCAACACAGAGAGGATTTTGGGATCTTTTCCACAGATGGGTTTGGATCTCTGACTCTTTCTCTCCCCCGTGCCGCGGTTTCCCAAGCTGTGAAGCCAGGGGACGGCGACCACCGTGCTGATGGACGATCGGACTGGCTCTGAGCCACACGACCCCGGACGGGTCCTGCCAATACTTCGGAAGGCGGCCTGCATGCGGAGGGCTCGTGCACGGTGGGACGCCGTTGCCCCCTTCAGAGAGCTGTTTCCACGCGAAGCTGGTGCTTGTTGTAAACTCTTTCTGCGAGGCAGGAGAGTTAACACCACTTAGCCAGTAAGGTTAAAAATACCCTTCCCTTCCCCGCCTCGTTGGCTTTGTTTCGCCTAAGAAAAATAGTTCTTTTGCCTAAGAAAATAGTTGTGTTTTGAGCTACCAAAATAACTCCCCATGGCAGCCTGGTAGAGTTTGAGGTGGAGCTGGGCTCTTCCCATCTCTGCTGTCTCCTTTTTGGTAGCAGTTACTGACTCAAGACCACGACTCTCCTCTAACATCAGAAGGGGCTGAATAAGAGATCTTAGACTTGGGATTTCTAACAACAACAACAACAAAAACTTGCTTCTGGGGCAGAGACCTTCCCATTACCACCAAACAAGGAGAAATACTCGTGTAATCAATCCTGTGCAGGGACTCCTGCAAGGAGGATCCTCCCTTTCGGTGGGAAGCCATCACTTGAAGAGCATCTCTGAGAGCGTGGAAGCGACAAACCGTTTGTTAATTACTTCATTCCTGCCTTAAAGCTGTGAGCTTTTAGAAAGAGACAGAGGATCCAGAATCCGTTTTGCTTTTAAAAGCAGAGATGCTAAAAGGAGGGTGTGGTTGGCCAAGACAAAGGTAGGGTGTTTACGGTGAGAAAGGCCAGAACCTTTTTAGTGAGGGGCTGGGAAGGAAACAACTCAAAAGATCAGTGGGTTATATTTAAAACACGTCTGCGAGCCCAGAGAAACCAGGTGCTGTGGGTTCGTTCTTTCCTCTCCCGATCAGAAACCCTAATAAAAATGAGTTAAGCGTTTATGGCAGAGCAGGTCTTGAGCGCAAAATAGAAGTAATAAGCCAGGCCGAGCACTGGCCTGGTCCTTTGTGGCATTAGCGCATGAGAGCTCTCCGTTTCCCTTCATCGGTGGTGAGAGGAGCTGGTGGCGATGCAAGCCAGCGCTTCAGAGATGGGAGGGACCTCTCTGTGCCCGGAGCCAGGCCGCTGCGTGCAGTCCTGCCTGTGCCAGCATCTCTGGGCTCCGATCAACCCAGCGGAGGTTCACCGTCTTCCTGCCCTTCACTCGTGCGTCCTCCTGTCCAGGAGAGAAGCTCTTCTTGGCAGCTTTGTGGTTTTAGCCCTAGTCTCTTTTTGCCCGGCGGCTATGGTGGGGGATAGGTGCCTTGCAGGAGGTGCTGGGGGTGCAGCAAGGCTGGCTCCTCCAGCTCACTTGTGAGCCATCCCCTGGCACAGGGCAGAGCAGTGTCGAGCCTGAAGATGGATCCATCGTCATCCTCAGCCTTCAGGCTCCACTCGGCTCACTGACCCAAAGCTGCTCTGAGGATGGAGCTGGCACTCTTTCCCTCTGCGCTGGATAGAGGACAGTTTCCCTCGTGTCACCTCTTTTCTTCTTGGGAATCTTTTCCAGCATAGCAACCTGCTTCTCTCCGCTTTACTGTAAATATTTGTATCCTGCTAAACGGTGATTAGAAAAGTCATTTGAAAAACAAATGTCCTTGTGTCACGCTGTTCTCGGCAGAGATCCTGTGCTGAAGAACCAGATGGCAGCGCTGGAAGAGGAGCGTAGCATTCGCTATCTCTCCCCACTGCAGTATTTTAAAGCCTGGTGCTTTTCCTTCTGGTCCTCTCACCGACGGCTTTCCTCTGCTGAGGTTGCGGCTGAAGTCCTGCATTGCCTGGAGGAGCACGTGGTGAAAACTGGTTTTAGAAAGCGGGGTGAACTTGTTGAAATCTTCCAGAAATGAGTCTGCTTCCCCAAAGCCGGTGCTGGAAGGAGATGTTTAGCGGCACAGACCAGTGGCCTGCTGGGCGGAGCGAAGTCTGGGGGGGCACATGCAGGCAGTCGTGGCAACCGGCAGCAAGGGCTAATTTTTCTTTTTGGGATCTGGATTATCAGCCCTTCTGCGGGGACAGTCTCTTCCCTCCTAAACGCAGGCATATTTTGACTTCATCCCAAAGTGGAATAGGACATTTGGTTAAAACCCCCACATGTTTATGGGGAGATAAAGAAGCACAATCCCACTTGTGCTCTTTGAGACCTTATTCCTGTGTATTTCAACCACAAAGATGATCGTCCTGTTGCTAAGAGAATCCCCTCCATCACCTGGCTGGTGAGGCCTGTGCCGTAGCATCCTCGGCATCCCTGGGGGTAACTGCTCTGCTCCCACGGGAACATCCCTGGCTAGAAGGAGGCTCTGCTGTTTGCCTCGGTGGTTTTCCATTTTGTGGCGTGGATGCCTTCCTCCGAGGTTGCCCTTTTCTTGTCTCCAAGTGGCTTGTTCCGATGTCAAATCCCTTGTGCTTTGGCAGGCAAGAAGTATTACTCTTGCCCTGCAGAGCTGCCTTTTCCATGCTGTCTTCCCTTTCGGCTTTAGTGGAGATTTAAGTGCCAGCGAGCACTCACCCTGTTAACTTCTTCCCCCGCAATGCCGCGGCAGGATCTGTGGGTCGGCAGACGGGGCTGCTTGGGCATCGCAGAAATGATGCCAGTAAAAAGTCGCCCACTTGCATTTTAAGTGTCAGCATCATTCTGGAGCAGCAGATTCCTTGGTGGCCCACAGACCCCATGCTGCACCCAGCGGAGATCCCCTTGGGGTGACCTATGGTGAGAGTTAAAAATAAACCTAGACTAAGCCTCCTTACTAAGCTGTCTGTCGGGAAAACCATCAGAGTCTTTACAACCCCACTAAGCCTGAGAATAGCTGAATTGGGCATAGAAGGGGGTTTGCCAGGTACAAATAAAAGACCAAACCACGTGTGAGAGCAGTTCCAAGGCTGTTTCTGAATGCTGTTTGGCCTCCATGCTGCTTTGTCACCAGGTACTCGTGTTGGAGAGGGTGAAGGCTGGTCAGGAGACTTCCAGCTGCACAAGGTAGTAGGTATCTTTTGCTTCGGATGCAAGCGGAGTGGAGCTGTGATCGCTGCTGCTCACCTCCACGGAGACCCAGGCTGGGTGGGAGCTGCTGCTTCCCTGAGGCCAGATGCTGCCGTGGAGGTGATGGGCACCAGCTCTGCTCGTTTCCCCCATCCACCTCCAGTTTGGGAAAGAAAGAACACTGCGGGATGGAGCTCTGCCACAGGAGCCTGTCTGGCCCTCCCTGTACGCCACGGGGTCTCCAAAACAGACATCACCACAGAGGCTCAGAGGAGCTCTTCCAAGGATGCGACGCTTCCCCTGAGCGGCACCAGCATGCGAGGAATGCTTTCCTGGCCTGCGACACAGTGCCCTCTCCCACGGACGCTGCGCACTGCCAGGCTGCAGCCATCAGCAAAAGCCTTTCTGCGACCAGCGGAAGCTGGAGCATCACATTGAGGCGAGATGAAGGCTCTAAACACTGCACTGGCTGCTTTGGGTTGCGTAGGGGCAAGGGTGAACGTGTTGTGGTCTCCAAGGCACAAGGCTCATACAGGGATGTGTCTGAGAAGAGACGCTGCTCCTGCAAGGGGAAAGCTAGTCTGCATTCATCCCCGATTAGATAGGAGGGATGGAAACCAGCTTCATTAGTGCTGCTGCCTGTTTGGCTAGCGCCAAGATGCCAAGAATCCATCCATCCATCCATCCCACTCCTCACAAATAAGTGGACAAGGACTGAGGAGATTATTAAATCTTTATTAAAAGAATGTATATCGCAGCAGTGCGTTTGCGGGGACTCTGAACCGCTCCTTTCCGCAGCAACCGGTAGGACAAGGGGATGGATGCTGGGATCCAAAGATGAGACAGCTGAAGGTGCCTGTAATGTGCCACTGGCTGGGAGAATGCTCTGGCTAATCTGTTGAGACAGACACTGCAGGCTTTCTGTCTTGTCGGTGGTTTGGCAGCTTTCAGAGCAGTGACTTGTTTCTGGCTTAAATCATGGCAAGGTCGAGGGCTTCCAGCACTGGATTGCGGGCGCCGTCGGTTCCCCGGCTGCTGGCCACGCAGGCTGAACCTCTCCATTGGCATTGGTGGGTTTTAACTGAACCGAGCTCCCTGGGAGGGAATCCCTCCCTTTTGCAAAAAGCAGATTTACCCACGATATGAGTTGTCCTTGTCTGGTCTGCTGTGGCATGGGGCTGCCGGTGGATTTTGCCGTGGCCGTTGCAGCGGCCTTGCTGCCTGTCCTTCCCGCTGCCGGCGGCTGCCACCCCTCCACAGGGACAGCCAGACAGGCTGTGAATCTCCCCGGAGCGGTTGGACCAGGCTGTCAGCTGCGGCCATTTCCCTGATGAGCAAGCTGTGCTGTCCAAGGAGCGGATTTGTGTCCTGCCGTGCCGGCAGGCAGGCAGTGAGCGCTCCAGCGGCCTTGGCTTAATCTGCGGCAGCTGAGAGGCAGCGCTGAGAGCTGGGGGAAGAGGCGACTGCCAGGGCTGGCTCTCCGCAGGGCTGCAGGGTGTTTGCATTTACCCCTCAGCCTCTGAGATAAAGGTTTCTCTTTTTTTTTTTTTTTTTTTTTTTTTTGCTTTTGTTGATTGATGTTAGGAGTAACCATCCGCCCTCTGTGCTAGGAGTGGGAAGCCTGAGAGCAGCGTGCCCCGATACCATCCCCAAGACCCCCCGTCCCCTCCCGGCAGATCTGCTTCCCCCAGACAGACACGCGTCCAGCTGCTCTCAGCACGTGGGGCGTCCCCCGTCCTCCTGCCTAGCGGGATCCTTTGCCTGGTTATCCTTATAAATCAGAGTCTTTCCTGCTGTCTAAGCCACATCCCCTGGCTGCAGCTTAATCCTGGGATTTCTTACCCAGCCTGCAGCGACAGGAGGAACATTATTCCCTTTGTCTCTGCCGCAGCCATGTTTCGAAACCTGTTGCCATGTCTCCCCTCAGCCTCCCCTATTTCTTCATCCTTTGCTCCACAGCCCACGTGTTTAAGGTCTCTTATCTGAGTCTTCTTGTTACCATCTGGATACCTTCCTCGTGAGCCATGTCCTCATGGGGCTGGCCTTGGGATGGCCTTGCTGCTGCGAGGGGGGAGGACAGTTTCTGCGTCATATCGGGTGCCCTGACAGTGTGTTCCCCTTGTGAGGTGTTTGTTCTTTCTGCAGCTATCTGGTCCCAACTCGCATCCACCTGGTGATTCATTGCAACCTGCCGATCCTCTGCCGCAGAGCTGTTGCCCTTCCTCAGCTTGTGGGGAATTGCTCCGGCCTTGGGGCAGTGCTCTCCTTGCCAGGCTGCATCCCGTGGTCTCAGACATCTCTCCCAGGGCACTGGGATCCTTCTGAACTTTCTTCTGTCCTGGCTGGGGATCAAAAAATGATATGCAAACAAATGAAGCCAAAAAGGCCACAAAGTGTTGCTATTTGCCCAAGGGGTGCGAGGCTGGGGTTCAAAGGAAGGCGGCACGGGGATTTTGTGCTTAGCGTGGGGCTTAGGAGAAGCGAGTTCCCATCTGTTTCTCTGCTACGTGTCTCTGACGGCTTCGTCTGGCTCATGGTGCTAATTCTCCTTCTCCTTGCTCTGTTGCAGATTCTGCCATATTCCCCACCATGGGTGACATGAAAACTCCAGATTTTGATGACCTTCTGGCAGCTTTTGATATTCCTGACATTGACACGAATGAGGCCATCCATTCTGGCCATGAGGAAGCTGACGCTCACATCAAGCAAGTCCCCGGGGAGCCAGGACCCCCTGACCATGTCCTCCCCCACACGGACATCACTGCTGTCAGCGTGATCGTGAAGAACACCGTCTGCCCCGAGCAGCTCGATGCCCTGGATGGGCGCAGTAAAGATGGGCACGTCATCGGGCCCCGCTTGCTGCAGAACGGCTTTGGGGCCACCGAGATGCCCAGGTCCCCCACCTCCAGGTCTGTGGAAGCTGTGGCATCCTCCAACGGGGAGTGTTGGGTGAAGGAAAAAGGCCCCAAACCCCTAGATATCTTCTCCCATTTTAGCCCTGATCCCAATGAAGACAATGCTGCCAACCTGATTGACAGACCCCGGGAGTGTAAGCCGAAAGAGAAATCACTCGCCGTGCCCTCCTTGTCCCCGTCTCCCACTCCGTCGCTGGACTGCAAAGAGCCCATGGGAGAGAGCACGGAGAACCTGCCCCCAGCTTTCCCACAGTCCTTCGAAACAAGCCAGGCAGGGGGTGCAAACGGGTCCCCTCCTACCATCCCCTGCATCAAAAAAGAGGAGTCTGACTCAGAGGAGGTGGGCCGTGAAGCCAGCCCGAAGGGTTTGGTTGCAGCCTTGGGTGACAGTCCCTTGGATCACCTGAAATCAGTCACCGTTCGCTACTCCACAGATGATTCTCCCATCACGTCCTGGCCCGGTTCTGACCCAAACCTCGACAGCAGCACCAGCAACCTTCCTGAAGTGAAACGCTCGCCTGCCAGCCCCCGGGAGCCGTTCTTCAAGCCTTCCTCACCGGTGGTGCAAAGCCCCAGACTCCCCACTTCTCCAAAGCAGCTGGACAACATCTCCCTCAAGGAAGAGCAAGAAGTTCTGGAGAAGTCAATGGGAAGTCCGCAGAGTATGTCCAGTGCTGAGGAAGAGGAGGAGGAAGACGACAACAACAATGATTCCCCTTCGTCCAATTCTTCGCGACCCCTGAAAGTGCGGATTAAAACCATCAAAACATCTTGTGGTAGCATCACCCGGACAGTGACCAGGGTCTCATCAGATTCAGAGCCGGGCTCCACCAAGGGGCCGGCTGATCACAGCTCTCAGGATACCTCTCTTGAGGGTGCCGGCTTCTCAGCATCGGCAGAGAAAGAGGAAGGGATCGTGCTGGAGGTGCCCAAAGAGAAAATGGAGCTTTCCAGCCCCTTGAAAACCATCGAGGGGCCAAAAATCGTCAGTGTTCAGCTTGGCAATGGCACCAAGCTCAAAGGGACTGTCCTGCCTGTCTCCACCATCCAGAATGCCAGCAGCGCCATGCTGATCGCTGCCAGCGTGGCTCAGCAAAAATCCGTGGTGCTGCCGGCAAAGACAGGTAAAGCTGTGGCCAAGAACATCATCAATCTGGTGCCACAGACCCTGCCCAAAGCCGACACCAGAACCAACATCAGCACCGTGACGCAGACCACCACCATCACCACCACGGCCAACCAGAAAGTCAACGGCACCACAGTTGTGATGGTGCAGCCGCAGAAGCCTTCCCCTACCATCGCGGGCACGGTCATCTCCAGGAGCCAGTCCAGCCTCGTGGAAGCCTTTAACAAGATCCTCAACAGTAAAAACCTCTTGCCAACGTACA
This sequence comes from Pelecanus crispus, assembly GCF_030463565.1. Lineage (NCBI taxonomy): Eukaryota > Metazoa > Chordata > Aves > Pelecaniformes > Pelecanidae > Pelecanus > Pelecanus crispus. The sequence continues at coordinate 1,808,551 of NC_134664.1, forward strand.
AACCCAACCTGAATCCTCCGGCCGACGCGAGCCTCACCCTGCCTCCCTTTGGTTACCGCTGCCTGGAGTGCGGGGACTCCTTTGCCCTGGAGAAGAGCTTGGCTCGCCACTATGACCGGCGAAGCATGCGCATCGAGGTAACCTGCAACCACTGCACCAAACGCCTCGTCTTCTTCAACAAGTGCAGTTTGCTTCTGCACGCCCGGGAGCACAAGGACAAAGGCCTGGTGATGCAGTGCTCCCATTTGGTCATGAGGCCGATTGCTTTGGATCAAATGATCGGACAGCCGGACATCACCCCCCTGGTCTCGGTGACCTCCTTCCCCGCTAGCAAAGTGAGTGGCGTGGCTCAGGATGCCCTGGCCACGGCCAACGGGGCTCAGGACCTCCCCATCCTGCCTCTGAGCAACAGCTCGGAGCAGACCAACTACAGCTGCTTCAGGTGCCTGGAGTGCAAAGAGCAATGCAAAGACAAAGCCGGGCTGGCCGCGCATTTCCAGCAGGCAGTGACCACGGGGACAACCAGCAGCACGGTACGTAGGGTGGGAGCGCAGTGGGAGTTGGATGTTAAAGCTGCAGCAAACCATCCCTAGGGATGCGGGACTGAAGTGGAGGGCTCTCCAAATGTGATCTAGGCAGCGCCTGCCTGTGCATGCCCAATTCCTCATAATGTAAAATTCGCGCAGGAAGGAGAATGCATGAGCCGGGGTTCGGTTCATGCCCACGAGGCACTGGGTGGAGGGAAGGGAGGCTGCTGTTGGCTGGTGATAAAGCTGCCCCAGGGGTGCAGGAGCCGGGGTGCGACAGGGAGGGAAGAGCCGGTTGCTGAGCGTTGGTGCCCTGCCTGCTGGTGCCCGCTGCGGGCCGTGGCTGACCCTGCAGAGCCGTGTTAGAGCCATGGGCGCTGCTTCCTCTTTCACCAGCTTGAAGCACAAATGGAGTCTGGAGAAACCGGGGGGGTGTGTTGGTTTTTTCCCTCCGCCCCGCTCTTCGAGGGCTAACCTTGAGATCCAGGGCACTTCCTGCTGCTGCCAACACATCCTGGTTTGCTGGGGCAGGCAGCATCCAGCAAACATACAGGATTAACGCTGCCGAGGGATGACCTTTAAAAGGCAAGGTGGGAAAACAGGTCCACAGAGGACCCCTGTCCTCCCTGTGGCATGTCTTCACCTTTCCCTTTGTCCAGACACGTTCAGCCCCCTCGGCCTCCTTCGCACAGAAGGAATTTGCCGTTTCCTGGTAACTCTGTTTACTTTGAAGCTGCTGCTGTAGGCAGGACGCTGTTCAAACGCAGATATTGCGGCCCTGCTGCTGCTGCAGAGTTGGGCTGCTTTCTGTTTGAAGGTCACCAGGAGCTCCGAGATTCACGTGCTCATATGGATTGTCCCAAGGAGCTTTCTTTTAACGGGAGGATTTCTTAACTCCCATCCCCTCTCCTAGCCTTGGTGTTGATGTGTTTGGGACGCAGTGAAGACAGGACGTCCGCACTGGGGCTGTGGCAGGAGCAGTGAGGGGGCACAACGACAAGCAGATCAGGGACAGGAGAGCTGGGGGAAATCGTCCTTATCTCCCCGCAGGCACCTCCTGCCTGTGAGTGCGGCAGCAATTTTCTAGCTCAGAGAGCCCATCCGTGGGGAGCGCTTGAGCTTGGAAATTCAACATAAAGTTGCTGGCAGGGCAAAACCTGTTAACAGCCTTCACCTAGCCAGAGTAGCTTTGTCCCTGTACCCAGCAGACAGACTCCTCCCTAAACCAACACTGCCTACAAACAGCTTTTTTTCCTTTAAAAAAAAAAAGAGACCCAGAGGCTTTCCTTGGCACAGCAAGGGATGGGGATGGCTGAAGCTGTAAGCCTCTGTAATCGTCTTTTTCACCTGTCAACCCCTCTCCCTTCCTGACATGCCCCCTGTCCCTGCTCCATCTCCCGGGCTGTCTTTAGCTGCCATTCCCTGTCCCATTTCTCATTCCCTCTTGTTGTCCCGCTGCCAAATTCACCCTCGGGTCTCTCTTGGCAGCACTTCGGACCACAGTCTGGGTACTGGCAGCGAGGGGAGCCTGAGGACAGCTCGCTGTGCGTGGCATCAGGCTGGGGGCTGCTCCTCTCCTTCCTCACCCCACCTTTGCTCTGGTTATCGCACCTTTCAGGGCAGCTCCTGTTGGAAGCTCTGTCCTGTTTCCTTGAGACCTGGTCAGCTTCTCCCCTTGACATCCCCATGTCTGTATCCTGGCGTGGAGTTGCAAATAGTTTTGAAACAGTTTTGGCAGCTGGTTTGAATACGCCCCCACTCCCTCCAGTAAAACTCCCTTGCCGAGCGGCAGGTCCCTGGCTAACCCTTGGCACGCGCTGCATCTGGGACCCATCTGTGATGAAAAGCCTGGAAAAGGCATCTTGTCTGCTTGCGAAACACCCTCAACAATTACCTAGCAAGCTGGTGCAAGCAGATTATCTCCTAAAATGTGCCCTGCAGAGTCCCGGCACTTCTCTTACCCCGGCAGCACATGGCTCGGAGCCCTTTTTTACACGTGGGTATGTGCCAGGCTGAAGCTCTCGATGCTCTTCTCTCCCCCAGGTTTGTACAACGTGTCCCATGATCATGTCCAATCGCTGCAGCTTTAATGCCCACCAGCGGATGCACAAAAACCGGCCTCCCCACGTCTGCCCGGAGTGTGGAGGGAATTTCCTCCTGGCGAACTTCGAGACCCACCTGAAGGAGGCCTGCCTGCACTTCTCCCGTAGAGTGGGGTACAGGTAGGGCACCGCGGCCCGAGCTCAGGACAGAGGGACCTGGGGGGATGCCCAGGACCGAAGCGGGGAGTCCCAGGTCTGCGGTGTGTTTCCATTTTGCAGATGGGGCAGGAATCCACATTCCTTCTCCTCGCCAGTGCTGGGTGCAGGGCTGAGGCTGAATGTCTCACTTCACCCCTTCTCTGGTTCTCACCCCTTTAACCCCAGGGGAATTTCCCTCCTCCTGGGACCTCCTGGCCACTGTTTCACCTCAGTCACAGCTGGCAGCGTCAGACCTCTGCGAATCACCCCCTGCTCCTTCTGATGAGCTGCCTGGGCCCTGGATCCACCAGCAATGGGCAGGACTGGTTACCCCAAACTGGAGTCCTCCCAGAGCCCAGAACTGGTTTGGATCCTGGGGTTTGCTGGGGCAGGGGCTCTGCCCAAGTCCTGTGGTCAGGGAGCTGGGGGCCCTTGTGCTCCTCTTTCTCTTTGCTGTTAGCTCTTGGTGTGCACCAGTCTCAGGCATGGCTGAGCTCCCCTGCGCCGTTTGTCCCTTGCCTCCCGCTCTCCTCCGCTCTCCAGGTGTCCCAGCTGCGCTGTGGTCTTTGGCGGGGTCAACTCCATCAAGTCCCACATCCAGACCTCCCACTGCGAGGTGTTCCACAAGTGCCCCATCTGCCCCATGGCGTTCAAGTCAGCCCCCAGTGCCCACGCGCACGTCTACACGCAGCACCCCGGCTTCAGCAACCAGCAGTCCAAGTAAGTGTTCCCTGTGAGCTGACATCCCAGCAGATCTCACTGGGAGAACTGGGAGCGTCCTCAGTGGGTGGGACGTTGGGGGAAGAGCTCACCACCAGCATGGGGAGCTGCATCCGTCTCTTTTTTATTTTCCATCCCTTGGCATGGGTCAGACTGCCCGGGGCTGCTCTCAACCCTCTTGCCAAAGGGGTTCTTCCAAGATTCTCTTGATGCAAACCCGGGCTGCGCTGACAGTGGTGTTTTTTCCTCCAACAGAATGATTTACAAGTGTGCAATGTGCGACACAGTCTTCACCCACAAGCCCCTGCTCTCCTCCCACTTCGACCAGCATCTGCTCAACCAGCGGGTCAGTGTCTTCAAGTGTCCGGACTGCCCGCTGCTCTTCGCCCAGAAGCGCACCATGCTGGAGCACCTCAAGGTAGTGCTGTGGCAGGGCTCAGCGGTCTTTGCACAACCTGTTGATGTTAGTCTTTGAGAACTGTCCTTCACTAGGGGCTGGATTAGGGCTGTCAGTTCATCACTGATGCAGCAGGACCCTTGGATCTGGTTCCCTTGTCCCCCAGATCCCCGCCCCAAAGGCTGAGGAGATAAGCCTGTCTGTGCAGGCTGCGGCCTGGGGGTGGGCAGGCTTTCCTTCCAGCCTGCTGCAGTGCTGGGGGGAAAACCCCGCCCCAGACAGCTGCCAACACCTTGTCTTTGCTCTCCAGAACACTCATCAGCCTCAGAAGCCCAAGGAAGACCTGGCAAAGAAGACGGCCGTCCTGCTCACGCCAAAGCAGGAGCCTGTCGAAACCCCCGTGTCCAAGATCTCGGAGGAGTCTTCGTCCTCCACGGAGGAGGATGAGCCCCCCAGCTCCCCAGAGCTGCGCAAGACCAAGCGAAGCCGCTTCCAGCGCAAGACGGTCAACAAGTCAAAGGGCAGCGGGTGGACGTGCGGCGTTTGCCACTCCTGGTTCCCAGAGCGCGATGAGTACGTCTCCCACATGAAGAAGGACCATGGCAAGGTGAGGAGAAAGCCGGGGGCTCCAGCTCCAGCTCTGCCGAGCCCTTGGGAATGTGGGCAGGGAATGTTTATGGCCCAGAGCAGTGGGGCAGGACACCTGGGTTCCTTGCTGGGCCGGGGCATGTTCTGCTGCAGCCTGGACATTACTTCTCCCCCCAGTACGAACTCGGTCAGGGTTGAGGTTTTGGGGAGTGGGGACGTTGCCTATTCTGGTGAACAGCAAAGACCTCTCGTTATCCATTACCATACTCATTACCCAAATGTGCACCTGTGGGACGGGCAAGGAGGGGAAATCTGAGGCAGCACCGAGTTCCCACGTCTGGCTTCTCCACTCAAGTGGGGAGCCCCGCTCTCCGGCCTCTTGCCTCCCCGCGCAGTACCCACCTGCCTCTTTGTTTCTTGCAGTCGGTGAAGAAGTTCCCATGCCACCTGTGTGAGCGTTCATTCTGCTCCGCTCCGAGCCTCCGGAGACACGTGCGAGTGAATCACGAAGGGATCAAGCGCGTCTATCCCTGCCGGTACCCACAGCACCTTCTGGGTTTGGCTGAGAAGAGGGGTCTGGTTTAACAGGGGTGACTCTGGATTCCTTCAGTCAAGCTGTTGTGGGGAGGATAAAGCTACAGATGGTTGAAGCATGATGGGGATTGAACAAGCGTCTTGGAAGTGGGAGGGAAAGGAGGCACCAGGAAGGACTCCGGTGTTTTATACCCTCTAAAAGAAGGTGGATGAGCACGTCTGTGGTTAGAGCTGGGGGTCAGGATGCCAGAGCCAAGCTTTCCCGGGGGAGCCAGGGCTGGAGCAGGCCTGGGGCTTGGCTCCTTGCTGCGGAGTATCGCTTCATTGCCTCCCTGCTCTGGCCCTGCAGGTACTGCACAGAGGGCAAACGGACCTTCAGCAGCCGGCTCATCCTGGAGAAACACATCCAGGTGCGACACGGGATCAAGGTGACCGACCAGACAAAGAGCCAGGAGGTCGTTATCGCCCGGCTAGGGACCGGCGCCGCACAGGTACGAGGAGTCTGTGGTTTCTCGGGGTGCTTGCAAAGGGCTGGAGCCTTGCAGAGGTTTTGGGCAGGGTTGAGGGCGTCGCCGTGAGCCCCGAAATCCGTTTGCTCCTGCCTCCACGCGTCCTGCAGAGGACTGGCAGCTCCCTCCCGCTGTGAGGCCCCGCACCTGCTGGGTGGGCACAGGCCCCGTCTGGGCACAGCTTGCTTAGCTCCTGCCTCTCCCTGCCAGCACAGCCGGGGCTGAACTTGGCTGGCTCAGCCTCTCGCTGTGTGCTGGGAGAAAAGGGAAAACGTCCCCTCTTGCTTAGAGCTGGCTTAGCAGCTGCCCCAGGCTGCGAGGGGCCTGACGTGAGGGGCACCTGCAAGGCGAAGGCCGTTGTGGGAGCCCCTTGGCTGGGGTTACCGGCAGGGGCACAGCTCTTGGGGCCGGCCAAGGCCCGTTGGGCCTTTATCTGAGCAAATATCTGTAGGAGCCCGTTGGGAAATCCCCAAGGAGGCTGGGTTATGCCAGGAGCTGCTCAAACCAGGCACCTGTTAAAGCTTATCTGAACCGTTCCCATAGGTGTCCAGTCGGAAGCGGAAGCTGTCCTCGGACGAGGGCGACTCGTGCAGCGAGGAGCCCGACAGCACCACCCCTCCCTCCAAAAACCCCAAGGGTGACCGTAAGGCCCCCTTCCGGTGCCGAAAATGTGGTTACCTTGCCAGCAGCTCAGCCGACTTCCAGGAACACATCCCCCAGCACCGGACTGACGAGAGCTCCCACCAGTGCCGGGAGTGCGGGCTCTGCTTCACCTCCCAGGTCTCCCTCAACCGCCACCGCTTCATCACCCACAAGAAGAAGAAGGGAGCGGGCGAGGTGGAGGAACCAGGGCCCCGGAGTCCCCTGGAAGGAGGCGCCCAGCATGCGGCCGATGGCAAGCTCTCCTGCAAGGTGTGCGGCCGGTGCTTTGACAGTCAGCTCAACCTCAAGACGCACTTCCGCACCCACGGCATGGCCTTCATCCGTGCCAGGCAGAACGCGAGCCCCGAAAACTAGGGCCCCGGCAGAGGGGGAACGAGACATGTATATAATCAGCACAGAGCTCTTTGTGACGGAGGCTGCTGGTGCCCACCCGGGCTCCCCCTTCCTCCCTCCCTCCTCCTGGGCAGCGTTTCGACATGGGCTCGGATAAAGGAGCCATGAAGAGAGATGAGAGCCCGGCTTGCACGATCCGGCCTGACTCCGTGTGCTGGCATCCCCCCTGGGCTGGGGGGCTCAGTGCCCCCTGGTTTGCCGGCAAGAGCCGGGGAAAAGCAGGATTTCGGCTGCCTTATTGTACAGGAGATGAAGGGCAGAGCCCAGACTTGCTGCCCTGCTCTCGGGGAGACCAAATGGTTTGTTCACTGTTCGCTGCTCTGTCCTCACGCGGGGACGTGACCTGCCCCACAGCCACTTGTGGCTGCGGGGAGGGACAGTGGCCTTCCTCCTGCGGGGACGAGGATGGGAGAATGACACCTCCCGCCCCATGGCCAGTGTTGGCAATCCTGAGTCACAGGCTTTTCTTTTACACCGCACCGTGGGTCTCTTCCCGGCCGTGGTGTTCGGGACGTGCCGCGGTGGCGGGGAAGCCCGGCCGAGGCAGCGGCAGCCCCGGGGAGCGCTGGAGCTGGGCAGGACCTGGGGGCCAGGGGAGACTTCTCCATCACAGGACAGAGACCTCTGTGCTGACAATAATGTCACAGCAAAATCCACCTTTTTTTTTTTTTTTTTTTTTTTTCCTTTCCCTTTTGAATGTTGCTTATATTGTGTTTTGCCGGGAGCCGTGGGGGAGAAGCCGATTCCAGACTCCCGGCTGGTCTCTATCGTCACAGAGATGCCCCGGTCCCATCTTGGCTCCGCTTGCCTGCCGGATGCGCAAGGTCCCTCTTCGCCATCACTTGCACTAACTCGAGGCGGCGCTGGCCTGCGGACGCTCGTCGCTTCGTGCCCCAGGACGGCCGTGCTCGGGGCCCTGGCTGGCACCCTTCCCCAGGGAGGAGGAGGAGGAGGAGATTTTTGTTCGGCAGCGGAAAAACAGAAACCCAAAAAAGGCCTCTGGGTGAGATCGGTGCAAGCCTGGTGGTGCCCCAGCACCATGAAGCTGCACCGAGTGTTTGCCGGCGCTGCAGCGAGGGGGGATCGCCCCACGCCCACCCAGGATCCGTGCCGGCTGCTCTCGGGTGAAGGCCGTGAGGAGGGAAAGCCGCTGCCGGACCCCGTTACAGACTGAAACACTGACGGTGAGTCCTGGGGGGGCTTTTCCCAGGGCGCTGGTGTCACCCACTGCCGCCCCCCTCGTCCCGCCCGGCTCCGGGAGTTGGGAGCTCTGCTACCGCCGGGCCTGCAGACAGGCTCGGCATCGCCAGCTGCTCCTCTTCCTCGGCAGTGCCCTCGGCGGGCGCAGAGCCGCTCCTGGCGTGGCTCAGGACCGCGGGGCTGGCCCGGGGTCCCCCATGGCCACTGTGAACCAAGTCCCCACGCACACGCATGTGCGAGAGCTCTGCCCCGGCACGGCAGGGTCTCGCCTGCACCCCGTCCCCGTTACCTTTGGGGAAGGAGAGGGAAAAAAAAAAAAAAAAAACCAGCCAGAAAAGAAACTTTCTACTTGTTCTGTTTGTTTAGCGCCTGTGCTTGGGGTAGGGTGTTTGTGTGAGTAATTATTTCAGTAACTTAACTTTGGGCTCCTTCTTATTTCCTTGTGAATAACCTCTAACACGCTGTGTAAAGTTGTATCATACACTAAAAGTGACAAAAAAAGAAAAAAAAAAACCAACAAAAAAAAAACCAACCAACCTGCTGTTGTGATTTTGGGTTTTGTTTTGGTTTTTTTCTTATTATTTTCTGGGGTGGGGAAAGCTGGTTTGCTGGGGTTCGGGTTTGGGGGTCCCCCCCCCCTTTTTTTTTTTTAAGTGCAAGGGGGGTAGTCCTCCCCTCGCTGCAGGTGGATTCAGCTGACCGGCACACACAGAGGCAGGGGGGGAGCTTTTAAAATAAAAGGAGAAAAAAATAAAAGCAACCAGCGGTTCCCACAGCCCCTGGGCCAGGTCACCTCCCCGCCCCCCGCCCCGGCGCTGAGCCTCCCTGACCCCCCTCCAGCTGTATCGCGTGGGGCTGTGAACGTGTAAATGATGTTTAATAGAGAAGAACCTAAAGTTTCTACGAGTTTTAGAGGAAGGAAACAAAAGAAATTGCTTTGTAATCTCGGTTTTCAAGCACTTCAGTGCCTTTAGATCGACTTCTGTTAAAGTGGGCGGGGGGGTGGGGTGGGGGGGGCTGTACACTTGTTTTTAGGGATTGTGATTATGCTACATTAAAACTACGGGCACTGCGAGAGGCTCTCAGGTATCCTTTATTCTTGTAGTAATAATGCAATTAAACTTTTAGTGGTTTAACCCCTGCTGTGCCCTGTCTTGCTTACATGGCCCCGCGTGTGTCCCGGGAGGGGTCCTGTGTCCCAAAAATGGGGGGGGAAGGGGCTGAGTGCCCCCCCCCCCCCCCCCAATCCCTGCTTGCCCAGAGAGGCCTGTGGGCTGCTCTGCACCCCCCCAAAGCTGGAGTGGGGGACCCCCCCCAAGGGCTGTGATTGCCTGTGACCACAGTTTTAGGGTGCCCTTGGCGTGGGGACACCCCCCCCCCCCCCACTCCATCCCTGATTAACCCACCCAGGTGGTTCCTGGCCACTGGTAGCCAGCATTTTAAAATAGAATTTTTGTTTTTTTAATGCTAAATAATCAACATGACAAATAATTAGTGCTAAACAAAGAGACCGAGGACATCTGGGGTTACAGGCCAGCGCGCGGGGCGAGGGGAGGCACCGGGAGCTACAGCCAGGGAGGGGACGGAGGGGACAAGGGAGGGGACAGCTCTGCGCTGGCAGGCGTCACCCCCGAGCGATGGGGACGTGGGGTGCAGGGGAGTGGAGGGGGTCACTGCTCTTAAAGCAAAGCGGGGGGGCAGTGCAGGGCCCCCCCCAGAGCCCAAGGTGCCTGTGGGGTTAAAACTCTGGCGCTGCCTTTTTTTTTTTTTTTTCTTTTCTTTTTTTTTTCCTTCCCCTGGGGCTGGCTCTGCCCATCCTGCATCTGTCCCAGGAGGGGAAGAGGGAGCTGGGGCCGGGTTTGGGGCACCCCTGGAAGGCACCAGGCTCTTTCTTGCCCTCCGGTCCCATCCCCGGAGCAGCTCCTCAACCCCCCCCCCCAGAGCTCCACAGGAGGGGGAACTGCCCCCGCCAGCCACAGCCATCCGGCCATGCCCAACGTTCAAGACAACGAAAAGCAGCCAGAAATTATTGCAAAGGGGGTGGGGGGGCTTCACAGTCCCAAATTCCTGGAACAGAGTCAAAAAAAAAAAAAAAAAAAAAAAAAAAAAAAAAAGGCGCTCAAAAAAACCCTGCACACCCGCCTCAGGAAACCCAACCTTGACGAACCAGCCGTGGGTGCTGTGGGACGGTGCTGGAGCGGCGACCTACGCCGGGTGCGACAGGAGGAATTTCAGCTTTCATTAAAAAGTGGCAGCGGGGAGAGGGGGAAAAGGGGTGCGAGAAACAAAGAATGAGGCCAAGGGCGGGAGGCGCGGAACGCTGAGGCCACAGTGGGGGAACATGCAGGGAAAGGGCCCGCAGGGGTCACCTCCGCTGCCTCCAGGGGTACCAGCAAAGGGTCAAGTCACTGCAGATGCCAAAGGGTGGGGGGCCAGGCCCGACCCCAGGTCCTAAACATTTCATGAGCTTGTGGGAGAGTTCACAGGACACCAATGGGCGTAATACTGCCGGGAGGAAGAGGCAGCAGCGCCAGGGCCGAGCGCTACCTGCTGCCCCATCCCGAGGCCGTTTGCTGGCTTTCACCCTTCCGCTGCTGGCTCCTGCGCTCGCATGACAGCAACGGTTACTGCATGATGCATTTCGCTTTGATTTTTCACGAGTGGGGTGTGGTTTGTTTGGTTTTTTTTTTTTTTCCTTCCTTGTTTCATTTTTGTTGAGGAGTCTTGGTAAAAAGCAGCCCTGGGCAGATGCTGAGACTCGGCCGCCTTTTCACCATCAAGGCCTGAGACCTCTTCCCCAGGGGGCAAAGCTCAGGCCTGGGCCGGGCGCAGTGGCGGGCACGGAGCCGTTCTGGGAGAGGGAAGCCCGTGGCCATCACATGATGCCGTTGGTGAGGTACTGGAAGCCGTCGTAGAGCTTGGTGGTGATGGAGCGCATGCTGCCGTCCACCATCTGCTCGATGAGCAGCTGCAGCTGCTCCTCTGTCATGTTCATGTGGAACCGCTCCTTCAGGTTGCGGATGGTGGATGAGCCGTGGAAACAGGGGAGCTGCGACCCTGCGGGGAGGGAGGAACAGGGTTTGGCACGGGGGGACTGGGGCGAGCGCAGCGCCCAAGGGCTTGGTGGCCTCCAGCCGTGTCCGATGGCGCTGGCTCCGAGGCTGGTTTGTGGCACAGGGATTTCCCCTGGCGCTGCCAGGCGGTGCCAGGGTCAGCCAGGACCTGCTGCCGCAGAGGACACCACCGTGCTTAGGGCCTGCTCCCACCCTGAGGGAATAGCAACCCCCTTCCCTTGGGTGTGTTTTAGGCTTCCCCAGGGCACAGCGGTGCTCGGCCATCGCCACAGGCACGTTTCCGCTCCTCTCCTGCTCTGCGGCACAGCCCGGGTACCCCCACACCCATGCGAGAGGCTGAGGGGAGACCTTATCGCTCTCTACAACTCCCTGACAGGAGGGGGCAGGGAGGGGGGTGCTGGGCTCTTCTCCCACGTAGTTAGCGATAGGACGAGAGGAAATGGGCTCAAGCTGTGCCAGGGGAGGTTTAAATTGGATATTAGGAAAAATTTCTTCATGGAAAGAGTAGTCAGGCATTGGAACAGGCTGCCCAGAGAGGTGGTGGCGTCCCCATCCCTGGAAGCATTCAAAAAACGGGCAGGAGTGGCACTCTGGGACATGGTTGAGTCTAGTCTACCCTTGACTGGTTTAGTGTGGACTTGGCAGTGTAGGTTAATGGTTGGACTGGATGATCTTAAAGGGCTTTTCCAACCTCAATGATTCGATGATTCTATGAGATCCAAGAGGCAAAGGAGGGTCAGGGGACGCTCCCTCTCCCCCCAGGAGACGCTCACCCTGCTCGGACCCACCCACTCTGATCCACGCAGTGCTCACGCTTCCAACACAGCTGGGTGGATGCAGGCACCCCTCGGCCTCACGGGATCCAGCATCCCCCCAGCCCCTTTCCCTGGGCCAGGAGCTCCTGTGCAGACCCCAGACCCTAACAGGGCTGCCCAGAGCCTCTCCCTGTATGAGACTTCTCCAGGCACTCTCCAAACCCCCATGAGCCTTCCTCCCCGCGCCAAGGATCACCGAGCCATTTCTGGGCGATGCTCTCTGCAGCCCAGACCCACGTGTGGCGGCTCTGGGGCAAGACCCGGCTCTGGGGCCTCCAGCATCCTGTACCTTGCTGCATGATCTCCACGATCTGCACAACTTTATCCATGTGCTTGCGGGCAGCGATGAGACCCTGCAGCATCAGCATCTTGTAGTAGTTGAACATGTCCCCGTCCAACCCGCCCATCACCTAGAAGAGAGAGGATGTGTGGGTGGAGGGCAGCGGATGGAGAAACTTTAGGACAACAGCGTGCTCCGAGTAGAGGGGCTGTCAACAGGAGGGGCACGATGGGGTTTTTTAGGGAATTTCACTTCTGTGAGTGAACCCTCACTGCAAACAGAGCACCTCAGCTTCCAGCTCATCAGCTGGGTCCCAAGAGCAGCTCGGCTGAGAGCTGGCCAAGAACCGCCACGGGTGTCAACCCAGCTGCCAAGGTTTGACCGTGCCACCTGATGCCGTGAGATCACCCCTCACCCCTTGCCATCATGTCATCCATTCACTTACATCCACAAATTCCGTGGTGAGTTTGAAGGCAGACGTCTCAAAGCCAAGATTCCTGGGGGAACTGGAGAGGATGAACCCAAAATCGATGTGGATTATGTGTCCATCTGCATCGAGCAAGATGTTGCCGTTGTGCCTGTGTGGCAGAGAAGAAACTTTCCGTTAAACTCTGCAAGCGCGTGCACGGCCCCGGGAGCAGCAGCACTCTCTGCTCCCAGGAATTCCCTGGTGTACCTGGGGACAAAATGACGAATCCTGATAGAAGACACAGCTACGGCACGGGGACCCACCTGTCCTTGACCTGCAGTAGGTAGCACACCAGGCAGTAACCGGCACAGCTCTGCACAAAATTCCTCTGGGCCGTCAGGAAGGATTCGGTATTGTAATTGCCATGTTCTTGCAGGAAATAATCCAGCAGCGAAAGCAGGGATTGCTTCTTGATTTGGTGGATGGACACAGCATTCACGACTGGCTCAATCATGCCGCTGTCGGCGGAGATGACGAGGATTTTGTATGGCTTGATCCAGAGCGGGACACGCTCCTGTTCCCAGATGGACTGTGGGAGAGAGCGAGAAAATCCCTCAGGATCCAGGGCGGCCCCACACGGCCGTAGCCCCCATGGGCAGCCCCTCTCCCATCTCACCTGCAGCTGCTTGAGGACCTGGAAGGCGAGCAGCTCCTGCCGGAGGTCGTCCCCGCACTTGACGATGACGGAAAGGAGGCGCCAGGAGGGCAGGTGGCCATAGGGGGACCCTTCCCGGATCCTCCTGCAGGGAACGGGCAAGGATGGGAGCGCGAGGAAAGGGAGGGTGGGCAGTGAGTCAGCCCGGAGGTCTCCGATCAGGGGCTCGGGGGCAAGGAAAGCCTCTGGAAATGCGCAGTTGGGACTATGGCAGAATATGCTCCAGGGCTGCAAGAACTGCACACCGAGCCCTCACCAAACTGCGGTGCAAGTCTTACCTCAGCCACAAGCTGTCTCCAAGAACAGCAGAAGGGAATTAACACTCCCTGAACCCTCCAGCCCCTCCATTGGAACAATGTGGGCAAGACTACCCCCAAATTTACAGAGCCCAGAGGGCTCGCTCTCCTGCTCAAGGAGAAATTTGGGGGCTGGACATACAACTCTGAGAGCAGGAACAGGAATGAGTTTATTTTGGGACAGGCCAAACTCTCCTGACATAAAGGATTCCTACAAATACCTGTTAAAGCCCCTCAAAGCCTAACCCAAGAGCAGCAAATCTGCCGTGGATTTTCTCCCTCCTCTGGCACACCCGCTGCTCACTGCCCTCCGCCTCCCCGCGTCCCAGCTCAGCACACCCGCCCTGGGGACGAGCAGGGCCTAAAGTCAAGGCCACGGTTATTTACTGGGCAAATTACAGAGCGACTTCCTTGGACTTCCGGGACGTACAAAGTCCCTGCAGCGCCAAGACCAACCCAGCACACACGTGCCCCTTCCAGCCCTACCTGACTTTCTCCTGCCAGGGCTCCTTCAGAGCCACAGCGGACGGGTCCTCGGGGTCCCTCCTGAAGGAGGTGGGGGTGTGCGCCAGCTGCTCCGAGAGCCGCCGCCTGCAAGACGGAGCCGTTAAGCAGCGAAACCCGTTGTTGAGGGAGAAAGTACCACCACCACGCACACCCAGCACCTCTTCGATCCAAAGCGGTTTACAAAGCTCATGGATTCACCCCAAACCCAGGCCACAGCCATCGCTTTGCCAGCAGGAAAGATGCCAGCGGCTGAGCAGGGGAGGCTGTACCAGCCCAAAGCGTCTCTCACATGCCTCTGGGGCTCTCACAAACCTCCACTGCCCAGAGTTTGCACAGCCGCTCCTCAACCTGTGCGGATGTTTTTTTCTCTGGGAATCTAGCAGAGAAATTTCGCACCCCACCCTTTTTACATCTGAATGCATAACCCACCCCACTAAAGCCACTGCCTGGGCTGCTCTCGCCATGCCAGCCTCACCTGATGTCTCCAGCAGCGATGAACACGGGCTCCCTGCTCTCCTGGCTGGTGATGCTGTCCACAGAGAACTGGGAGATGTTGTCACAGCTGTTGGTGTGAATCTCTGGCAGCTGGGAGGGGAAAGGTGCAAGAGGCGGGATGCAGTGGCTACCAGAACGCTTGTCTGCTATCCCAAAGGGACGCTGCTTCCCAGGCAGGAGCTGGGCTGGCACCGCCGCCTGGAAGGGCCTTCCCGTCCTGCGATGCTGCTGCGCTGCGTCCCGGCAGCATCTTGCAGCGCCAGCAAGGGCCAAACCCTGCCTGGCATCCCCGGCCTCACCTCCACCTGCAGCTCCACGATATCATCCACGGACCACGCCTCGTCGTCATTGTCGTAGTTGGGGACAGTGGTGAAGCTGCTGGTCCTCTGCTCGTGCGTGATCCCACACTCGGGGAGGTTCTCGGCTGAGCGGGTGCTCCGGATGCGGTTCTCGGGGATCCGAGCGGGCACATTCGCTGTGTCGAAATTGTCACATTCAAGTACTTCAACGTAGATTAAATAGGGAGCCTGGGGGAAGCAAAACCAAGCGTTAGCGGGGCATGGTCGCTGCACATGCCAGGCAGCTACAGGAGGCAGCCCGATGCTCTCCGCTCTTGCGGGGTGTATGCTTTTTCTTTTTGGCATACGGTTTTCGGAGGCAAAGCCGTGCTTTTCAGTAGATGCAGAACAGTGCCCAGGGCAGGGCTGGACCTCCCAGAGACCGCTACAGTGCACATTCCGGAGGCCGGTTACTCTCAGGGGTATTTCTCCCCCTCCCAGCTGCCTTGCACAGATCTCTCTCCCCATTGCTCCCAGTCCTGGAAGCAGTAATGCAACCCTCGCGACCCAGGAGATGCCCTCAGCACATGTGTGAAGCATTTCTTTTGCTCAATGCCCAAACAGGGGCCATGCTGAAGACAAAAATCTGACTTTCGAGGCAAAACTCTTCTCCGGCCCTTGTACCTTGTCCTTGGAGTTGAGGACGACTGCCTGGGTGTGGGGCACCCGCACCACGTGATGGTCGAAGCCAGCCGTCGGGAGCCAGGCGCGCGCCGGCAGCTTGTGGTTCAGCAGCGACAGCTCCGAAATGAGCCGTTGGGTCTTCTGCTCTTTGGTCGGCAAGGTGGCCAGGCGCTTCCCGATGGCGATCAGGGATTTGATGAATTCTCTCTCTGGAGCAAGTCTGACAGGCTAAAAAAGGTTTAGGGAAGGAGGGTGGAGGCAGAGTGTTATGAAGGCAGCAGGTTGGTAAGACATCGGCAGTTTTGCAATCCGGCTCTGCAGTCTAAAAGCACCGGGATAAACTCCAGCTAGAGAAAGAGGCTCTTCCCATCCCACCCTCTTCCCCGCTCTCGGGTGACGCTTCCATGACCAGAGAGCCGGGCTCATCATCTGGAAGCAGAGCAGGGCAGGATCAAAGCACCTTTTCCTTCCCACTGGGCTGTTCCGAAATCCTCCTCCCCGGCACTCCGGAGCCGACAGCCCTACCAGAAGCCCCTGGATCCCCGGGAGCCCGCAGCCAGCAGAGGGAGCACGAATCGGCCTCGTCCCCGGCTCGGCACTGCTTTTTCTGTTGCATCCTCACCCCGAAGCCTCGATTGTGGCTCAATCTGACCGTTTTGCAAAGATCAAACTGCGATTCAGGAACCCCTTGGACCCAGGAGCCCCCCCACACGCACCCCGCAGCTTAAGCCAAGCTCTCGGCTCGACTTTTTCAAGCTTTTAAATCAGATCAACAAACGATTGCAGCTGATTTTGCCATTTAAGATGCAGAATTAAACTTGCAAAGTGTTCACTGTACAATCATGCTGGAAATGCACATGCAAAAAGCTACGGAGCGTGAGAAAAGGAAGCAAAGAAAAATGTTGGAGAGCCGGAAACGGCTGCACAGCAAAATAAAGGGATGGTAAAAAGAGGAGAAGGATCAGTCTGGTGGTTCCTTTTTGGGAAAGGGCAGGTGGGAAATCATTTGTATCTGTAGTCCACGTCAAAAATCCTTCCAGAAATCCTTCCTGTCCTTTCCTCCACCGTGCTCACTTGCCCACCTTGCTAGCGAGCGCAGCAGAGGCGTCCTCGGGACAGGAAGACGCATTTGCACAGCATCTAAGCCAGCGATATCACTTTCACCTACCAGGCAGAGGATAAATATTTAAAACCCTGCACCAGCTGATGCTCCGTCCCCTGACGGGTTGGAAAGCGCCTGGTCCCGGC
Source organism: Pelecanus crispus (assembly GCF_030463565.1). Classification (NCBI taxonomy): domain Eukaryota; kingdom Metazoa; phylum Chordata; class Aves; order Pelecaniformes; family Pelecanidae; genus Pelecanus; species Pelecanus crispus. The sequence goes on from NC_134664.1 coordinate 1,825,123, forward strand.
CGGATGCTGCTCTGCCTCAGCTCCTGCCACCCAGCCCACCCTGCACTCCAGCGCTTCCTTGACCTCCGGGATGGTTTTGCTCGATTGCATTTAATTCATTTTCTGCAAAAAGCAGAATGATATTCAAAGGAAGCTCTGCTCTTTCTGACGCCTCTTCCATCAAACCCCAATGGCTGCGATGTCCCTGCATCTCTAAGGACTTTCTGCTCTCCGGTCAATGCAGGTTTCCAGGTGTGGCACATAGTCGGTACTGTCACCAAGACAGCCCCGTACTCCCTGGCCCACTCCGAGGTCTCTGTGCTTTACTTGTCTCAGCCAAATAATTTAATGAAAGAGTCGCTGCATGGGAATTTGGTGCCCAGGCGAGAAGGTGCCCATGTGCAGGAGCAGACCACGAGCAAAGTCCTCCCGGCTCAGACCTGTATCGATCTGTGTTATCACAAGCACGGGCAGCTTTTAAATCCCTTCTCCAGGGATCCCAAAGCATCTCCTGAACCATCTCCTCCCTGTTTTGCAGCGAGTGGAGCGAAGCCGTGCTGACCCGGGAGCACCCCGCCGCCCCCGTGAGCCGTTCTGCACCTCCAGTGTTCATGCTCCAGTTGAAAACCTTCAGGCCTTGGCTCCTCCAGCCAGAAACGCGCAGCTGGGAAATGTCCTCCCCATCCCGACCCGCTCCAAAGGCATCCCACCGAGTGCTGCTCCAGTCTTCAGCGTTATCAGGGGACTCGGTACGGGAAGTTTCACATCCTGTTATGGAGAAGCTGCTTTGGAAAATGGCATCAGCTGAACTGGGGCCGTCCCTGGCCTGAGCCATCGCAGGAAATGTTGTCTCCAGCCTGCCCAACGAGCTGCAGAAAGCTGAGGCTGGGCTGTGGAGAGCTGCTTTTGCCCTGGCTCCTTAGTATCACGGTCCCGAAGCCAAGCAGAGAGAGGAGGACAGGAGATGCTCTTCCCTCATCTGACCACCCGAAGGATCCTTCTGTTGCTCTGAGCCAACATAAATATTTACTTTCTACCATTTACTTTCTACTACAACAAAACATTTCACTGGCAGCACTTTGAAAAAAAAAAATATTCCTGCTCTTAAATTAGGCAGGGCTTTGTGTTTATGTTTTGCGAAGACACGCTCCAGGACATCCTTCTCCCCGCGTGGATCCAAACCGCTTCCCAGGACTGGGCAGGGACAACAACACAGATCCGTTCCTGGTGACAGGACTGGCAAAGGAGGGAGATCCAGCTTCGGCCGACAGCTTCGGAGCGGTGCCGGAGGCATCACGACGCAGCGAAGGGGCAAGGCTGGTCCAGCTCTGCGCAGCCATCACGCCGGGGTGATTTTGCCTGGGTGAGGTTTAAGCATCTCAAAAACCAGGGGGGGGTAATTTGGGATGCTTTCCAGCCTCGGCTGCCGAAGTGTTTTCTGCTGTTCTACCTACCTTCACCCTGACATCCCACCTCTCCTCTGCTGAAACCACCACAATCTGTCATTTCAGTTTTATCCAGCAAAATCGTGGCTGCCCCCATTTCTGCTGCCCACAGTCACTCACTCCACAGGAGCGAGACCCACCTGGATCTACTCAGTGTTGGAAACTACTCACCATGCAGAGCAGAGCTGCTACCTGGTGCCTTTAGCTTAGCTGCCTGCCACGAGGATTTCGGCATCAGCGCCGATAACCGATTCCTGGCAAGATTTATAAACGCCATGACTGTTCAGCTCGGCGGAGGTGCCTGCAGCGGGTTTAGAAATTTGGCATACGTGCTTGCAAAGAGCCCCAGCTGCTGCAATAACCATCTGCCATGGATAAACAACCTGCAAAGCCTGGAAGAAAAGGTCTCCTGCCCCAGGGGAGACAAACGGGCACTCGCTACCACCTGGCTCCGGGTGATGGTGAGAGGGGTGGCACGGTCAAGGTGGATGAGGTGACGGCAACAAGCACCGCCGCGGCGGGGGGGCTGCGAAGGACGCTCCTGCGACACCCTGGCACTGAGGAGCCTGCAAGCGCTTTACCGACACCAAGCCTCAAAAAGCCACAGGAGGAAGACGTCGCTGCCTTTGCTTGGCTGGGAGGAGCAGGAGGGGGAAAAAAAATAAAGCAATGTAAATTTGGGTGGCAAACTGGGACTCGGAGCCTGGTGTCCTACCTCCCAGCCAACCGCCAGCACCCACGGCTGCCTGAGCATCCTACCGTCCCTTGCACCTCTTAAGAACAGTGGAGTTGGAGATTCGTAAAAAATAAAAGGAGTCATCTGCATGGGGGTGTGCTCAGGGGTAAAAGCCTCGTGCCCTGTGTCTGTAAATGACCGCAGAGCCAACGCTCCTGCCTGCGCCGTGCCACGTGTGAAAGGTGTGAAAATTTTCCCTCTGAAGGCACAGAAGGATGAGAGCTGGGCAGACATCAAATAACTCTTTACAAAGGCTAAAAAGGCTGGAGTTCACCATATAAACGCCATCCTGGAGGATGGGGGCTACGCAAGCACCGCTGCCCAGGTAAGTGGTTTTGATCATGGACTACATATTCAACGTGTGGATGCCCACTGGGAATCCCAGACGGAGAACACACACCCACCGGTAGGAAAATGACACAGATGAGGAAGATGCTATTGATTAAAAAAAAAAAAAGTGAAAAGGGCTCATTTTGAAAGAAAAACGCTCCATTAAGGAAATGCTGGGTTTTGATTGAAAGACCAAAGTTGAACACACAGAAGGGGGAAAAATAATGATTCGTGGAAAAAAGCAAATTAAATCCCATCTGGCAGAGAACTTTTAAGTAAAATTCAAGGAAACAGCATTTCCTCTTTCATGTGTGGACGCCGCCACGCAAAGGTCAGCGACTGCTCAGACCGAAATCGGCAGCATCAGCCAAGTCCCTCCCCTGCCTCCGCCGTTCCGTGGCGGTACGAGGGTTTCTCTCTCCCCCACTGCCTTTTTTTTCGGGGGGAGGGGGGTGGAATGAGCACCCAGGGCACCCCCAGCCCCTCGGGGCTTTCTGCTTTATTTTAGCCAAACCGGTGCAAGCAAATTTGCCCAAAGCTCCGTTTCCGCCAGCGTTTCGCTGAACAAGCAGGAAACGTTCCGACGAAGCCGGCACCGCTGCGACCCCAGCTGCTGCGGCACGCGGGGCGGCCGGCGCGGTGCCGGGGGGGTGCTGGCTTTGCCCCCGCCGGGGGCTCAAGCGGTGCAGACATTGTGGGGGGCGGCTGGGGACCAGAGCTGCTTGCGGTGCATCGCCGGGGGCCGGGGTTTAGTATTTTCGTGGCAGAGAGGAAATGCTGCTGTCGCGGGGAAGGCAGGCAGCCCGGGCGCAGGAACAAAACGGGCCACTTACGGGAGAGAATGACTTATCGAGACTTTCCGTACTCGAGGAGAGCTCCTGGGAAACGGAGGAAAGGGGGTTTGTTGGCGGGTTTGGGTGGCGGTGTTTGTTTAACAGGAGAGAGAGGAAGGAGGGAGAAGGGGAGAAAAAGCAGTAGTTTAGCTCCAGGTTCATAACCGTCACTTTTCATTTCATTTTTTTTTTTCCCCACCCCATCACAATTTTGCTGCCTTTTGCTCTTGGATAGGAAGCGGCACCTAAACCGGCACGTGATGCTTCCAGAGTAACGCAACAATTTCACGGATCTAAACCAGAGCCTCCTGCGGCCAAGGCCACGCGTGGTGGTACCAAATCCCCACAGGGCTCACGGCTCATCGTGAGCAGATCCTATCACTAAATGCCCATAGAACTCCCTTAGATTTTCCCCATTTACATCCTTTAAAATATTCTTCTGCCCCAGCAGTGTAACCAAGGTTTCAGCTCCGGCTTTCTTGGCTCAAATCAGCTGGCAGGAGCTGCCTCGGCAGGCAGGGATGCTCATGATCATCACGAGCTCTGCCCCGACACCAGCCTCTCTCCAGCAACAAACCCACTTCATTTTCCTCCTTCGTCTCTAATTTAGACTCTAAGTTCAGCAGATAAAATTAACCCTATGGAACCTTTCCTAAAGATTAAAAAAAAAAATCTTGTCAATTAAACTATTTCCATGATCAAGTTGATGAGACAGTATTAATCAGCGGAGGAGCACAAGCCGTCGACCACGTTTTCCTGCAGCCACCGAAAGCCACCCTGTGCATCCACCCTAACAGCGATTCCACAATTTCTGCAGCACCGCACTTACAGCCCATAAAGCCATTATTTTCATGCAAAAAGAGGTAATAACGGAGCTTCGCACCCTTGAGACTGGTGCGTAATAGGTTTTAAAATTCACTTCCCAAAAAGAAACAAACAGGTCTGGATTTAGTATGTTAATTACAGGGATACACTAATTCCACCAGGCTCAGTCTCACCATAAAAAATAAGAGCATTTAAATTAATCGCTTCCACGTGACCACATAAAAACCCTAACAGTGCCGAGACCCCGCAAGGCTCACCAAGAAAAAAAATATCTGGAGCCCAGAGGCTGCTACGGGCTCACGTCGCTGCCTTCTTCCAGGGCACCAGACTCATTCCTGGATCTTAAATTGAGATATTTCAGGATCAGAGTTTCCCCTGTTTTGTTGTAAATAAAAAAATCTGTAACCAGGAGATCAGCAACAGGACCAGGCTGTAGGACGGTGCCGTCAGGAGGTAAGCTGAAACGTCTTGCCATGTTTGCTCGTAGGCAGAACAAGAGCTGCCACCTCTAAAACAGAGGCACTTTGCCCGGTTCAACTCCCATTACAATAAACACCATTTTAGAAGTTCCTCTTCTCAGAGCATCCACACATCCGCTGCCGTAAAGCAAATCTCATGGATGCTTCGGGCTGCTCTTCTCCCAGCTCCTGCAGCTGGGACCCTGGCGCGCACCAAGCCGGGGCCGGACCCCGTCCCCACCGCATTTTCCAGCAGAGCCTATTCTGCTAAAGCCACGCCACATTGCAATGATTGAGGGCAGTTTTCAAATTCCTCTCAGATTTAGGACCCGAGCTCCCGATTTTCATCTGAGGGTATTTTGAATCCCCCAGCTTCTGAGGTCACGTGCAACCTCTCCTTCGCTGTGCACAGCCTCTGCTCCCCAACAGCTTCACGCACAGCACCTGCAATGCCATTAGGACTTTGATCCCACTGGAAACCTTTAAGAAGTGATTTACCAAATTTATAAAAACATGCCAGCTCTGAAAATTGCAACCGTTGACTACAGGAGCTGGAGACAAGCCCCCACACAGGCATCATGCAGCTCAGCAAAACCTGCCATTAAACCAAAGCCCTTCGGTGGATTTAAGAGGTGTCAGTGCATTAACACATCTAAATGAAGGGTCTACCTTCAAACAAGGAGGTAATTATCCAGCTTGCGAAGCATACAAAAAAACCTCCCCTGCGACGCTAGAGCAAAAGAGCCGTGCTCGGGGCAGCACCTGCAACAGCCTCCCCGTGGAGACGGGAACGCTGGCGTGAATCATCACGGAGCAAGAAAGCCGGGGGTCCCGCTGCTGTATCCAAACTCTGCAGGCAAACCCACAGCTCAACCTGTTAAAGCTTTGATTTTCCTGAAGACAACCCACAGCGTTGGCAGTTTCTAAGCTGAACCAGGCAGCTTCCAGCTTACCTGAGCGCAAAACCCACCAAAGGTGCCCGTATCAATAGGGACTCTGATCTCCAGAGGTTACCCACACCAGGATTTCGCCGATTTCTCCCGGCTGTGGTGCAACACACAGCTGCCAAAACCAGGGGCGTGTTGCACAGAGCTGCCAGGAGCCCCATCAGCCTCGCGCTGATGCAACACGGGTTTGCAACATCACGTAGAAAATGAGTCAGAGCCGGCTTCGGCGTGGGGTAAGGCGAGTTCCTCCAAGGTTCAGCTCCGGGTCTGTCTTTAAGCTGCTCCCCGGACTGAGCATGGCCGAGACCTCGGCTTTTTACCCTCCTCTGGGAAGGCGGCACAAGCTCCGGTATCTGCTGCAGCCCAAATCACCTGCTTGCCATGCCAGGCGCGAGCGACAAAACCTGCCTGCAGCACAAGGCCTGGATCTGGAGAACAGGAATAACGAACTTGGAAGGGCAATTAAGTGCATTTTATTTTTTTGCTTAGCGTCTAACCCTCTGGCATAATCTCAGCAGCTCTGGACATGTTCGGAGCCGGTTCCTCCCCACCCGCCTGCGCTTCCAGCAACGTCATTTCACGGGCAGCTTCGATCCCCAACTCCAAAGTTTGGGCGACGAGCTGCAAGGACAGGTAAAGCTGGGGCCGAGCTTGGCCTGAACGCACCCGCTTCACCCAAAGGACACGGCTGCAGAAGGACCCACTGCAGCCCCCAAGGGCTCGGTCACTCCCTGTTCCCCCGTGTTCATCGCAGCACGGCTCTGCCCCAGGACACAGCGGGGTAGCCGGACCCCCTGGCCACCCAAGGAAAGGTATTTTTGGGGTGTCTATTCAATATCTGACGATTTCCCCAGTGAGGTCAGGTAGTTTTACGGCAGCCAGCCAGCAAACTGTCAAAAAAAAAGTGCAATAGGGAACACAGCTCATTGTGCGAGCAGACCTAGCAAAGTCTGGGTTCCTCCAGATGCATCCGACATCCCTCAAACCTTCCTCCCCCTACAACAGCTCCAGCCACCCCAAAGCTTCCTGTGACACCTCGACACCTCGCGTGTCCCCTTGCCGGGGACCCGGGGGGCTGCTTCGGCGTGGGGCACGCTTGCTGGCATCAGCAAGGGGCACAAACCTCTGCAAAGCAGGCGATTCGGCAAAACGTAAAGAAATTCGGCACGTTTCTGGCTTCTCCTCTCTGCAGCATTTGGTTGATGCTTCAAAAAGTTCCTGCTGCAGGAGACAAGGATCGCACGAGACTCATTTCCCTGGGAAACCGGGCTGGAAGGAGCGGGAAAATGAACCACATTCAAAGGGTGCCAGCAGCACGACTCCTCTCCCTTGCAAACTCGACATATGGATGAGCCGTTTGCCAAGCGCGGGCAAGCTTCCAGATCTGTCACTCAGGAAACAAGAAGCCCTGAACGTTGAATATCCTGGTCTCAGCTGAAATGTAGGTGCAAAGCGGTGTTTACGGGCAGCTGTGGCCGTCGCCGGCTCTCTCCCCTTTACCCGTCACTCCGCCCTGTGCTTGGGACAAGGCTCATCCACAGCCACCATCCCTCCAGGGCTCGCTTTGGGGTTTTAAGGCTAAAATTGTTGGTCTTTCTAAGGTGTAGGAACCAGCACAAGTTTCTACCTGGTAAACACATACCGACGTACTGATAAAAATAACTTCATCTCTCTGTAAAGCACTCGACAGCGAGCTCGGCATGCCTTGGCCCCAGCATTGCTTTCGCTTCCGCAAATCCTTCGCAGAAGGATTTTTCCTACCTGTTATAAAACTAAAGCAGATATTATGGATGGCAGTGCTTTATATCTTAAAAAAATAATTTAAAACCAAGACAGCTCTTGAGATGCAAACGCCTCACCAACACTGCTTGTATTATGGGGAAATGTAGAAGTTTTAGTGAAAAGACATCAAACCAGGATGCCTGGAGGAGTCAGACTTTGCAGCTCGAGTGACTGCTGTCACCATGGTCAAGCAGAAACCTGGCAGGCAGAGGGATACCCTACCAAATCCAAAGGGACGATGCAGAAAAGATGCAAAGCCTCCCAACTTGGACCTGTCCGTGGGACCACGGCACACCCGGCAGTGCCGCCCTTGCAGCGATGTGCCACAACAGCATCGAAAGTGATTCTCTGGTAGCCGCGCTGCTCTTATCGCAGCAGGGAAACAAGCTCTACCAGAAAAAGCACCTTTGCCAGCGTTGCTGAAGACGCAGCTGCGGAGGTAGAAGGCCAACGCTCCTTCACACCCCGACTGGCAAAGACAGGGCAGGGACGTGGGCTAAAAAGCAGCTTTCAAATCCAGAAGTCGCCTGTGAGCGCGCACGCAAATCTGTGCAGAAATGCAGACGTAAACAGATTTGCATATAAACCCTCGCTGCCATTTCTCAAGATAACGCTGATGCTGCTGTTAAAAAAAAAAACCAACCCCACACCGTGGGCAGTGCTCGCGTCGCGTGAAAGCTTTGCTCTTCCTCCACCACCCACCCACGCGCAATGGCCCCGAGTGAACAGCGAGGAGCTGGCATTTAAGAAGCTGTCGTTGCCAGCGCTCCCTTGCCGGCAGCCAGCCTAGATTCTTAACTGATTATTCCAGTTTTCTAATTAAAATTTTTGTACTTGACTAGTGGAACCGGTTCAGCCAAACATTTCTGTTTGCACAGAGATGCAAGTCTACCGAGCTCTCTCCATCATCAGCCCAGCTCCGAGCAGGGTGTCAGAGCTAAAGCAAGCCGTTCTCATTTCAGTATAGCTGGTTTCAATCCAGTTGGTCAAAAAAAAAACCCCACAAAAAAAAAAAAAACAACCCACCTGTTTTTCCCTCCCTGCTCTACATATTTTGAACCTTGATCTTAGCTCCTGAAGGGATCTGAGAGATGAACCACTCCTCTCCAGGCAGTCAGCGTGATTTATTCTTCCCACCTGAGGCTTTGGGTGTTAAAATGCTGGTGGGAGGCAGAGGGTGGCACAGGGAGCATCCTCCCCGTTTCACCCAGGTGCAGGCTCTCAGCTATAAACTTCAGCGCATCTGCCCTGATGTTAAAACTACTTAAACTCCAGGACTCGCCATCACAGTCCTGGCTTTCTCCGCACTGTCAGCGCTGCACCCTGCCACGCTGGCAGGGACGCCAGGGTCAAATTGTGGAGCACTGCTCGCAGAGAGATAAAGGGCTGAGTATCAGTGAATGGTGCAAACCCCAGCCTGCCAGACAGGAAAACCGGGGAGTGAAATAGCCCAGAGCCAGCCTCAGCTTTAACTTGGAGCCGTGGGGTTTCATCTTTGAAAAGCGTTTTCCAAAAGCAACAGCCCTATGAGAAACACGAAGGGGTGCAGCAGAGCAGCAGCGCATCCCGGGCACATTCATCCCTGAAAACGCCAATTCAGCCCCCCCTGCCCCGGGGGGTCCTCGTCCATCCTTAGAGAGGGGGAGATGAGAGCGGGGAACCGGGGAGCGGTGAAGGTGCTGCTGCCGCCGCTCAGCGCCTGCCGAGGAGGAACCGAGGCAAAAGCATTTGCATGCTGCAAAGGCAGCACAACCTGCTTGTGAAAAAAATCCCCCGGCACGGATGGTGGCGAGGACTCGCTGCAGCTTTACAGCAAATCCTGTCGGGTTTACGGAGGAGGCATCGTTAAAAAACAACCACCCCAAAGCCAGCAAGGCTTGAGTTTTGTAGAGCTAGGTAAAATGAAGGCGATCAGAGAGCAAGATGACTTTCTCTGTTCCAAGTTCAGCTCTCCCTCACCCCAACAGGTACTTCTAGGTCAGCTCGAGATGTTTCTAGTAGCCTGGCCCAGCCACAAACGGTTTTACTAAAGTTTAAGCAGCTGCTCTGCGCCGGGTGAGGTTTTGCTTCCAGGTTGCTGCCTGCAGTCCTGCCAAGACCCCGGGGAGCCAGACACGACGTCCCACCCACGGCCAGCTTCCACCCCAGCGAGGTTTCACCAGCCACCCAGCCCAACTCCACCACGTTTCTGCCCAGCGCGACCGACTTAACAGCACTGCTGCGTGACTGAAGGCACCGGCAGGACTGGCCCGTGCTGCAGACAGCAAGGGACCCGTCTTAGAGGTTTAATGTTTAAACAGGCAAGAGAGAAGTAAAGCATCCCCACTGCACAGCGCTGAGACAGCAACCTGTGCCACGTCTGCAGCACGGGGATCCCAGCCACGGTCTGTCCGCCTTCTGGCATCCCGGAGGATGGCAACAGCCAAAGACACCCAACCACGACATCTCAGAGCATCTCCTACAATGAAACCCTTACCAGTGCTGCCCTGGTTTCCAGCACCAGCATCAAGTTACAGCACATTCCTCCCCTCCAGGTCTCAGGTTGCTCAGTTAGAAAATTCAATGCCGAGCAGCCCCAGCACATTTAATCCACCCTTTGTCTGTAAATGGATCGGAGAACAGGACGAACCTGGACTCCGGCAAAATCGAACCACCACCCTGGAAACCAGGGCTGGAAGAAAGGCTGAGTCCATCCACCTCGAACAGGAGGGATGCAAGATGATATGAGTTTCGAGCTTGCGGCTTTTCCTTCACATGCCTTTGTATTAATTGAAAAGTAACAAATGCAAAATAAATTCACACCATTAGAACCATATCCTGGAATTATGTTACGGACGCATAACCCGGTGAGGATTAAAAACCCACAGCGTAAACAGCACTTGAAATAAAACCTCTCCTGCCCGATCTTACAGTGGTTATGCAGCACGAAGTGACAACTGGCACATAAAGACCTCAGCGAGAAGAATTATTGTCTGGAAACAAAGTGCCACAGCTGCAGGCAACTGCGGGGGGAAAGGACAGATTCACCCCAGGGGCGACGACTGACTTTGCTAAGAGCAGTCCCCCACCATGCTCTAAAACCAAGGCAGACTTTCTTTTTCTTAAGTAGCATTAATACCCGCTTTGGGTCTGACTCAGCTAATCCGGGAACAGGAGGTATCGGACGCCCTCACAGAGGACCGGCAGCAAAGGACAGAGGCACCTTTAAGAGCCTAGAAACAGGCAGGACCTGGCACTGTGCTTCAAGGAAGATGTGGAGCAATGGGCAAAGGTCCAGCGGAGGAATAAAAACCTAGAGGTCTAGAATCGGTGACCTACAGGAAATGTAGAAGAGGCCAGAATTGTTCAGTGGAGAGAAGATTGATGGGAGATGGGACAATTACCCCAAAACTGTTCAGCGGAGAGAAGACTGACAGGAAAATAACCCAGCCAGGCACAGAGGGATGCTGCAGAGCAGGGAATACGGTGCCACCACCTCCTTAGTAGAGCTAAAAAGCGGCTTCGGGCTCCGGTAACAAAGGGGAGACGAAGCCTGGGTGTGGGAAACCCTCAGCGGGAAAAAGCCTGGATATAAGTCCTGCAGCAGGCTGCAAAGCCTCCAGCGTGGGCAGTTTGCAGGACGCTTCCACAAGGGTCTTTCAGGGGGGTGTGACATACCTGCCTTCTCTGCACCTCGCCTCTCCCTGCACCTCCTGCCTCCAGCCCTGTCCTCTAGGGCTTGTATTTCAGATCTATGCCCACCTGCAAAGGCACCAGCCCAACGCTTCAGCTTTTCCTCCCCACAGCTCTTCCAGACAGAGTTTACTCCATTTCTCCTGCTCTTCAACAGCCTCCGGTCACAGATCAGAAACAGCCAACTCCTCCGCAAAGCCCCTTCTCCATCCTCCGCTCCTCTCCTCCTGCGGGACCGTCCCCCTGGACCCGGCTGATCTGACTCCATCTGCAGCAGACAACGAACGACCCATGTTCGTGCACCACCTCCACGTTCGCAGCGCAGAGAAACGCGGCATTAGCAATACAGACAGCTGAAGAAATGTCATGTTTTACCCCAGGCTGTGTTGTAGCTGGCTTTTTTTTTTTTTAAACGTTGGAAAGAGAGAGGCAGAGCTGAACACTAGATGAGTGCAGGCTGAAGCCAGTGCAAGACCAGACCTTGCAGGCAGTGCCCCATAAGGAGATTCAGGCATTGCAGCCTTCCTGAATCCTGACAAATGACTTCTTCTTGCTTTTACATTCGAGTTTTGCAACTTTGTGCAAAGAGAGAAACAGAATTTTCTCAGGAGGCACAGCAGAAGTGGGTTCCCGACCCATGGCTCGACGGTGCGGACGCTGGCAGCAGAGACGCAGCAGCATAAAGTAACTCCCAGATGAGCACACATGAGATTTTACTGCCATAAAATCTCTAGCTTAAGAAAGTCTGGGAACGAGCTAAGGGCTGGTCCCCACGCAACACAATTCCGGCATTTGCTGGTTTCCTGGACCAAGGGAAAACTAACTTGTATAAAGTAGCTTAAAGTAGTGAATTCCAGAATTTGCTGGAATTTATGCCAGACCTGCCCAGCCCCACCACCACCTGGCCAGCTCCAGGCATTGCTGGTTTCAAACAGGAGGCAATAACATTCAGCGCTTAAAATAATACAGGTCCAGGAAGCTGGTGGGGATATTTGGAGGCCAGGAAAGTTCTTACGGCGCCTTGAGTATCCCTATTGCTGTGCACCGTTTAAACACTTTGCCCGGCCTCTGGATCAAAATACGTTTCAAACATTGCCAAGAGAAACTCTTCGCAGCACTGCTTTCATCTATCATTTATGCAAAGCTTCCTTTTCCATTATTCAAGCAGCTGCAGCCAGTGTGAGCAGGGAGACCTCAGCACGTCCTGCTCTCCATCAGCCGGTTGTTTTCCACCAAGCAGCCGACGGGCAGACATGAAAGATTCATTTACCCATCGGCAAATGCCGCGACCCCAGCTCACAGCTGGGTTTTTGCCCGAGAACTGCAGGGAGTGGGACAGGGTGGTTTTAACTTGAAACCAGCCCGGATGACTGCCGCTTCATGCCTCCGAAACCTCCTTCAAATCCTTATCCAAAGGAGCCTTCCCCAAGTCTGGCGATCAGGCAGGAGACCACGCAGCCCCTTCCAACGATTTACAACCCAGCCGAAGGGAAGGGGGAATCTCAGGCAAGGCAGGAAAGCCAAGACATACTCCACCGTTACGAAAACGGTCACGAGATCTCGAATGTCTAGACAGAGCCACGGGGAAGTCGGCTTTCAAGGTCTCATCCACACGAGGCACCGGGATAACCCAGAAAAGGAGCTGCATGGAGTCTGGCTGATCTGAACGGCTGCCGAAGCCTCGCCGGGACCGGACCTTTGGTACCGCGGTTTCACGAGCCGTTTCCCAGCGTGCCGAGCCATCCCCGCTGGAGAGGTGAACCACCTCCCCGGGGGAGTATTTCAACTTCTTGAGTCAGGGAAGGGGAAGAGGCATTGCTTTTCTCCAATTTGGTTAGCACCGCTTGCAAAATCTGCATTTAGCACCAGCTCACCTCCTCCGCCCTCCTCACCCACTCGGCATCCTCATCTCAGCCCTGCGTTTCTCACCATCTCAGGCTGCTGCTCACGCCAAAAACCATCAGCCCTTCAAAACAAAGCAGCAAAATAAAAAATTCCTGTTTCCAGCTCTTTTCCCTCCAGCCTTGCGTCCCCGCTACCAAGGATGCTGCTCATCCTTTTGCTCCATAAGTCTCTGTGTCAGCAGGTGTGTGAAATGAATAATCTGCATTTTCTTTGGGAGAAATCCTGCTCAAGCAAAAACATTCACTCTCCAGTGAGCACATACAGCATCTCGCAGCGTGCACCGATACAGCAGCTCAGCACCAAAGCCAGAGCAACTTTGTGCTGCTAACTTTTCGACACTTAAAAATAAACGCCACAGAGCCCACAGGAGCTATTTGGGTTTGGAAGGCACGTAACATGCATAACGCCCGAGTTCACCTATTTAATTGCCATTTGCTTTGGCATTAAACCACATTAGTGCCCAACCCTGGAAACTGGAAGCATCCCCTCCGCACAGCCCAGCCCCTCCAGCAGGGAAAGCCTGGCTTTCCACTGTCTTGGAGCTGCGAAAAGAAGACAGAAATCCAAAGGAGAGCTCGGCACAGGGCAGCAGCCACAGACAAACCCCACAGCTGCAGCTCCCGGCCCTACAGCCAGAAGGGTGCGCGCACCAGAGGCTCATTTTGGCCAGGGCACCGGGACAGTGGAGCTGATGTGTTGATCTGCTCTCCTCCTGCTCCCAGTTCTCAGCTGCCCAGGGCCTTTTCTGCCTGCAAATAAACCTCATCGTTGCTAAATCTGAACAAGTCAGGACAAGGAGAAAATCAGATTTCCAACAGCGATCAGATGGCTGCAGATCGCAAAACAGAGACACCGGCCAAGCTGCCCAAATCGTGTGGGAATTCAGCAGCATAGGAAGCGACTCAGTCCTCCTGACATAGCTTTCTGCCTTATCTTGAAGCCGTCTAATATCCTCCTTTCCCCCCACACCAAGAAAATTCCCCGTCTGGAGCCCCAGCATCCTCAAGTGTGACCCACCAGCGAATGTCAGTTTGCTTAGAGACACAGGAATCAAAATTTCAATCACTTGCAGCAACTAGGATAAAAAAAAACTCTGCGGTAAAGGAGGAGCTATGAGATGAGAACCAACCGCACGAGCACGGCCCTGGGGGCATCCCTTCCCAGGCAGGCTGAGCCTTGGAGAGCCCCAACATTACCTCCTCCTCGCTCTCGACTTTGGGATTGCTGGCTGTGCGCTTCAGATTGCTGCTCAGGCTGATGGTAACGGTGGCGTCCGACTTGGACCTCTGGTGAGTCCTTTTGGAAGGAGACAGCCCCATATCGGGTGCTGGGCTCAGCGATGGCAGCTCCCTCTTCTTGTAAGCTGGCTTCAACTCATCCGAGAGGATGAGTTTCCGCAGCTTGGTCCCACGGGAGTGTCGCTGAGTAGAGATGTGCATGTCCGAGGAGTAGGCACCCAGCAGCAGGGCACACTGCAGGGAGAAGTTGATGCTCTGCCGGCAGCGGTGCACGATGTAGGGCTTGATCGCATCTCCCACGTCCTCGTCCATGTGAATGTACATATTCAGCAGCTGTGGCAGGTAGAAGTCCACTTCTTCGTTCCTAAAGCAGAACAACCTATTCCCAATGTAAGCCTGCACACCAGGTTCCTTTGAATTGTACAAGTATGAAATGGCCATGGAGATATCAAAGAGTTTGGATTCAAAGAGCCGGAGGAGCCAGGACTGCTTAGCAGAGTTATTCTTCTGCCGCTTCCGGGCGGTTTTCACCGTGTTGGCCATGGTCTCGTCCTCCTCCTGGATTTTAGAGGCCGTGCCAGGCGGATCGTCCAAGCACTTGATTTCACAGCCCTCCACAATGTCTCCATTGGCCAAGTCCACCGTGGTCCGTGGGGCACGCTCTGCCTCGCTGCCATCAGCCGGTTTTGTTAAGCTGTCGGAGGAGACGCCGTGCATCAACTTGACCTTCTCCAGGACCTCTTCGCAGGCTTTCTTCGCCACCTCGGGGTCGATGACCGCCAGCTCCCCGACACCTTCCGTGATGACGCTGAGAGACGTCCCACCATTCCCTTGGGGCGCTGAGCCGGGCGTCTGGTCCAAGCCTGTCCCTCGGGCTGGGTCTACAACAGAGTCTCCCATAGCAGTGGTGGGTCTGCACACTTCAAAGCTGAAAAGAAAACAAGACAAAAAAAGTGTCAGGGACACGATCTGCAGAGGAGACCTGCTTCCAGCTTCAGGTGGGAAAACAGGAATCCACATTGGGATATACCTCCAGGGAAACCGAGAGCTGAGATGAGGTTTGGTGCAAACCTCTTCTAAAAGCCTGTGTCTAGAGAGGGAAGGAGCCCCAAGCCAACGCACGCAACGTTAAGCCAGGCCAGCGTAACACCGAGCTGGTCACGTTGGGTTTTAAAAGTCTTCTTGGTGTCCCTTCCACTCAGACTTGAAAGAGAGCTGTAAGCATCTATCAGCCATTACACAAAATTTCCCCGTTACCATGACGATAAAAAAATTGAGCAAGCTAAAATGAGAAAGAGAGGGGGGGAAAAAAAAAAAATAACCAGGTTGCTTTACGCTCTCCACCCCAAAGGCATTCTGCAACGCTTCGGATTAGAGGGCCACAGGCTGGGTGGACCCAGCGGCTCTGCTTCTCGCTAGAGAAGATGAAGTTTCTCCCCCATGCTCAGCTTTTGCTCATTTAACCTCCCTCTGGGACCGAGGGTGACAGCGGTACGCGGCGCTTTGATGGTGAAATCCCCTGCCAGTACTGGGCGATGGGCGAGCAGAGAGCCGGAGCAAGAACCATGTTCGTTGCAACAAGGTCCCTGTTTTCAAAGTCCAGACAGCAACGCCCAGATTATGTACCCTCGCCAATGATTAGCACTTAATTATGTTTTAAAAATAAGATAAATGAGGGATTGAACACACTTCCTGCTTCTCCATCTTGATAAAAAGAGCAGTGGTGCATCTCTACGGATAACCAGCAAGAATAAAGGCGGCCAGTGCCAAGTGAAATCGTCCTCTAAAAATAAAATAAGGCACTCTATTCAATCTAACATCATTACTGCGGCTCTGACTGCTTCCCTTTATCGCTTATACGCTACAACAAGACAGCTCGTGATCAGCAGAAGGGCACAATGCCTTTTACAAATGTTAAGCACTGCAAGCAGATTGCCAATTCCCTCCTGCTTTTCACGTCCAGCACGGTGGAAAAAATTACTGTCTTCGAAAAAGAAGTTCACTGAACCATTTTCTGCCTGTCTGTTCCCCCAACGACCCCCAGCCCTCGTTTTGACCACAGAAGCTGCGCCAGTGGGTTCTTGCAATGAGGTATTTCCCCGCCAATTTAATGACCTTGTTTTAGCTGTTTATTTTTACAAGTGATTGCAGCTCCTGACACTGGAGAAAGGAGTGAGGAAACCCACAGTGTTTCTTTCTAAATATTCCAAGTGAGTAAAAACGAGGTCGGTGTGTCCAGATGCGAGCACCGCTTCCCAGAGACCGGTTTCCTCCTCTTGTTTTCAAAGCACTTAAGCTCTAACTACGAGGTGAAAAAACCCTGACCAAAGTTCAGCAGTCTGAACTGATATGAATAGCATCTTTCACCCCGTCCGCACGGCAGCAACACACAACGTTTTCCTCTGTGCTTGCCATTCCCTTCGGTACAAATCCCGCATGCTTCAAATATTTGTGGTCATTAGATCCTAAAGGCCCTGCAAGCTGAAGGAAGTTGTTTTTCCTTCTTCGTGAGCCCAGCCTTGCCCCACGAAAGCCCAAATGATCTAATTTTTAAATTAACACCACGCTGGCAAAAAGGAGATCCTTTGGCATAACTCGGCAAGGCAGGATTTGAAGATGCACGAAGCGGAGCCGGGTCAAAGGAAGAGTTGACCAGAGCTCTGCTCACGCCAGCACTTCTGGGGTCCTTCAAACGTTCGCATCAAGACAACCAGGACGACAAACTGATGAAGAATAAAAAAATTTAGTGGTGGCATCTGCCAGAGTTCCAAACATAGCTCTGCGGCCACATGCCGGGCGCAGAAGTACCTGCGATCCCGAGTGGCTCGGTCGCCCGCAGAGGGCTTTCCCAGCCCTGACTGGTTTATCCGATACAGGGAATTGCCTCCGACGTCCACCTTGCCAGGCTGTAGAGGGAGAAAAAGCACGTAGGATCCCGTTAAACCTCCCTCCCCGTAAACACGGGGCACACAGGGGAAACCTGGTGCAGCATGACAGCACGCACTGAAATTCTGGACCTTAAACTGGCTGCACGTCCGCAGGAGAGGCTGGATCCGACCTGACCTACTCACGCAAGGTATCCCGATGACTCCAAGGTGCCCGCGTCGCACGGCAGTCACCGCAAGCAGAGCCACCCCTGCGGCCAGCCCAAACTCTTTTTGAGCTTTTTGCCACCTTCACCCAGCCGGCCAGGCCCGGAGGGGCCCTGCGCTCTGCACCGGAGAGGAGACGGCCGGCCAGAGCTCGCAACTGCTGAGTGGGTTAAACTTGGATTAAGGAACTGCGCAAGATAAATCCACCCACGGGCCTGCACGGTTACTTCTGCACCACAGGCACGGCTTTGAAATCTATGCATTGCTTTTTTTTTTTTTTTTTTTTTTTATTATTACTATTTTGCTCTTCAGCCCACCCCGACACTTACACAGCCGCCTTCTTCGGTGACATCCCAGCAACGGGGCCGTTCGGAGCCCGCCAAGGACACGTCTCCACTCCTAGGGCTCCCTAAAATCCCAGCGAGGGAATTCATTCCCTGCCTCCTGCACCTCTCTGCATTTTTCTGTGATTCACATCACCATTTGTTAAACGTATCACAACATACTATTTACCTCTCGAGGCTCAGCATAACTCCCCTAGTCCAAATCGCTGGTCTCAACAGGGATAAAAACCCCATCAGCTGCACACAATGAAGCAATCCAGTCTGGAAAACAGGCTGAGCTGAATTCATGTGGTTCATCCTCCACCCACAGCCATAACGGGCCAAGTTTCTCTCTGGTGGAACAGCCCTGAAATCGGTGATTAAATACGAAATAAAGGGAAGCCCCTATTAGCACAGAAACTACCGACGAAGCAGCCGCGTGTCAGTGCAGCAATTTGAGAGCACAGTTCCTTCAGGAAGGGACAAAAGCGGAGGGAGATCTACGGAACAGAGCTGTGGCTTTACAGGAAAAAAAAAACAAAAGTCTTGCTCTTGCCTGACTTGAATAAGAAATATTAGCCCTGGCAAACAACCAGGGGGACAGGATGAAGCCTCACCAAGACATCTGGTCTCTATTACGCTGCATTACTTTTTGTTTTGCTCAGCACTGACGGCCTTCGACTTCTTGCTGTGCCTTCGGGAAGGCCACAGGAGTTGGGATGGGGGCAGAAAACATCACAGCAGTGCTGGAGGCTGGAGGACGACGTGCTGTCAGTGCCCCTCACTACACTAAGGGGAGAGCCCCTGCTCCTCGGAAAGCCCCTCCAGACCCGCTGCAAACAGAGCGACTCAGTGCAACTTATCAGGCGATAGCTTAGAGGTTGGGGAAACCGAGGCACGAAGGGACTGTGACTGACTCAGCTCGCGTGGGGGAGATGGGCAGCGTGCTGCGAGCACCACTGAAGCAAGGACAAATAATTCTTCCTGGGGGACGCTGCGCCCTCTTTCAAGTCCGAAATCCCCTTCCAGGAGAGACTCTGCACCAACAGAGATGGGCTCCCACCCATTTTCCACACTTGGCTGAAGCAGATTCAACCTCTGCACAGCACATTGGTCTCACTCTGCTTAAAAAAAAAAAAAAAAAAAGCCAGGTTCCAGACATCCCCTGAGGACAAACTCTGCCCATAAACCTATCCTGCTGCACAAGGGCACTGCTGGGGACTCTTCTCCCACAGAGCAGCACTGCTTCCCTCTCAAAGGATGCACACCATGGAGCAAACAGCAGAGGGAAAGCAAAGAAGGTGAATTTTCAGGGAACACGACAACGGGAGGCCCTGAGCCAGGGACTGAGCAATCACTGGCACCACAGACAGACAGGACGGGCTCCTCCATCCAACGCAACCGCACCACGTCAGGCCTCGGGATGCAGCAGCCTTTGAGAGCCTTTCCTTGGGACACAGAACAAGTGCAGGACAAGCACAGCTCCTCTCAGCTGAACCAGTGCCTCCAACCAGTATGTCAAAGCCCCAACACACTGGGCCAGTCGTTTTCTTAACAAAACAGCAGGTTACAAGCAATGCTCTGCTGGAAGAAACAGCATCAGCTAAAGAACCGCCGCAAGTGGCCCGAGCTCACTCACAGCTTAGCTCTGCACCACGCGGCTCCTAAAACCCATCCTGGTCCCCAGCCCTGCAGCAGGGCTCGTTGGCTCGGTGACGGCACGGCACTGCTTGGCTCCTCTGGTGGGATGGGACACAGGAGGCTCTGCTCCGGTTCGGCCTCCCTGGGATGCTCGCACTGGAAGGACTCCGCATCCCAGTGCCAAGTTGTGTTCAGCCAAGCCTGCATGTCCGAAACAGCAATAACCCTGGGGCTCGCACAAGCAGAGCAATGACTCGCCCCTAAATTTGGAATCAAATAAAAACCACGCTGCCAGAAATGCAGCAGGAGAATGACAAACTACACAACACATTAAAGAACGGCTCCCAACACTCCTCAGCCTCTTGGCTCTGTAAGGGAGAGATGCCTCTAACTCCCTATTCCGAATGTTCATCCACAGCAAACTATTTATAATTTGTCATTGTGGCATCTTTCCTAGGAAGTCATTCCGCCTCCCCCGCTGCGGAGCAACGGTCCCCGGGCTGCAGAGGGGACCGAGGCACTGGGAAGAGGGAAAGCCACAGCCTGCCAGCCCCAGAACCGCACTGCCAGCAATTCCTTCGTTCTTTCCTCCTCCGCAAATGAAAACACGGGAAGGAGTTAAATCCAGAGATTTACTTATAAACTAACTTCCCCATTTAAAAAAAAAAAAAAAATTGTGGGAGCACTAAAATCTCTCTCACCTCTGAGAAGCGCCCCAGCCCTTTGGGAAAGCGGCTTTTGCTGCAACAGGCATCACGTCGGCGAGGAAGCCCTTTGCAAACCCACTCCGCACATACCACAGCGGCGGCTCATCTGACGCGTTACTCACACAAACACATCCAACCTTTTGTCCTCCTCCATCGCACATCGCACCTCTCCGCCCCTGACGAGCATTAATTACGATCCCTGAGCAAGCGAGGACAAACCCTTCCATCCCAGCAACCTGTTTCCAAGCACACCAAACCCTTAAGCAAGCAGTGCTGGCGCAGCCACCATGGGAAGTTTCCTCCTCCCAGTGATCACAAGGTACTTTGCGCCTGAACGTTCCCACACTCGTTTATATATGTAAATTCACTATTTCAAGTTGCTGTTGTTACCCACAGTCACATCTGAGGCTTTATCTAAAGCGTGACTTGAGATAAGCTGTCTAGATGAGACGTAAAAAGGAAGGCGAAAAGGCAGGAGCCCACACCCCCAGCTTGGACTCCAAGAGCAGCTCTTCTGCTGCCGATCCAAGCACGGACCCTGAACTGTGCGATGAGAAATCAGCTGTGATTTAAGGAGCACATGACTGTGGCACAGACGGAAATCCCCTTCAGACTGCAGAGCGAGAAGGCAGAGGCTGCAGGTTGAGCCCCAGGCCCGGGGTTGAGTCTGCAGGAGCAGATCCCTCGGCACTCGCAGGAGCCGAGTGTGGCCTCCGACACGGCTGCCGGTTCACAGAGAGCGGTGAAGTCCCCAAAGGGAGTTCAAAACCTCAGAGGTGCTGAAAAGCCTCTGCTCTTCCAGCCAGCGCTGAGAGCAGGACGGCAGCAGCGCTGGGCAAAAGAGCCGGAATCCAGCGTTTCCACCCAGCTCTGTACCCAGTTATTTCCCCACGCTGCATCTCAAAGTTTGACCACGGGTTAAAGAGAAGTAGGGGATAGCAAAGGGAGTGATTAAATGTTATTATTATCTAGCGTGCCTGAAATTACTATCAACTCGAAGCAGAAGTTTCAGGGGGGGGGAAAAAAGCATCGACAGATTACTAACCCACGGCAAACACGCGTACCCTGCAAACCCGCTGCTCGGCCCACCGACCGAGCACGTTACATACTATCTCCGCTCTTTAAGTAGATATTTTAGGCAATTACAAAGCACGAGGGGCACCAGATGGCTCCGGGGGGGTTGGGGGGGTTGGCAAAGCCTAGTCAGAAATGACAGTCTAACGGCATGGAGAAAATCAGCTGAAAAAGTCTCCTAACAGGTCCTGGCGACGCTCAGGCAGCCGGCCTACGCCACGAGCCTGGCCGCATCCCTGAGGGGTCTGCAGGCCAGCACCGAAGCCCGAGAGGCTGCCGTGCTCCCGGCCGGCGCAGCAGGACCGGGGGAAGGCAGCTGGCAGAGGCTGCCGCCCGCGTCCCCCGGCAGGATAAGGATAAGGATAAGGATAAGGATAAGCGCTGTACCTGCTGCAATCCCATCCCGCGCGGCCGCCTCTCCGGTCTGGGATGCCGAGGCACGGGGCAGCGCAGGCGGCTCATCCTGAGCAGCGGCTCCGCGGGGCTCCGGGGACGATCGGCTGCTGCTGGGGGAGGGAGGAGGAGGGGAAATTAAAAAAAAAAAAAAAAAAAAGAGGAAAAGATGATTTTCCTGCGCGACGAGGCGCTCCTGGCCCGCAAAGCCCCGGCCGGTGCTGGCGAGCCCGGGGGAGGCGGCGGGGGCCCCGGCCAGCCCCGCTCTGCCCCGCGCAGCCCCAGGGCCCGGCCCGGGAGGAGGCGGCGGCTGCCCGGGAAGGGGCGCGGGCCGGGGCCGGCGACTGACCTCCCGCAGCGGCCGCAAAACCGGCCCGAGGGCCCCGCAGCCCCCTCCCCGCGGTGGCGGTGCCGCTGCCGCCGCGGCCCGGGCCGGGGGGACAGGGCGGGGGTCCGGGGCAGGCCGCGAGGGCCCGGGGAGGGCCGCGGGGGGGCCCAGTGCCTGCCGGCGCGGGGGCTGCCGGTGCCGGTGCGGCGCTCACCTGCGCGGGGCCGGGGCCGGGGCCGGGGCCGGGGCCGGGCCGGGGCCAGGGCGGAGCGGGGCGGTCGGGCCGGCGGGGCAGGCGCAGGCCCCGGCGGCCGGGGCTGCCCGCGGCGCCGCCTGACGGGGCTGAGGGGCCGGGCGGGCCTGGCCGCCTGCGAGCGCCCCCTGCCGGCCCGGCGGCACCTGCGGGGCGGGGCGTGACTGGAAGGGGGCGTGACAGGGGTGGCCTTCGGGGGCGTGGCCTGGAGTGGCTTCGGGGGCGGGGCGTGAGTGGAAGGGGGCGTGGCAGAGGTGGCCTTGGGGGCGGGGCGTGAGTGGAAGGAGGCGTGGCACGGGTAGCTTCGGGGGCGTGGCCTGGAGTGGCCTAGGGGGCGGGGCGTGAGTGGAAGGGGCGTGGCAGGGGTGGCTTCGGGGGCGGGTGGAAGGGGGCGTGGCCTGGAGCGGCTTCGGGGGCGAGGCGTGAGTGGAAGGGGCGCGACAGGGGCGGCCTCGGGGGCGTGGCCTGGAATCGATTCGGGGGCGGGGCGTGAGTGGAAAGGGCGTGGCAGGGGCTTCGGGGGCGGGGCGTGAGTGGAAGGGGCGTGGTAGGGGCTTCGGGGGTGGGGCGTGAGTGGAAGGGCCGTGGCCGCGGAAGGGGCCCGCGGGCTCGGCGAGACCCGGGCCGCGCTGGGCCGCAGATCGGCTCTGCCGCCACGGTCACCCCGGGGGCGGCGCGGACGACCCCCGCGCCGGGCCCTCCGCCGCCTGCGCCCGCAGCGGGGAACCCCCACGGCTGTGCCCACCTGTGCCCCCGCGCCACGGGCCCGCGTCCCACGCCCCGGCTGAGGCCGTGACACCGCCCGCGGCTCCCCCACCCCGAGCCGGGGCTGGGCCGATGCCGGGCACCGGTGCCCCCCACCGTGGGACCCCCCCGCCCCCCCCACGCGAGGCAGCCGCAGCCCCAGCGCTGCCCCCGACCCACCGCGGGCCACAAATGGGACAGACGGACGGACACCGTTCTTCGTCTTTAATGTCGGGGTGCAGGGCTGGGTGCGGGGGGCACCCACAGCCTAAGTGCCAGGGTGGGCGCAGAGCCCCGGCGAGCCCCCCCGGGACGTGGCGGCACGGGAGGACGTGGGGACACGGGGGGACACGGGGGGACGCGTCCAAGTGCTGAGCGGCGGCGGCGGCGGGGCCGGTCCCTGCCGGCGTCTGTCCATGGCGCTGGGGAGGGGGCCCCGTCCCGTCCCGGGGGGGGCAGGAGCCCCCCGCAGCCCCGGTGTCACCCAGGGGCGACCCAGCCTCGCCTGGGCCCCGCTGCGCCGCCGGTGCCAGCTCGCTGCCCTCGCCGCGGGTCCCGCCGCCCTGGATGACGCTGACCTGGGTGGGCACGGAGCCCCCGGCCGGGCTGTCCCTGAGGGGTCCGGCGGCACCGCCACCGGGCGAGCCCCCGCCATCGGCACCCGGAGCCGCCCCGCACCGCAGCTCCGCCACCGCCTCCCCCAGGGACCCCGTGCCCCCTTCCTCCGGCTTCTTCCGCGGCCGCCCGCGTCTCCGCTTCTGCGGGGCGGCGTTGCCGGCCGGCTCTGGGGGACGCTTGGTGGCCTTGGGGCGCTGCAAGTCCTGGGGGCCGGGACCCTCGCCGCCCCCCACGCTCCAGGGGTTGGCGGGGCTCTCGGCCGTGGGGACACCCACGCTGGGCAGCAGCACGTTGAGGACGGGGACGGCGGCTTGCTGGCTCAGCAGCCCCACCGCCCCGTTGGCCCCCGGGGCCAGCCCCAGGGGCAGGGAGGGGGAGGCCGTGCCCACCGGCAGCGGCAGGGCCACCTTGACTGTGCCCCCCAGGGGGGTGGCCGTGATTTTGGGTGCCAGGACGGGAGGGGAGGAGCGGACAGCCGAGGTGCCGGGTGCCGTCGGTCGCTCCCCCAGCGGGATGCGGGGCAGGAGCAGGGGCAGGCGGGCGACCAGGGCGTTCACCTGGGGGCTGCTGGCCACCTTGGGGGGCTCTGGGGGCTTCTTCTTCTCGGGCCGTGGCGGGACGGGGGGCTTGGGGCTGCCCTCCTTCTTGATCTGCAGGCAGAGGGAGGCGTTGGCGGGGGGGACGTCACGGCGGAGCCGTCACGGTGGAGCCAGGCTGCTTCCCCGAGCGTGCCCCCCCAGGCTGAGTGGGGGACCTGGGGGTCCTGGCTCCCCACCCGGCTCCATCGGGTCTCACCTGCCCCTGGCTCCTGTCGCCGCTCTCAGAGGTGTCCAGGCCGTTCTTCTTGGCTGCCGCCGGGGCCCGACTCTCACGGTGGATCTTCTCCTTGCCCTCTGTGGGTGCACAGAAGCTGACGAAGCGGCGAGAAGCCCCTGGCACCTCTGCGCTCACCCACGCCGTGGGCAGCTGGAGGGGGACACTGCATCCTGGGGGGGACCCCATCTCCCAAACCCTCCGTGCCCCTGCGGGTCCGAGCGAGCCCAACGGGGGCGAGCGGGGCCAGGGCTCCTCCCCACCCACCTGAGACCACCATGGCCATGACCAGGTCGGCGTGGGCCGAGCGGGAGCTGATGATGTGTTGCTGGATGAGGAACTGGGCCACCTCCACGATGTTGTTGAAGGAGCGTTTGAGGATCTTCTCGGCCCAGTCGCAGGTCAGGGCACAGGCCGCCTCCACCACCTCGCTGTTGTAGGACTGCACCAGGTCTGTCAGCTCCGACTGCTGCCGGCGGGACATGCAAACAGGGCCTGATCCTGACACCCCAGCAGGTCACAAGCCTGCACGGGCGGGCAGGTCCTCATCCACCTTTGGGGGGGCTCACGGGGCAGAGCAGAACCTGCTCTCGCAGAGGGCATCCCTCCACCCGCTGCCTTCGTTAGATCTAACGAGCGAGGTTTGTTACCCTGCCAAAACGGGGCCAGTGAAACCCAAGCCATGGAGGCAGCAGCGGACTTACAGTCTCCGTCACTTTGAGGTCCAGGCTGGGCAGGGGCGGCAGGCTGACCACTGTCTTCCTCCGGATCCCGCTGTAGCAGTACGTTTGGCAGGGTTAAGGCGTTTTGCTGTCACACAAATGTGGCCGCGACAGGGTACAACTCAAAGGGGTGCGGCTGCGGGGCTCGTGCTGGGCTCGTCCTGGAGGTGCGATGGCAGCCGGCCCCGCGCCGAGCCGGGCCGCCCCCTTCTCGGCATGCCCCCTGCCCGCCACGAGCTCCCCCCAGGCTGCCCTGAGCGTACGGCAAGGACAGGGCAACTCCAAGCCTCTCTCAGACAACTGAGCTGAACCTTCAGGAGCCAAAAAACCAGGAACCAGCCCCTCTCAGAAGCTACAAAATACCACCTCGTGCACAGACGAGGAATGGGAAAAATTGAAGAAGCAGCTGCTGTCGCTACCACCAGCCCAGCCAGCTCCCCGGGCTTCACTGGCCAGCCAGGCAAGTGGAAGGATATTTCGACTGTCCTCGGCCTCCCAGCCTTCGGGCTTTGATGCTTGGGAAGATCTCCCGGATGATCTTGCCGAAATTGGCGGTGCTCAGAGGGCGACAGCAGAGGTTATCGCAGTATCGCCTGCCAGGGAGAGCTGCAGGTTAAAGCTGTCGAGCCCTTCTCGCTGCCCTCCGGATGCATCCGCTTCTCCCTGCTGATGCGGCTCATTTCAAGAGCCCAAAGTTGGGCAGGGCCATTCCCAAAACAACCCAGGTGCTCGCTGCCCTCCAAACCAACCTCCCTGCCAACCTTTGCTGGACAAGCCCGGCCCCGGGGAGAGAGGCTCCTCACGCCAGGCTGTCCCCTGCGCTCACTTGTAGGCATCGTAGACGTCCTGCTTGGGCAGGCAGGTGTCCGTGTGCTCTTCCAGGTGGTTCCGGATCCAATTGCACGCGTGCATGTACTCGGCTGTGCTCAGCGAGCTCAGGTCCAGGTTACTGCTGCTCCCGTGGGAGCCCGAGACAAACATTTAATCAGCGGAGAAGCGGCACAAGCAGGACAGGAGAAAGCAGAGCCGTGGCAATCTCCCTCCTGCGTCTTGCGATCTGTGTCCCCCACCACCGTCCTGACAGCCCCTGCTCTCCCAGACGCAGCCCCGGCTCACTCCGGCACCCACCTCTTCTCCCCCAAGCTTGGTCCCGACGGCAGCTGGAGGTAGAGGTAGAGCTTGTCGTTGTCCGAAAACTTCTGGACATCTTGCTACAGTCAAAGGGTCCACAGGGAGAGGGGAGATTGGACCAGAGACAAAGAAAGGTTACAGATCTAAAACAAGGAAGAGCTGGTGCAGGCAGCGCTTTCGTTACCCTGTTAACGGCCGTAACTGATGGGGCACTGAAACCAAAGCAGCTTTGTCAGCACGAACACAGCCCGCGCGCGAGGGAACCAGGTAAACGAAGTCACAGGAACTGCCCCTCGAGGGGAATGGAAAGGGTTGTCCCACGCAGGGCTGGGGGAGCGGGTGCCACACCCGTGGGCAGGGTGATCAGGGGTTTCTTGGGGCAATCCTCGCGGTCAGATCCTGACCCAGTGGGAAATGGGACCGGGCAAAACCCAGGGTTCGGGTTAGCTAGGAGGGGAGAGAGGTGGAGACGCGTCGTTCCCTCACCCTCAAGCACAACGTGCTGCGGAGGCACTCACCAGGATGGAGTCGACTTTGTTCTGCACGGATTTGCTGTGCGGGACAGAGAAAAAGGCGTTAGCGCAGAGTGGGACGACACCGCAGCACCCAGGGAATTCCCCAATCCAGCCAGCTCTCGGCCACAGCCGCTGCTTCTGAGGACAGCACCGTCCCTGGGCCCTTCCAGACCCTACACACGCACCCCAGGGTGAGCAGCAATGCCAAGATGGGGACACTGGAGCACCAAGAGCCGAAGGCTGCCTGCACCCACGGGTCAGCGCAGCCCCTTCTCCCCATGCCCCGATTTTCCCTGTGCGCCCACAACCCCGCTCCAGAGCTGCGTGCTCCACCCAAACCCCAGGGAGGGCAGAGCAGGCATAAAACCACATCCCACGGGGTCGCAGCAGACCAGTCTGCGCTACTGTGAATTCCTGAATTGATTCTGCACCCAAAACAGGCAGCAAGCTGCCGGCAGCGTGGCGCAGGGCTGCGCTCTGTGTACAGCGCCTAGCACGGGACCAAGCAGGGCACGCCTGAGGCCGTGCCACACGAGAAGCCGCAAGGCACCGCAACACTTCTCCCTTTGGTCCCTGGGGCTGCAAATTAATCAACCTTATTAAATCAGACCACATTTGGTAAGATTCGGATTAACTGGAAGAGCTGCCAGGGGAAAAGCAAGCGCTGCCCTTACGAGATGGTGCTCTTCAGCTCCTGCAGCAGCGTGCTCGACTCGGTCGTGCTGCCCCGAGAACTGCTGGGTGACAAACTTCCCTTTTTGACAGCTCGGGTGCTCAGCTCTTTGTCAGCCATGACATTTGGTTCCTGTTGGGAAGTGAAAACCAAAAATTCAACTAAGAAAAGGGGAAGAAAAACCCTTCAGAGCTGTACAGCCCCCAGCAGGCACCCGCAGGGCTGACCTCTGTCTGCCTGCCTGCAGGCTGGGCTCGGCGAAGGCAGCAGGGCAGTGGGGTGGCCGGGGGGCCCAGCGCAGCCCAAAACTCGCCCACCCTCAGCCCCTGTCCGTCTTGGTCCGAAGACGTGCCCCAGCTCTGGGGCTGAGCTCCATCAGCGCAGGGGGCGAGGGGAGGGCTGGGACATCAGCGGGACACGAGCCACCAGCGGACTCGGAAATGGCCGCAGCGGTCCCAAGAGGGGCGTCTCCAGCAGCAGGGCCTGCGATGGGCTCCGGGTACCCCGCTCCCGGCAGGGGACAGGGATGCTGGGGGGGCACCGGCGAGCGGCCCTGGCCCAGCGTGCCCAGGAGGGGACCAGAAGGGCAGGTCCCCACAGGCCTGGTGAGCCCCAGGCTGGGGATGCTGAGGGGGACAGTGACAGTCCCATGGCTCCTGGATGCAAGCCCCCAGGGGCTTGGGGACAGGAGAACAGGGATGATGGGGGCAGCAGGAGGGCAGAGGTCTCCAGGGGCAGGGACACCAGCAGGGCAGAGGTCCCCAGGGCAGGGACACCAGCAGGGCCAGTCCCCATGGACGGGGACACCAGTGGGGCCGGTCCCCAGGGCTATGGGGCAGCAGCAGGGCCAGTCCCCAGGGCAAGGACAGCAGCAGGGCTGGTCCCCAGGGCAAGGACAGCAGCAGGGCCAGTCCCCAGAGCAAGGACAGCAGCAGGGCTGGTCCCCAGGGCTATGGGGCAGCAGGAGGCAGAGGTCCCCAGGGCAGGGACACCAGCAGGGCCAGTCCCCATGGACGGGGACACCAGTGGGGCCGGTCCCCAGGGCTATGGGGCAGCAGCAGGGCCAGTCCCCAGGGCAAGGACAGCAGCAGGGCTGGTCCCCAGGGCTATGGGGCAGCAGGAGGCAGAGGTCCCCAGGGCAGGGACACCAGCAGGGCCGGTCCCCAGGGCCATGGGGCAGCAGCAGGGCCGGTCCCCAGGGCAGGGACAGCAGCGGGGCCGGTCCCCAGGGCAAGGACAGCAGCAGGGCCGGTCCCCAGGGCCATGGGGCAGCAGCAGGGCCGGTCCCCAGGGCAGGGACAGCAGCGGGGCCGGTCCCCAGGGCAAGGACAGCAGCAGGGCCGGTCCCCAGGGCCATGGGGCAGCAGCAGGGCCGGTCCCCAGGGCAGGGACACCAGCAGGAGGGCAGAAGTCCCCAGGGCCATGGGGCAGCAGCAGGGCAGGTCCCCATGGACGGGGACAGCAGCGGGGCCGGTCCCCAGGGCAAGGACAGCAGCAGGGCTGGTCCCCAGGGCCATGGGGCAGCAGGAGGCAGAGGTCCCCGGGGGCAGGGACACCAGCGGGGCCGCTCAAGGGAGGGCAGCGGGGCCGGGAGCTCCGTGACAGCGCAGCCCCACCGGTGCCAGCCGCCGGGGAGGGGCCGGGGCACGGGGCCAGCCGCGGCCCGGGCCGGGCAGCACCGGGGCAGGCCCGGCGGGGCTGGGGTGGGGTGGCACCGCCCCGCACCGCCCCGCACCGCCCCGCCCCGCACCCACCTGCGGGCGGCTACCGCCGGGGCCCGGCCCGCCTCATGCCGGCCGGCTCGGTCCGGTTCGGTCCGGTTCTGTCCGGTTCGGTCCGGTTCGGTCCGGTCCCCGCCACGTGCCGCTGTCCCGCGCGCAACAGGAACCGAAAGTGCTGCGCCCCACCGGGACGCGCCCGCGGGCCCCGCCGGACGCTTTTTTCTGATTGGCTGCGGCACCGCCGGTTTGCCCGGATACTGCGCTCTCCTTTAATGCGATTGGCTGCACTGGCTTTCCTACCCGGATACAAGCGGGGTCGGTCTCCTGAGTGGCCGCGCGCAAGATGAAGTCTGCCTAGTAACAGGCTTCTGATTGGTGGGGCTGGAGGAGGAAGCACGAGTGTAAACGAGCCTGTGCGCGTGCAACGGGTGTGCATGCAGCGCGCGTGCAACGGGTGTACAGCGCGCGTTCAGCGTCCACGCAGCGCGTGCGTGCAACGCGTGTGCACGCGTGCAAGGCGTGTGCATGCCTGTAGCATATGGGCGTATGCACAGCGCGCGTGCACGCGTGCACCAAGCGTGTGCGCGCACCGTGCGCGTACGCAGCGCGTGTTTGCTATATGCGTATGCACCGTGTGTGCACGTGCAACGCGTTTATGCGTGCAGCGGGGGTCCGTGCGGTACCTGCGCAGGGTGTGCGTAAGCGTGCGTGGCACGCGTGTGCATGCAGCAGGGGTGCGCGCGCTGCGGGCACGCGCTGGGCACTGCGCGTGCAGTGTAGGCGTGCAACGCGTGCGTGCAGCATGCGCGCAGCCCGTGTTTCTGCGGGCAGTGTCTGTGCAAGCCAGAGGCTCGCACTCCTGGCACATAAACCAGGTTTGCTTTTTTGGGAGAAAACGCTCTCAAGCGCCGAGCCAGGCGGCACGAGGCGCGCGTCAGGAAAATCCCGTCTGTTAAGGAGAGGTGCGCGGTGTTGTGTCCCGTTTGGTCACACGTTTGTTTTGTGGCTCCTGAAAACAGTTCAACAAGAAGATTCGAGGCGAGGAGAGCCGCTGCTGCGGAGGATGACAACCTCTCGGTTTTATTTAAGCAAGCGCAGGATGCAGGGGTCACCGGCGGTTTGCTGGGAGCGTGAAACTCCTGAAGCGCTCGTGCACTGGGATTTTGGGGTGCGGAGAGGCTTTGGGGGCAGCAGACCGTACCTAAACCCAAATATCGGAGGTGCAGTCCCCGCCGGGGTAGCGGATCTCGTGCGCCAGGCAGGGCCCGTCGGGCTCCTTCCCAAAATCCACCAGGAAGCTCTCGTTGACCGTCAGGCCGCCCCGCTCCGTGTCCACATCCAGCTGCAGCATGACGGAGCCGTCCCTGCGGAGGGGCGAGAGCGGGGAGGCTGGGGGGAGCCGGACGTTCACCCCGCCCCGTGGGGGGGACCTGCCTTGCCTCCAAGGAGCTGCCAAAATTCCATCCCCGAGCTGCAGGGTCCGCGCCTCCCGCCTGATGAGCTCATACAATCATCCTCGTTTATCAAAGTTTTCTTACTTGACGAGGTCGGGGTAGAACTGCCTGTCCCAGGCGCTGTAGAGGGATGTGGTGACGTACAGCCTCTTCCCGTCCAAGCTGAGCTGGATCATCTGGGGTCCCCCCTGCACCCTCTTCCCCTGGGAGCGGGCAGAGGAGCAGATGTGCTGCCGGAGGGTGCTGGACTGGGGGACGCCTCCGCCTCCCCCAGACCAGCAGTGCGGGCTGCCGTGTCCATCCCATGGGATGCAGCGGAGCAGAACTGCCAGGACCCGCTCCCCAGCCTTGCCACCCTGCCCAGCACGCTCTGTGGCAGAGCCGTCACCGTCCCCCGCACCGGCATTGCTCAAGGCAGAGGTGGGACCGAGCAGATGGTGGGGGCGATGCCCCGTGGGATTTTGGGGAGACGGCCGAGCTCACCTTGATGAAAAATGGGTCTGGCTGGCTCTGCAGCTCTTCGTCCCTGCACACAGTCACGGGTCCTCCCTTGGTGATGCTGCCACCCACGAAGACCTGCAAGAGACCAAAGGTGTGGGTGGCCGAGACAGTGAGGATGGGGCTGATCCCAGCCGTCCCCAAGAGATGGAGGAAAAGCGTCAGGATGCAACCGGGAGCCTGCTGCTGCCTCACCTGCCCCACCAGCTTGGGCTTGCGGGTGTCGGAGATGTCGTACTGGCGGATGTCTCCATGCAGCCAGTTGCTGAAGTACAGGAACCTGTCGTCCAGCGAGATGAGGATGTCGGTGATGAAGCCTTGGGGAGGGTACGACAACACTACACAAACAGGCGGCAGCACCGGCAGCGCCCAGGGAAGCCAGGGAGCACCTCGGCACCCAGCCCGGGGATGCACTGACCTGGCATGTCCGGGAGGAGCCATCCCTCCACCTTCTTGCTGGGGACTTGGATCACCTTCTCGGCCGCCCAGTCTCCTCGCTGCAGGAGGTGCAGGACAGAGCACGGCCCCGGGGGGCTCAGTGTGCACAGCAGAGGCAGGGTAAGACCCGATGCTGGGGCAGATGCTGCGTGCACGTGTCCACCACCTCTAGTCTCTAGGGCTGTAGCTCAGCTACTTTGCCAGCCATCTCTGGCTCTGCAGAGCCACGGGGAAGATGGGCTCTGGGACCTGAGGAAGGGCTCTGGGGACAAAAACTTGTCTAATTTTCCAGCTAGATTAGCTGGTTCGGTGAAAGATGTTCTCTCTCCTCCCCCAGTTTGTTGTTACACACAACAGACACTGAGAAGAATATTGCTTGGGCTGTTGTAAATCCACAACAAAGGTATAAATAAATGTCCTTTAAATTAAATCATTTCAGCCTAAACTGCTGCCAGTCAGAACAAGTCCTCTGGTGAGACTACCCCAAGCCAGCTCATGTTCTGGGTGCAAAGAGGTGGCTGCACAGCACGGGGAGGAGGCGTGTGCATCTGCAGGGACCGGAGTCAGGCTGCGAGGATGGCAGGGGATGTGGGAAGCGGGATGCTGCGCGGAGTCGTGCGGCTCAGTCAACCAAGGGGCAGCACCCCTTTTCCACCAACCCTGGGGGAGCGCGTACCTCGGTCTTGTAGAAGCGGTGGATGGCACTGCTGATGGTGCAGCCCACGTAGCCCTCGGCGGCATCGGGGTTGTGGAGGAAGCGGATCTCCAGGGGGGCCGCGTCCTCGCCCACGTCGATGGCCTGGATGTAGGTGTGAGTGGTCCAGTCCCACACGTTGAGGCGGCGGCCGTAGCGCCCTGGGAGGGAGGGTTAGAGGGGATGCTGCGAGGCACAGGGTCTCAAGGAAACGTGCTACGGATTCGGGTGAGTCCTCAGCCCCTTTAGACCCCTGCAGGGACAACCCCATGGTCTCCGCACCAGCACACGCCGGTTGCTTTGGACCTTGACAAAATCCATGGGAAGATGCCCAGCATCCAACAGGGACCCTCGCGCTAGGACAGGGCTGGGAAGGGCAGTGTAACCTTTCGGGGGCAGCTGGGCTGAGATGGGGCTTCATCCTTCATGCCTGCAGCTGCGATCCAACCCCACGTGCAGGTCAACAGCAGAATTTATGGACTGTCTTGGGTTGAACTTTTGGTGCTTGCAACTAAAGGGTGGTCACAGTAAATGGGCTGGGCTTGTCTTTTTTAAATCCATGGGATCTCTAGGAATTGGTGTGAAATTCATTTTGCAAGCAAACTGACTTGGACAATTTTATCTATGTCCATTAGACTGCCAGCTCTCACTTAGCAACAGAAGAGGGCTGAAATTGGGCCTTCTTGCAGTCCTGCTCAGCATCTCTCTCCCAGAGTATTTAAACAACAGTGTTCTCACCTTTCTTCAGATCATTTGGGTCAAACCCATATCCCAGGCATTTCGGGATTCCCCATTCAGTGCTGATCAGGACGTTATGGCGTGGCTGGTACCAGAAGTCATAACCCATCGGGGGGATCTTGTCCCCTTTCTCCCAGTTCCCCTTGATCTCAAAGGTCTCTCCATCCAGCAGAATAAAGCCGCCTGGTGCAGAAACAAAACCACATTGGCAGCGAGGAAATCATCCAGATTAACAGTTCATGTGTTATAAAGCAAGCAGCGACAGACAGATCAACCCGTTGCAGACCAGGCTGCTGAACAGGCTGGGAGTCTTGGGTGAAGCCTCCAGGACAGCTCTGGATGTGGGAACTGTTCCTCCTGTCCCAGCACCCTCTCCCTGGAAGACTGGTGGGAACTGGGGTACCTTTCCCGCTGCCGGCCGGGTCTCCCAGAGCACTGATCATGATTTCACCGCTGCCCAGGCAGTGGGAGGTGTGGGGGTAACCCAGGTTGCACTTCCAGAAGACGTCCTCTGAGTTGACAACCTGCCGGGAGTTCACAGGCACCGTCACGTCCTCCATGCCGGGCTGTCTCAGGCAAGAAGGGTGTTCATTTCTGCACTGAATGCAGGTTCACAAGCTTGGTGTTACTTCGTGGCGTGGCTGGGCAGCTCCTCCCTGACCTCAAGATGGGACTTGCCATGCAGCCAGAGGGGCCGAGCACATTTGCTGGGGCAGAGCGTGCACGGTCCTGCGTCCCCAGGCATGCCGGCACACGGGGCGGCTGCTGCGCTCACCCCGAGAAGCTGGCTGCAGGCCACCAGCGAGGCACTTGCACACCCAGGCATGGGGCAAGCTGCAGGCAGATGCCGGGGCTCCTTCGGAGACACACGCCACAGGCGAGACATGGACTGTAAACCTGACAGGCAGTGCTGTGCCTGGCACCCAGTGTGCCCTGGTCCTGCACATCAGCAGGAGAACAACCACCTTCCACAGCCTTCCCGTACTGTCAGCCAGACATCAGGTCCTGCTAAGCTCTTAGATGTACCCCAAAGCCTCTTTGCCAAGCTGTTCCTGCAGGCAGAAGCCACACTCCCAGACCTTTAGCCTTTAATGTGTATCAGCACCACCTCCAAGGTACCTTGAAAAGCCTGGGAGCCCGCAGGTCGGTTCCCACATCCACCACGTAGATGCGGGAGGAGATGAGGCTGGGGAGGATCAGGCGGTTCCGCTTCTTGGTGGTGTCCCCGAAGCAGCTGCTGCAGGTGTTCCACCCCGAGTGGTGCAGCTCGTCCCCCAGGTTGGGCATGGGCAGGCGGTGGATCACCTGCAAAGTCCCAGCTTACACTGGTCTTTCCTCTGCCAAGTGCAAGATCACAGGCAGACGGGGAGCTCAGTGCGTTGCAGACCCCACCATAGGGTCAGGATGCCTCAAGCAAGCCTCACCCTGCAGAGGGGAGCGATGGTGCACAGGGGATCCTACGGTGGGGTGTGAGGCGCATTTTACGTGCATTTCGTAAGGACAGGAAGGCTCAGAGTCTTGGGAAGAAGCGGACAGGCATCAGCCTTTGGTACTGAGCCAGCAGCTTTGGGGAGCGAGAAGGACAAGCACTGAGCTGTTTCCCAGGCCAGTTTACTACCGAGATAAAGCATTTGGTACCTGGCAATAGTGTGGAGATCTGGGGTTGACATCCACAGTGGCCAGAAAGTCAGGTTTCTTCCTCCCAGTGTTCCTGTAGATGCAGGGCACATACACAATCTCCTCCCGGGGACCTTTCAAGACAGAAACACTGCCTGAGCATCAGCAGAAACCACCTTTGACAGAATAAAAACCTTGCAGGAGTCTCTGGTCAGCCTGGATCTCCCTCCCGGGGAGCCGGTGCGTTCCCCCATATGCATGGGGCAGTTGGATCTCCATCTCTCTGCCGTACCAGAGGCACGAGGCTGGGCTCTGTTTGGAGGGGGCCGCCCTGAGGGCCTTTGGGCTTATTCAGATCCCTTGCCCTGGGAAGGGATCTCTGGACCTCAGAAAGTCCATGGCTTTGGGATCACCCCATGCCTGTGAGGACATGCCAGCTCTTCCCCAATCCTTTCAGTCACACGAATCAAACCACACTGCATCTCATTTCCATCACATCTACACAGGAGAAGCCTTAAAAACACGAGAAGTGCTTGCCAGACTGAAGTCAAAGGCAGAAAGCCCCCCAAGCCCCTGGGCAGTCCCATAGTCCTCCCAAGCAGTGAAAATCTACCGTGATGCGGTGGTGCAAGAGCTCCCTGTCTGCAGGGCATCCCACTGGGAAAGGGAGAAGGGCTCTGCCCCTGGATGCCCTCGCAGCGACAGGTCTGCCATGCTCCCTGCTCCCCAAGCAGGAGCTGCTGCCCTGGTGCACGCGCTGCTCCTGAGAGTGCCTGTGATCAGCTTTGCTGGGAAGTGGCTTTGCTCTGGGACCTGAGCACTGCCCAGCCCTCCAAGCAAGGGCATTCAGACCCCACGGAGTCTCCTTACCACTGCAAAGGTGGTACTTGCTCTCAGTAAAGTACTGCCAAAGTGAGGGCTAGTGGGGGAGAACTGGGTTAGGAAATGCTGAGGAAGAGAGAGCAGTGGGAAACAGAGACAGAGAGGTGATTTGAGACCTCTGGATTTGATCCATAACACGTAATAGCTGGCTTTGCAACGTGGTGCCTTTAGAAACCTGTACCCAGCGGTGCCTGTGTCAGTCTTGGGTTTGAGAGCAGCTGCCAAACGCTGAGGGATCCCATCCCTGCAGCTGCAGTGGCACCAAAAGACAGGGTATGGGACAGAGCCACAGAGCTCATACCCCTCCTGAGGCACCCAAAGGACACCGAGGAGCTTCTCATCACCTGCGCAGGAGCCCAACCTGCCAGATGTCTGCATGGAAGAGCTTTTGGGTGCCAGAGTTACTCAGCACCACTGAAGCAACCAGATAGTTCCCAAAGGAACTTGCCAGAGTAGCAGAGCCAGTGGGATTTGTGCTATTTGCTATTAATTTAAATCACTGCCCAGCCCTGCCGACACGCAGGGATGTTTTAAAGATTCATCTCTTCATTGTTGTTCTCTTGGTTCAAAGACATTTCGGGGTAGGAATCACAGATCATGAGCAAGCTCCAGAGCTCTCTATGGTTTCAAGGATGTGTTTGCTAAGCCCTAGAGAAGAGGATTAAGGGAGGCATAGCCGGAGATGATGCATTCATTGGTCTCTTCGCATTAGAGCACTGGTGTTTCAGCAATGCAGCAAGAAGGATTCTCAGGCAAAGCATCCAGACTGTAAGGAAGTGGCCCGTGAGGCCAGTTTTTATACAAGGAGCTTTTGTCATGTTGTGATCCCAGCCATCAGGAGCAGAGTGCAATGAAAAATCAGGATGGTCCCCCTCCCTCCCCAGGTTTAGCTCCGGTGGTGGTGGTGTGGGGCTATAGCAATACAATTGCCTCTGAGAAACTTAAAAATCCCATTTGGTTTTGTAAAGGGAAGCCACAGGTGACTTTGTTGCAGGCTATGACCCATCCCAAGCCATCATGAAACCTAAAAAGGTTTGTTCTGACACCAAGCTGTCATTATGCAATGATGTTTGGCCTCAGGACAGGCCAGAAGGGAAACCATTGCTTCCCTATGCTTGCTGGGAACCTCCTCGGAGAATTGAGATAATTGATATACTTGAAAGCATTGTTTTGCTCTTCACCTAAATCATAGGCAGCGCAGGGCTCTTCCCTGCCTGCCCTGGATTTCAGACTTGCCTTTCATCGCATCCAGAGGCGAGGCGAAGCCAGGACCACACGCCCCACACTTTTCTGCATTGAGAACAGAAACAAAAAGAAATTAGATGACAGCAAGTTCTTTTAATCCCCTTTTTATGAAGGAACCACTTGCTGGAGTGGCTGCGCGCACTCCCACTTGATGGCAACGTCCGAGGTGAACCAGGATGCCCACATGCATCCAAATGACCCCCAGAAAGGTTTGGGGCTCTGGGCAGCCAAAAAGGCCGGTGATGTATTTCTAGTACAGAGAGGTACAAGGCTCAGGGCCGTGTCTCTCTGCTTTGCCACCCATCGTGTCCCTGTGGTGGAGAGGAAGGGTTGCTCGACACGTATGGGAGCAATGCCAGGCTCGCACGGCCTCAAGGAGTTGCAGAGTGCTTTTGTGATTCTTCTGCGAGGAGGAGGAGGAGGAGGGGAGGCAGTGAGGAAGAAGGGCAGTATGGCTGGGCCGCCGCACTGGAGAAGCCTCTGCAGGTGCCAGGGGCAGCGGGAGGGGAGAGGATTCTCCCGGGAGCTGAGTGGGGAGAGAGCATCCCCTCACTGCAGGGTGAGGAGGGGGAAGAGCTGAGCCTGCTCTGCCGCTCCTCCTGGCCCTCTCTGGGATGGCTGCACTTTGCTGTGCCTTGGTTTGGGGGCATTAATGGAAAGCTTTCGCACAGAAAGCCCTGTTTCCACCCGAGACGTTCAGCACTCAAGGTGTCAGCCTCCTTGCCAGCCCCTAGCATCATCCTGCGAGTCCCTGTCAAGCTGCTGCGGTCTCCAGGGCACTTTGAACCCTGCCAGCCTTGTTTTCTTTATAACTGCTGAGAAAATTGGCCTTAATGCAGTTGAACGGGAGCTTACTAGGAAACAACCACCACCACCAAAAGGACCCCTTTTCCCCACTTACAATGCCAAGGCTCAGGAGAGGAAGGAAAACCCGCAGCTAAATTGTATGACCGGGCTTTGCAGCATCAGCTTCTTACTTGGTTTTATTCTTATTCATTTTAACACTCGTGTGCCTGCTCCTCCAGGGAAGCGCTCCTACCTGAAGCACTGAGAAACCACCCCTCCAACTTGCTTCTCCCTTCTCCTTAGATTACTCCTGCAGAAACAGCCCCATCACAGCCAGACTGCACTGAGGACTCCCTGCCATGGTGTATCCGACCACGGCAAGCACAGCCTGTACAAGTTGCAGGTGAATAAATGAGAGAATAGTTAGAATGCTTTTAATCCTCAGTCTACCTAAACATTTCCTGGTACTTTTAGTAGCTTGGGAAAAGAAACCCTTTCCTGGCCAGAGAAAACACCACGTTCATCCCCACATTTCTTTTTACTTTACATTTTCTGGGTGTCACGGTAACAAAGCCACGAGATCTGGCTCCAGACGAGTTTAGGAGGATCTGGAGCAGAGCCCACCGCCAGAAAGCAACAAGCCACCAACGGTCCCAAGCCTTCTCCTGAGAGCAAGCTGCAGTCAGCAGAGATCTCTTACCTGCGCTGGAGGCTGGGCTGGACCTCACCTGCTGCTGAGCAGCCGAAGGAGATGATCCCGCCTGCATTCTGCCTGTTAGGACCAAGGCAAAGGAGAAAATGCAGCTCTGCAGGGGTTCAAATATATAGGGAGCAGGATGGGGAGAAGGAGGTTTGGAAAAAGGATGCCAAGGGGAGGATCCACACGCCTCGGGGAGTGGGAGGTACTGGGGCAGCCTTTAGCCTCTTACGGCACTGGAAGCTATCTCAGTGCTCCCAGAACCTGCTCTCCTCCCAGAGGGGCAGGGGACGTGGCTGTGGCTGCTCCGCATAGTGCACACGTTCTCGCACACTGGAAACACAAGGGCTTTTAGCTGTGAAGGGAAAGCAGGCTGCTCCTCTCCTCCGATTCCCGGTTAGAAGCAGCGTCTCGAGTCTCCCTGTGGGGCTGACAGGGTGCCCCTGATGAGAGACGGGCAAGCGCTGCGTTCCCAACCACAGAAATAATTTTAGGAGGTTGCAGATGTTAATCACAAGTGAAAATGAAAAGTGAGGACTGGGTTTCTTTTAATTGCAGGATGAGTGTTTACTGTGGGATGTTAATTTGCTGGCTGGGAGGAGGGCAGCAGCGATGTGAGTTTTCCCCATGACACATCTGACTTAGTCAGAGTGTCTGCTTCTGGCTGCAAAGTTGGGCGTCAGCTGGCTTGGCTTGTAAGGGCTGCGCAGTGGGTGCTCGGCCTCCACAGGCGCATCGCTGCTGGCAGGTTGCTGCCTTGTCCTCTCCAGTGCTCACCGCAGATCACAGAATCATTGAATCATGGAATGCTTTGGGAAGGGCCCTGTAGAGCCCACCCAGCCCCACCCCTGCAGCGACAGGGACAGCTTTAACCAGAGCAGGGGGCTCAGAGCCCCGTCCAGCCTGGCCTGGGATGTTCCCAGGGATGGGGCCTCCACCGCCTCTCTGGGCAACCTGTGCCAGTGCCTCACCACCCTCACTGTAAAAAACGTCTTCCTCGTATCCAGTCATCTCCCCTCCTTTAGTTTAAATCCATTACTCCTTGTCCTGTCCCAACAGGCCTTGCTAAAAACCTTGCCCCCACCCTTCCCCTAGGCCCCTCTCAGCACTGCCAGGCCGCACTCAGGCCTCCCCGCAGCCCCCTCCTCTCCAGGCTGAGCACCCCCAGCTCCCCCAGCCTGGCCCCGCAGCAGAGGGGCTCCAGCCCTCGGGGCATTTCTGTGGCCCTAAATGTAGATGTAGACTCTGAAACCAGCAAGCTCAAACAGTTAATCACTCTGCCATCAGAGGCTCTCAGCCCATTGCACCCGCCAGCAAAAAGACCGACAGCCTTGGCTCAATCTCTCCCGCATTCACCTGCTTGGGTTTGCTGTTTGTATTCGATGCTCAACAGCATGCTGTGGAGCACACTGCAGAGCCACGCTGCGGCGGTCAGCACAGACCCCTGTGCCCCACCTTGCCTCTGCACAAGGAAAGCTTCTCCAGGAGGCCCCAGGCCTTAAATCCAAAGGACAAGGCATGCATCAGCAGCAGCCCAGCTTCGTCTGGACCTCACATGCACCTCCAGTCATCCTTCATAGAAATGCCTCTGCTGCAGTTCAGCAAGATTGCCAGAAGAGTGTTCCTCCCCTTAGGGAAGAGGGGCGATCCCAGAGGTGCCTATCCTCATGGGAGGATCTGTTGGAAGGAAATCTGTTGGAAGCTGCAGAAGACTTGATGGGTGCTGGCACCAGGGAGAAGCGCATCTTCCAAATAACCACTAAAGGGAAACAGCCAAAGCATCCGACTTCAGCCACCCCAATTCACCACCTCCCCAGGTAAGGCACATTCAGCCACTGCAGATGAACCGCGTTCCACATTCCTCACGATAACTCATGCACGAGGGTGAGGAAAGGCCCACACTCCCTGAAACACGGGAATTGGGACCCAAAGACCTGGGAACAGGCTTTGGAGGGGATGAAAGAGTTTGCTCGTACCAGCAGAAATACGTCCACATCCATCCAACTTGGGCAGAGCATGGCCTGATGGTGGCACGAGGAGCTGGGCCACCTCTGCTGCGTTGCCTGTTGATCTTCATGGCTCAGCCGCAGCTCAAAGCCCGGGCTGAGTCCTCGCCTTGCTGGGCAACCACCTGCAAGTCAGAGAGGCTGGTCAGTTGATGGTGTGAGGGACAGCAGACTCTCTGATCAACCCCATAAACACGGCCATGAGGTAAGGGAGCACTTCCCCGCGTTAATGCCGATGGCGCCTGGCCCCATCACAAGGAGGGGTTTCCAGGCTGGATTCAGCTCAGCTACCTCCAGCCACCTGGACCTCACGTGGCATGGGGACGTCTGCTGGCCAGACTCTCCCTCCAGCCAGTGGAGAGGAGGAGGCACCTCTAGTGAGATACGTGCTTTGTAGGGTCTGAAGGTAGGTGAGATAAGGCTCATTCCAAAGCCACCGCAACAGCAGGGATGTCCCCTGAGAAGGCCCTCAAACAAGGCAGCTCTGGAGGATCAGAACGGGGTGTCATGCTGAAGCAGCACTCCAGGGATACCTCTCATCTGAAACTCAAGACCTCGTCTAATGTCATCCTCTCTAGCCAGCAAGAAGAGCCCCCCCCAAGGGGTCAATTTCTCCCAGACCTCTTGGACACCTCATTGAAGCTATGGAACTGTTCTCCAAACGGGCTTGTTTTTCTCCTGGGAACACTAAGGGTGCACAAGAGAGCTGTAGCTGTATGTTTGGCCATGGGAAGTGTGAAGGAAGAAAATTAACATGTTTTCTTCCAAGGTAAATATGTAAAAAGATAAAATTTATAAGGATCCACATTGCATGCAGATTTTTGCAACCTTTGGGTTTCAGGAAGACTAACAGATATGGCTGACCAACCAGGGGATTTGTTGTAGGGATTTCTAAAACCCTGATCTAATCAGTAAACATTGCTGAAAAAAATACAGAAAGGCTTCAATGAAATAAGACACGTGAAGATGTAGCTGATGTGAAGAACAGTTTTATTCGTGTTTCAAGCAGAACACAAGAGCAAACCAGTGTCAGGAAACAGGCACCTCTCTTCAAAATACAGCACCTCCCGCTCCTTCA
Source organism: Pelecanus crispus (assembly GCF_030463565.1). NCBI lineage: Eukaryota > Metazoa > Chordata > Aves > Pelecaniformes > Pelecanidae > Pelecanus > Pelecanus crispus. The sequence goes on from NC_134664.1 coordinate 1,866,154, forward strand.
GCTGTGACGCATACCGACCCGAGCACATGACAAGCAAGCCAAGAGGGCTCTCGTGCCAGGGGAAGACTATCCAGGAACGACCTGGCTGAAGAACAGTAACTCAGACGAACTGGGCACTTCACTTTCTTTTGCCTTAGTTTTCAAGGGTGAACAAGCTCTGAATCATAACTGAGAGTTCAACCCCTTGCTCCCGGCCGCGGTATGAGACAGCAATAGCTAACAGGCTGGGGGCATCAAGGCAGGTGCCCAACAGGCCTATAGCGATGAAGCGAGGCACGGTGGGTATGCAGGTATCTGCCAAAAGGCGCTGTGCGCACTGCACATCTCTAGATGAGCAACTGCCCTGGGCTCTGCTCTGTGAATCATGCCCAGGAACTGCTTTGTGCTGAAAAATGCTTTGTGCTGAATTGCTTTGCCATGTGTCGCTGTTCACTGGTCAGCCTGAACCAAACCCTCGCAGTAAGGCAGAGCTTCCGCAGCTCAGGTCAGCAGAAATCTAGACTCCAGCAATGAATGGGGACCCCCAAACCCAATTACCCTACACTCTTTCTTAATGGCTGCACTACGGACGAGAGAGAAGAAGGGAGTCTTTCACACTGCGCTTAGGCAAAGATATCGGAGGTGGAATCCCCACAAGAGAAGTGGATCTCATGGGCAAGGCAAGGCCCATGGGGTTCCTTTCCAAAATCCACCAGGAAGTTCTTGTTCACGGTCAGGCCTCCTTTCTCAGTGTCCACATCAATCTGCAGCATGACAGAGCCTTCCCTGCGAGGGGACAAGAGCGCAGCTATTACAGACAAGCAAACACCGGTCCTGTTCAAGAGATCTTGCCCTTCACCCTCCTGTTCTGTATCGAGGAACAGACTTTCTCCTTAACATCTTCTCTTCTGCAGGGAGAAGGGAGTGGACACCCACTTTCAGTAGTGGCACGCAGCAGTGCTCACATTTTTTTCCTGATTCTCAGTGGACCTGAGTAAACCGCTAGGCAGGATGTGACAGGCAGGCTGGAGCATGCCTTTGCGTTGGAGGGCATCGTCTGCTTTGCCAAATCAAAACATCTCTGGTGGATGCACTGAGAGATGTTGGAGCAGAGACATGGCCTGGCTCTCTGAAATCCACAGGTGGATTCACTCCACCTTTCAGACTGAAACACTTATGCTCTCCCAAGCAAAACCCTGGCACTGCAGCTCCACACAGGCAGCAGCTGCACCTTGCCCAGCCAGAGATGTTTGTGAGTCATCTGCAGGTGAAATTCAACATGAGGAAGCTGCGGGCATGACGTTAGGGAAATCTGTCCCCCCGCAATCACAAACGCGTCCTTGTAGCCCCCCAGACGAGGCGCCTTTCCCCCTTCCAACAGAGGGGCCATCCAAAAGAGGCCCCTTTCCTCCCAAATGTTTCTTACTTGACCACGTTTGGGTAGAACTGCTTGTCCCATGTGCTGTACAAAGAGTTGGTGACGTACAGCCTCTTGCCATCCAAGCTGAGCTGCAGTTTACAAGGGCCGCCGTACACTCTCTTGCACTGAAGGCACAACAGACAGCAGTGATGTTACCGGCTTCTTCCTTTCAGCAGTCAAGCACAAGCAGGAGCAGGGGAGCAGAGCAGAGCAGAGCAGAGCGGCTGCCTCCCCTCCTGACGCAGGCAGGCTACCAGATGCTGCGGGCACACGGGCCGCTGCAACGGAGACCTCCCCCAGAAACCCTGGGCAGAGAATTAGCAGAGCAGAGCCCAAGTCCAAAGGACACCAGAGGGCAAAGAGGACGCAGAACTCACCTTGATCACCAAGGGCTCCGGCTGGCACTTCAGCTCTTCGTCTCTACACACAGCCACGGGTCCGCCCCTGAGGATACTGCCTCCCACAAACACCTGTAAGCGAGGCAGCGGGAGACATGTTGCCTGGTCACCCAGACACCACCAGATCCCGCTAAGGAACCCAAGAGTGCAAGCCCTTCTGCTCCTGCCTTACCTGTCCCACCAGCCTGGGCCTGCAGTTTTTGGAGAGCTCATATTGGCGGATGTCTCCGTGCAGCCAGTTGCTGAGATACAGGTACCTGTCATCCATTGAGATGACGAGGTCGACTGTGAAGGCTAGGGCACAGAAACACAGAGCTCCAGACAAGGCAGCAGCAACAGAAAACGTGCCTTGCATCAAGCCCCAGCTCGCATCCCTCCCTGCCATTCTGTATGTCCTGCCTCCAGCACAGCAGACCTGCCCCAGCGCACAGGCTCCAGCCGCGGCAGCGGCGTCTTCTTGGGGGCGTGCACAGCCCCTCAGCCCCTCCGACAAGCCTCCCGTCGCGTTCGCGCAGCAAGGCTTGGAGGGCCAGCAGTGGGCTTTGCCATGCTCTGGGAGGACAAAGAGAACGCCACCTCAGGGCACACAAACCTGGCATCTTGTGCATAATCCATCCCGTCACATCCTTGGGCGGGATCCGAATCACCTCTTCTACTGCCCAGTTGTCTCTCTGCACAAGAAACACAGGCACCACACCATGAGTGCTCCGGGCACTCACGCGCTCGCACGGCTAGGCAAAGCTGCCTGAGGAAGGCTACCGCTGCACCCAGCTACCACGAGCAGACACCATTAAGGACAGCATCGCCCAATACCAACAGCGAGGCTGGGCTTCATCGCCCAAATCAACCCCCTACATGTTCAGCCCAGCTGCTGGTCATGACGGATTCCCTTTGCGCTCCGTGGGAGAACACACTCCTCTCATTCCAGCATACGCGTCCAAAGCAGGGCCTGGCTACTGCCCTCTCCACACGCCGCCTCCTTTCTCTCTGCTACCCCACATTTCTTCTGCGCCTTCCTCCATCACCCCGTAGCTCACCATGGCCGGCACTCCCCTGGCTGCTGGCAGAATACTTGCCTCGCACTTGTAGAAGCGGTAGATGACGCCACTCAGGGCACAGCAGACGTATCCCTCAGCAGCATCGGGGTTGTGGAGGAATCTAACACTCAGGGGCAAAGAGTCCTCCCCCAGGTCAAAGCACTGGGTGAGGGTGCGGCAGGCCAAGTTCCACACGTTCAGGCGGCGCCCAAAGACCCCTGAGGAAAAGGACAACCAAGTCAGAAGAGGGGGGGCTACCCATGCAGACTCATCCCTCCCCAGAACGCTCACAGACAGGGACAGCCATGGCAGCGACTAGCCAGAAGTAGCAGAGAAAACTGCACTCATTTAGGGAGCAGCGGAAAAGACAGGGACCAGCCTGTCTTAAGGACAGGCACTCCACGTCCGGCAGCAGCGCCTCTAAATGGGCCATTCGGGGAGAAGATCTGGCTCAGCACTTGTATCCGTATCCCCTCACCTTGCTTCAAGTCGTCGGGATTAAATCCATATCCCGCACATTTTGGGACTACTCCAGAAGAGCTGATCAGAACATTGTGGCGGGGCTGGTACCAGAAGTCGTATCCACTCGGGGGGACCTCACACTCGTTTTCCCAGTTCCCCTTCAGCTCAAAGGTCTCTCCGTCCAGCACAATAAATCCACCTGTGATACAAAAAGGGGACGCGGGACAAATCACATACTCCACTTCCAAACCAGTCGCTTTGTTCGTGGAGTTATCGATCACAGGGCAGAGTACCTTTCGCATTGCCAGACGGATCTCCCGTGTTGGCAATCAGAATATCGCCATTAGGCAGGCTGCGAGGTACGTTGAGGTATCCCTTGTTGCACTTCCAGAAGACATCCACTGGCTCAATCATCTGAAACAAGTTGACACATGCAGACTTCAGACTCCGACTGCTCAGCTCATTTCACACTCCCTGGCAGAGCCTTTGGCCATCGGAGACTTTGGAAAATCTCCGATGCTTGCAGGACAGGAGCTTTCTTTCCAAGAACTCACACTTGCTAGGGCCTGCTCCTCCTTGGAGAGGAGCACAGAAGCCTCTGAGCTCCCCTCTACACAGACAACGAGAATGCAGCAACCCCTAACTCATAACAGCTTGTCTGTCCACCTCGCTATTGGGGTGGGGGGCAGGCATGGGGTGTTGCGTGACTTCCAGTTACTAGGCACTCTCTGAACGATTCATGGACAGAGAAAAGAACGCAATGATGATTGGAGCCTTCCTTGGTCTGAAAAGGAGAGAGCTGAGAGGGAAACGTGACCCAGCTCTCTCAAATCAGGGTGGAAGAGAAGATGAAGAGAGAACCCTTCTTCCCCGGGTATTATTCCAGAAGCACCAGTTCCCAACTCCTTCCCAGAAACTTGTCTTTGAATCACCTCAGGCATACCTTGCACAGCCTGGGAGCCCGGCACTGTGAACCCACATCCACCACGTAAATGCGGGAGGAAATCAAACAGGGAAGAATCAGCTTGGTCCTTCTCGTGTTGATACTGTCAAAGCAGGTGCAGCCAGTGCTCCACCCCGAGGAATGCAGCTCGTCTTTGAGGTTGGGCATGGGCAGGCGGTGGATCACCTAGGCAGTCAAGGTAGAGTTAGGGTTCACTCAGGAAGGCATGGAGAAATGGGGACTTTAATGTAACGAACAATTTCGAGATGATAACAGTGCTCCCTGCACGAAAGGAGCTCTGTGGAAATGTTAAAGCTTAAATGGGACTGATCAGTTCAAAGATGCACAGCAGATGCAGATAACCTGTCTTTGCAGCCTTCAGACAGGTAAATGCCGATTTCCCATTTAGGATGACAGCAGGCAGGTTGGTACAGTGCACAACAGAACATCTCTGACATTGCATCCCGCTAGAAACATGCTGAGCTCTGCCAAAGTGCTGGACACGCTAAACCACCTGGGTCACTAGAGACCATTCTCCATGCTGAGCAGCCACTGACAGGGTGATTCAGAGCATGTGCTCAAAAGCTCGCCAGCAGCACCGAGATGCTCTGGAAGTGAGTTGGGAAGTGAGTCAGAGCTGACTTGTCCCCAGGACACAGAGACGGAGATGATTCAACTAGAGCCAGGCATACAGAGGACAGTGGAAACACAGCAGGAAGGTGACACTCCTAGCTGACAACATCCCTATCCCGCGCATAACACCAGTGGAGAAGCAAGAAGCAGACCTGCCATGACAAAACTCACACGGGGTTTCCCAGATGGGTCTTGGCAGGACATGAACAGGCAGGGGGAAAGAGTCAGGCCAGGGTGGATGAGACAGAAAGACGCAGGAAGACCAGAAGGGGCAAGGCATAAACAGACAGCCTGCATGACAGAGTGGCTCTTAAACAATCTGATTTTCACCAGCAAAAAAGAGTAAATGTCCTGGAGCTGGGGGCACTATGAAGCACAAAGCCAGCAGCTGGTCTTCAGCCCAATAAAAACCCAGTTGAGACACAGGTACCTGGCCATAACATGGAGATCTGGGGTTGAGATCGACGGTGGCCAGGAAGTCAGGTTGGTCGATGCATGTTTCCCTGTAGGTGCAGGTCACGTAGGCAACCTCCTCTCTAGGAGCTGGGTGTATAGAAAGCTTGTGTCAAAACATGCCATGAACCAACCAGAAAGGAAAAGAAAAGCTTCAACAGACTCTCCGATAGGACTGAACTTATTTTTCTGGATGCTGAGACCTTTCTCCTTGGTCACTGTCAACTGTCCAACCCTGGTTCCATTCCCTGGTTCCATTCCCAGAGGTAAGAGAACAACAAAAGGGCATCTCCATAGAGTTACAGCTTTCTCCCTTTGGGGAAGGGACTCAGCATACACAGTTAATCAATGGTGGTCTCCACTACCACGGAGCTCTTTCCCAAATACCCGCCACTCCAAAACACACTCAAGAGGACTTGCCTTTCACAACATCCGGGCAGGTGGGGTACTCGTAGCACTGAGCTTTGCATCTCTCTGATTTGAGAAGAAGGGAAGAATAAAATGAGAAACATCCACATCCTTAATAGGTGCCTATTCAGAAGACTCTGTCCCACCCGATGGACCTTCTCCCACCCCAGCCTTCAACGGGGATGGACCTCTGAGACCAGCACCTACTTTTGTTACGGCAGTAAAAAATCTCAGATCCAGGAGAGGAATCCTCCCCTCAACAGACACTGAGGCTATCACGGATCAAACCACTGCTCAGCTCCCTTCTGCATCCTCTGAGCCCCAGCAAAGGAGAGCAAGCTTCCACCAAGAACCACATCAGTACTGAAGGTCCAGCCTGGAAAGGAACTCTGGTTTCTTGTCTCCCTGACGACTCCCCAGCAGAAGGGGAGGCTCCCCTCACCACGGATACTACAGCCACATGGAAGTAGCTTTTCAAGGCAAAAAAGCAGCCCCTGGGAGCAGACCGGTAGTAAGACAAAAGAAACCTTTAGTACTGGTCAGACAAAACACCAAACTTCAGTCCCACCTCTCTCCTTCCTGCTGCGCTGCAGAGGATCAAGCCCACCAGTCCCCAGGTGGGACTCGGTTTCAAGGTGGGATGTCTGCAGCCTCCAGGCAGCGGCTGGAGCCCGATCCAGGATGGAGCTACAAGTGCCTTGGAGCTGCTGTGGGCTGCAGGGAGGCTGCAGCGTATCTCTTACCCATGCTGAAGGCCGCTTGGTTCACCCTCCTCAAGAGCAGAGGTGCTGGAACTGGACGTGCAGCTTGCTGCCTGCCTTGCTCGAGTGGCTTGTGTTGTGCCCAGGCTGCTCTCGGGGGGCCTTATATACAAGGCAAAGTGGTGGGGGGAGAAAGCAAGCTGCCAAGGGAGGAGCCATCGCTCCTAAGCGTTTGGGAGGTGCCAGACCAGCACTGTGGCTTGTTTCCGCCTTGCTAACCCCCAATCTAGAGGAAAAATCTGCTGGTCCATGCAGGTCTTTTCCTTAACACAACCTCCCGTATCTGATCCTGGGGCTCTGGTGATTTCCAATGGGACTTTTTCGGTTCTGGAGGCCTCCACGTCCCAGCCGAGACACAAGATAATTACAGCCATCCCCCATACACAGGCTCCTGCCATACAAATGTGCAGTGGCTGCAAATTCCACACAGGGGATGAGAAGTCCAAGAAGTCCAGCTAGATAACCGGCCCCACCAGCAGCCTCCTGGAAATTACAACGTTTGAACGTACGGAGGCCACCAAAGGCACCTCTGAAATCTGGACCCTGACAGAAGGCACGTCTCTGTCTGAGGGCTGAGCTGAAGACATGGGCTCCCTGGCGTCAACTCAGCAAGACAGGCCCAGAGAAGCCTCTACAAGAAAGAAGACTTTCTGAGCTCTAAGGACTGCAAACTGGGAGACAGTGCTCAGAGGACGGAGGGGACTCCAACAGTACTGAAATCAGAAGAGACGCAAGTAACTGTTGACATCTCCCACACAGCTAGCAAAGACATCAGGCTAGAAATGGGTGCTTAAGGAAATACAGTCTGTGCCCTTGTTGAGGCAGCATTTACAAGGTCAAGACGTGCCTGCTGCCTCTCAGGTTTGTATCTCCATATGGGAAAGTCAGCCCACCTGTGGAAAAGAGGAACTTCTAGGATTTGGGGCAATTCAGCACCAGAAACAGTGCCTGAGCAGTAGCTACTTACTCTCCCCACCAATCTGGTCAATTGACAATCTTCTCACCATGCCCATCACCCCACTGTGCAGCTCCCACCCAAGGCCCCATGGCAGGCACCAACACCACAAAGTGCCTGGCACCACTGTGGTTGAATTATATGCCACCTGGACTAAACTGCCACAAACCACCCACGGGAACAGTAAAGACCTCTGTTAAGGGGATTGTGGTGTTGGAGAGAAGAATTTTGGAAGAAGGGTCATCTCCTGAAATCACCATGTCCCTGGCTGCCACTAGCTGCCGAACTGAAGCAGGAAGAAAACACCAAGCAGCATGGAACGTGAACGAGTATCGTATCTTGTGGAAGAAGTCCTTAATCAGTGGGCAAATTACATGGGGTAAGTAATTGCTCCACACAGGAATCCAGAAACATCTGACAGCACCATTAAAGAAGCCCTCGGGAGATTTCTATCAGAAAAGAGGACAGCTTAGCCCATCTCAGTAGGGCTGTAATTAAATGGTTTCCAGAGCAGCACTTTAAACATGTGGCAAGAGGACATGGAGCAGCCAAACACTTGGTCTTCTCTGTAAGCAAGGAGCATCAAACTGCTGCGATTGGATGAACTCGTGGTTTGTTTAGCAGAAATCCATCTCGGCAGTTTCAGTGCAAGAGGCAAAGGCAGCCAGGGGACAGATCATTACCTACCACAGCCAGACACGTCCATGCTACCAGTCAATGCACAGTTATTATGACAAGCTGCATCCCACGTATGTCAAGGTTCACTATAAGGCAAGGAGAAGATGTTAAAAACAATATCATGGGTGAAAGAAGGCAGCATGCAAAGTAATGGCTCAAAGCCTTATGTTATTGACTATGAAAGAAGTTGAGATCCTGGGCAAGAGCAACCACACGGACAGAAATTCTGTTCTCATATCAAATCAGACATATAATGGGGACACTTCTGGATGGCTTTTCCATAGCACTAGAGCAGCCCATTTAACTGAGCATGGTAAGCACCTAGTACCCCAACAGAGGAACCTTTCCTGGATGTCAGTAAAACTAGCAAACGTAAGAAGGAACTGCAAAGGATGCCAGAAGAAAGAGGCATCAAAGAGCTACGCTGCACATGGGGTAGTTCAGCTGCATCAGGCCAAACTGGATTAAGGGACTGGGCTCCACACTTCAGTGCCTTCAGGACTTCAGGGGGTAAGTGTCATACCAGGTTTAATGTGTACAGGATGTCACCATCGCCAAATGGTAAGGAGACTCAGTGAAAGACCACTGCACATCCACACCGGACAGAACAGACTGACAGGCCAATGCTGTAAGACCCAGAGTGCTGAACGTTGGCTATCTGTCCCCCCTCATGGCTATATGAATGTTAAACACTTCCATTTCAGCTGTGTGAAGCCAGCAGCACTCTGAAAGTGAAGGACACAGTGATGTGTCCTAGGGCTGTGCACTGCTTTCTAAGCCTAGCAGGATATTGCTAGGATTCTTCTGGATTAAGAACAGTCACAGCCCTTTTACACTAATTCCAAAGGAGTTTATTTTCTAGACAGGGGCTTCTCAACAGGACTTGCGGCACTGCTTTTCCAGGAGTTTGCACATCCCAGCCTTCAACAGCAAACTCCAACTGCAGAGAGATGTGGAAGTAGCTGGTACAACCTCTTCTGTAAAATGCAGCACAGAGACTTGCGGTATTGCTTGCCTGGGATAGCTTTCAGCCTGGGTCTGCCCACTGCAATGCCTGTAACCTGTCAATGCTCTGGTTCATCACACTGCAACCCACACATGTTCACAACATGCCATGTGTTTGGGGCCACACTTGTGCAAATGGAAGCAAAGAATCTATCTCCGTCTCCAGTTCTCAGAGGCAAACTCTTCCATGTCTCCTACAGGCAGCAAGCTTGTCTTGGGCTCACAAAGAGATGACAGTGTTGGGAACAAACCTGGCATCCGATCATCACTAGGCAGATTTCAAGAGCTCACACCTCAAGAATCAGAAGGAAGCCCTCAGTGCAGGAGCAGCTCCATAGCTGGAGCTAGCTATTCTCCTCCAACCAACTCAAAACAGCCTTTCCCTCTTCTCTGCTTGCTCACGCAGAGCTCACCATTGCTCTCCCATGCTGCTTGGACCTGGGCAGAACTGCCCATCTCGCCAATCAAAAACAAAAGAGCGGTTCGGGCATTGTACCTGACGTGCTGCGTCCTTGTTTGCCTGGCTGGCAGGAAGCACAACCAGGCCCAAGGACGTGCAAGGAGCTCCTGCTCCATCAGAGGCAATTTCAGGTGCTCAGCTGATGCCTCTTTGTGTGCTTTTGCTGTCACGATGTGCATGTCTCACTGCACCTCCTTCTTGCACCTGCACGCCTGCTAATTAAAAAGTTCATTAGTCTTCCACTCATTAACAAAGTTTGCTGGTCATCCTCTTTGGCTTTCCTTGGTGACGTCTTTGGCATCCCTCACAAAACCAAGCTGTGGGGTGTAGAGTTTTCTAATTAAACCTGATAGCAGGAAGGATAAGAGCAGGCTCAGCAACACCAACAAGCAAGCAAGCGATGGTTAGCGGAGAACGCAGTGTGGTCTGCTCTCGGCCCCAAAAAAAGCTCCCTGTGGGAGGCAGAGGTGGGAAGCCATGGCATGGAAAAGCAATCGGGGCCTTCACTGGACAGCCCACACCGAGGCGGCAACTACTCCCCTCCTCCCGACCATCTCTTCCAACCCTGATAGGGAAGAACATGCTATAATTTTGATAATGGGCAAGAAGACTGGGTGATGCAATCTGATGCAGACTGGCACAGCACATTAAATGCGTCGGGAGAAGACCTTGCTTCCCCAAGGACACGAAGCCTGCTCTAAACACCCAAGCAAGAACTCCCCCAGCTATGGGAGCAGTCTCCAACCTTCCCTGCTCTCTTGCTTCCCACCTCACCCTGCCATAGAACCCTGGAGGTGCCCCAGGCTGTCTAAGTGTTGCTCATCGTCTTGCCTTCTTAAATCCGCCTTTCCCATACTTTTGACCTGGCCTCCATAATCTCTTTACAGCCTTCCACCACAAACAGGTCAGCTAGGCACTAAGCACCACGAGAGCAGCAGAGTTTGGAAGGACTTTAGTCAGTGCCAATGTCCCGGCAAAAAATGCCAGCAGAGGTACGTTGTCCTAGACCTTCCCAGGCTCCACATCTCTCAAGGGTTTCACTCTGTTCCAGCCCATTCCCCTCTTCAGGAGCAGAAGGAAAACCATGCCATACAGCCCTTGTGTCAAACCAGGCACGATTTATCACCTCAGACAGCAGGGGCAAGGTTTGGAGGTTACTTTACAAGCTGCTGACGTGGTACAGGGAGCTTAACAAAGTTCACTGTTAACTTCTTCAAGGTGTGGCTTAGAGAGTGTGAGATTGGAGCCCCCACAGCTCTGCACGGCAGTTTTTACTGCCTAATGATCCCGAGCTGCAGGAAGTCTGATTATAAGCAGCTGCCAGTCGTTTCTGATGATGTTCTGAAGCAGAGCTTTGCTGACAAATTTAAATTCATGCAGTGACCCCCAATTCCTATTTGTCATTCCAACCTGAACTGCCGTGGGGCCTGGCATTTCATCTACAGGCACCAAGGAATCATTGCCAATGTGTGTATGAAGGGGTTCCCAACTCTCCCATCGGCAGTGAACACAAAAGAGAGGAAAAAGGGGATGATTTTTTGAAGCTTGGCAGACCGATACATGTGCTCACCAGAAACCTTCTGGTGGGTGAGGAAAAATGCATGGCAACTAAGAAATGTGAAATTGCACTGCCGATAGAAAGGAATGTGACAATGGGAGGACGTTGGGTGCACTTATCTGTTAGGTGCAGATACAGGCCAATGGAGGAAGTGTTCTTAGTCAGATCACTGGAGTAAGACACAGCTCCTACAGTACATATTAAACCACGGTGATTCAAGTTGTGGACAAAGTCTCTGCTGAAAAAAGTCACTTTACATCCTTCTCTAACAACTACATTTGAGAACAGAGAAAGGAATATGGGCTCTTCCTTGTGTTATTACACACTGACACCAGATGTGCAGTCTCCAGGAGAGAAGCCGCTATCATGAGCATGCAAAGCTGGTTGAGTTCCTTCCAAAACCCACCAACCTCCTCTGAAAAGGAATAAGGAAGCTGGACTAATGGACAAAAGGAACTGTATCCTAATATAAGTGTCTCCCACATTTTACTATTCTTTCTGTATCTAAGCTAAGATCTCCTTTTTAATGACTTGCATTTTAAATGACTACTGATGAGTCCCAGTTCCATATCTGCCTACACAAGCGTCGAGGGGTAATCCAAAACTCCTCTTCCTTGTATCTTGTTCCAAAAGCTCCAGATCCCATCTCCTTCCCAGAGGTATGTTACCTTAGGCACAGTGTACACAGCTTGGGAGCCCAGAAGTTTGTTCTCATATCCATCACACAGAATCAGGAAAAAATTAAACTCAGAAGAATCAGCTTGTTCCTCTTCCTTGATGACACATCTACAAAATATGTGATGCCTCCATTCCACCATAAAGTGGTGACGCTTATCTTTCAGGTTGGGCATGGAGAAGCAGTAGATCACATAGCCAGTCCAAGGCAGAATTGTTTCACTCTGAGAGGCAGAGAGAAAAGGGGACCTTAATGCAAACAGTCACTTAAGGCTTGCTGCACTGGGACTGCCTCTAGGGATTCAGTGAGGATGACACTGCACTTTCGCTTCTCTGTGGTAGCACATCTCTGACTGAGACATGGAGAGCTCAAAGCTGAAGTCCTACGTACTTTGAGGAACTGGATTACACACTCCGTGCCAATGAACACCTGAACAACAACTTAGCTAAATAAATGAGAGCTGTAAATGTTCCTTTTGAAGCCAGAGATAGGATGCTTCCAGTGCCCTCAACACTGGATTCAGAAGTTCACAATGCTTTGAAGCATTTTAGGCAAACAGCCCTCAGCACAGAATAAACCAGAAGATAATTTTTCTGGGTGTCATCCATCTGACCTATTTGAAATGGCCAACTTGAATGACTTGGAACATACTCCAAGAATGCCATTTTCTCTCTCCATGGGCAACGCAGGCAATTACACATATGTCCACCTCCAGAGTCTCCTGGTCTAACGATGGGTGAGACGGATCCTGCCACAGATACATTTGATTTCTAGAATACTCTTTGCAAGAGCAGACTAATCCATTCAGAGAGACATGGTTTGAGAAGATAAATGGGATTTGCAGCCTCATGAAGGAGATCAAATCTGATTTCCCATATATGAGAAGGGGTGGTTGGTAGAGTGCCCAACGCAACAGCTTGGATGCTACAGGGCACGCTGCACTCTGCCAAAGCTGCTGGATTCCCTGTGCAGCTGAGCCATTAGGATTCACAAACCAGGCTCAGGGGACACTGCTCCCAGCCTCAGCCAGAGAGAAGCTGTAAGCACAGGTGAACACAGAGCAAAACCAGCTGAGCTCACCTCCTGCCAGGGCAGAGGGGAGAGCAGAAAGGGAGCAGGGAGGTGAGATTCCTGGCAGACAATCTCCTTGCCAGCTGCAGATCCCCGCCAGAGCAGCAAGTCGTCGATGGCCGGTGGCACAGCTCACTGCATATAGGCAGCAGCAAGACACAAACAGCTCCTGGGGCAGCAGAGGAGAAGGGTCTGCCAAAGGCACTGAGACAGAACGAGCGCTCAGAACTTTGGTGCAAGTGGTAATGCAAACAGCCAGAAGGGCGGAGGCACATTTAAGACAAAAGGCCAATGTCGTTAAAAGCAAGCAGACTATGCAAAGCGAAGATCCACCACCCTGGGTCTCTTGATCGCTTCCCTGAACAGAGACAACCCAAATGTCCCAGGGCTACTGGGCTCACACCTGGTACACGCCGTGCCCTTCAGCACACCGCTTCAAAGCCATTTCCACGTACAGGCTACAAGGTTTGCTGGAGGGAACATCAGATAGCACAACTACACTTCTTCTCCCTCAAGGCACCTCTCTGCCTTTTTTCCACTCCTATTTCAGCTGCCCCTTCCCCTCCAAATGAGCGCTTTGCTGTTGGAGCCGGACTCACCCGGGACGGGGCAGAAAGGCCCGGCCAGAAGCACGGCAGCAGTGCCATCACCCTTCCCCACTACAGCCCACAGCTACAACTGGACAAACCCATCCAAAACCCACATCCTTGGGTTGTGATTTCAGACACCGTGTAATGAGAAGTGACTTCAGGCTGCCACTGAAGGGCCCTGCCATGCGCAGCCACAGGGAGATGGACGGTGAGTCACTTCTTGGCCAGCGCCGTTTCTGCCGGATCAGCTCCTCCAAGCGACCCCTCCCACAACCGCACAATCGCTCCATCACCCACGGGAGGAGTGGCAGCACCACGCAGCTGGGGAGGACGGACGAGCAGGACCTGCTTTTTCTCCTCTTCCATGCCTCTGCCTAAAGGCAGCCATTACCAACTTTCCTTAAAAGTCCCTGCGAGCACTGCACATCAGAATCCAAGCTTATAACAAATGAAAACAAGAACAGCTGACTTTCCTCCACTGATGGACAAGGAAGTGCAAACCAGGTATACACATGCTGAGCAGTTTACCTAAACATTTCAGGTTCCACTCCAAGGACTCATTTTACACTTCTCTGTATGAGTTTCTGGTCATGAATGTGAAGGCAGAATATGTATCAGTGGTTCGTTCATCTGTTACAGAAGGGAATACTTTTATCTGTGGTAAAAAAACCTAATCAATACCCTTTTCCAATCTCTGCAATACCCATGATTCCTCTGCAAAATACTTCCAAGAAAGAGCCAGAAAGTTACATTTGCATTCTCAACCCTTGGTAATGTTCCTTAAGAAAACAAAGGTCACATTCACATGTGCAATTTCCACATATTCAACCCAGCTTCTAAACACTGAAATGAGCAAATGCTACAAAAACACAGCAAAACCCATTCAGGAGGGTTAGGAGATCTCACTATTCATCTGCTGCAGCCTGCAGACTAGAGGGGAGGAGATCAAATGTGTGGATCTTCTGCTGCTAAGAGTTGAATATGGGCTGGTATTATTTCTTGCTCCTGCTGCTATCTGGAAGGGGAGGGAAAATTGAAGGTTCATCTGAAAAGACAACCCAGGGCAGAATGTAGCACTCACAACGGCTGCACTGTCAACATGTTTTTTCAGGACATTAGTTTCCAGTCCTGTAGCTACAATCTTCACCTTAACTTGGTGCATTAATGAGTAGTACAGTATAAGGATGCCCTCAGCTACTCATGAAATGCCATCCTCCCTCCGAGCTTGTGCCCGAGAACAAAGCACATTTGGGGAACTGTTGGAAGCTGCAGAAGACTTGATGGGTGCTGGCACCAGGGAGAAGCGCATCTTCCAAATAACCACTAAAGGGAAACAGCCAAAGCATCCGACTTCAGCCACCCCAATTCACCACCTCCCCAGGTAAGGCACATTCAGCCACTGCAGATGAACCGCGTTCCACATTCCTCACGATAACTCATGCACGAGGGTGAGGAAAGGCCCACACTCCCTGAAACACGGGAATTGGGACCCAAAGACCTGGGAACAGGCTTTGGAGGGGATGAAAGAGTTTGCTCGTACCAGCAGAAATACGTCCACATCCATCCAACTTGGGCAGAGCATGGCCTGATGGTGGCACGAGGAGCTGGGCCACCTCTGCTGCGTTGCCTGTTGATCTTCATGGCTCAGCCGCAGCTCAAAGCCCGGGCTGAGTCCTCGCCTTGCTGGGCAACCACCTGCAAGTCAGAGAGGCTGGTCAGTTGATGGTGTGAGGGACAGCAGACTCTCTGATCAACCCCATAAACACGGCCATGAGGTAAGGGAGCACTTCCCCGCATTAATGCCGATGGCGCCTGGCCCCATCACAAGGAGGGGTTTCCAGGCTGGATTCAGCTCAGCTACCTCCAGCCACCTGGACCTCACGTGGCATGGGGACGTCTGCTGGCCAGACTCTCCCTCCAGCCAGCGGAGAGGAGGAGGCACCTCTAGTGAGATACGTGCTTTGTAGGGTCTGAAGGTAGGTGAGATAAGGCTCATTCCAAAGCCACCGCAACAGCAGGGATGTCCCCTGAGAAGGCCCTCAAACAAGGCAGCTCTGGAGGATCAGAACGGGGTGTCACACTCAAGTGATCGTGATGCTGAACAGCAGTACGCCAGGGTGCACAAGAGAGCTGTAGCAGTATGTTTGAACACGAGAAGTGTGAAGGAAGTAAATAAAGTTGTATTCTTCCAAGGTAAATACATAAAAGGCTAAAACTTAGAAGGATCTTCTTTATATCCTAATTTTTGGAACCTCCAAATAATTAATTAATTATGGTTTTGGCTGCAAATTGCACCCTTGTGAAGATGCCCAAGGCAAATGGGACTAATGGGAAGATGTGTGGGCGTGCAGCAGGGTTTTGGATGCCAGTGGTTGCTGTCCTGTGTGGCAAACAGGCTTACATTGTGCGAGTGGGATTTGCCATCCTACACAGCACACGATAAGCAGAAGAACTATCTACAACTCCAATAACTACATCTTGTGAAAGAGAACAGTCTATGAAGAATTTTTAGGGGACTAAGGTCATTTTGCCAACATCGTATTAACTGTACGCAGAGTACTTTGGGTGAAAACCCTAACTTTACTCTGCCTCAACTGTGTTAAGACTATGCTGTCTGTGTGAACTGATCAAGTTGAAACCAGTATTCTCACCAGCAGCAAGCTGGTGAGACAAACAAAAGGAATTGCACTGGAGCATCTACTAAATGTGTTCTTTCAGTCCTTCACGTGTCTTAAAGTAAGCCCTACTAAACCCAAACGGTTGGTTTGGGTGATGACAACACTACATTGCTTTGACAAGGTATGTTTGTTTGGGGCAGAAAAAGAACAAATGGTTGCCACGTTGCCCTATAAAACGTGTGCCCACAAGAATGCACCAAAAAAAAAAAAAAAAAAAAGAACAAGCAAAGACAATTTCTATCAGAAACTTCCAGGGAGAGTAACAGGCACTCTTGCACAATCAGTGCCCTGTCGTAGGGATTTTCAAAACCCTGATTTTATCATCAACCGCTGCTGGCATTTGTTTTCTGCTGAAAAAAATACAGAAAGGCTTCAATGAAATAAGACACGTGAAGATGTAGCTGATGTGAAGAACAGTTTTATTCGTGTTTAAAGCAGAACACAAGCAAACCAGTGTCAGGAAACAGGCACCTCTCTTCAAAATACAGCACTTCCCGCTCCTTCAGCTGTGACGCATACCGACCCGAGCACATGACAAGCAAGCCAAGAGGGCTCTCGTGCCAGGGAAAGACTATCCAGGAACGACCTGGCTGAAGAACAGTAACTCAGACGAACTGGGCACTTCACTTTCTTTTGCCTTAGTTTTCAAGGGTGAACAAGCTCTGAATCATAACTGAGAGTTCAACCCCTTGCTCCCGGCCGCAGTACGAGACAGCAATAGCTAACAGGCTGGGGGCATCAAGGCAGGTGCCCAACAGGCCTATAGCGATGAAGCGAGGCACGGTGGGTATGCAGGTATCTGCCAAAAGGCGCTGTGCGCACTGCACATCTCTAGATGAGCAACTGCCCTGGGCTCTGCTCTGTGAATCATGCCCAGGAACTGCTTTGCGCTGAAAAATGCTTTGTGCTGAATTGCTTTGCCATGTGTCGCTGTTCACTGGTCAGCCTGAACCAAACCCTCGCAGTAAGGCAGAGCTTCCGCAGCTCAGGTCAGCAGAAATCTAGACTCCAGCAATGAATGGGGACCCCCAAACCCAATTACCCTACACTCTTTCTTAATGGCTGCACTACGGACGAGAGAGAAGAAGGGAGTCTTTCACACTGCGCTTAGGCAAAGATATCGGAGGTGGAATCCCCACAAGAGAAGTGGATCTCATGGGCAAGGCAAGGCCCATGGGGTTCCTTTCCAAAATCCACCAGGAAGTTCTTGTTCACGGTCAGGCCTCCTTTCTCAGTGTCCACATCAATCTGCAGCATGACAGAGCCTTCCCTGCGAGGGGACAAGAGCGCAGCTATTACAGACAAGCAAACACCGGTCCTGTTCAAGAGATCTTGCCCTTCACCCTCCTGTTCTGTATCGAGGAACAGGCTTTCTCCTTAACATCTTCTCTTCTGCAGGGAGAAGGGAGTGGACACCCACTTTCAGTAGTGGCACGCAGCAGTGCTCACATTTTTTTCCTGATTCTCAGTGGACCTGAGTAAACCGCTAGGCAGGATGTGACAGGCAGGCTGGAGCATGCCTTTGCGTTGGAGGGCATCGTCTGCTTTGCCAAATCAAAACATCTCTGGTGGATGCACTGAGAGATGTTGGAGCAGAGACATGGCCTGGCTCTCTGAAATCCACAGGTGGATTCACTCCACCTTTCAGACTGAAACACTTATGCTCTCCCAAGCAAAACCCTGGCACTGCAGCTCCACACAGGCAGCAGCTGCACCTTGCCCAGCCAGAGATGTTTGTGAGTCATCTGCAGGTGAAATTCAACATGAGGAAGCTGCGGGCATGACGTTAGGGAAATCTGTCCCCCCGCAATCACAAACGCGTCCTTGTAGCCCCCCAGACGAGGCGCCTTTCCCCCTTCCAACAGAGGGGCCATCCAAAAGAGGCCCCTTTCCTCCCAAATGTTTCTTACTTGACCACGTTTGGGTAGAACTGCTTGTCCCATGTGCTGTACAAAGAGTTGGTGACGTACAGCCTCTTGCCATCCAAGCTGAGCTGCAGTTTACAAGGGCCGCCGTACACTCTCTTGCACTGAAGGCACAACAGACAGCAGTGATGTTACCGGCTTCTTCCTTTCAGCAGTCAAGCACAAGCAGGAGCAGGGGAGCAGAGCAGAGCAGAGCAGAGCGGCTGCCTCCCCTCCTGACGCAGGCAGGCTACCAGATGCTGCGGGCACACGGGCCGCTGCAACGGAGACCTCCCCCAGAAACCCTGGGCAGAGAATTAGCAGAGCAGAGCCCAAGTCCAAAGGACACCAGAGGGCAAAGAGGACGCAGAACTCACCTTGATCACCAAGGGCTCCGGCTGGCACTTCAGCTCTTCGTCTCTACACACAGCCACGGGTCCGCCCCTGAGGATACTGCCTCCCACAAACACCTGTAAGCGAGGCAGCGGGAGACATGTTGCCTGGTCACCCAGACACCACCAGATCCCGCTAAGGAACCCAAGAGTGCAAGCCCTTCTGCTCCTGCCTTACCTGTCCCACCAGCCTGGGCCTGCAGTTTTTGGAGAGCTCATATTGGCGGATGTCTCCGTGCAGCCAGTTGCTGAGATACAGGTACCTGTCATCCATTGAGATGACGAGGTCGACTGTGAAGGCTAGGGCACAGAAACACAGAGCTCCAGACAAGGCAGCAGCAACAGAAAACGTGCCTTGCATCAAGCCCCAGCTCGCATCCCTCCCTGCCATTCTGTATGTCCTGCCTCCAGCACAGCAGACCTGCCCCAGCGCACAGGCTCCAGCCGCGGCAGCGGCGTCTTCTTGGGGGCGTGCACAGCCCCTCAGCCCCTCCGACAAGCCTCCCGTCGCGTTCGCGCAGCAAGGCTTGGAGGGCCAGCAGTGGGCTTTGCCATGCTCTGGGAGGACAAAGAGAACGCCACCTCAGGGCACACAAACCTGGCATCTTGTGCATAATCCATCCCGTCACATCCTTGGGCGGGATCCGAATCACCTCTTCTACTGCCCAGTTGTCTCTCTGCACAAGAAACACAGGCACCACACCATGAGTGCTCCGGGCACTCACGCGCTCGCACGGCTAGGCAAAGCTGCCTGAGGAAGGCTACCGCTGCACCCAGCTACCACGAGCAGACACCATTAAGGACAGCATCGCCCAATACCAACAGCGAGGCTGGGCTTCATCGCCCAAATCAACCCCCTACATGTTCAGCCCAGCTGCTGGTCATGACGGATTCCCTTTGCGCTCCGTGGGAGAACACACTCCTCTCATTCCAGCATACGCGTCCAAAGCAGGGCCTGGCTACTGCCCTCTCCACACGCCGCCTCCTTTCTCTCTGCTACCCCACATTTCTTCTGCGCCTTCCTCCATCACCCCGTAGCTCACCATGGCCGGCACTCCCCTGGCTGCTGGCAGAATACTTGCCTCACACTCGCACTTGTAGAAGCGGTAGATGACGCCACTCAGGGCACAGCAGACGTATCCCTCAGCAGCATCGGGGTTGTGGAGGAATCTAACACTCAGGGGCAAAGAGTCCTCCCCCAGGTCAAAGCACTGGGTGAGGGTGCGGCAGGCCAAGTTCCACACGTTCAGGCGGCGCCCAAAGACCCCTGAGGAAAAGGACAACCAAGTCAGAAGAGGGGGGGCTACCCATGCAGACTCATCCCTCCCCAGAACGCTCACAGACAGGGACAGCCATGGCAGCGACTAGCCAGAAGTAGCAGAGAAAACTGCACTCATTTAGGGAGCAGCGGAAAAGACAGGGACCAGCCTGTCTTAAGGACAGGCACTCCACGTCCGGCAGCAGCGCCTCTAAATGGGCCATTCGGGGAGAAGATCTGGCTCAGCACTTGTATCCGTATCCCCTCACCTTGCTTCAAGTCGTCGGGATTAAATCCATATCCCGCACATTTTGGGACTACTCCAGAAGAGCTGATCAGAACATTGTGGCGGGGCTGGTACCAGAAGTCGTATCCACTCGGGGGGACCTCACACTCGTTTTCCCAGTTCCCCTTCAGCTCAAAGGTCTCTCCGTCCAGCACAATAAATCCACCTGTGATACAAAAAGGGGACGCGGGACAAATCACATACTCCACTTCCAAACCAGTCGCTTTGTTCGTGGAGTTATCGATCACAGGGCAGAGTACCTTTCGCATTGCCAGACGGATCTCCCGTGTTGGCAATCAGAATATCGCCATTAGGCAGGCTGCGAGGTACGTTGAGGTATCCCTTGTTGCACTTCCAGAAGACATCCACTGGCTCAATCATCTGAAACAAGTTGACACATGCAGACTTCAGACTCCGACTGCTCAGCTCATTTCACACTCCCTGGCAGAGCCTTTGGCCATCGGAGACTTTGGAAAATCTCCGATGCTTGCAGGACAGGAGCTTTCTTTCCAAGAACTCACACTTGCTAGGGCCTGCTCCTCCTTGGAGAGGAGCACAGAAGCCTCTGAGCTCCCCTCTACACAGACAACGAGAATGCAGCAACCCCTAACTCATAACAGCTTGTCTGTCCACCTCGCTATTGGGGTGGGGGGCAGGCATGGGGTGTTGCGTGACTTCCAGTTACTAGGCACTCTCTGAACGATTCATGGACAGAGAAAAGAACGCAATGATGATTGGAGCCTTCCTTGGTCTGAAAAGGAGAGAGCTGAGAGGGAAACGTGACCCAGCTCTCTCAAATCAGGGTGGAAGAGAAGATGAAGAGAGAACCCTTCTTCCCCGGGTATTATTCCAGAAGCACCAGTTCCCAACTCCTTCCCAGAAACTTGTCTTTGAATCACCTCAGGCATACCTTGCACAGCCTGGGAGCCCGGCACTGTGAACCCACATCCACCACGTAAATGCGGGAGGAAATCAAACAGGGAAGAATCAGCTTGGTCCTTCTCGTGTTGATACTGTCAAAGCAGGTGCAGCCAGTGCTCCACCCCGAGGAATGCAGCTCGTCTTTGAGGTTGGGCATGGGCAGGCGGTGGATCACCTAGGCAGTCAAGGTAGAGTTAGGGTTCACTCAGGGAGGCACGGAGAAATGGGGACCCTAATTCTGGCAGATACTTCTGGCTTGGCAGCCTCCATTTGACTGTCACTGGGACTGCCTCTAGAGACTCAGGTAGGAGAACACTGCTCCTTGCCCTGACCACTGCTCTTTGTTAGGGTACGTTGTGCAGCTGAGAAATGTGGAGATTCTTTCAAGAATTCCTTACCCCATGCCACTAAAATTCAGAAAATCATGTATATGAAGAAATTATGATTTTCAATTTGACAAAACTGGTGCATTGCTCTGCAAACCCCTCCTAAGAATAGAGTTCAAAATGTGTTAAAAACTTTCAGAAGCCTATATTGGCCTTACAGTGCATTTTCTTCTAAGCACTTGTAGTAATGGACAAATCAGGTCATATATACAACCTTGATGCAGATAACCTGTCTTTGCAGCCTTCAGACAGGTAAATGCCGATTTCCCATTTAGGATGACAGCAGGCAGGTTGGTACAGTGCACAACAGAACATCTCTGACATTGCATCCCGCTAGAAACATGCTGAGCTCTGCCAAAGTGCTGGACACGCTAAACCACCTGGGTCACTAGAGACCATTCTCCATGCTGAGCAGCCACTGACAGGGTGATTCAGAGCATGTGCTCAAAAGCTCGCCAGCAGCACCGAGATGCTCTGGAAGTGAGTTGGGAAGTGAGTCAGAGCTGACTTGTCCCCAGGACACAGAGACGGAGATGATTCAACTAGAGCCAGGCATACAGAGGACAGTGGAAACACAGCAGGAAGGTGACACTCCTAGCTGACAACATCCCTATCCCGCGCATAACACCAGTGGAGAAGCAAGAAGCAGACCTGCCATGACAAAACTCACACGGGGTTTCCCAGATGGGTCTTGGCAGGACATGAACAGGCAGGGGGAAAGAGTCAGGCCAGGGTGGATGAGACAGAAAGACGCAGGAAGACCAGAAGGGGCAAGGCATAAACAGACAGCCTGCATGACAGAGTGGCTCTTAAACAATCTGATTTTCACCAGCAAAAAAGAGTAAATGTCCTGGAGCTGGGGGCACTATGAAGCACAAAGCCAGCAGCTGGTCTTCAGCCCAATAAAAACCCAGTTGAGACACAGGTACCTGGCCATAACATGGAGATCTGGGGTTGAGATCGACGGTGGCCAGGAAGTCAGGTTGGTCGATGCATGTTTCCCTGTAGGTGCAGGTCACGTAGGCAACCTCCTCTCTAGGAGCTGGGTGTATAGAAAGCTTGTGTCAAAACATGCCATGAACCAACCAGAAAGGAAAAGAAAAGCTTCAACAGACTCTCCGATAGGACTGAACTTATTTTTCTGGATGCTGAGACCTTTCTCCTTGGTCACTGTCAACTGTCCAACCCTGGTTCCATTCCCTGGTTCCATTCCCAGAGGTAAGAGAACAACAAAAGGGCATCTCCATAGAGTTACAGCTTTCTCCCTTTGGGGAAGGGACTCAGCATACACAGTTAATCAATGGTGGTCTCCACTACCACGGAGCTCTTTCCCAAATACCCGCCACTCCAAAACACACTCAAGAGGACTTGCCTTTCACAACATCCGGGCAGGTGGGGTACTCGTAGCACTGAGCTTTGCATCTCTCTGATTTGAGAAGAAGGGAAGAATAAAATGAGAAACATCCACATCCTTAATAGGTGCCTATTCAGAAGACTCTGTCCCACCCGATGGACCTTCTCCCACCCCAGCCTTCAACGGGGATGGACCTCTGAGACCAGCACCTACTTTTGTTACGGCAGTAAAAAATCTCAGATCCAGGAGAGGAATCCTCCCCTCAACAGACACTGAGGCTATCACGGATCAAACCACTGCTCAGCTCCCTTCTGCATCCTCTGAGCCCCAGCAAAGGAGAGCAAGCTTCCACCAAGAACCACATCAGTACTGAAGGTCCAGCCTGGAAAGGAACTCTGGTTTCTTGTCTCCCTGACGACTCCCCAGCAGAAGGGGAGGCTCCCCTCACCACGGATACTACAGCCACATGGAAGTAGCTTTTCAAGGCAAAAAAGCAGCCCCTGGGAGCAGACCGGTAGTAAGACAAAAGAAACCTTTAGTACTGGTCAGACAAAACACCAAACTTCAGTCCCACCTCTCTCCTTCCTGCTGCGCTGCAGAGGATCAAGCCCACCAGTCCCCAGGTGGGACTCGGTTTCAAGGTGGGATGTCTGCAGCCTCCAGGCAGCGGCTGGAGCCCGATCCAGGATGGAGCTACAAGTGCCTTGGAGCTGCTGTGGGCTGCAGGGAGGCTGCAGCGTATCTCTTACCCATGCTGAAGGCCGCTTGGTTCACCCTCCTCAAGAGCAGAGGTGCTGGAACTGGACGTGCAGCTTGCTGCCTGCCTTGCTCGAGTGGCTTGTGTTGTGCCCAGGCTGCTCTCGGGGGGCCTTATATACAAGGCAAAGTGGTGGGGGGAGAAAGCAAGCTGCCAAGGGAGGAGCCATCGCTCCTAAGCGTTTGGGAGGTGCCAGACCAGCACTGTGGCTTGTTTCCGCCTTGCTAACCCCCAATCTAGAGGAAAAATCTGCTGGTCCATGCAGGTCTTTTCCTTAACACAACCTCCCGTATCTGATCCTGGGGCTCTGGTGATTTCCAATGGGACTTTTTCGGTTCTGGAGGCCTCCACGTCCCAGCCGAGACACAAGATAATTACAGCCATCCCCCATACACAGGCTCCTGCCATACAAATGTGCAGTGGCTGCAAATTCCACACAGGGGATGAGAAGTCCAAGAAGTCCAGCTAGATAACCGGCCCCACCAGCAGCCTCCTGGAAATTACAACGTTTGAACGTACGGAGGCCACCAAAGGCACCTCTGAAATCTGGACCCTGACAGAAGGCACGTCTCTGTCTGAGGGCTGAGCTGAAGACATGGGCTCCCTGGCATCAACTCAGCAAGACAGGCCCAGAGAAGCCTCTACAAGAAAGAAGACTTTCTGAGCTCTAAGGACTGCAAACTGGGAGACAGTGCTCAGAGGACGGAGGGGACTCCAACAGTACTGAAATCAGAAGAGACGCAAGTAACTGTTGACATCTCCCACACAGCTAGCAAAGACATCAGGCTAGAAATGGGTGCTTAAGGAAATACAGTCTGTGCCCTTGTTGAGGCAGCATTTACAAGGTCAAGACGTGCCTGCTGCCTCTCAGGTTTGTATCTCCATATGGGAAAGTCAGCCCACCTGTGGAAAAGAGGAACCTTCAGGGCAATTCAGCACCAGAAACAGTGCCTGAGCGATAGCCACTCACTCCTTCCACCTCACTGAAGCAGAACGATGCCATGGAAAACTAATGACAAAGACGTCTCCACGTCCACCTGCCTGGACAAACCGCAGCTCTGAAGGACAGGAAACAGTCAGTCTGCTTGAGGACTGCGGCCAGGGGGATCTTCTCACCATGCCCATCACCCCACTGTGCAGCTCCCACCCAAGGCCCCATGGCAGGCACCAACACCACAAAGTGCCTGGCACCACTGTGGTTTAATTATATGCCAACTGGACTAAACTGCCACAAACCGCCCACGGGAACAGCAGAGACCTCTGTCAAAGGGATTGTGCTGTTGGAGAGAAGAATTTTGGAAGGGTCCTCTTCTGAGGTGACCATGACCCTGGCTGCCACCTAAAGCAGGAAGGAAACACCAAGCACCATGGAACGTGAACGAGCATCATTTGCGGAAGAAGTCCTTAATCAGCGGGCAAATTACACGGGATAAGTAATTGCTCCACGGAGGAATGCAGAAACATCTGACAGCGCAATTAAAAAAGCCCTCGGGAGATTTCTATCGGAAGAGATAGCCTGTCCTACTAGGGCTGTAATTAATGGCTCTCTGGTTCCAGAACAGCACTTTCAACATGCAACAGGTGGACATGGGAGCAGCATGGCACCTGGCACCAGTGCTCAGCTTTAAGCAACTTCTCAAATAACTAGTGCACTATGCAGAGGCAGGTGAGCCCAGCTTGCCAAATGCTTTGTTTCTGGAAGTAGAAAAGGAAAAAATGTCTTTTTCATGCAGTCTCGTTCTCAATCCTTCCACAAAGAGTGGAAATTCCCATTTCCAGGCTGGCAGGATGCATGGCCCCAACACATGCTCCAGGCAATGTGGACCAGAGGATGCTGCCTACTGAAGGACACTCAGGCCTGGTGGGAGGACGCAGCTGCAGCTCTGGCCCAGCAGCTGAGAGAAGTAAAAGGCAGAGCAGAACTCAGCATGCTGTAGCATGAGCTGAGCTGGGGGTCAAAGGGCTGAAAGGCCAGCAGGAGTCTGGGGGAAATGAGGGGCCGGCTGGCACTTCCCTAATGTAACAGAAGGAAGCCCTCAGTGCAGGAGCAGCTCCATAGCTGGAGCTAGCTGTCCTCCTCCAACCAACTCAAAACAGCCTTTCCCTCTTCTCTGCTTGCTCACGCAGAGCTCACCATTGCTCTCCCATGCTGCTTGGACCTGGGCAGAACTGCCCATCTCGCCAATCAAAAACAAAAGAGCGGTTCGGGCATTGTACCTGACGTGCTGCGTCCTTGTTTGCCTGGCTGGCAGGAAGCACAACCAGGCCCAAGGACGTGCAAGGAGCTCCTGCTCCATCAGAGGCAATTTCAGGTGCTCAGCTGATGCCTCTTTGTGTGCTTTTGCTGTCACGATGTGCATGTCTCACTGCACCTCCTTCTTGCACCTGCACGCCTGCTAATTAAAAAGTTCATTAGTCTTCCACTCATTAACAAAGTTTGCTGGTCATCCTCTTTGGCTTTCCTTGGTGACGTCTTTGGCATCCCTCACAAAACCAAGCTGTGGGGTGTAGAGTTTTCTAATTAAACCTGATAGCAGGAAGGATAAGAGCAGGCTCAGCAACACCAACAAGCAAGCAAGCGATGGTTAGCGGAGAACGCAGTGTGGTCTGCTCTCGGCCCCAAAAAAAGCTCCCTGTGGGAGGCAGAGGTGGGAAGCCATGGCATGGAAAAGCAATCGGGGCCTTCACTGGACAGCCCACACCGAGGCGGCAACTACTCCCCTCCTCCCGACCATCTCTTCCAACCCTGATAGGGAAGAACATGCTATAATTTTGATAATGGGCAAGAAGACTGGGTGATGCAATCTGATGCAGACTGGCACAGCACATTAAATGCGTCGGGAGAAGACCTTGCTTCCCCAAGGACACGAAGCCTGCTCTAAACACCCAAGCAAGAACTCCCCCAGCTATGGGAGCAGTCTCCAACCTTCCCTGCTCTCTTGCTTCCCACCTCACCCTGCCATAGAACCCTGGAGGTGCCCCAGGCTGTCTAAGTGTTGCTCATCGTCTTGCCTTCTTAAATCCGCCTTTCCCATACTTTTGACCTGGCCTCCATAATCTCTTTACAGCCTTCCACCACAAACAGGTCAGCTAGGCACTAAGCACCACGAGAGCAGCAGAGTTTGGAAGGACTTTAGTCAGTGCCAATGTCCCGGCAAAAAATGCCAGCAGAGGTACGTTGTCCTAGACCTTCCCAGGCTCCACATCTCTCAAGGGTTTCACTCTGTTCCAGCCCATTCCCCTCTTCAGGAGCAGAAGAAAAACCACGCCATACAACCCTTGAGGATGTTGTGAAACAGAGCTTTTCTGGTAAACTGTAAATTCATGGCACACAGAAACACAGAGCAAAACCAGCTGAGCTCACCTCCTGCCAGGGCAGAGGGGAGAGCAGAAAGGGAGCAGGGAGGTGAGATTCCTGGCAGACAATCTCCTTGCCAGCTGCAGATCCCCGCCAGAGCAGCAAGTCGTCGATGGCCGGTGGCACAGCTCACTGCATATAGGCAGCAGCAAGACACAAACAGCTCCTGGGGCAGCAGAGGAGAAGGGTCTGCCAAAGGCACTGAGACAGAACGAGCGCTCAGAACTTTGGTGCAAGTGGTAATGCAAACAGCCAGAAGGGCGGAGGCACATTTAAGACAAAAGGCCAATGTCGTTAAAAGCAAGCAGACTATGCAAAGCGAAGATCCACCACCCTGGGTCTCTTGATCGCTTCCCTGAACAGAGACAACCCAAATGTCCCAGGGCTACTGGGCTCACACCTGGTACACGCCGTGCCCTTCAGCACACCGCTTCAAAGCCATTTCCACGTACAGGCTACAAGGTTTGCTGGAGGGAACATCAGCATAGCACAACTACACTTCTTCTCCCTCAAGGCACCTCTCTGCCTTTTTTCCACTCCTATTTCAGCTGCCCCTTCCCCTCCAAATGAGCGCTTTGCTGTTGGAGCCGGACTCACCCGGGACGGGGCAGAAAGGCCCGGCCAGAAGCACGGCAGCAGTGCCATCACCCTTCCCCACTACAGCCCACAGCTACAACTGGACAGACCCATCCAAAACCCACATCCTTGGGTTGTGATTTCAGACACCGTGTAATGAGAAGTGACTTCAGGCTGCCACTGAAGGGCCCTGCCATGCGCAGCCACAGGGAGATGGACGGTGAGTCACTTCTTGGCCAGCGCCGTTTCTGCCGGATCAGCTCCTCCAAGCGACCCCTCCCACAACCGCACAATCGCTCCATCACCCACGGGAGGAGTGGCAGCACCACGCAGCTGGGGAGGACGGACGAGCAGGACCTGCTTTTTCTCCTCTTCCATGCCTCTGCCTAAAGGCAGCCATTACCAACTTTCCTTAAAAGTCCCTGCGAGCACTGCACATCAGAATCCAAGCTTATAACAAATGAAAACAAGAACAGCTGACTTTCCTCCACTGATGGACAAGGAAGTGCAAACCAGGTATACACATGCTGAGCAATTTCAGGTTCCACTCCAAGGACTCATTTTACAGTTCTCTGTATATAACAAGGCAATTCCCTACACTCTTAGAGCCAAAGGTAGGAGGTCAGTCTTCACCAGAGAAGTAGAGAGTTCAAGGTAGCAGACCAAAAAATAGTCTTTTTCAATGGCAACTCTCATCATGACTGCTCTGGCTCACTTAAGCAGAAACTGTTCTCCATTCTATAACTTTTCCAGCTAATAAGTGGGATATAATATATCTTGCTGTCCTCCTACACTTGTCGAAAATACTACAAGTAGACTCTCTTTCTGGTATAAACACATCTACTTGTCTTGGATATGACCTGGCAGCAGAAATATAAATGAATCTGCAACCTCAAATTAACAATGAATGAGTGAAAACTAGGAAATAGTTACTTATGAAGGAATAGACAAGCTGCACTATGCCCTCCTGTGGTCATCTGGAATATAATCTACTTTCTTGAATGCCAAAAGCTGAAGTCATGCTGATGCACTCAGAGGCAGTTTGGAAGTACCATGGACTGCAGAAGGCTAGGTCATGTTCACTGGTTTCTTCACTTTCTTACCTACTTCCCAATAGATCATGATTTCAGCGAGCAGTATCAACCAGTGTGTGCAGACCGTGAGTTTTATGTGCTTGTGAGTAAGGATGGATTTTGGCCAGTGGGTGAAACCTCTACAATACTACCGGATGAACACGTGAGTATCTTTTTTTGACCCACCACATATCTGGACCTACTCTGCATTCACCAATTTATTTTGTTTCGCTGCATTTTTTTCTTCCACTTTGATAAGCATGAGACGATGGTCAGTCATTAGCGTAAGGTTTCACAACACCTTCAGAGATTCTCCAAAGAGCAGGCATTTGGCTAATGTCTGAAATTCTGGCATCCATTTCCAATGGCCTCTGACTGACTGTGGGTATTTACCATGACAATGTCCCCTCAGAAACTTCCTTATAGCCAATGAAGGTGCTGTCAATGCAGTCAGCACAGGTGAGTCCATGGTAAAGCTCACCTTGCAACGAAGTAGACCCAGACAGGCACACATACTAAAAGCAGAATCTTTACTATGGACATGGATCCCATAAGCATGGTGAGACCCAGTGGTTTCCTCCCAGAATGACAAGAAACTCTCTACTCACAGCTTACCTTTTTCAGCACCCAGATTAGCAGATGTTAGGAAAAAAGGAAATATTTTAATTCAAGCGAGTCCCACACTTTGCTTTTCTTTTCCTTCTCTAAGCGCCTTTCTGCCTTTAACATTTGGCTTTTACAAGGAACAGAAGCAAGCTGCACTTCAGCAGTTGTACACACTTGTATCCAGGGACATTTCCAATGGAGATTTCAGGATGGGACTCAGACTGGAGTGCTCACTGTAGCTGGAATGAGAGACCTCAGTCACTCTACAATCCACTGATGGACTAAGAAGAGACCCGAGGGCCACCCTCACCAGCAAGTTTGTGATCTGTGGAAAATCACGACCTAAAATTGCTAGCAGAGTGAGAGAAACCCCTAGATGTACTTCTGTACTGCATGAAGCCAGGCTGCAGTCTGCCCTCATGTGGCCAAGTGGAAGATCATGCACCTTTTCCAATTTAAAATGCTCAGTCGTATAGGAAATAGGTGCGAAAAAAATACGGGCTCCAGTAGTATTGGTTAGTAGCAAATGATTTCCTAACAAATCAATGACTTTCCTGGACAGCACGAGATTGTTTAGACACTGAGCACTCACTGTACCCACTCAGCATGGACTATTAGTAGCATTTACGCAGGTTAGCAGCATATACTCCATTCTTGAAACCAGTCGCTTCACAAGGAAAACAATGGGTCCGTGCAGCAAGATGGTTTAAACATCACCCACTTCTAACAAGAAGCTGATGAAAGTGGGCTTTTGCATCAGGCACAGGTGGCTACAACGCCATGTCAGTTAGAAAGCTTTCCGACTTTACAAGGTCCTAACAGAACTGCTTGTCGCAGGTTTCAAAGCGTGGCAGCAGTCCAGCTGCCCTACGTTAAGAACACAAAATTGAACTCTCAAAGCCTGGTTCCAAATATGTTAGGCAAGACAGTAAGCAGCTACATACAGAATGAAGTCTTGATTATAAAATAAGATCTGTCAGCTAGATGAAGATTTTGCCATGGAAGCACAGTAAAAGTCGGAAAAAACCCCAGCCAAAAGGCTCCAGCGGGAGGTCCCATTAACACGCTGCTCCTCCGACACTGCTGATGTGATTCCAGCATTACAACTGGCAACGCTAAAGCTCAGCAGGAAACGGCAGAGGCTGGCAATGGACACAGATGGGAAAGCAACAGATCTAGAGAGGCAGAAAAGAGAATCAGACCCAAGAAACAGCTTTGGGAAGATGCATCAGGAACTGGCAAGAGAAGAAAGGGTGGATTTGTCAGTGCTTGTCTGTTCAAGAAGTTGCAAGACACCTGAAAAGCACCTGTAAGACACCTGCTGCTAGCATCATCTGGCTTTGGCATAGTGTGCAGAAAAGTTTTTTGCAGTTTTCTCCAGTCTTAGAAAATGGAAGAGAATCTTTGCTTCCAATAATGGGAACAAAGGTGGCTTCAGCGAAAATAAATTCCTCGCCAAATAATTTTTAGACAAATGACATTGTTACTTTCTGAAATGACCTTACATTTACATTCTTTGAGATAGAAAATGAGGAAATGCTAAAAAGAAAAAAAAATGTGCAGCTCCACCTGACTTGAAGAACAATTTTATTGTTGATTTTTTTATAACATCAGATATCAAATGTTAAAATATAAGCCAGCTCCAGAAACATGTGGCTTCAGATTAGATACGCATGATTTTTATGCTGCGTCTGCTGTAAAGCACTGATTACTTTATGAGCAAATTAAGCTTTGCAGGGACAGGACACTCTTGCTCTGGGGCAAGCCCATGGAATGTATACTTCTTACGGAGTTATTTAAGAACAGCTTCTCCACCAACAAATGGTGGCAAAGCAAAGTGGCACCAAACAATGCAAACAGTCCTTAAAAGACTGGTGACCTCGGCCTTGAAACCTACAGTCAACAGTGATTACACAGGACCTTATGAAAGGGGAAGGTGTAGAGAAAATCAGATTTATATCATGTTTCAGAGAGATTCACTTGGCTGCCTCAGAATAAGAAGAAAGTGGAGCTTCTGTGGCTCACCCTAATGGAAGTCTAAATTTAGTGGACCAAGTTCCAGTTGAACTGATTCACCTATACAAAAGGGAAGTGGAGGGTAGGGAAAAGATAGAGGGAGAAAGAGAAAAAAAGACTGAAAGAAAAAAAAAGAAAACCGCTCCATACAACAATTACATCCAGATATCAGAGGTACAGTCTCCACCAGGGTAACGAATCTCATGAGCTAGGACAGGCCCATCAGGTTCCTTCCCAAAGTCGACTAGGAAGTTTTTATTCACTGTCAATCCACCTTTTTCAGTATCCACATCAATCTGCAGCATAACAGAGCCTTCCCTGAAAAAGGGACAAGAAAACAGATATTGGGAAAAGGATTCACATTTGTTGCTCTTCTCTTCCATATTTGGGTGGGATTTGTCTTCATTTAACGGAAAGAACACTAGATTTAAATTGGGGCTTAGCAAGTCTCAAAAGTGAGTTCCATCGCCTCAGTGAAACCTGCAACCTCAAATTAGCAATGAATGAGTAAAAATTAATAGCTGTTGTTACTTATAAAGGAATAGGCAAGCTGCACTATGCCCTCCTGTGGCCATCTGGAAGATCATCTTCTTTCTTTAATTCCAAAAAATAGACAGTCATGCTGATACACTCAAAGGCAGTTTGGAAGTACTATGGATTCCAGGAGGCCAGGTCATGATCGCTGGTTTCTTTCCATTCTCATCTACTTCCAAATATATCATGATTTCAACAAATACTGCGTGCAGACCCCAACTTTTGTGTGCCTGTTGAGCAGGGATGGATTTTGGCTAGTGGGTGAACCATCTAGGTTGGTAGGCTGTGTATAAAAAGTTACTGGATTCAGTCACCCTGCACGGGAACTTTGCTGGTATATGCATATCACTATTTAAGAAAGAAATCTTAAACACAGGCTTGTACAGTCATCCTTGTTTACCAAAGTTTTCTTACTTGACAAGGTCTGGGTAGAACTGCTTGTCCCATCCACTGTAGAGAGAGCTGGTGACATACAACCTCTTGCCATCCAAGCTAAGCTGAATCATCTGAGGTCCACCTGGCACCCTCTTCCCCTAAAATTATAATAGAGAACAAGGTGCTCAAGACAAACTGCCACGGAGGTTGAACAAAAGAAATGCAACAGCAAGGAGAAACAAAACAGCACAGCAGTTCTGCTACTCAAGAGGACCATCCAGCACTCTAAAATCCTTGACATAAGAGCTCTAAATCCCCTGTTTAGGAGAGAGAACAGTTCCTTGTCTTCCACTACAGTTTTTATTGGGAGTCTTATTCCTTATTAACAGGGAGCCTCGAAGTCAATCCAGATGAGTTCCACTTAATTCACAGAACTAGTAATGTAAGAAAGTAAGGGCTGAAGCATTCAGGTTGCTGTACTTGGATGAAAGCGTCAAAAATCAAGAGACGGGTCGCATATCACAGTTACAAATAAGAACATGTCTGTAACTGCAGCTAGGTCCCAGTCTGCACTATGAAGAAAAGGAGTATGTGGAACTTCCTGAAACTGCCTACGGTGGCCAACAGATCTTAGCCATGACCATATTCGGTCTTGCACATCCCACGAGACTTTCCATAGGTAACTCACTTCACAGTGATAATGTTAATACACATTGATAATGACCAGAGGCAATTAATGCTCTTTCATTTTTCTATCACGATGCCAGGTGCCATTGAACTCTTTGCACGCGCGCACACACACACACCCCGCTGCCAAATGAGCTGGTTTAGTGCTTTGACCATCAGCTGTTGCAAGATTATCAGAAACAACGATGGCAGTGTGATGAATGCACACTGCATTAGTTTTAAATTAGCTA
The DNA here is from genome assembly GCF_030463565.1 of Pelecanus crispus. Taxonomy (NCBI): domain Eukaryota; kingdom Metazoa; phylum Chordata; class Aves; order Pelecaniformes; family Pelecanidae; genus Pelecanus; species Pelecanus crispus. Next base: position 1,899,032 of record NC_134664.1, read on the forward strand.
GCTAACAACACCAGGGAAGATGTAATTACACAGGCTTCAGTACAGTTGAACAGCTTGTCCAATTCCACCAGGGACCCAGAACACTTCCCAGGATTTAGTAGCTCCAGTCCGTGCTGAAATGTGATACCTGCCCAGGCTGTAAGCGAAGATATAAACTAGCTCAGATATGGCTTTGTATGTTGTACATTGGACTGAGGTGTAGAGATATTTCAAAATAAATTACAATTAGCTGAGCACTGACAACATGCATGTTAGAAAAACTTACTTTGATCACAAATGGCTCTGGCTGGCACTGCAGTTCCTTGTCTTCCACTACAGTTACAGGCCCACCTTTTGTGATACTGCCTCCCAGAAACACCTGTAATCCAAGGAATGTGTGAGAATAGGCATCGGCTATCAAAGGAACATGAAAGCAATACAGTGACAATTCTCAAGCAAAAGTAAATTGTCATTTTCTCCTTTCAAAAAAGAAGGAAATAAGACAACTGTTGTGGTGGGTTGACCTTGGCTGGATGCCAGGTGCCATCAAGCCGCTCTATCACTCCCCTCCTCAGCAGAACAGGTGGGGAGAAAATAAGACGGAAAAAAACCCTCGTGGGTCAAGATAAAGGCAGTTTAATAAAAAAGCAAAAGCAAAAGCTGTGCACGGAAGCAAAAAAAGAAAACAAAGACTTTATTCTCTACTTCCCATCAGCAGGCAATGTCCAGCCACTTCCCGGGAAGCAGGGCTTCGGTACGTGTAGCGGTTGCTCCGGAAAACAAATGTGAATAACAAATGCACCCCCTTCCTCCTCCTTTCTCTTAGCTTTTATTGCTGAGCCAAAGTCATATGGTATGGAATATCCCTCTGGTCAGTTTGGGTCAGCTGTCCTGGCTGTGCCCCCTCCCAAGATCTTGCCCACCCCCAGCCTACTTGCGAGGGGCAGAAATGTTGGAGAGACAGCCCAGATGCTGTGGGAGCACTGCTCAGCAGTCACCAAAACACCGGTGTGTTACCAACACCTTTCCAGCCACCAATACAGAGCACAGCACTATCAGCACTGCTATGGGGAAGACTAACTCCATCTCAGCCAGACCCAGTACAACTCTACTGTCCTTCTACACGACAGCTTTTGTGATGCTGGCTTACCTGGCCCACCAGCTTGGGCTTGCGGGTGTTGGAGATATCGTATTGTCGGATGTCTCCATGCAGCCAGTTGCTGAAATACAGGAACCTGTCATCCAGCGAGATGAGGATATCAGTAATAAGACCTTCAAGAAAATATTCAGTAGCAAAGTCAGGGAACGGACAGGACCAGCAACAAACAAGACCACAAACCTATTATCTTTCAAAATTCTAGTCACAGTAGCCTCAGAAAAATATGTTAAGATATGGGTTGAACAAACACAATCGTCCTTGGAAACCCAGTGACTACTCAAAGGCGGTTCACGCTCTACCAGCATTCCCAGGACCATTCCTGAATGCTGTGAACTCATGCTGAAAGACCCAAACTCCAAGTATTTTTCTAGAGAAACTGACCTCAAACACTGAGCAGTGTGGGAGCAGAGGTCTGACATTCTCCTACTTGGTGTCTCATGAGCAAGACTGATTTGGTTACATCAGAAATGTTACCCAAAGAACCCAAACAGAAATTTAGAATTTTACAAGGGAAGTGTTTGTCATTTAAGGATAAAATTTTGCAAGAAGCTACACTGTACCAGGGAACTGAAGAGGACAACACCCCATTTCCTTTCCAAACATGCTCACACTAACCAGGCATGTCAGGGAGAAGCCATCCTTGCACCTTCTTGCGGGGTACTTCAATCACCTTCTCTGCTGCCCAGTCTCCTTTCTGCAGAAGGCACAGGAGAGAACACAGCATTATTATGGTCTTGATGTTAGCCAAGAGGGCTTGGCTATGCATGAGAGAGGGAGGAGAAGCAAATAGTGCTATTTACTTAACAGGGCCTGTACAGAGGCGATATGCACACTGCAAATAAGTATTACCAAGGGGTGAGGATGGTAACTATTCTGCCAGTGAGAACGTTAATGATTATACTATGCAACAACATCTCAAACAGACTGCTGTTAACAGTAGCAGAACTAAAGACTACTAATCTCCTACAGTTTGGTGTCCTTATCTGTCTCCAGCTTGCCCTCTAAAATGGCAATAGCTCTACTCCCTTGTCCATGGCCCCATCACTTTCCCTCCCTCCTCTACCTTCAGGTCTTCCCTGTGCTTCCAAATACTGGCTGAGCACAGGCAGCAGACATTGCCACTGGTGACCAGTTTCACATGTTCCGATTAGCTGTCCAACTGATACATGTTTGTTGACCAGCTTGCAGGCCAGAAAGCAAGCTGCTGAGCTAATGCTGCAGCTATTTCCTCAGTGCAAGTGTTCATTAGACTGTCTCGTGTTCAAGTGATCGCTAACGTTCCTATCATTTGGCAAGACCTTTCCCTCTTTGAGACTTTCACAATTCATTAACTGTGATTAAAATGATCAAAAAGTTATTGTGGAGGGCAGGAGAGTTGCAAGTGGGGTTGACAGACCAGCACTATGACCTCTTAAGCTTTGCTTCCTTTCAGGATCAGGCTGCTGAAGATCTGCATGCTGGCTATCAGCAATACGGCTACAGAGATACTCCAAATGCCTACCAGCTGCAATTGCTCAAAGATAAGGGACTACACAGTAGCTTCAGAAAGCCACAGCACTAGCTTGTATGCATGCAGGTTTGCTCTCTGACGCAGTGTTATAGCTTGGCTAGAATTAGACTAGAACTAGGAGCCCTATTTTTTATCAGTATTCCACTATTTCCTAAGTGATTGGTGGATTTTTGAAACGAGGAGGTTTGAGCTTCTACGTTCGCCATGGCTTTCATTACTTACCTCTGTCTTGTAGAACCGATGCACTGCACCACTCAGAGCACACCCAACAAACCCCTCTGCAGCATCTGGATTGTGGAGGAATCGAATTTCCAAAGGTATAGAGCCCTTCCCTAAGTCAATTTTCTGAATGTAGGTGTGAGTGCTCCAGTCCCACACATTAATGTAGCGGCCATAATGCCCTAATGGATCAGGGTCAGACAAAAATAAGCACAGAAGATATTAGTTTAACAAAGAATCACTTTTACTTTTGAGAGTTTAAACAAATGCTCCCTCACCTCTCTCTACATCAGCTGGGTTAAACCCATCTGCCAAGACTTTCGGGACTCCCCATTCAGTGCTCATCAGGACATTGTGTCGTGGCTGATACCAGAAGTCATAACCCTGGGGGGGTACCTTCTCCCCATTCTGCCAATTTCCTTTCACTTCAAAAGTCTCTCCGTCCAGCAAAACAAAGCCACCTGATATAAAAAAGGAAGAAAATTGTTTGAAAACATGCAAGCAGATTCACAGCTTTAAATAATACATTAATATTTAAATGTCCATTTTCTAAACACACTGTAAAATGCAACTCTATGCTTAAGGAAAATTTTGTGATTCTGTTGGTATTGGTTTTGTGGACTAAAGCAAATGAAAGCTGGATTTTTAAAGAACTGCATCATATTCTAATGAATTTTTTAAGCTCCAGTTGGCTCTATTTCTACTCAAGTCATTCCAATAAATCAGTTATCTCTTACTTGAAATGTACTCTAGGAGGCTATCTTAGAGAACATCCTGGAGGAGTCACCTCTGTTTTTCTTTGCTTGCCACCAATATCCTTGAATTACGTACATAATATGCATCTATTCAAGGACATGTTTGCTCACAATCCAGAAGAGAAAAACCCTGTGAAAAGGAGCAGGTTTCACCTCTTACCATCTGAAGTGTATTTCTCCTAATAGCTAGTATTTCTCTTTAGATGTCAGGTGTTTTACATCTGAATAGGTAACAGAATTTATACACAAGAATCCTTCAAAAGTTAAATAGGAAATGCAATCTAGAATAGCTTGAAAGGCTTAATTTTCATTAGACAATGAGACAAAGAGGATTTAGGTTGGCAACAGAATCTTTCAAGCCCAAGTCACAAATACTGAGCTGATACAGCTCAAGATATGCTCAAAAGCAATTCTTCCTTGCTCTGTGCTGAAGGGGCCCAAGTGAAATGTTAATGGGTTTCCTGCTCATATTATAGCCACTAGAGATGGTCTTCTTTAAGTAATATATTTGAAAGACTGAGACATGGAAGCTGAACTCATCAACAGTCCCACAGAGGTTCCTCCACATCAGGCTTGAATTGCTGTGGCAGAGCAACGTCCATACAGCTTACCTGGTAACTGAAGTATTTATTCTATAGTTACATAAACAACCGCTGGAACGGTTATGTGCACAAAAGAACTTCAAAAGAACTTAAAAGCTCTTAACAATGTTTCTGGCTTTGCAGCCTCTACTTTGGGAGTATGATACTTCTATACCACGAATACTTTTCTAGAGTAAGGGATTAATACCTTTTCCATTGCCAGAAGGGTCTCCCAAACAGCTGATCAAGATGTCACCACTGCCCAGACAGTGAGAGGTGTGAGGATTAGCTGCGTTTGACTTCCAGAACAACTCCACTGGCTCAACAATCTAAAATGAGTATACGCATAGTCATAGTCACCTTCTCTGAGATCGCTACAGAATACCAGTTCTACCTCTAAGAGTTCAAGTTTCAAAGACCAAGGAAGGAGTGGGAATGGCGTATGTGTGCGGGGGACTGTTTCTTCTGCTACTTTGTTTTTTGAGTACCTGCCACCTCCCGCTTTCTACTCTACCCAGTAATACAGTACCATCCATGACATTTATTCGTTCTTCTCAAAAATACGAACAGCAAGAGTTGAATGGTTAGAATCAGTCTAATTCCTGCATTGGTGAGACACTGACATCTGCGTTTGTTTTAAGCAGCATCAGTGGCAGAAACACCACTTGTGTGCATTCAGACATCAGCTCTCACTGGAGTACTAGCAGTTGAGAGGGGGGGAAAAAAAAAATCTTTGAGGCTTGCCAGAGACTCAGTTTGAAACAAAATCACTGTACAAGAAGAGACCTTTGGGGGTTTTATTCCACTGCATTAATAGTTAAAGGCTGGCAAGGTTCTAAAGAACTCAAAACTGAAAGACTATGAATGAGAGTATCTGCAGGCAGGTGGGGTGGGACAAAAGACCATTTAAAAGTTTCCTTACATTACACATTATGACCTATCTTCAAAATAGGTTTTTGATCACTAAATTTGTCTCTGCCAAACCTGGAACTTTGTACTGAAGTTTCACACATTGCTGTAGGATTCATCTGACCAAGTATAGACACTGACAGTGTATATATTTACATCTAAGCTAATCCTCTATGCTTACTTTATAGTCAGTGAAAAGAAACAAACACTCTTAAGACACAATTCCTTTACCCTAAAACAGTTTTCTAAACTAGATTAGACAAATCTGACTCCAACAATGCCTATTTTTTTTTCACTATCTAAATCTAAACAGTTAGACATGGAAAAATGTGAGTCTATATCTGAACCTGTATCTATGCCAATATCTGCATCTCTGCCAAATGAATTCTATTGCAGTGGAAGTTTTATTTTGGGAAAATTTCAGTTGTGTCCATGAACAAGAGATTTAAAAAAATGTTCATTTCCCCATATTAAAATATTTTCTTAATTTTTTCTTTTAAAAAGGTCTACATAGCACATGTTTAGGAACCAAGGATTACAAAATCAAGGAGGAGGTGTCCTTTATGGAAGAGATCTGGTTTTGCTCAGTGAAAATCCAATCAAATTTGAACTCATCTCTGAAAAACATACAATCTACATATGCTCAGCTGAATGCGTCAGCTAGGAGTTTGCCTTGTGGTCTTGTAGTCAAAAACAATAATACAGTGTGCAACTACTTCAACTGAAATTCATATTGCAGAGGCAGATTGAATTCTAGAATTTCCTAATTTTTGAGTGTTTGACACCGCACCTACTCATATTTCTTTAGTGCAAGGTTTTTATGTGTAATTTATCAATAAATTGTAGGGGTTTCAAAACTCCCACAAGTTCCTAGTGTTTGACAAAGTTTCCATAACTGTTCTGACTCTCCTGTTCTAATTTGAAGTCAGAATCCATAAAATCACTGTCTCTTAGTCAAAATATAAGAAATAAAACCCCAGCTTAAAGTCATCTAAATATACCTTATGGATTCTAGGAGCTCGTGCGTCTGTTCCCACATCCACCACATAGACGCGAGAAGAGATCAAACTTGGTAGAATGAGACGATTTCTTTTCTTTGTGGCATCCCCAAAGCAGCTGCTACAGGCATTCCACCCCGAATGATGGAGCTCATCCTTAAGATTTGGCATGGGCAGGCGATGGATCACCTACAAAGTCAGAGACAGACTTAAGATTCAGTCTGGTATAGTTTTTCCCCTAGGCAAAGAAATGGTTCTTTATGTCAAAGCATAAATTAATAAAGAGCAGAAGGAAACTGCTATTTGTTATTCAGGAAGCAGATTCAGCCTGAGATATGCAGAGCTGAAGCTGTAAGTGGGAGAAGAAAGTTGGACATCATGATTGCACAGCATTTGTTAAATGTCGTATGCTATTAAATTAATCCAAATCTTTAAAAGACTCTATCTAATTAAGGAGACATGCAATAATGATATGGAAAAAAGCAACAGAAAAAAACATCACCTGTCCATGTGCTGCAAGTCTCTGACTTTACAAGATTTACCTGATTACAACTGGGGCTGACTGTAGCAAAACGGACATGTTAATTTGCACTCTTGCTTCTGATTTTTACTTCTCCACTGTATAATTAAGAAAAGTTGAAAGACTACAGCTAAGTTTTGTCAAAGTTTTAGGAGATTTGTTTCGTCCACTCCTCCGCAATAAAACCCTAAGCAGTAGCTATAAAAAAAAAGAACAAATTATGAAAATCTTTGTTGTCAAACCAGATTCACTGCTCCTTAAAACACATGGAGATCAGAGTCCAAAGTACCTTCAGTACAAGCACTGCATGTTTAAATGCAGTTTAGTGTACACTATTTGCAGTAACAAACTGAGCAGCTTAAGAACAGTCTTACCAATATTTTGGATCTGGTATATTGGTAGCTACCTACCCACAGCTTTCCATTTACGAAGTAAATGCATTAGATTTATAATGCCTAATGTGTAGAATTTCCCGGGGTATCAGACGTCCTACTTTATAAACTCTGTCTAAACTACTGACACACCCTGAGGAAATATCACCTTCTAGAGCTTAATACTCACGCTCAGTATAAATCAGTAAGAGTGTTACAAAAAGAACTATTAAAATACTAAGCACAAAAATGCTCTGAAAGGGTCTTGAGATGAACAGGATAAATGTTAGCTTTGAGTAACCTAGTAAGAAAAACAGCAGAGGATTTGATTGGTTCTTAACACAAATATCTACTTGAAAATGATTATGCGAACCCAAATATTCACCACCCTAGAAAACACAGCACTGGAGCCATTCTACACACAGGTACCTGACAATAGTGTGGAGATTTGGGGTCAACATCCACAGTGGCCAGGTAGTCCGGTTTCTCTGTCCCAGTGTTTCTGTAGATACACGGCAGGTACACAATCTCCTCCCGGGGACCTTTCAAAGCAGGAGTCTTACTTAATGTGTCAAAAGAAACCATTTTTACAAAAAGCTGTGGTTAACTTTAAAAGAACCTTCTCTGTATTTAATCTCTCCATCTCTAAACTGTGATTCTTCCTAGGAAGCTGAACCTCCGTATTTCCATTTTATGAAGAAACGCTAGTAGTATATAGTTTGAGCAGCCAGAAATCACCAGGAGAAAGTGCTTATTCAGCTGTGGGGCCTTTCCACTCCCTTGCCCTCCTAATGTAAGAGGCCCTGGGGATGCAATTATTTTCCTGCAAAAGGCCAGTACTGGAGACCACCTTCCCATCTGCAAAGCCATGTCAAGCCTCTCCTCTCCCCAGTTACACAAGTGATGACTCCCTGCTGCCAGGGTCCAGATTTCAGTCCACCTATGCCAAAAGCCCACTTATTACAATCTATAAAATTGAGGCTTTTAAAATATATCAAAGGACTCAAGGTGAAGTTCTGATACTATTAAAAGCTACAGCAAAATGCCTCAAGGGTTTTAGTGAGGTTCAGGATTTAGCCAGACACTGCTGGGAAGAACGGAACATAACTTTTGCACAGCTACAAGTGGATGAGAAGCTTGCCGTTAAACTACGTCACACAGAATACCCTACAGCCCTTTCTCCTATTTTCCCCTTCTTCTGTCCTAGACAGTCACTTGTTTGTATGAGAGAGTCTGAGGGCAGTCTATAAAGGTCTCCATCCAAAAAACTTGCCCCCAATATTCTTAAAGCAAAGCTCTATTTTGCAGCATAGCAAACCAGAACAGTTGGTTGAATGGTAGCATCCTATAGCCTTGCATCTAAAGCCCAACCCACTTTGGTTTAGTGCTATGATTTAGTGAACCCATGGTAACAGAGCTTGCATGCTTTCCCCAGAGTTGGGGAATCATCGAATCGTTGAGGTTGGAAAAGACCTTCAAGATCATCCAGTCCAACCATTAACCTAACGCTACAAAGTCCACCACTAAACCAATTAAGGGTAGAGTAGCAATTTCATGTTTCCTGTTTTGGTGGCTGCATTATTTATAATGAAAGTAAAAACTAGGAATTATTAAGATTGGAAAGGACCTCTAAGATCATCAGTCCAACCATCAACCCAACACCCCCATGCCCACTAAACCATGTCCCAAAGTGCCACCTCTTCCTGTTTTTTGAATGCTTCCAGGGATGGGGACGCCACCACCTCTCTGGGCAGCCTGTTCCAATGCTTGACTACCCTTTCCATGAAGAAATTTTTCCTAATATCCAATTTAAACCTCCCCTGGCACAGCTTGAGCCCATTTCCTCTCGTCCTATCGCTAACTACGTGGGAGAAGAGCCCAACACCCCCCTCCCTGCCCCCTCCTGTCAGGCAGCTGTAGAGAGCGATAAGGTCTCCCCTCAGCCTCCTCTTCTCCACACTAGACAACCCCAGCTCCCTCAGCCACGTATCATAAATATCTTCTGATATTTAAAGTCTCCTTGGTCTTCCTAATTTAATGAGCCACTCTGGAAGGCATCTACCTAGTCTTCACCTAATTTGAAAACAATTCCTTTACTGATGGCCTGGATTTAGAAAAGATGTCACAGTACTTGCCTTTCATGGCATCCAGAGGCGTTGCATATCCTGGACCACATCCTCCGCATTTTGCTGATTGGAGAAGAAAAAGAGGTTCTTTTAATCTCCAAATTATTTTAAAGCATATCTCTAAGAGGACATTGACTTTGCAGTCAGAGATTGACAAATCTTAGATCCAATTTTTACATTGCCAAACACCTGTAAGTCTCACTGACTCCAGTCAGTGCTGAGGTTACTTGAGTTTCTGAAAATATACACAATATGACACTCCATGCTCAAAAATAATCATAGAATCATAGAATCGTTTAGGTTGGAAAGGACCTTTAAGATCATCCAGTCCAACCATTAACCTACACTACCAAGTCCACACTAAACCAATCAAGGGTAGACCAGACTGAACCATGTCCCAAAGTGCCACCTCTGCCCGTTTTTTGAACACTTCCAGGGATGGGGACTCCACCACCTCTCTGGGCAGCCTGGTCCAGTGCCTGACTACCCTTTCCGTGAAGAAATTTCTCCTAATTTCCAGGAAATTTGGGCCTTCATTTCAACGAGTTCAGCCTCACAATTCTAAAGCACATTCATATACGACAAGGGTCTGGGATTTAAGAAAATTGTGTTAAATGTTTTACAGAGAGCTGCTGAATCACTGCCAGATGAGTAAGGAGACAGATTGCCCAATTTGAACAACCCATTTTATTAGTACTGGAAAGCCTCCAGTCTTTCTCTGCATATAAATGCTGAGGAAGCGTGAATCGTTATTTGTAAGGATTTACAGCCTGGGTAAGAGGTGATACTGCAGACCAGAAAGGGCAAGAGGAAGGGGAATTATGAACCATTCCACCTTCTCTCTGCTAAAAACTCAGCTCCCCACCTCTGCTCTCACGCCACTGTTAGAGCTGCCAGAAACCCTCCTTGAACCGGCATTCCTCATTCACCACTTCCAGCACAGGAACCACATCACGAATCAGACCACTTAGTGGGGCAACTGTAGTTTTAGGAAGCTAGAAAGGGAATCTAAATGTCCTCCAGAGAAGAGAACCCCACAAAAGCAGAAGGAGCAAGGCTGGGCTCTGCGTTAGGAGGAACATGTCATTTTCTAGTGCCAGAAGACTGAGAAGAAGCTCTTCTGTGCCGAGAGTCAAAACCAACCGATGCTTCTGGGTGTCTGTATGCACAAACCCTCAAAATTTCAATGGAGAATGGGAACTGCAGCAATTGTTATCTACAGCTTCTCTATCTGGAAAGTAATGTGTTCACTTCCAAAAAGACAGGACTCCTCTATTAGGATTCTCCAGAATTAAGAGCTTGATCCTCAGCAAGCATAAAGCACTGCTCACTACTGATATGTAATACTTCCTAAGATTTTCAGCTTAGTTCTAAAAAGTTTCTCAGCTCCCTTTGTATCAGTTTGGATCTCAATCGATTAACATCTAAGTAAAAATGACATTAAAACAGCCTCGTACACAGCGATTTCTACTCTTAACACAGTCAACAGAACATATATGCTCAGGATTGCATCGATAAATTGTTGGCTAGAATTAAGAAAATATTACCCTGAAATATTGCCTTAAGGGGCAGTTACAACATGTTGCACGTTTATAGGCTTAACTGACACGCATAAATGTCTAGTTTTCCAGAGCCACAGAGCTGCAGGCCCACTGAACGCAATGCAGGAAGCTTCTGTTCCATTCCTAAATGGAACTACTATATAATCAGCTGTTTAAAACACAAAAATATAGAAGTGCTGTGCAGCAGGAAGCCAGCATATTTTTTTTCAATATGACATGAAGTGAAATACATGTTGACAGAAGCAAAAACACAGTATAGTTGCCTCCCTCCATACCTCAAGTGTCTATAATAAAAAATAAGCAAACCAGGTAATTACTTGCCATTCTCTGATACTTAAAAACAGAAGTTTATAGCAACAGTTTTTTTCAGAATGCCACAGATCTAAGATTTTGAATCCAGAGGTAGTGACAGCTCCAGCACCCATTTAATTACGGAGCCTTTCTTGGAAGGCAAAATGCTTCAAGCAATCCACTAACTGCATGTGGAGGCTCATAACTTTAACAACTGGATCTTCTCAAAAAGAGTAATTTAGTACTTTAGGTTTAATTTCACGTTCTTTGTGGAATATTTTTATCTGGAAACACAAAACACGAAGTTTGCTTTGTTCCATTTATGTCTAAGCCATAATTTAAACTTTATTCCAATTTTCTCAATCACCTAAATTAGCAAGAACTCAGTATGCATTAGACCACAGCTTAATTAGCATTGCAAATGCAGTTTTCTGCAGATTACTTTGAGAAAAAGATTATTTGTGCCAAATTGTTTTCCAGAGAAAACATACAGCAAGATGAGGAACGTTTTCTCTCCTTTCTCATACACATATTTTTCTCCTTTCCCTCTGATCTTGTTCAAACACTCTTTTGTTCTGAACCATTGTATATAACTGCCGGAAGACATCCGCAGATGACGCAAGCCTTCCCCTGTTATGTGATGCCAAGCTCATTTGTGAATACAAAATAAGGTTTTTGTCATGAAACTGTGATTTGTACCATCTTGTAGCAACATGTTAACAATAATATTTACATTGCTATGTTAATAATCCATGGTTAAATATGTTGATACTATTTGTTACGTTCCAGATCCCCTATTAATCTGGCAGCTGACCAAGTGTTTTGAATACCAGGAAGTTGGACACTATATTACATACATGTGGTTTGCAAACTCCAGCGAGGACAAAAGCATTGAGATTTTTTTTCTGCACTGTATGTTACACCTTTACAAGCAAACTCTCTTATGGGTAGCTTCCCATTCACAAAGTCCACCTTCTTTGTCTTTCGAAATCAAAGAACGTTTCTCTACCACCAATGGCTCATGTGTGAACTTAAAGCTAAATGCATACATTCTTCCTGTTAACTGCCTCATTGTACAATTTTCCTTTTTTCATGAATGAAGTTACAATAAGCCCGATTCCTCCTTACTCCTGTGCAGTTATTTGTATATATATGCCAAGAGCTGATAAAAATATCACTGTTCCTTTTGTTACCGTTGTCTACGGCAATTCTGTCTTGCAAAGAGCAAAGGGAATTGAGGAACCCAGTCTAGTTTCCTTTTGCTCCGCATTTTTTCACGTCTTTCCATCTGTCCTGTTCCTCTTTTTGGAGAACAGGAGGGACAGTAAACCAAAGGCAACTGTCCAACCCTTCAGGAGCCACCAACAATGATCCACAGGCTGCTCTGGAAAACTCCGTACAAATCGGCAACGAGGTTTGGGGATATTTTGCTACCTTTACAACAGATGAAGATATGTAAGCCATAATTTCCCACATGAAGCATAGTGAGGGACTCCCTGCAGCGTTCCATCCACTCAGTAAGTTTTAGACAAAAGGAGGCAGTTCTCAATGTCATACGTTAAAAGTTTCTCTGATGGTGGCAAAGACAGCGCACTCTTTTGGGTGGCAGTGAATAAAACATGTCATTTCCCTCATTTTTGGGGGCACCAAGTTGTACCACAGTGCCAAATAAAAATCACACAGTGTGCAAGCTGAAAGAATGACGACCAGATCTGCCAGTCTAGCAGTCACAGCACAGAGAAACAGTCCAGACACCTCCGGTTCATCTGTCCCTGTTACTGGGTGAGCCAAGTCACCGTGTGGCTCTGCATCTCTGGATACAAGCAGCTCCTCTGTCAGGCAGGTGGTAACCATGCCTCTGCCTTTTGGAGGGCTGTAAAGTCTCCAGACTGAGCTCCTCAGGGCAAAGAAATATTGGGAAATACAGATCACCCCAAAGGACAACAAATACCACAAAGCATTATTAAAGCAAGATTTAGGAGATTGTTTTATGAAAAACTTCTGAAAGTAGCTATTTTAAAAAAAACCCAAAAGGCCAATCCATCTCTACTTACCTAATCAGTGTGTTAAAAGTTTTGAAGTGATATGCAAGGCCTCTGAGGAAGCTGCACACAAGCAAACTATGCTCAGATTAACCTGGAGTCACTAGTAGTCTGGATAATAAGGTTTATAGATTTACAACAATGGGTAACAGCATTGCAAAAAAATATCCCACCTGATAAAGCGCAGTTTCATAGTAAAGTCAGGAACTATTAACACAAGAAAAAGGTATTCTTTGATCGTTTGGGTTTAACAGTGTGAAATAAAGGAAAGGAGCAGGAAAGACTTTGTCTTTTTATATGCCCTCTTTTGTGGCAGCAGAGTTCTTCAGCTCACTTAAGACAACGTATGAAGGTGCCTAAGACTCTTTATAGAGGGAGTTTAGGAGAAACGTGGCAATAAATTAGGCACCTCTGTTGAGAGCTTAAAGCTAGGGGGAATCAATCTGGGCCAAACTGCGCTTTTTGCAGAGCCTGAGTAAACAAAGTTCTCTGAAGTTAAGGTATATACATGGATTAAACACTGACATATTAGAAAATGAAGGTAGGCAAATCTGGTTTATGGTATGATTGTGCTAAACTGCTGAAATAAACACACAAATGGGAAAAGAAGAAATTAGTAAGTCAGCTGTGCTATATACATGACAAGACACAGGCCTTACAGAACAACACAGACAAAAGCAGCGTATTCTTTCTGGAATACAAGTTTTTTTCCAAGTAACAAATTATGCAAGCAGACTTTAATGATCTGTTAAATCTGTTTTTGAAGAACAGTCCAAGACTTGTTCTTCTACACTGCCAAGAGCATGCTTTCCAAACCTTGTAACCAATCAATCACCATCATGCTACTTTAAGCTTTAAAGTTCAGTATTTAACTTACTCTTTACACAGCGCCTAGCGACTTCTTACAGACTGCCACGACCATTTAGACAAACTGCCATTATCACAGTTACCATTATTACAAACTGAAACTTACCGTTAGAAAGCGAAGTAGAACAAATGTAGTTGCACTACTAGTACTTGCAGAAGCACAAAAAGATAAACAGACACCCGAGGCCAATAAACCAGACTAGACACTTTTGCTGAGTCAGAATCATTGGTTTTGTCTGTAATAACGGCTTTTTTTACCAAGTTCTACAATCCTACCCGGTTTTGTGAAATCACAATGTAACGGTGTCCCCCTTGCAAATTACACAATAATACATTCACATGCAAAAAAACTTCCATCTATTTTAGTCCCTTCCCTCCATTTCTTGTCCATGTATCCAAAAATGAAAGTCCCTAAAAACGATATGGTCTATCATAAGAACATAAGCCAAAAAAAACCCCAAACCAATCTTCCTAGGAGTCATTCACACTCACGTTCAACCACAGCAGCGAGTCCAAATGCTTACTCCAGTTTCTAAATGCTGAGGTACTAAGAGACACTTAATGGTAGCATAAAAGGCATTTACTGATAGCATTAAAGCTACTTCTTTAAAAAAAAACACAGGGGGGGTTCAACGGCTTAAAGTAGTAAATCTTTTAACAGTCAGGAAATGTTGAACTTCAGCCCCGCGTCCCTCCTTACCCGTCCACGACGCTAACAAACCCACTGGCCCCTGCTTACAAGTTTCACAGTGCAGAAGCTTAGCCAAAAGCAGCAGATCCCGACTGGATCCACGGGCTGCATCTCTTACCCATGTTGATCAGATGCGCAGGGCTGCTGGGTGCGTGCAAGAGGAAACACAGCTGCCTGGGCTGGATTTTTGTGAAGCAAAAGCTGCCTGGAGAGGGTCATATATACAAGAGCAAAGGGGTGGGCAGGACTAGGGAGGGAAACTGCCAAGGGGAGGATCCAGTGCAGCTGGGACTGCGGGAGGACGGGGCCAGAAATTCAGCTTCTACTTCCTGGGAAAGGGTGGCAGAAGCTTTCAAAGCTCTGCTTTGAACCCACGTCCTCTGCTGCACCTGGCTCTGACGCTGCTGCCCTTTCCACCTGCTCCTGTTATATTCCAGATAGGTTTATCTGGGTATTTTGTACCCAAGTGACCGCCCTCACGCAGACAGAGCCTGCGTGCTTTCTAGCAGCAAAGGGGAAAACAGTTGTGCTTTAAAAGTCTTGATTTTGGGCAATGTTTAAAATTCTTCAGGAGTCAACGCATGCCAGACTGGATCACAGCTCTCAGTTGTGTCTGGTTTGGCAGGCAGCAATGTTTTTAACATTTCATGTCCCTTCAGTCCCTTAAACAAGGCAGCTACAAAAAGACAACTTGCCTGCTGAAAACTTCACGGAATTACTTCTTAAAGAAGACTGACAGCTGCCCCGGAGTATTGGAAAATCTGGATTTCACTCTTTTGTTCTATCTGGGATTCTGCTAAACTGTCCCTAGTAAGAATTAGTCTATTCTTTCCCATTGATTTTGTTAAAGGACAGTACTTTTTCCCAGGAAACATCACCCCTGTCATTTCCAAAACATTCTCACGAGAGGATACTGCATTTTACAACCCTGTCCCACTTCTCTGCCTTTTACATAAGCCACCAGTAAACAGCAGAAAAACTAAACAGTGCTGGAAATGCTAAAACTCTTCAAGCATTCCCTCCGTTAAGCCAAGAGACTGTCAGGGAGAGCTGATAAACAACCTATAACTAGCCATTTATTTATTTAGTGAAGTGAGCCTTCTTTTCCTGATCATAAATTAGACAAATACAGTCTGTTAACCTGTTTACCACTTCAGGCTGCTAGCTAAATATTTTGCGCAAACAAATTATTGCTCAAAAATGCTTTTCTCTAAATTTCGTTTTCAATACTCCACAGCTGTAGTTAGGTATTTGAACTGTGTGATGGGCCATCCAAGTCCTGCCTCTCTCATCTCATTTGATGGGCTTGCTTCTGCTAACTGATTCAAAAAGAAGATAATTTTTTTTTTTTGAAAAAAGGTATTTTTGTTATTTTTGCCCACAAATCCTTAGTGTCCATTGGACTGTCCATCTTGCATTAAATGTTCCTTGCATATCTATGACTTTCTGGTCTTTTCCTCCTCAGACACAGCCTTGTCTGTCCAACAGTTCCTTCCCTTCTTAACCTGTCATTTTAAAACACTACTTTACTACACATAAGCTTGATTCAGTGCTTTTTAAGCCACTATTAAAGAAATGTGAGTAATTTCTTTCATAAACTCGAGAGACTATATTCTCAGGAGGCACCATGGAACGCTAACTGAAGATCCACCTCAAGGAATCAGACCTGCCTTTTCAGACCAGTGCGCTCTGAAGAACCCACCGACGCTGAAGAGACTCCAAGGATGGACAGTAGCTCACAAACACCACTTCAACTGCAAGATCTATGACCTGAATTTTAGGCAGAGTGGGTGGGAATTCAGTCATTCTCAGCAATGACCTACTTCTGCTTCCATCAAGATCACCAGGGGTTCTAGCTCCCGAGGTCAGCAGGAGGACAGTCAGGCCAGCTCCACACATCCACCGAAGTCCCGTGCAAGGGCTAATACTGCCGGAGAGCAGAGGAAGCACATAATACAAACCACACAAAAATGTGCAAACTCATCAGGCAATAGTTTACTTCTGTTTAAATTATCTGACCCAGCAAGGAACGCGTTATTGCTCAGGACGAAAATCGCATTATATTAAATGATTAGTACTCTTGGCTCACATCTCATGCCACTGTGGAGGCAGCGGGATCTGCCACACACCTTGGGATGGGTCTAACGCAAACACAAAAGCAGAGAAAGGCCAAGATGAGTTTGTACACACCCAGAGACTTTGCAACAGCCTCGGAGGCAGCCTGAAGCAGGGAAGTTGCAGAAGAGACAGGAGAGATTAGAAGAAGTGCGTGCCAAAGGGAGCGGTCGGGAACAGCCTGGTGAAAACGTTACAACAGCTCGTGAGATAAAACCCATGGAGTGAATCAGGACTGTGTTAAAAGAAACCCGCGCTAGCAGCCACACATACTTTCTGCTAGTCCTCCACAGGCTAACCTCCACCACACCACCCTTCTCCAGTTTCCGTACAGCTCTTACCCCGTGACACCCTGTGTCGCAGCTCAGACTCCTGCAACGCTTCTGGCAAGTGCAGGCCTGATTTTTGTATCCGGCATCTAGAAAGTAATCTGATTGAGATTTCCAAACATACTTTATCAAAGTAGAATACTTTTATCAACACATCGGCATGCCTTGTCTTGAAGGGCGGTTATAATATATCATTATATTTGTAGCAGCACCAAAAAAAGGTGTAGGTGGGGCCAAACACGCTTGTTTCCAGCCCGTACCTTTTAATGGCATCAGAACTCCAAATTGTGCTTGAGGTAAATTCTGAGGTAAATTTGAGGTTTAAAACAATCTGCCTAGATGGTTTATCTAGTCCATTGCTTCACATACCAAAGATTCCCCAAAAGCCTCACTCCCGTATTCTGCGTGCTGTTCATTAAGTGCTGCATGGGACGGCGAACTCGGTTTTCTTCTCAAAGCAAGCCTGGAAACACGGGACTACACAATTCCTGTCCCATCCCGACTTCTCATGACGTTTTCATTATGTTTCATGAGCCATATGGAATGAGTCCATATTAAGGCCAGGATTTCAAATGCTCTTACTTTTATTCTTCTTTGTGAGATTTTGTACAGCTCATTCTCAGCTGATACAGCATGGTGCCTGTCCTCCTATCTTGAGGTACTGTTTTTCAGATGTTTGATTCAGATTCTTCCAAGGTGGATATAATGTGAAAATTCTTTATTTTCAATCTTTAGATTCTACACAGGATCTGCAACAATTATGCCAATTCTTTCAATTACAAGTAGAATGGAAAAATAAACTGTAAGCTCTCTAGTTGAACTGATGTCCTGAATATTACATATGCATAGTATGTGCAATATTGGGTTCCTCATCTTTTATTGAGAGCCCTTGTAGAAAAACACCATAAAAAGAATGAATTATAATTATTAATCACTATAAACTGGATCGGGAATATATTAAAAAGCTCATGTAAAATGACGTGAAATAGCTACAGTCTGAATTAGAAATTATTTCTTTTCTTCACTGCCCTGGACAAGTTTCAAACTGGCCATCTGTCAACCTTTCTGTCTACCTTACTACTGATGGCTTTTTGAACTCAGTAATGTGATTTCAGAACTAAGCAACCAGAAGTTATCTGTTCTGTTTGTATAATTTGTCCTGCAATCACACAAAGTGCAAAACCTCTTTAAGTAAGATCGGGACCTTTACATTGCACTCATATTTTCATTCTAGTCATATAATACAAACATCATCTCTCCTCCCTCTCCAAATATCTCAATCCTCTCTCCAAAACCAGAATATGAGAACAAAAATCTAAATGTCATTGTCAAAGAGTACAGCAACTAAGAATTCCCTGTTGTGCGTTTGGCTTGGTAGACAGTTTAATACGAAGGTTTTGTCCTTTTAATGTTTCTGAAAACTTTGTGTCAATTTAAATGAACCTTTACAAAACAGGCAAAATCTTGCAAACCTGAGGCAAAAACGTCATAGAGAATGTTGCTTCAGTAAATACTATCACATTTAGATGAGCAACATTATTTCTTTCTTCTCTTGATTGTGCATAAAGTATAAAAGCAAAGGAAAAAAAGAGAAGAAATCCAAACAAACACAACACAGAACTAAAACCCCAAAACAAAACCCCCAGCAAAACAAAGCAATCCACTGGAGACAGATTCATTCACCTCTAATGAGGATGGGAAAGACAATAACCCACACATGACAAACAAGAGTCAGATCATCCAATGGACAGCTGGAAAAACCTTCAACCACCACAAAGATGAGGGCAGAATAAGACCTGGTGAAGAATTATGATCCGGAAAAAAAAAATATTAAGAGGTCATTGTGTTTGCAAAATCAAGCATTCATTAATAAAAGCTACAGTTAAGGATGTAAATATAAATTAAATTCAATCCCCTTTTATGCTGATATAAATTAAATTCAGTTGCCTTTTAAATGTGCGTTGTAATCCTGTATCATGGAATAACTCACCGTTATTTTTTCCTAAGATACACACCTAATTCAATTCATAAGTAGTTAATACATTTTAACCATTAATATTTAGTGCGTAACCCCAAGGTTATAAAAAAAACCCAACACATTCCAGCCAAGCACAAAATGCACTTTTTTTTTAATTGCCGTATATGAACCTTGCCATACAAGTATTCTAGAAACGCTATTAAATTGAGCTGTGCAATACCCACAACGTTAGGTGGCATCATTTAGTTTATTTGACAATTGCTGACTTGAGAGAGAGAAGAATTATAACTCCATTGACCAAAAACAATTACTAAATTTCAATACTCACTTTAAAAAAAAGAGCACAAGCATTTAGCTTATTTATAGCAACATATGTAGCTCACTTGTCCCTTCTGCAAATTTGGCTGCAGATGTTTTATGTCGAGCACCCAAAAATGAAAACTACCCAATTACTGGCCCAATCTGTAGTTTAAGTGACTCATCCGCAACAACTTTGGAGTAAATGGAGACACTAGAATTTATTTTTGAGAATTAGAGGATAAATTAGGTTGCAGAAGACAAAAAAGATTCAATTGCAGCCTACCTTCAAAAGAAGAAACTGGGAAATATACACCATTGATCTTCTTCACTCCCTGGAAAATTGTTCAACAATTTGTTAGAACCTTAAAATAACTTGGGAGAGAACTAGCTTGTAATTATCAAGAACAAATCACAGCACACCAATTTCTTTCTATGATAAGACTTTGATCAAAAGGGGGGAAGCAGAAAAGAACATATATATTGGTTAGCGTGAGAAGTTTGATGTTGTGCCTCACAACTTTCTCCTAACTAAACATATAGTTTATATAAAACAACTGTAAGTTTGGTGTAAAAATATCTACAAAACTATAAAATCAAAAAAATAGCTCTGTAATGATTCACTTACAAATCGGAAGGATGTTTCCACTGTAGCTCTGTAGAAGTCTACTATGGGTCCACATTAACAAGTAATTTCAGCACCGTATCACATGTGAGACAGAGGACAGGCACATTAAACCTACAAACAATGGCAAAGTAGGAGTATCAAGTATTATGGATTATGGGATTATGAAAGAGAAAAGATTATGAAAACACGGAGAAATTTGGAAGCGGAGGGGTGTTTTTCCTGAAATAATACCATTGTTATCAAAATTAGCCTGGAAGCTAGAAATGTCTAATGCATTTTAAACAAACTTTTCAGAATTCCTTTCTAAGTTTATTTATCTGGATATTTGTTCCCAACCTTTGCTGGTTTTGGCTGGGATAGAGAGAATTTTCTTCAGAGTAGCTAGTATGGGGCTACGTTTTGGACGTGTGCTGCAAACACTGCTGCTAACACAGGGATGTTTCGTTCCTGCCGAGCTGTGCTTACGCAGAGCCAAGACCTTTTCCGCTCCTCAGCCCACTCCACCAGCGAGCAGGCTGGGGGGCACAAGGAGCTGGGAGGGGACGCAGCCGGGACAGCTGACCCCAACTGACCCACGGGCTATCCCACACCGTATGACGTCATGCTCAGCATATGAAGCTGGGGGAAGAAGAAGGAAGGAGGGCGCATTCGGAGCGATGGCGTTTGTCTTCCCAAGTCACCGGTAGGGGTGATGGAGCCCTGCTTTCCTGGGGATGGCTGAACACCTGCCTGCCCATAGGAAGCAGCGAATGAATTCCGTGGTTTGCTTTGCTTGCGCGCGCGGCTTTGGCTTTACTTATTAAACTGTCTTTATCTCAACCCACGAGTTTTCTCACTTTCACCCTTCCAATTCTCTCCCCCATCCCACCAGGGGATGAGCGAGCGGCTGCGTGGGGCTCAGTTGCCAGCCGGGGTCAAACCACGACACAACCTTCTGTGGAACCAGAGGCAGGCTGAAAAGCATTAGTCTGAATTTGTCTTAAAACGGCATGGAAGCAGGTCTCGATACATTAATTGATGTCAAGTTGGCAAAGTGATCATCTGCAACGCAAATGTTGACAGCCTTCTTTGACGTTCATTGATATCTGCGCACCACATTATTGTTCTTTAATTGTTATATAAAATACTACATCTATACGGCAATTCCACTGGCAACCAGAATTAAGTATCTACACATGTAATAATAAATGATGCTTTTGACAACTTTCAAATTTTATCACAAATCTTACAATAGAGATTTCTGTTAAATCCTGCAGTCACGCTATCTGAAGGAGTCACAGTTTTTCTTTTGAAGAGGCAATAAGCTAAGCCTCATGTTCACGGAGAGCGCACGGCTTGAAGCTGAAACAAGCACAAAATCCCATGCATTTATTATTTTTAATAATTTCATAATGTTTAAAGAAATTGCATAATCTTGGAGAGTCCGATCTTTTACTTCAAGGTTGATAATAATGAATTGGCAACAACCAGATGTTTAGAGAAACTGCAAAGGGAAATCTCAGCTGGGACTCGACAAGACAAACAAAACGAATGATTAAAAAGACAGACATTTTTATAGCCACAACAGCTTCCTGCAGAGAAATATCTTGATGCTGGGCCAAATCCCAGAGTCCTGTAGGCTAGAGGCCTCTAACTCTATTTTTATTAAGGCTTCCCTTGAGTAGGTTTCTTCTGCAGTGGTAGGTTATTTGCTTAAGTAATTAGCTCATATTTTGCGGATAATATTGTCATTCTTTCAGGACTAGTATATTAGCTGTCAGTAAAACACTGCCATGTCTTAGCAGCTTTTTAAGGAAAGGAATCCTGCTCCTTATTTGTACCTCTGTTGCTCAATTAGGCGCTCTCAAGAATAAAGTAGAGAGACCTGTATGAGCTGAAGAGCTGGACCATAACGCACCTCAGTATCCCTTCAAATGTCTGGTGCCCTCTAAAAAGAAATGTTTAGGTTTGATCTACCTCGGTATTTACCCTTGTTACACAAATATGCATTCAAAGAAGAGCTTGTAATTGTGATACACATTCTTGGCCAAACGGGTCCAAAACTTCAGTATGAACTCTAAGGATATTCTTTGTTTGGAGGGCGGATTCTTTTCAGAGGGAGTATCTTTATAAATGTAACTCCAAGTGCATACCTCCAACAGTTAATCAAGTCCCCTAGGACTGTAATAGCGCATTTAAGTAAAAAACAGAAAGGGGAAAAGAAGGGAAAAAAAAAAGAAGACTTAAAAGATTCCTCAGTGACCAAACCAACCAACAAACAAAAAGTACTCCTTACCTCTCTGCAACATATTACAACAGCTTGGCAGATTCCCTAAAAATAGAAATGTAAGGGCTTTTTAATGATTTTTAGCAATCTTTTCAAAGACACAAGTGGTGACTGAGGCTTACACATTTGGTAGCTATGTGGTTTAAAACAGCTTAAGTAACTCCTGGTCACCCGTTCCCATCCTTACACTATCCACTAGGTCGTACAGAAACAGCAGTGGACAGGGGAAGAAATTTCCTACACGTTTAGTTATCATAGAGAAATTCTGGAGATCGGAGAGAAATGTTTAGCTATAAACTAATGGAAATTTGTGCTCTATGTTACACCTTGTAAATGTAAGTGAGTTGCAACGTAGTTGAGAATTAAATTGAGCATGGAACCAATTAATAAGCATCCTCAGGCATCACAGTGACCCATTTGTGCAAAGCATTACGGAAAAACATTTAATGGAGGATTCCCCAAACCCAGTTGTCTGAGGTAAAACAACACATATGATTTGTGCTTCATGAGGAGGTTGGGAAAAGCATTTTAGAAAGAGCTAGAGACACTTCTTTTGATGTTTGTTTGAAAAAATCTTTTAAAACTTTGTATGTCAGTTAAAATATAGAACATGTGGGTGTTTTAAACATTCAGATCTAAAGAATACCAGTTAACTTTAAATTTATCACAAACAATATAAACTGAACCTAAGTATTAATTCAGTGGGATAGATGAAATGGAGAGACAGTTCCGTAATCAAAAGGAAACAGGGAAATGTCTTGTACTTAGAGCGACAAAGGAACATGATAAAAAAACTGAAAAAAAATCAGGGAAAATGTCACTTAACTGTAGCAAGCTGGGGTATTTTGGGCAGCCAGCACGCCTTGCTGCGTAAGCTTCTGTCTACCTTGATGTACCTGACTCAGCCAATCTGCCACAGGAAAAAAAGAAGTTACATATATAATTCTGTTTTCAAATTGTTAGTGGCATTCTCAAAGCTTATTTCATTCAAACATATTCTAGTGGAAATTTCTGCTCCCTCAAAACCTTTATTTGTTTTTCTGGCCAGCCCCATGCTATTTTTTGAATATACTTAAGAACTGGAAAAAGTCTACTACATCTTGTTCCACTTTCAGAGCCGAAGTACATCCTTCCAAGGATTTTTCAGTTATTCTAAAACTTCTAAAGCATGTTGAAACTTTTTCACTTCTTGCTGCAGGTGGTTCCAATCTTAGACACCTGGCAAAAAACCTTACATTGCAAGTGTCCAAAGCACTCCCTACCTGCAGAAGCAAAATCCAGTATTCCAACTTACTGTCTTCGGAACACGTAATTTATCAATTGAGTTCTCCTACGTCAAACTTTTTACTAAAACCTACGTTAGATTAGGAAAATGCTTTAGGGTTCGTTCAGCTGAGATGCACAGCTGGACCTGCTTGACTGTCATGCTTAGATTGGTTCGTGTGTGCTGATCTCAACGTGGCTCATTTTTCTTGGGTGAATGAGCCCTGAGGAAAATAGTGGTTCAATGTCTTTGCAGGTATTTGCCTTCTTTCTCCTTCAAGACTTGTTAGTTTCCTGCTCCTTTCAGCCACAGATCATCACTGTAAACACCTGTAGTTCAACAGCTCTCCCACATTGCCCCGAATGCACGTACAGCTGGTAGTTACTAGATGGAACAGAGAAGTCCACCTGTGTGTTGCGTTTTAAAACATACATAGTTCACAATTATTTTTATTCCTAAAGAAATAGAAATTTTCTTTTTGGAGTAAGAATATCAGACTCCTATCTTGCTAACCTCGTGAATTTCCGTATTTCAATAGCAAGTAAAAATTTCTCATTCTACCACACTCCCCAAATAGAGGGCTCTCCTTCTGTTCCAGCTAGACATGGCAAAAACAAAAAATAACTCACCAATGGTGACGCGATTTAAAACAGCTGCATTCTCCCTGTCACTAACTTCACTTGGATTTTGTGTCTGCAGAACATACACTGGATAAAGACAAAACCACCCTGGTGAATTTTTATGGTTTCTTTTTAACTTTGCTTTTTACCTTAGGTCTAAGAAACATTGCATTTACAAGGAAGGAAGAAATCAATCAAGTTTGGGATCAGCAGATGATAATTTTTTCAGCAGTAAACACAATCATTAGTCATCATCAGTGAGTAATATAAAACTTTGTTGGTAAATCCTTGTTGCTATTGACATCTGAATTCCGTTTACAAACTTAATTTTTCCCATTGCTAGCAATGCCAATACGGCTGGCTGTTTTCCCCTTCGTTTAAGGAAAAAAATCACTTTTTATTCACAGCTTCTGCTTCCAGATTATATTTTTTGAAAAAGCAAGTGAAAATAGCTATTATTATCTTAAATAATTAAATAATGCTTCATCTAAGGCAGAGGCTGGGAAGCACGATCAGGAAAACAAACACATAACTAGCAATAATGATGTTTGTTATTATTATCAGCAGCATAACCACAGAAGAGAATGCGGTCCTTTGTATTGCGTACATATACGATTTATAGGTGACAGATAAGACCGTTAAATGAAAACACTTCCCTCCAGCATGAGGTGAGGTAGCCCGGTGCATTGTGTAAACCAGGAAGAATGACTGGTAACTCAGGAAGACCATCAGAAGAAAATTAATGTGCTTGTTTAATGAACCACAGAATAATAAATCACATTCCAGCAACACATGTGTATCACAGCAAGGGGGTCCATTTGGGAAGCACACTACTTACCAAATTCATCAGAGTGTCTTAAGATAAATAAATAAAATATCTTCAGCATACTTTGAAATTTATAAATGTTAACAGTTATCAAATAGGTATTTATATTTTTGTTAAATACATTAACTATTAATGAAAAACATGCATTATCCATTTTAACCATACCGTCTTCAGCATCCAGTCTGTACTACACAGTTAAAAGCTGTATGTTCCATCATTGCTAAATTATTCACAGTAAGAAGTTCATTATTAAAGAAATAATCACAATAAGAAGTTCATTATTAAAGACATAAACCATCTGAATTTATGCTGGGGAGAAATGTAGTCACTGATGATACGTTGGCTTGACAGCGCAGGAAACCGAGATGGCACCGATCCAGCAATGCACTTAAGCAAATGCACAGTTTTAAGCATTTATACAGTTGCTCTGATTGTATTTGGATCACTTAGGTACATAAAGTTAGATATAGGCTTAAGTACCCACTTAAGCAAAGCCCTCGCACCTCGGTGGACAGCTCCCGACGTTGGTCTGTACTGCCGTGTCCACCCGCCTCCGTCCTGAATTCCAGGAAACCTCCACAGAAGCTGTGGAGAACGTTATGGCAGTTCAATCCTTTGCCTCCCCCTTGAAGCTGTCCCCGAGGGATGAAACCTGCGCCAACTTCAGATGTAATGGGTCTGACAGAGGGACGTAAAACGTACAGATAAGGAACGGTTTCATCGAAAAGGCCTCTCAACAATTTCTGCACCTTGGAAGTCTCTGTCACCACTAAATGAATCTGGTTTGGAGCCACCAAAAATATGTTTCAGTTGCGTAACGTCACCGGCTACCAAACTCGTTACGTTTTACAGATGACGGCCTGCAGCCCCGTCACACCAGCAGCAATCCCCACCTTCCCCAAGACGAAAGGCTAGCAGGCAGAGGTGGCAGGCTTGACGCGTGACAACGCCGCCAGCCACCAAAACAACGCTGCGGTTAAGACATCAAGACCTAATTACACCACCAATAACCCAATTCTCCCTACACCTGCGGACGGTGGCATCGAGCCCTCGCCGCACCGCTAACCTGCGGTGCCCGGTGGGTCAAAGACGCGATGAATGCCACCCACGGCGGCAAGTGCCACGGGCAGCGAGGAAGCCACGGGCACGGCCTGCCCCGGGGGGTGGTTCTGGCCGGGGAGCACCCGCGCTCAGGCCAAACCTCCCAGCTCGGTAGCGGCCAGAGGGCCGCCTTCCCCTCGGACACAGCCCGCGGGGCCCGGCGGGCAGGCCCAGCCCGCCGCCGGCCGCCCTGACGGGAGGCGAGTGCGAGGCGCCGGGCTGCTGCGGACCGGCGTGGCGGGCGCCAACTCCGCGCCCGCCTGAGGAGATGGCGGCGGCGCGGGGCCGCAGCGGGGCTGGGGAGGCCCGGCCGCCCCCTCCCGCCGCCCCCCGGCCCCCCGGGGCGGCCGCCGCTGAGGGGGGAGGGCGGGGGGGGGCGCCCCCGCCCCGCACCATTCGTGCTTCAGACAAACTTCGTCAGGGCCAGGGCATAGGCTGCGCCGGCCTCCCGGTGACGTCACCGCGCCGCGCGCCAATCCCCGCACCGGTCCGCGGCCCAGAAGGAAATGACGTCACCATATCCCTCCGCCGGCCAGGTCCCCTTTTTTTGTGTGTGTGTGTGTGTGTGTATGTGTGTGTGTGTCTGCGGGCGCTTCGCGCGTGTATCAGCCCGCCGGGCGCTCTTTTTTCCCTCTCTCTTCTAGACGGGGCGGGGGGGCGGGGGGGAGAGACACACGCAAAGCACGGGGCCGCCCCCCGCGAGAACGTACAGAGGGAGAGCAGAAACAGAGATAATTCCTCCTCCTCCTCTTCCTCCTCCTCCTCCTCCGCGCCGGGGTCCCGGGGCTCCATGCCACCTGCCCTCCCCTGCCGCTCGCCTCGCCCGGAGAGCGGCGCAGCGCGGGGGGGGCGCGCGCGCGGGGCCCTTTAAGAGCGAGCGGCCGCGGCTGAGGCGGCGGCGGGAGAGCGCGGCGGCGGCGAGGAAGGTGAGGCGCGGCGCGGCGAGCCCGTTATGTGGGGGGCGGCGGCGGCGGGGCGTGCGGGGAGGGGGGGGCGGCGCCGCCGTGCGCGGGCGGCGGTTGGTGACCGTTGGAACCGGTTCGAACCGCCCGGGTCTGGGGGAGAAGAAGGAGGGGGGGGTGGCGGCCGGGCCAGAGCGCGCCGTACACAAAGCGGCGGCGGCGGGAGGAGGGAGGGAGGGCTCCGGGCTGCCGAGGCGGGGGACGGGGAGGAGCCGCCGCGGTGGCTCCCGCTGGGCGGCGGAATGCCGCCCCGCCGCCGCTCGCCCGGGCGCTGAGGGGAGGCGGAGGGATCCGCGCACACCCCCTCCGCTGGGGAGGGGGGGGGCGGTGAAGCGGCACCGGCAGCTCCCTCCGCTGCCCCCCCCCCCCCCCGCTCCCCCCCCCTCCGCCGGTGGGGACGCGGCGCAAACCCCCCGGCGCCGAGCGGGGCCTCCCCCCGCCCCTCGCGGGGTCGCCATCCCCCGGGGAGGCGGCGGCCGCATCCTCCCCGCCCTGCCTCCCCCTCCTCCTTTTCCCATGGCTGGTGCTGGGTGGGCGGCCATGTTGGGCACGGGGATTATTTTTCTCTCTCTTTCTTAGCCGCCACAATACGCTGAGGGTGGGTTTTGCTTTACTTCTCTGGAGAAATGTCCTTTCTGCCCCTTTGTAATGGAAGTTAACGGTGGGGGGAGGCTCTGCCCACCCCTTCGGAGGGCGAGAGCCCCTGCCCTGGCCTGCGTGTTCTCCACCTTCACAGAGCGGTTCCCCCTCGCCGTTGCCTTCTTGTCTGAGGCCGAGGGGAGCGGGGCTCGCCAGCCTGCCCCTCTCCTCCGCAGCTTCCCCTGGGCGGTGGGCTCTGCCTGCCCTGCCGCTGGCTTCTCCCTTCGGTGTCATCCTCTGGTGACAAGAGAGGCCTCGGCGCCGGGCTCCCTGCCCACGGCCCCGGTGGAAGGGGCTCTTCCCAAGCACGCCTGACTAGGTGTAGCAGGGAAACTGCTCTTTTTATTTGTTTCCCTGAGCTTGCAGGCCCTCTCCTTACGCTTCCTCGCCTGCCCTGTCCCCTTACACTAACAAGAAATCTTGGATCGCTCGCTGCCCTTGGCCAGCGCTTTCTCCCCGTAAGCAGTGTGCCCCTGATGTACCTGCTCGCCTGCCCCATCGCTGGGTCAGGAGTTCAGTTTAGCGGGTTCTTCTGGACAAGGACTGGGCTCGCTGAAAATCTTATGCAGAATACCCCATGGCTGATTCTTCTGGCTACAGATAGGGGAAAAATGAGATGTTTGGTATCATCAATATGTTTGCCCGGCCCTCACTGTGGTCCTGCTCTTCTGAGTATCTGGGGAACCCAGGCTGCTGCATTAGGGCATCCTCACTCTCTGCTTCTTCCCTTTGGCCGGGATGCGACATAAAGCATGTGTGGAGATGATGGAGAGGCATGAAGCCTGCTGCCCAACACCCTTGCAGAAAACACGCAACACATGACAACACACACAGCTTTATTTTTATTAACTTGGCAGCAGTTGCAGCTGTCACCAAGACGTACCAAATGGGGCAGGAGTGAGTGATCGGAAGTGGGGGTAGAGGATAGGGGGTATCTGTTGCTTCTTTTAGGAAATACTTTGCAAGGATATACAAATTACACATCATCCCTACTCTGGTTCTCCGCGTATATTGTCTCATAGCTTCAGGTTGCTGCAGTTGTTAATTTTTATCCTCAAACGTGAAGCCAAGCTTACTGCACGCACATCTCTTTTTTTTTTTTTTTTTTCAGTCATATAATTATTAGCATGCATAAGGCTGTCCTACAGGGCTGCCTGCCCAGAGAGCTTGCTTTCCGTTGCCGCTTTAAGCTCTCCCTGGGTGTGGGGTTCTGCAAATGTTACTTACAGTTGGCCTTGTGTTTGTGGATATATACAGTTACGTTGTTTGTGTGCACCATCCCCACAGCTGCTTAGATACTGTCGGAGAACTTCCAACGGTCTTCGTGCAAGTAGACCTGCATCCACATTGACATGAGTGGAGTGCTCCATACTGTCTCCTCACAAAAGAGCCCGTTGCAGAAACACAGCTACAGGCGCGCTCTTGGACTCTAGAAGCTTCAAGGTAGTCCCACACTCACAAAATACACCAAAAGTGTTAAGCCAGTCTGTCAAGACAACTAATCAGAAAGCGGTTTGTTTTCATCACTCTGCAGTTCACACTTTAAGGTAGATAACAATCATTATAATTGAGTGTGTAATAATAGATTTTAATTAGTAGGCATCATACACTTCAAAGCCTTTAATAAAACATATAGGACTTTAAATGATAGCATTCATAGGAAATGTAATAGGGCTTTTGAAATTATTACAGTACCCAGCAAAGTCAAGTTGGCCACATCAGTCAACAAAAAGTAAATTTACCTCGGCCTGAAGGATGTAACTGTTGAACTCTGGCATTCAACTTGCGCGGTGCCTTTCACCTCCCCTCTTCTTTCAGAGGTGTTGCTCATGATGAATAGCCACATAAACAGTAATGAAAACATGATCCGATATGCATTTTCATTGCTTAGATTGTATCAGTTTTAGGTTGTGCCAGTTAGTCATTAAAAGCCACTGAAGAGCATTATCTTTTTTTCAGGGCAGGAATTGCAGCATGTCTTGACAGCAGAAACCTTTATTGTAGGATTCATTTGCATTTAATGTAACCTCGTCAGGTTTCTAGGTTCTTAAAAAGTTAGGATACGTTCCTTGCTGTTAAGTGCACGTTATCGAAAGTAAGTGAGAAAATAAGTAACAAGACAGCAATTCTGTTGAGGCTGCATGTTCACCGAGGGAAGACGCAATGGAGAGAAGAAGTGGCCATTCAGAAGGAGAACTTGGACAAGAGAAGTTAATTTATGCATTAATTTCTGTCCTAAAGCGTCCATTGTATCATCTCCTCAAGCTTATTTGTAGGTCTCTTAAAGACAGACCCTCAATCTTATATTTTAGATTTTCTTTTAGGACTGATGGGGCGGGCGGAGGGTTTTTTTTAATAGTTGGGAGAAAGGTGTGGGGTATTGATGGCATTATAACCATGCTGCACTTAAATCTTCAGTGGCAAATCTAGACTGGCATGAAAGCTGATGAACCTTTGGCAAGAAGGATGAAGAAAGTTTATACACTCGGTGCTAAAAAAATGTAATCTTCTGCGATGTAGTTTGTGCACAGCCTGCCTCGACCTTTCGTTGCAGCGTAGAGCAGCTGCATTCCTCGTTTCGGTGGAGTCAGTAGGATGCAGTTTGCCCTGGGTGCGTTTCCTTCTTCCCCATAAGCCTGATTGCCAGCCCACAATGTCTTCTCTCTGGGAGCAGTTGCAGAAATTCCCTGTGCAGACACATTGCGGGGATGGACTCTTTGTTCTGAGGCCTCTTTGTGCCAGCTCTGTCCCAAACTGCTGTGCTGCTGGGTGTAGCATCGGTGAATAAGGTGGAAGCTCTGTGCAAGAACTTGCAGAAGTCACCTTTGTGCTAAAATTTGTTAGTCATAGACTTTTTGGA
Source organism: Pelecanus crispus (assembly GCF_030463565.1). Taxonomy (NCBI): domain Eukaryota; kingdom Metazoa; phylum Chordata; class Aves; order Pelecaniformes; family Pelecanidae; genus Pelecanus; species Pelecanus crispus. The sequence goes on from NC_134664.1 coordinate 1,929,497, forward strand.
AGATGCAAGGCGCATCTTTAAAGTTCATAAACTATTTCCTCATCATTCCCTCAACTTTATTCAGTCCTTCATCACTAGTAGTCAACTGTGAGTGTGGGTTCACCACTGGAGTCAGTTGGGACTTTTTCTTTGAAAAAGAAAAAAAAAAAATACGGGTACCTTAATGCTATGTGCTAATACTTGGATTGATTCTCACTGCATATTCACTTGGGTTTTTTGCGTTGTAAATTCACATGAAGGTGCGTATTCTCGTTTGAAAATGTGAATAAAGCTTTAAATAGGATTTGTGCAGACTTGGTGATATCTTTTAAGATTAGGGTATCTTTTACTTGAAATTACTGAATTTGCTACCTGTTTTGTGCTGGTCGGAGCATAAATGTATTTGCTTCTGGAGTTCATTCCTGCCTAGAGAAAGGCAATGCAAGCAGCTGAGGTCCAGGCCGGGGAGTGAGAGGTAGGAGCAGAGGTTCCTGGGTTCTTCACTGCTCTGTCAAAACTTTCCGCATTTGAGCCATGCAAGGCTGATGAATTCTTCCTTGTTTTTCCGTCGGTGAAGTAGGTGGCTATATTCATACCTCTGTAGGTGACATCGTGTTGGAGGGAGGACATTGTGAAATTCTGGGTAATAGTCTCCATCCCTCTGGGATAATAGTCTCTGTCCCTCCTCTTTGTTCCATCTTCAAACAAAATTCGGCTTTTTGCTTTACCAAGTCACCTGTATCATGGAGTGTGTATTTATTTCTGACCTGCTAGTATGCCCTTAAGACTGAATGTGTTGCAGATGACTTCACCCAGTAGGCAGAAATTGGGCCACCAGCAGTGCCCTGACAAGTACTGATTTATTTATACTTTTTTTTTAATTAAAAGCCTTTGAAAGTGAAGCTTATATAGCAAGAGTAGCGCGTCCCATCATCTGAATTTTGCCGAACGCTGTGAACGAGTCATTAATTTGAAGCCCTTTTTTAAAAAGAAGAGTGTGTGTGTGTATATACACAACATATGTATGTCATAACTTGTTTGCTTTGTGTCAAATAATATCAAGCTGTGAATGAAACTGTAAATATATAACCACACATCTTTTAGAGATCACTTCAATGAGACACAGCTGCCTTATTCTGCAGCTGTCATGTAAAACCTGCTATCCACAGGTGCTTTAGATAATAGAAAACACTTGGGACCTGATTCTCTCCGCTTGCATCACTCTAAGGCAGTGAATTTACTGAGTTAAAACTTGCATTGTGGTAGCCGAGTCCTTTGTTTGTCACCTCATTTAGGTGGAGAAACTGGGCTAAGTGTTTATTTTGTTTATTGAGATGGTTTTGGAGACTGAAAGTGCCAGCGATCTTTTAAACCAGAGTACACTGTTTTGTCCTTTCTACCTGTTCGGTCATTTTTCTTTTGAGAAAATAATGACAGTCTGTAGGGATTATATCTGATATCTTTCTAACTATGTGAAAGTGGTTCATTGATAAATAAATGCAATTGGATCTTAGATTCCAAGTTTCAGCTGAAATTGCAAGGGAGAATATTTTTTTCTTTTTTTTCCAGTGAGGCATAGGAGAAAAGAAAAGGATTTCTGCTTTTCTCATAACAGGGTAATCTGTCTAGTTGTATGCAAATAAATCTTTATTGTTGGATTTCCCCTGGTAATGGTGATCATGTTGATCAGAGAATGTAATCAGGTGGCCTTTTAATACAAGAGTTTAATGGCTGTTGGCTTTTTTCCCCTGTATGGCAACAATGAGTATGAACCACATCAGCTGACAAAAAATGAAGGGTCTATGTCTTGCAGTCATGCCCGTTATTTGTGTAAGGCTAATATATATTGGCTCTTCCCCTGAAGGTCTTCTACCATTTTCCAGCTAAAGGCAAGAGAAAATACCTTTCAGTCTGAAAGGCTTTATTTCTTGCAGTGTGTCTAGAACACTCTTGTAATTTTTTTTTTTTGTAAATTTTTTTGGCATCCATATTTTTCAAGCAAGCATCTGCCAACTATGTGCTGAAAAGCTAAATGTAGAGTATTTATCATTGGGATTAATCATTTTATTGAGCAAAGGCTTCTTACATACAAAAATATTCAAGATCAAAGCTTTGAAAAACAAAGCTGTTACATTATAGATAGAGAGGAGACATTTTCTTAGTTCAGTTGATATGAACAGATGAAATACTATGCGCATAATGTAAGTTAGTGTCAAAAGAAGCTTGTAACTACAGTCTCTTTAGCATTTTGTCTTTGCATCTTTTGAATAATTATGAGGTGTTGAATAATTTTTTTTTATTTTTATTTTTTTTTTTACAATGTGTGCAAAGACTTCCTCTGTAGTTCTAACCTTCCTGGGTAGACATATGTGCATTCTTTAATTAATAGAGCAGGTTATTTATCCTGACTATTTATAGACTGCCCATCACTATAGCATTAAGGCACTGTTACTTGTCTGGCATGGAGTAATATGATTCCAGACAAATAGTTACTGTTGTAAGCGTCACCGGTTTTGCCAGCGAAGAGAAGCTTTGTCCTACAAGCCTCACAGAGGATTTTTTTCTAGATGTTTCTGTGAAGGATGAATATTGAAAATCATAAATATGTAGTTATTGATCAGTGGTAATGGCTATCCATTCAAGATCTTGGTGTATCTCTTGTATGAGATTTTGCTTGTTTTTACTAAGATCTTGTAATTATAAAAAAGTTTATGTTAACAGGCAGAGAAAATAATATTTAAGGCTCTCTGATTCTTGCTTTCCCCTGCTATGCAGATCTCTAGCATAAACCTGTACTTCAGAGCTTCATTTCTTGGAATCAATTTTCTTGCCAGAAATTATTTTTGTCTTTTTACAGAACAGGAGGAAGTTTGAGTTTGTGTTCAATGATGTGAACAAGGGCTGGGTGTCTTGAGTTTTATTTCTAAGCCACTCACTGCTAGTAGAATCTTTGGCAAGTCGCTTAATTTCACTGAACTCTGTTTCCCACCTTTGAGATAAGGTTAATAAAATTTTTTACACACTGCAGGTTTTATGTAAATGAAGAAGCTAGTAATGTCTTTGAAGCATGCAGGTAATGGGTGCTGTGGAGAATGTGAGCTTTTTCATGCTTAATGTAATACACTTGGTTAATTGTATATTAGGATGATTACAATGCTGTTTGATTTCTTTTTTTAAAATATACTAATGTAATTTTATTTGACAAGTAGGAGGCTTGATTTTTTTTTAATCAGTTGACTATTATCTCATTGATCACAAATATTTTACTAAGACTAGTTTTAGGCATATGTTTCTGTGAAAAGTTTAATGGACGCATTTGAAAAACTACTACTGCTTTATACAGTATTTATGAGCAGGAATTTGGATGTGTTAAGTTGGGTTAATTTGGTTTACGTGCTCTATTTATTAGTAATGTTTTGTGTATTTAGCAAGATGAAAAGAGTTAACTGTTACAGGAGTATTTAATTGCTTCCTGTAGCAAAAGCCGTGGCGTCAACAGCTAAGGTATACTTGCTGTTTTGTAGTAATGCAGAAATACCTGGTAATACATGTTTAGTTCCTGCATTACACAATACTGTAGAAAAATGGAGCCTCAAATGTCCCCAGCACGACATTTAATACACCTTGCCTCCCTTATAGTATATATACCTTTTCTTACAGATCTGTCTATTCCCAGGGGCATCCGGAACTGGAAATTTCACAAGTTCCCCAGGCAGCCTGTTGCAGTGCTTCATCTTTATTCCTAGAAGGTTTTTTGGTGTCTAAGTTGGAATCTTCTGTTCTTCAGTTTGAGCCCTTCGTTTCTTGTTTCCATCACGGACGTGGAGAACAGAGCTCTTCCTTCCACTTTGCAATAGCCTTGTACATATCTGAAGAGTATTGTGCTTCAGTAATCTCTATAGATGGAACAAGTCCAGGTCATTCCATTTTTCTCCTGAAGATCACATTTTATAGCTCTGTTCTGGACTCCCTAGTTGGTTTACGTGAATCTCGGCGTTGGGCTCCAGGCAGCCTTACAGCATGCAAAGCGCAGCCTCGTCGTTTTGCACGAGGAACAGTTAAACGTCCCTTTGCTTGCTGATAACTTGCTGGTGGAGCCGCTGGCCCACTTGGCAAGCCTGAGTTGTTACTCAACTCAAAGCGCATGCTGGGAAGGTGTGATAAGAGCAAGGAGAAAACGGCTGTGGAGATGTGCTTGCATCTCTGGACAGAATACTGGAGCAGAGCACTTGGGGGACAGCTGGAAGAGGCAAGGTCATTTAAAGTTCCTGAAAGTGTACTTTTTAGGCGAAAAGTTGACCGAGAAGGACACGAAACAGTGAGAAAATAAATTCTCTTGTTCTACCTGTGCTCAGAGAAACAGGATTCTTTATACTTCCCTTGTAAAATCCCAATACTAGATAATGTTTCTCTGCCAAGAGTTTTTCCTGATAGCTGAACGAGCCCGTGAACACCCTCAATTTGAGCAATCTATTTAAGTCCCCCCACCCCCCCCTTAAAAGACTAAAAGAGATAGTCTTGGTAGGAGTGAGTTATTTGTGAGGTGGGTTGGACTTGGGGGGCTCTTCATCTTTTAAAGGCCTTCATAAAGGAAGGGCAAATCCGATTTTATAGAGATCAGAAGTGAGATTACGCAGAAATGTTTCATTTAATGTATTATTTAAGATTCTGCGCTGTAAATACACAAAATTGTGAGGCATTGGGATAGCTATATTAACTAAATATTTCAAGTTGGCAGTATGTGTGCATAGGCATAGACCAGTTTAGTTAAAAGTGCTACTGCTCTGTATCCTCATAGGAGTAATGGCAGGACTAGCCCTTCGGAGTTGTGTGCAGGATAAGGGGAATGACTTCTGCTCCTTTATCAATACGAAGGTGGCGGAAGTGGGGAACAAAAGGAGATCAGCTACTGAACATGAGTGGTGCGATGGGCTTCCTTTAAATATCGTTCTTTATGTTATTCTTAAAATGAATGTTACTGTGCTTCAAAAGCATAATTGGGAAGTGAGAATTACATGTATTAGTATAACCAAGCGTAAAGCTAAAATGAGTATTTCTTAGTAAAACACCATCATGTGACTACAGCATCGCAGTATGAGCTCTGCAAATGCTTTTTAGACAAATACAAGACAGAAAAATTGGAGTCTGAGGGGCTGTCTGTATCTAGGGGAAAGCAGTGCTCTGCATTGCTTCAAAAAAAGTGCTGGCAATTTGAATTTGGCAAACAGTAAAAGTTTTTAGGATTTTTGTTTGTTTGTTTCTTTGTTTTTGTTGAGGCTTACCAGGTTAAGACAGTTACTTCAGATCAGTGTTTGTTGAAATTCTGTTTTGGCTTCATGTTGTACTGCAGGAAATTCCTGATGATCGTGCTTTTGTGTTTTACAGCTCGCGTGGCACCACACAAATAAAATTATAGACTGTGTTTGCACAAGGTGGTTGCAGCCACTCCTGTAAATCCTAGCTTTAGACCAGTTTACAAACTGAAGTTTATAGTAGATTGAGCATTGTTTGGCCAGAATTATGACTGTGTTAGGATAAGAAGGGTAGATGTAGCTTAATAATATAAGACTTGTAATTTAATTGCTCGTGGTTACTTAATCCAGCTTCTATTTTAAAGCTACGTCTCTTCTAGTTTTTCAACAGTGAGCTAATAAATCTTACTCTGTTTAAGCCTTCTGGTCATCACTGTTTTCTGTGGCTGTTGAAAACACAGATTGTCTGCAGATGAGTTGGATTATTTTCTTGCTTGTCCCCTATTATAAGCTGTTTATTTTGGCCAGTTTGTCTCGGAACATTTCTCATCAGATTTTTATGGCTGTCAAATGGTAGTAGAGATGACAAAATGCAATCATAACGGCCTTTTTTGCCACCAAAATGTAATCAAGAGCAGCAAAATCCCTTCTAGACATCTTGATTCCCATTCACTTACAGTACAGAACTGCCACTTGTTCTGCTCGCCAGCCTTTCTAGTGGTTGTCAGTAGAGGGAAAGAATCGATTCTTTTTTACTGTAACCCAGATGGGAAATAAGGAAATTCAGTTTTTTGTTGTGTCTTATTTCCTATAATAATCCCTATTTCCTTTAAAAATGTAATTGAGCTTCTGGAATTAGTCATATTGGTTAAAGACTCCTAAATGTATTATTAAGGAGAATTAAAATTTTGCATAAGCATCATTTATAAAAGTGAAGTTTAGAAACAGCCAAATCCGGAAACAATGCAAAACTAGGTCTGGGAGAAAGCTCCTTTCAGCAGCTTGGCTTAATGGCTTGTACGTTGTCAAAAGTGTGATTGCAAATGTGTGTCTATTGATTAGATCTCAGCTAATAGTAGTGGAAATCAGCTTTTTGGAGACCTTTGGTGGCAACTCTCCCACCTTCTGAGAAGAGCTCTCCTGTAGGACACTTGAGAATGTTGATAATTGTGAATCATCTTGGGTTTAATTCTGGCTTGATGGTCTGAATGTTTAATTGACCTCTTAACTTTAAACACATACAGATTTATACATCATTGAGGTCTAGATTAGATGCGGTCCCAGGAGAAAATACTTGACTTTCACTGTAGGCAGATCCATAAAAACTTGTGTTCTGTGTGCAGTGGCACTCAGAAAAGCGAACAAAGTGGGAAGATACGTAAATAGTGGAGTAAAAACTAACACTGCGAATTACAGTGTTACAGCGACATTATATTAGCAGTGATACACCCCCTGCTTATGTAATTGCCTTTGTTTCTGCTTCCCTATCTCACAAAGATGTAGCCAAAATAGAAGGTTTAGAGATTAGTGGCAAGAAGGAGAGAGACTTACTCATGAGGAGAGACAAAACAGGCTGGAATTGTCTGTTGTGCCTTTTCTCTAAATAAATACGGTAATGGTTATACCCAGTAATGAGTAGCGCAGAAAAGGTAAATTGGGTACTTTATTCCGGAGATCAGGAGAACTCTGGGATCGTTTGTTTGAGTTGAAAGACAGTAACTATAGATCTAATTGTAGAAAATCCCTTTTTCTTCTTTTTTTTTTTTTTTTTTTTTTTTTCTTTGAACTAGTTCATCATTGTCTGTCATATTCCCAGCTATGAGGAAGATTAGGAGCCGGGGCTGGGGGAGCGTGCAGCGGTTTGGGTACATGTGGGTTTGATTGCAGGGGTCGGCTGAGGTTAGCTGAGGACTGTTTGCACACTTGTGTATGCATTTTTTACTCATTTAAGCTTGGATATTCAATTTCTGTCACGTGTGTTGGCAGTAATCCTAGAATATTCAAAACCACAAACAGAACAAAAAATGTAAGTCTTCTTTAACTTCACAGTTATTAATTTATTTAAAGGTACTGGGGTTTTGGGGCAGTGACTTCTGATTTCAAAGCTGTTACTTTGGCTTGCTTATGCAGGAGAGGCAGAACCAGTGCAATTTAAGTCAAAACCAAGGGTTTTCAGCACCAGCTTCACAGACTTATCTGAAAAGGAAACACAGCCTATTAAAGTAGGATATAGAGTCAAATTTTTTTTCTTTGGAATACTAGGAAATAAAAACATTGTTCATATTTCTGGCCTTAGAATTTTTCTTATAATGAGACTTCTGCTGCCCAACAAAACACAGTTTTCCAATAAAGGTTTCTCTTCTTTTGCCTTTGCAGGATGGCGGACACGGACCTTTTTATGGAATGTGAGGAGGAGGAGCTGGAACCATGGCAGAAAATCAGTGATGTGATTGAAGATTCTGTTGTTGAGGATTATAATTCAGTTGATAAAACTGCTACGGGTAATTAACTATTTTAGTCTAGAATTATTCCTGTTATTGGTGTTAAAATTAAAGGGAAGTGGCAGTGATTGCTTACATCCTATCCAGTAAGTAGTCTTACTTGATAGCTAAAAAAACCTGCTAATGAGTCATGTAACCAATTTCAATTTCTCTATTTGTGAACAGAGCTTTGAGTGCTGGGTAGAGCTGACATGATGGCAGTGCAGCATGAGGCCAGGTGTCCTGTGAATGAGTAGTTCAGGAGGCAGGAAACAGCTTTTTTCTCTGTGCAAGAGAAGTAAGGTTTTTGCAGGTGTTGGAAAGGGTGGCCTGTTTAAAAAATGATAAGGGAACTTTGGTTAAGTTATTTGTGTTCCACAGCCAAAGTAGTAGTTTCTTAAAAGTGGAGAACTGATAATTTACATAGAAGATAATGCTTTTTCTTTTACAGAGTGCTTTAGTGTGTGTTATCATACAGTGGTGAGTAACTTTTGATCCTTCTAGCAGTCTTGAAAAGAGTAAGGAAGGCAGGTATTCGATTGGTGAATTGTATTTCCTGTGACATAACTTAGATAGTCAAACTAGTGAGATTAAAACTAGTTTATTCTTACTTATTTAACCCATGATTTGATACAATCCATTTCAGTTACGTTTTTTTTGGGGGGGGGGGGGGGGGGAGGTTGCCTGTTTTCTGCAAATGGAAAGATGCATAACTTTGTTCAGAGTTGGCATTTAATGTGTAGGTCAGAGTATGTCCTTATCCGCTAGTTGTCTCAAATCATGAGAAATTTGGACTCAGAAAGGGCATTAATTGCCAGATGGGAGGCTTTATGTTTTTCAGATGGTATATAATCATTCAGTTTGTAATGGAATGCTAACTAAGTAAAGATACAAGGATGGTACTTTCTGATTGTTGAGTTCTGTTGGTATCAACACAGTGAGTTGGGCCATTGTGCATATACCCATCTTATACAGATTAAACCTTGATGGTGAGCATTTCACAATTTGGGAGTAAATGAAACGTGACTGTAATAAGAAAAGACAAACTTCTATTCATTGCCCCTTTGGTTCTTGCCACACGCTTGAGTCTGGTGCGTGGAAAAAAGAATTCTTACCCCAGTTATGTGTGTGGGTGAAGTAGACTGGCATGTTTAATAAGTTAAGCTTTTGTTCAGCCATTTCAATTACCTTTTTCTTGGTCAAGATCAAGCAAAGCATCAGCTTAATGTCTGGAATAGAGGTGGGTCTGCATCTTCTCGTAGGCCAGGAATAACTAACAATGGTGATTCAATATCTCACGTTTCTGAGTGCTGCGATCCTAAACTCTGATCCTAGTGTAAAGTGCTGTGGGAGCATTCTTGGTAGTCAGTGCTGCTAACTCCTTGGCAGTAGCTGTTCCACTCTACTCGTGGCTGTACACAGGGTGTTTGTGGAAGTATTCAACACTCAGGGCTTTGGAAGGCTTGTTGCTAATTGGAGGCGAGTAGAATGAGGCTGTCTGCTTAGGGAAGGGTGTGCTTCTGCTGCTGACTGCTGTCACCTGCTTCCTCTGGCCTTCCTACCAGGGAAGGTTTAGAAGGAGCTTACTTTGAATAGTATCTAGAGATGTCAAGGTAGGAGGGTGTTTGGAAGGACAAAGTGATTCAGCCATAAATGGGTTAGAACAGACATAAAACTAACAGTGGTCTTGAGTAAGCTGAATTTCTCTTGCTTGTGCTGTTTGATAGAAAATACAGAACTAAAGAAGCTGGAAGTGGTATGGACTATTGTACAAAGCTAAAAATTTTACTTAGTGTGATAGTATGGCTGTACAGCCAAGGAGCGTGCTAGTATGGTGTCTCTACAGACACATTGTGCTTTCTGTATTTTTTCTAAATACAATTATGCCATTCCTTTCTAGCAGTTTCAGTGAGTCTGCAGCCTGTTTCTGCCCCTCTGCCAGCTGTTGCCCATACATCTGTAGGTGCTAATCTCTCTGCAGCCATGTCAGTCAGTAGCAGCGGGGCTCAGAATAGTGACAGTGCTAAGAAGATGCTAGTGACAATATTTGTGAACAGCAATGGTAAGCAGAAATGCCTTCAGGATTTAGAACGGTTTGGGGTGCAGAGGGGAAAGGTGAGGCTCGCTTGCAGTCACGCTGTCATGTGCTGTGAGCACGTGAGATTTCTCAGGCTGAATAGGGAGGTGCCAGGGCAGAGTTTGGATGGGAGTTGTTCTAAAACTTGCAGGGACTACAAGGACTAGCAGCGGGTTTTCCTCAGCTCAAGAGTGAATCCAGTGTCCTTGCACGTTAGTGGAAATTACCATTGGTAGTATTACCCTCCAGGTAAGATGTACAGTGAAGGTCCTGGACTACTCGGGCTCACCCTGGTGCATCATGATGTGTTTTGCAAGAGTAGATGTGTAAAACTGGTGTGTTGGCCAATTCCAGGGCGAATAATTCTAGGGTTTTTTTTGCTATTAAAGGCTTGTAGTGCTTCATTTCAGAGATAGCTTAAGCAATTTCTCTGTGTAACTGAATATACTGAAATATAAAGTGGGTTTAGGATTCTTTGGGATTAAGGAGCTGTAAAAATATGTTTGTCAAACTCACTTAAAAGTCGTTACATCGTTTTTAGTAAAATTTGATCAGACCCATAAGTAATGAGGAAGATTCTATACGTTATTTGAAACTGATACCTTTGGGAGTGTCTTAAAAGTGTCTTGAACTCCAAAGGTATTAGATATCACTACGTAATACAGTTGTGATGAATATTTCATAGCTTTACTAATAAAAGTAAATTGAGACAGATGTTTTGAATCAATTACAAGAAATTAATAAAGGCTTGGTGAGATTGGTGTGCTATAATTAGAGTAGTGGTAAAAAAAATTAGTGTGGCTACTGAAAAAAGTAATCTGCTAATAGCAGTATATTTATCAGTAAAATATTTGTTTATTCTTCTGGCAGGTTCAAATATGCCTCTGTAGAATCTGATATCCAAATGATTCCCAGATCCCATAAAACCAGTGGGATTTGTACAAGAATCTATTTTGGATAGGCCTTTGTCACATCTTAAGTTTGAAAGGATTGTGCAGAATCACAACAGTCTGAGAAACTTTCTTCTTTGTTCCTTTTATTTGTTTGTCTTTTTTTTTTCTCAAAAATAAGGGTCATGATAAGCTCTGGAAACTAACCCAGAGCTCCATCATCTGACTTGAAGATGTAGTGAGGAAGATTGAAAAAGAAAACAAATCATGATGGTTTTGTCTTCCTTTCTCAGTCCCTTATTGCGTAGTCTGATGATGGCCAGCATCCTCTCTGGGCTGCAAGAGCATTAGAGATTTAGGGGGATTGCTGTGTACTGCTGCCGTAGGCTAGCTAGAAATACTTTTTAGTGTGTGTGGTACAGTTCAGAGGTACACGGAGCGGTTTTCCTGATGGCTTAGCTCCTTGCAGGCTTTGGAGAAACCTTTCCCTGAAAAGCCGGTATTATGTTTCTAGATATGAAATCACTCTAATCTGTACTAGAGGAATGAAGTCATAGGCATAGCTACCTGTGATTGTCGTCTTTTATATGCTTATTCTTTTATTCTGGTTTGCAAACAGAATTAGTAGTAGCTATTGGGGAACTAACACCTTCAGGTTTTACTCCATACATTAAAAACTGAAGTCAGGTAGGGATGTTACTTGCTGTGACTCCATCTATCACTTTCCATAGTCCTTTTTCTGTTGTGTCTCTCTTGTGGTATGTCATCTGATCGCAAATTACCGCTGTGGAAGTGACTTGAGCGGTGAGCGCCGTTTCCTGGGCTGCCTGCTCACGCAGGAGTTGCCCTGCCAGATGTGCCACTGACATCTCGCACCACTGCAGGAACCGCGTTGGATTTGCCCTCTTCTCATGCTGTGGTATTACGTGTTGGGATCTCCTTCTGCCCCACAGTGCAAGCCTGCGTGTTAAGGAGGGCTTGTAGAATTTCTTAAGTAATGTTCTTGGACTGCTGAAAAAATCTGAAAATCTCCAAGGTGTGCATTGGTCTGCTTTGGAAGAGAGGAGGGAGGGAAATGACCTTCACAGCCGCAAGACACAGTTACTTTCCAAATAGGCAGAATTTATGACTTGGCAGCTGGGTCAGCTCTGTTAGCGTTGTTGAAACATCATCAAAGTATTGAACATAGCAGTTGGGGCTGTATGTTTCAGGGTAAGCTTGATGATGTGGGTTATATTTGTGTTTTTGTGATCTGCTGGGATGGAAATAAACTCTGTATGGGCGTGAGGAACATGCTGTTGGTAGTGCTGTGTGTTCCTGGTCACCATCACGTGGCCTTTCTCCTTCATTAAGTGGTAGACTTTTAAATGCTTTGGGACAGATGCTGTTCGGTGGGAAAAAAAAAAAAAAAAAATACGGAAACAGGCTTGGTGTTGCCTATCTCTGGAGCACTTCAGTTTTTATGGTGGAGTAAATTCTCCTCTTGATTGCATTGATGCAGCAGAGGATAGCTTGGCCTGTTAACTTCAGAGCCAATACAAACAAAATTCTTCAGCCTACAGCATGGCCTTTTCTTTCCTGAGTATTGTATTCGTTGAGTCACTACCAGCTCGTATGGCACGACTTTGACTTGCAGGGGAATCCTTTTTGGCTTGATGCCAGCGAGGATTTTGAGTGGCAAAGTGCCACAGGGACATCTGTCACCTCTTCAGTCCCTGCAGTCTCTGCTGGCCCAGTAACTAAGGGTCACATCCCAGTTAAAGTTGTGACTATGTGGAACGCTCACTAAATGAGCCATGTCTGGAGTCATCCCAGCTTTCAGCAATCTGGTTTTTACGCTCATGGCTGTCGTCTTACATTTTGTTTTACATTAATTAAAAAGACTTACAAGCTAGGGCTGAAAAAGATCCATTAAATCTATCCATTCTCCAGTGTAAGGTTTTGTTGGATTTTATTTTGGCTTTTTTTCCCCTCTAGGATGTAATTCACTTATGAGCAAGCCTGGAGACCTAAAATTTATTCTTTTTTTAAATAACAGCGTCCATGTTGGTAATATCTAACTTTCAAGATCATATGTTAACAAACATGTGCTTGAATTTCTTGTGAGGTGTATTGTACCTCTTCACACTGATGTGTACAAACCACAAGTTCTCCTTTGAATGAACAGAGCAGAAATGTGTGCTGGACTGGATAGAAATGACCCCATGTCCAAAAATCAAGAAACAGGATTTCCAAACTAAAGATGGAAATATCTTTTAGCTTCTAGTTTTCCATCTTTCTGCTGGATCCAGTTTTTTCCCTGCAGATTAGTTTTAAAATGTCTCAAATTATAGAGACATAAAAGGAAAAATTACTGAAAGCTAAATATATTTTAAGTGACGTTCGGCCTAATTTTTTCTTTCCTAAATTTCCTTTGATTGCTTTTAGCTATACCTGTATCCCACTCAAACCAGTTCTCTCTTATATTATGTGTGCATGCATAGCTAGCTGGTATAACATATAAGTCTGTCCGTTTCCACAAAGTCCTTGTATCCAAAAAAGCATTGTTGTTGTTGACAAGAAAATGAGATGGATGCCATGCGGCACATCAGCCTGACAGCTTGAGTTCTTTTTAATAATTCCACCATCAGATAAAAATCTAATTTACATTCCTATAATACTTTTCACAAGAATTGCAAAGTGCTTTTTGTCCTGAAAATATAAGTTCTATAGTTTCTATATTTTTATACACAGCAAATCTGTAACACTATAGGTTAAGTCAGGTTAGGATGGGAAGTGAGAAAACTTAGTCTAGTTTAAATTACTGTCTGCATCAGTGTGACAGGACGCTTGCAGTGCATGCTTACTCTGCATGCTGCCCTGTGATCCCTCTCTCCCCTAAATTGTATGTAGCGTTTAGTATAATTTTTCTCTCTTTTGACATAAATTATATGTTTGTTTACATCAAGCTCAGCTAGCCTGTCATCTAGGGAGTGGTGTTACGGCAGAAGCTTCTCTTAGCTTTGTTCCCTGTGCTTCCCATGTCTTGAAGAATATGTCTTGGAGCAGTGCTCGACCTGCTGTACTTTCTGGAAATGGATTCAGAGAGCACAGGAGCCACGTGAAGTTGCTTCTCCGAAGAATGATGGAAGGCTCCTCAAGTAGTTACAAGTGGCTGTCCCCAGGCCCCAGTAATCCCTTATTTCTCAGGGAGTGCCCTGGTGAGCTGACTCCACTCGATGCCCAAATCACCTGCCATTAAAGCCTTAATGGTGTGTCTCTGTGTTGCTCCTTTTTGCCCCTCAGCTGTCAGTGCTGGCTGCTGAGGGCCATTCATTGGAGAACAAAGTCATCAAGGAATTGAGTCATCCCAGGCTTATTAGTCTACCCTTCTGTCGTGGTTCAGCCCCAGCCAGCAGCTCAGCACCATGCAGCCGCTCGCTCACTGCCCCTGCCCCACTGGGATGGGGGAGAGAATTGGAGGAGTAAGAGTAAGAAACACCCCTGGGCTGAGATAAGAACAGTTTAATAATTGAAATAAAGTAAAATAGTAATGATAATAATAACAATATAATAATATCCAAAGCAAGTGATGCACAATGCAATTGCTCACCACCTGCCGACCGATGCCCAGCCAGTTCCCGAGCAGCGATCGCTGCTCCCCGGCCAACCCCCACAGTTTCTATACTGCCCATGACGCCGTATGGTATGAAACAGCCCTTTGGTCAGTTTGGATCAACTATTCTGGCTGTGCCCCCTCCCAGCTTCTTGTGCACTTGGCAGAGCATGGGAAGCTGAAAAGTCCTTGACTGGCATAAGCAGTACTGAGCAACAACTAAAAACATCAGCGTGTTATCAACATTCTTCTCCTACTAAATCCAAAACACAGCACTGTGCCTGCTACTAGGAAGAAAATTAACTCTATCCCAGCTGAAACCAGGACACCTTCATAAACCTGAGAGGACGTTTATTGATGCCCAGCTGTTGAATTGAAAGTCTGCATGTATGGTAACCTCTAAATCATGATGTACTGACACCGGTCCTAACCATTTATTATGATTTTGATGTGGATTGTGTCAGTGGTAGGAGCCTTGGCACTGATGGCCTCCTTAGCAATGGCGTGGTGTGCTCTACCTTTGAGGTCCCTATCTCTGCACTTCGCTTGTTCACAGTGCAGAGTAACTTATTGATGGGCTCAGCACTAGCATTCTTTTCTAGGAGGGTCGTGCTGTCGTGAAGTGCAGATCATCCGTATGGGGTTTCTGGAGCATCAGATTAAAGAGGCTTTGTCAGTCCAGCCTCTCCTGTGAACACACAGGGCACATCCGACAAGAGTGGCTTCTCCTTTAGAGGAGAGTGTCTCTGCTGTGCTTAGTTGAGAGAGAGGATAAAGAAACTCCTACATGTCTACATTCTGTCTTCTGGTAGCATACTGGAAGTCAAGGAGGGGTTCAAGAAGTGTAGGAAGAGGCCTAGGATTCGCAAGGATCACTGGACTAAATGGGCTGTTCAGGAGGCTGGCTTCATCAACTGGCATTTAGGTCTAAATCGCCCTCCTCCAAGAAGCCAATTAAGCCATTTCCAGCGAGCTACTTGGAAAACCATACACTTGAGAGACGGGAGGAGAAGAGAGAAGAACGTAGTTTGTTCTTTCCCAGCAGCTGATTTCTGCCATGGTCTCCTCATTCTCCCTAGATGAAGTAGTGAATCTGTGCACATCTGTCTTGGCTGGTGAGTTTAAAGTGCTCCAGGACCTGTGGAAACCTTACAAACCTCCTTGGAAACAATCTAAGAGAAGTACTGCACGCTCTTGGACATGCCGCTGCAGAAGGCTTGTTCTCACTTGTGAAAGTCTACCAAAGCGGGGGGGTGGGGGGGTGGGAATTGGACATACAACTGTGTCCATCCTGGCCACATTGAAAAGAACCTGCAGATTCCGGTAAGGAATTGGAGTATTTATATATGCTTCTGCTATTGTTTTGTGTAGTAATGATAGCATTTTAGGAGAGAGCGACGTGGCAGGGACCTGCCAAGTCCACAGTGAGAGAAAAGTCAAAATCATTAGACTGATTTGACCAGAAGATCTTTGTCAGCTGGTCTCTACTTTAAAATGGACTTAAACCCAAAGTCATCTTTTGTTTGTTAAACTAATACAAGTCTTCCCAGATAATTTGTAAACTCCAAAGGAGTTGCAGAAGGAGTTGGAAACCTGACTGTCACACTCTGCTTGAGGTTGTGCAGTGGCCTCTGTACTAACCACAAGGTCACCGTAGCTTCAGTCTTCAGGATTTCTTACGGAAGTTTGAGTGGACTTTCAGCATTTGGCAAGGTCTTCACTCCCTGAAAGATTTGGGGATGACTGTGTGCTCCTTGTCAGCCAAGTGAGATCCTTGAGATGCTGAGGAGGACAAAATGATCTGCTGATGTTCTGGATTTGGGCATTCATCAGATACTAGGTGGGATGTAAATGTTCAGAACCTGATAGAACTATCCAAAGAATCTTTTTTTTTTTCTTTTTTCCTCAACTGCTCTGTCACTTCTCTTTGATAATCACCTTATTTTCAGGAGTATTGTGAAGGGATTACCTCTCTGAATTTTTTTAAAGATTGAAAATCCAGTCTATTTGTCTCTAGTTTTCATTCACGCCTTCCATCTTTTTCCTATCCCTCTTCAGAGACCTTGCTTTATAAAACAGCAAAGGCTAGAAGCATGTCCTCTTTTTCATTTGGGACTGGAGACAGCATGCACAGAGTTCAGACGGTAGCAGGTTCATGCTCATTGGTTTTGATCCTAATGAAGAAAATGGTCAAAGATAGGCTGTCAACCTTCATGACACCTCAGCATCTCCATCCTCTGTCTCGGCTTGAGGTGATGTTTGCTGATTGATGCTGCTTTTTTTTTTTTTTTTTTTTTTTTTTTTTTAAATCTCTCCATGCTCTGGAAGTGGGAACTGGTGTCTCTTTTCCAGCAGTCCCCCCTGCTAGTTAAGGCGCTTGAAAAGGTGAGGCAAGACGCAATGTGGGCCGGGCAGTTGTGCGGATCTGAACCTTCTGATGTAGTCTTCCATTACGCTACTGTTTCTGCCTAGAATAATCTTCATGGAAAACATTTGGATCGTATACCCTGAGGACTGTCAGCCAGGCAGCATCCAGACTGTCAGTGTAAAGCATCTTCCATTAAAAGAAGCTGTTTTGGCTGTGGGTCAGAACATTTTGGCATGCAGCAGGTCTTTTCCTGGATTTGCACAGTTACATAGGAAACATTTGCTGTTTGGGTACAGCAACCCTTTCCTCTAACATCAGCAGCTTTGGTAATGTTGGACCATCTTGTAGCCCTGAAACAGTGTGGATAATCTGTCAGTCTCATGTCATACTGTGCTGCAAATCTACGGTGGGAAGATTCCTGTGGGGCTTCCTGTATCACACCTCCCTCTGCTGATCTGGAAGCCCTTTGTCCTCAAGACATGGATTATAGTAATAGCGGGATTGAGTAGTGCATAAACACAAATCCATGAATGAGCTAAACTTTGTGAGGAAGAATGGTGCAGAGGAAGAAGGAATTGAAGCCCAAATAAGTATCCTGCTCATTTTCTGGAGTTGAGTTTGAAATGTTTGCAGCCTGATACTTTTTTTAAAATTTTTTAATGTTTTCCCCTCCCCCATGATATTTAGAAAAGGTAATGCATTTCATACGTGCAGATCACTTGCTGTTGTAAGCTCCTTGCTGTCTTTAGACCTGGCCACATGTCACCTGTAATAGGCATTTGGGAGATGAAGGTGTAGTGATCACCAGAGTATAAAAAGTAAATTTTTTGCTAAACTGCTTAGTGGGGTAAGATTCAGTTTCTTCCAGATGATAGTCAACAGCCTTAGGTACCAAAACGCCCCTCTCTTCGATGGTCCCTTGCTCCCATCATATTTCCATCATTTACAGTGCAAGAATCAGGCAGAAACAGACGTCGCCTTGTTTCCTGCATAGCTTTGATTTGTTCCCTGACCATCATCCACGCTGCACGCAAAGTGAGGTGGATCTCTGTGGGAAAGACAATGTCTGGCCGTGAGTTAAAGTTGGTGTCGTCAGAGGGTGTATGAAAACTACAGTAGCTGACCTTTACGGTTCTTACTTAGCTTGATCCACAGCATGGGCTTGAGCTAATGCGGTGTGTGGGAGCAGAGAATTGTGTCCATCCTCCAGTAAACTGGCCACTGAAGGGGAACAACATCAAAAGTGTTCTGCTGAGCATCGTTTGTGTCTGTCGGTAGCGAAGGTTTGTTCTGGGTTCTCTGAACCAGTACCTTGGTGGTTGTAGACCATTTCATCCCATCTTTCACTAGCATGTTTCTTCACAGCCTCCTCCCTCATCCGTTCTTCTCTTCCTTTTAATTCCTTCTTTGTCTCTCGTGTGCTAGCAAACATTGGCAGTAGATGGGGACTCTTCTGATCTTTGTTTTGGTGCGACATCGGCCCCCCAGTTGCCAGAAGCAATTGGGCAATATTCCTGGGTTTGAATTTCCTCATTCTGTGCAAATATTGCAAGTCTGCTCTGGTTGGCAAGAGTGAGCTTGTGGAACTGAGAGCACATGTGGGACAAATGGGATCTTGCCTGAAGGACACAGCCAATTGCTAGGAAGTGTGTGCTGGGCTGGTGCAAGCTGAGATGGCCAGGAGCTGATTAATGTTACCTAGCCCTGTGGATTTTCTGGGGGTAGTCGAAGATCACAGATGGCCCTTGGGCAACTGTGCAGAGGAAAATGTTACAAGAAAAAGGCACCAGAAGAAGCAAAGTTTGCTGTTCTTTAATGACTGAAGAATTCTACTGGTTGCAGCCTACCACCAAAAAAAAAAATCATTAAGGCAGACCTCCATTGTAGAAACCTTGATCTGCGCGGTTAGCGGTTCACAAAGCAATAGGATACCTTTTTCATCTGCGGGTAATGGAAAGCATTAGGCAACTCTAACAGTGGTCAGGGGATGTTAGCAGTCAAAACTTCACATGGTGGTGTGCGTTTGAGGACAGAACCTCGTGGCGGAGTTATTAGGCAGCTGTATCTATAAGCAGCGAGTTCGTAGTAGACCTATACAGTGAAAATCCATGAGGGAAATCCCTCTGGGCTTGATGGTTGGTAGCACCGGTGTTAGAGCTCCCTGACAGGTACATCAGCACAATTGCAAGGAATCAAGTTACTGCTGCTTAATGTAAAGTGCAAGTTATTGTCAAACAAGCAAATACTAAATAAAATCCATTAGTATAAAACACTGTGAAGATGTTTTAAGCTGAGTGGTTTTACTTCCAAATGAAGCTGGCTAGGAGCACCTGCACAGTGGGCCTCAGCTGAGGTGTGGCATCTTGCTAAGCTGCGGTAACCTGGTTGGTTGTAATTATATGAATGTACTCTCATACTAAAGAACTTGTGTGAAATATTTCACGTATTGTGTGATATTAAGGATGTTGAGTTTAGCGGATAAAACTACTGTCTCTTCCCCATCTTAACTTTTTCTCAAGCAGGATGTTTCACTCTTGAATCAAGAGAATAAGCACTTTGAACCCTTATAAAATACTCTCATGACACAGACTGCATGCACATCATGACTTCATTGTGATCCAGATGTTTTCAATATCTTTTCTTTTTTTCCCCTTCTTTTGTTAAAGTTGAGGTTTGTCTGCCACTTTGTGAAGGTTCAGTCCCATAGTCCTCTTTCTACCTGAGGATGCTGAAGATAACTTTAGGTTACTTCAGAATTCTTGTGACCTCCTGGTCCTGGTTAATTGAAGCCCTCGGCAGACTACGGTGCCCCTGACAGCCTGTGATTGTCGATGCTGTTCAGAAACTTTCAGTGTAGCTTTACCTCTGGTACACGTCCTACGCCAGGGGTTGTAATGGTTCAGCATAAGTTTTCCCAGTATCTGCCAGCAGGTGAATTTTTACTTAATAGTTAATGAGACTTAGAAAAAATATTTTCTTTAGCTGCTGTGGCTGTGTTCAAAGGGCACGTAGGAGACGGAATAATCAGTCTCTGAGGTTGCTCAAGGCTAAGGGATTTGAACACCTAGTTCTTAGGCAGCTTGGAAAATCCTAGTCTAAATATAAATATTAAAACAACATATAGACACGTTGGATAGTTTCACAAGTTTACTTTTAAAGCATGCTCTGCTCACTTGAAGCTCATTCAAATTCTGAAGACTAAAATTGCCAACTGAGTGTGTGTGAGAAGCAGCAGCCTTTTTACCTGACAAATGTGACTTTTGCTATGTTTCTGGTTTTCTTCCAGCTGGCAATCCTCTTGTTCAGCAAAGTGGACAGCCATTAATACTTACCCAGAACCCGGCTTCGGGTCTGGGCACAATGGTAACTCAGCCAGTATTGCGACCTGTACAGATCATGCAGAATGCCAATCATGTCACAAATTCTCCTGTGACCAGTCAGCCCATCTTCATAACCACCCAGGTGAGTGCCCTTCCAGCCAGGATGGCTGAGTCAGGAGATCTGGTGCACTCATCTGTGGAAGCCTGTTCTCTCTTAAGAAATAATCAGATGCCTGCTTCAGTTTTTCTTGTGCACTTTAGTGGATGTTACACTTGAGCTGAAATCTGTTGGGTTTTTGGTTTTTAATTTATGTAGATTTAGAAATAGCTTGTTTGGAAATACCTTGTGTTCCTAGTCATTTTGCAGTTGAGGCTCACTTGAGAAAACTGGCCACGTTCCACACCTCAGCAGGTCCCAGTACAGGTCTGCTGGGACCTCATGCTGCTCTTGCTCGTAGCCTTAGCAGTAGGGCCTGACTCCCTGCTGTAGGTGGGTCTGTCCACCCTGTGTGAATTTGACCTTGCTGAATGCTTACCTACTTTGTTTTATTTTCCTGGGAAATGTGCAGGTAAATTTTTTTTTAAATGTCCATTGGCTTATTTGAGCATTTGCTAGGACCTGAGAGAAGATTTCTGTAGGTGCTTGGGGAAGGAGAGATTGAGAGTGGAGGCTGTATATCAGAACGTTGTAGAGTGTCGGGAAGGTGGCCCTACTGTTGGGTAAGGCGCTGGCTGAGAACAGTACGGCCTCATAGTTCAGTTGATGTATAGGTGATAGTACTGGGGGGTGGGGAGCGGGGTATTTGTTTATTTGATTTCTAGGGTAGAAAGCTCATATTGAAAGTGCTTCAAGTATGCTCGGTATGTTAATGGCAATGGTACTGTTTGACTGTAGGGATTTCCCGTGAGGAATGTGCGGCCTGTACAAAACACAATGAACCAAGTTGGAATTGTTCTGAATGTACAGCAAGGTCAAACAGTTAGACCCATTACCCTCGTCCCAGGTAAGGACTGAAACAAGCCAAAGCCACTGTCGTGTTCCTTTTTAGAGTACCAAGGGTTTAAAAAAAAAAAAAAAAAAAGAGTATTTGAAATCTGTATTTCACCTTGTGGTGGTTTGACCTGGCAGGTAGCTAAACACCACACAGCCCTTCTCTCACTCCCCCTGCAGTGGGATGGGGGAGGGAATCGGAAAAAAGGTAAAACCTGTCAGTTGAGATAAAGACAATTTAATAGGACAGAAAAGGAAGGGAAAATAATAATAATGATGATAAAAGAACATACAAAACAAGTGATGCACAGTGCACTTCTCACCACTCACTGACCAATGCCCAGCCAGTTCCTGAGCAGCAGCTGCACCCCCGCGGCCAATGCCCCCGGTTTTTGTTTGTTTGTTCAGTGCGACATGTGGTGTGGAATATCCCTCTGGATGGTTTGGGTCGGCTGTCCTGGTTGTGTCCCCTCCGAGCTTCTTTGTGCACCCCCAGCCTCCTTGCTGGCAGGGCAGTATGAGAAGCTGAGAAGTCCTTGACTTAGTGTAAGCACTGCTCAGCAACAACTAAAACATCCCTGTGTTATCAATGTTACTCTTATCCTAAATCCAAAACACAGCACTATACCAGCTACTAGGAAGAAAATGAACTCCTATCCCAGCCGAAACCAGGACACACCTGCATATCTAGTTGCTCTAAAGAGGGTGGGGTTCAGTTCTGTAGTAGGTGAGATTTGTCTGTATTTGTGGCTGTAATTCTGCTAGTCATTTTGCAACAGAGAGTAGACCCTTTGATCATAGTAACAAACTACTTTGTAGAGTAGGGGACTTCCAGCTGGAAGGAATGTCTGCCTCTCAGAGCTCCATATAATTCAGACTCTTCAAAAAAACCTCCTCAGTTAACTTAATTCCAAAGTTCCAGCCCATGAGCACCCCTCTTCCTTCCTTTCAAAATCTTCCCATGCCATACGAGTGCTGGGAGACTGCCTGGAAACCAAGCCTCACCCTGAGGATGATTTTTCTAACGCTAATTTCTGCTGCCAGATCCTGTCATGCACCATCGGAAAGACCAAGAACTCGTGTGTCACTGGACACCTGCCTTAGAACAAAGCAACCATGCTAGCGATGAGTCACTTTTCACTCTCCCCAGAACAAATCTACAAAGCCTTGTATCGCAAACTAATTTGCAACTGTAGGATCGCCCTTGTCCTGCCCTAAGAAGCCTTCCATGAGTTTCCATTGGGCCTATGACTAGGACTGCGAGCCCCGTGAAAGTCAGCAGGATTTATGGTTGTAAGCTACTTAGGCCTTTTGGAAAATTCCACCTAAAAGAAGTTGTAAACACAATTTTGACTCTGCATCCATGTTCAGTTTTAGTCTGCTTGGGAAGTGAAATTAGGGTGCTGAACTCTTAAAACTTCCACTGAAATTTTGGGAATTTTGGGAGCTCGGCAGTGTTGGAAAATAGGTTGCACTCAGTTATTACTGTGAAAGGAATGGAATCGGTTACTTGAGCTACCTTGTTTGTTCGTTTGTTTTTGAAGCCCCAGGTACCCAGTTTGTTAAACCAACAGTTGGAGTTCCTCAGGTGTTCTCTCAAATGGCCCAGGTGAGACCAGGTACAACCATGCCGGTCCGACCCACCACCAACACTTTCACTACGGTCATTCCGGCCACGCTTACCATCAGGAGCACTGTACCACAGTCCCAGGCACAACAGCAAAGTAAGTCCACTCCCAGCACCTCCACAACTCCTACTGCAACGCAGCCAACAACACTTGGACAGTTAACTGTGCAGCAGCCAGGGCAGTCCAGTCAAGCTACTAACCCCAAATTAGGTAAGACTTGCCATGGAAAAGCGAGGGGACTCAAGTGTATAACACTGTCTATAATTTGATCTTCAAACATACGGCTTAGCAGCTAAAAGACAGAAGTTGAGTCAGAACTCCTGGGTTCTATTTTTGCCTCTCACTGACTCATGCTTCATCTCTCTTACCAACCTGGAAAATGAGGGTAATCCTGCCATCATGTCCAGTTTGGTTTGAGAACCAGTTAAGTTTTGTTTTGTAGAATGTTCTGAGACCATCAATTAGAAGTCCCCAAAAGTGAAAAACAGCATTTGTTAATCACTTGTATTTTTTGAAAGGTGAAGTTAAATAGATGATGAACATAAGCAGAAACTAACCATGTTGCTTTTTTTTTTTTAATGTTGGCTGAACTCATGAGTGAAATGATTGCTCAAGAATAGTGACAAACAATTTGAAAAGGAAAAAAAGACTTCTTCACACAGCAAGTAGTCAGGTTATTTTTAGCTTTAAGTGGCCATAATCATATACAGCTTTATTTAGAAAAGAAATACAAATAATTTTTGTGACCATCAGTATCCTGTTTAGTTCATCGTGGGACTTGGCTCATATCTTGGAGTGTGATCTGGAGGGTTAGGGAAATTTACTTTCCCAGTCTTGCCAGCCTTCGCATTACTGGACAGGATAATTGATGGCTTAGTCATCTTGGGTGAAGACTCAAGGTAGAAGAGCAAGAGGCAAGGCATGCTAGATGGGGGCGGGATTCACACAGTGGATCAGATCTTACTGATTCCTTATTAGTGTTCTTGTATTCCCTTGGCAGTGAGTATTGCAAGCTTTGTGACTGTGAAGAGACCTGGAGTGACTGGTGAGAACAGCAATGAGGTTGCTAAACTGGTGAATACCCTGAACACCGTTCCTTCGTTAGGACAGAGCCCTGGTCCGCTGGTGGTTTCCAACAGCAGCCCTGTGCACGGTTCCCAGAGATCTAGTGTTTCAGAGTCGTCATCATCGTCGTCATCATTAAAAGGTATGGTCTATAGCAGCTATCTGAACTCGATTGATTCTGCTGAGAATTCAGAAGCTTATTTTCTGGAGTAAAAAAACATTAACATGTAACTACTGAGATTTCGTAATAGGGATAAACACTTGAAAAGCTTTGCTATTGATTTCTTCATCTTTATCTGTACATTTTTATCCAGTGATTATATTTTGTTTGTTAATATTTGCTTACATACATTATTTTGCATTCAAAATTATTGGTGTGCATGCTGCCGTCTTGAGAGTACACACACCTGAAATACTCTCCACAAGGAGGCAAAAGGATAAAATCTTTGCTTCTCTTCCAAAAAAGCACCTTCCAAAGGTGTTTGGGAGTCCAAAAGTTGATTTAAGGTACACTTGACGTTTTCTGTATTCTGAGTTTTTTACTACAGCTAGAGGTGAAGATGAGGCATTTTAATCTGATGGAAAACCAAAGCAATCAAATGATTATAGAAACCAAACAAATGATTAAAGAAAAAGGGGAGCTGAGTTGAGCTGATCTTTTTTCCTTCTTTCTTTCTCTCTCTTTTTATTTATTTACTTATTTATTTAGCCTAATTTTATGACACTCCTATTCTTACACTAGCTACTGGGGGGTATCTTTTGCAATACAGATTGTCAGAAGTTTGCATACTTTTGCCTTTTTCATGCCTCCTCCAGTCTAGTTAGTAGTTAAAAGTACAGCTCTTGAAACTAAAGTATTTTGGTATGCCAGAAAGATTGCCTAGATTTAAGATGAAGTGTAAGGATTCTGTTTTTCTCGTTTTGTTTTGTGTTTTTCCTGTTACAGTCAGTTCATCTCCTATTCCCACGTTTGATTTGCAAGATGGTGGCAGGAAGGTCTGCCCAAGATGTGATGCTCAGTTTCGAGTCACTGAAGCTTTAAGAGGACATATGTGTGTAAGTAACCATTCTAAGATGAGCAGTTAATGGGTAATTTGCTCATGACTGTGGAGTGCAAAGAACAGTTCTTCTCCCTAGATCAGGGACTTCTGTGAAAGGAAGTATATGACTAGGAGAAAGTGAGAGGCAAAGGAGAGGCCTCTGGAAGACCTTCCTTGGTGCTCAGAGATGCATTTATTTTCTAATCTTACATATCAGTAAATAATCAAATCAGAAAATCGGGTATTAACTCTGCATTACTCTTTCCTCAAGAGTTTCCTAGCGTTCCTCTGTCTTTTCTTAGTACTGGTTAGTCTTTGTCTGTTTAATAGCATATATAGTTCTTTCTAGATACAGTTTAACTTGTGGGTTTTTTTGTGGGTTGTGCGGTTTTTTTCTTCCTTTTAGTACTGCTGCCCTGAAATGGTTGAATTCCTCAAGAAAAGAAAATCTCTAGAATCTGAACCAAATATTCAATCTGCAAAGCCTCCATCTCCAGAAAAAACTACAGCTGTTGCTTCACCACCCTCTTCTACTCCTATCCCTGCACTATCCCCACCTGCTAAAGCTCCAGAGCCAAGTGAAAATGTAGTTGACTCATCCCAAAGTAAGCTCATTATGTTAGTAGACGATTTCTACTATGGCAGAGATGGTGGCAAAGTGAGCCAGCTACTGAACTTCCCCAAGGTTCCAACTTCCTTCAGGTGTCCACACTGCACCAAGAGGCTAAAGAACAACATACGGTAAGATGAATGCGATGTGCTACAAAAACAGTCTGTGGTGTTCTGAATACCTCTGATCTGCAGAAGTAAAAACGAGTTGTAAGCATCAGTCTCTCAGGCCCTACAGCTTTCCCATATTGTAGCTTAAGACCGGAACTGAAGTACAAAAGGGGGAGACTTGCCCATCGTCACACTGTTCAGTCAGGGCAAAAGTTGCAAGAAGATTGCGTGGCTAGAATAATTGCATTTATATTGTTCGGCAGAGAAGTCTTATTTGCTCGTCACTAGTCTTACTAGGTAATAGGAAATAATTACTCTTGAAGAACTGCTCATCTCATCTTTATTTCAATGCTTTTTCAACAGAGGGAGAAAATATTTTTATGGAGTAATGTATTCGTCTGAGCCAGCCACTATGTTCTATTGTGATAAGTTGAAGTGTTTTGTTATCATCAGTGGAATGCCAGGTTGGGGTCAGAAGTGCTCAAAAGCGAGTAGTACAGCCTCTGTACTGCAAAATCTGTTCTCTTGCTTCCCCTAGGCTTAGGGGGCAGGAGGTTGCTGGATAGAAGGGAGATTTTGCTTGCTTTTGATGGGAAGAGCAAGAAGGAAACATCTTAATGCTGCTAAAAAAACTCCTGGTGTAGTGTTCATAATGCTTTCAGGGTTACAGGTGCAAAACGTTTGGAGTTCTGTTCACACACTTTCCCTTCACCTCCATAAGGTTTATGAATCACATGAAGCACCATGTTGAACTGGATCAGCAGAATGGAGAGGTGGATGTCCACACCATCTGTCAGCATTGTTACAGACAGTTCTCCACTCCATTTCAGCTGCAGTGTCACTTAGAGAATGTCCACAGTCCCTATGAGTCAACAAGTAAGTTGATTTTGCTGTTGTCATTTGTTTAGGTTTAAGAAGGTTTCTGTCTTTTATTAACTGCAAATCTGTTGAGCAAGGAGTGTCTGTTCTGCCTTGCCCCTTGGTGCATTGGTTTTGTAGGCCAGCAGAAAAATCCATCTAAATTATGTTTCTGCACACTTAGTGTCAAGAGTATTTTAAAGATCAAGTTCAATAACAGTGTCATGGTAGAATTTAATTTTTACCAGTAGGTTGACATCTGATTTAAAATCACTTGCAGTTTCCTTGTTAGGACATCTTCCTACTTTTGTTGTACCCACCATTTCATTTAAGAGAATTTTTGCTGCCTTTTGGAAACCTCTCAGAATATATTTTGTCGTCTATACAATTTGGAGAGTTGAGAGCTAGGCTTTTGGGTGGGTTTTGGGTTTGTTTGGGTTTTTTTTGGTTGGTTGGTTTTCTTTTGGTTTAAGTTGTTACACTGCCAGTTACAAGTCTCTCTGGTACATTTTAACAGGGTTTTTTTTTTGTCCCCCAGTTGCTACCTGCTTTTCCTTTCTTTTGCAGCAAAGTGCAAGATTTGCGAATGGGCATTTGAGAGTGAGCCAATGTTCCTACAGCACATGAAGGACACTCACAAGCCTGGGGAGATGCCCTATGTTTGTCAGGTATTAAAAGTGGTTTAGGGGCTGGGCTTTATAAATGCGTACTAGAGAATAAGAGGAAATCTGGCACTTTTCAGCAAAGTGTATGGCTCGTAGGGGTCCAAAACAGACTTGGGCCATGGAACGGTGCTGTGGAGCCCATTGCATTCTTTTCCAGGTGTGGACTTACTCTAAGTCCATTGGCTATTAGGGCAGCACGAGTAGCTGAATGTTTGCCACCGGTTCCCAGCACTCTGAAGCTGGATCAGCTTGATAGACGCTTGTTTAGTCCCAGTGGCATTCAGAGCCTAATTTTTTTTTTCCTCCCAGGGCCTGCAGGCAAATTGCTGTGCCATAAAGAGAAGTTGTCACTCTGGAGCAGATGAGATTATGTTGCTTGTGTGATACCTTTTCTTGACACTCTGTTGCCATGAGATTTGTGCTTGCATCGATTCTGAACGTGTCATCTCCGCCCAGAGGTCCTAACACTGTCCCTCCAAAAAGAAAAAAACAGAGAAGAAACTTCTAAAATATGTTATGTTAAAACAGATTATGTTCCAAATTCTGCGTTTTACATAGACCCTGAAGAAACTGCTCTTTAATCTGTTCCAACTGCTTTGCATCGACTGTCTCTCCCTTTTTTTTTTCTTTTTTTCTTGGATCTGGAGCTTGAATTCTCAGTACTTTCTTTTTATACAAGTAGTTCAAATCTGTTTCTCCAAACTACTCTGAATATACACTGCTTGATTTAGTATCTTACAGTTGGAATAAGCTTTAGGACCTGGTTCCTAAACTCCACTGATAAGTATCTTTGGGGATCTGGGCATTGCTGTTAAGATCTCCATGTTGCAGTGGTGGATGTCAGATAGATTGCTCTGTTATTTCACTGTTAATTGTTTCCGTCCGCTCCTATAGGTCTGTCAGTATCGTTCCTCCCTCTATTCTGAAGTGGATAGCCATTTCCGAATGATCCACGAAGACACGCGGCACCTGCTCTGTCCGTACTGTCTCAAAGTCTTTAAGAATGGCAATGCTTTCCAACAGCACTTCATGAGGCATCAGGTACTGTCAGGGCTGTAGTCTCTCTTTGTTTAAGGCGGTTCCCTCTCCACAGAGATTCGGTGGATAGTAAGCATGTGATTAGTTGAGCATTTGCTTGGAATAAAAACAGAAAGAAAGAAAACTTGGTTGAAAGAGGGGTTTTAGTAGATGCTGTATTCTCTCCGTAACAAATGCGATTTGCATGCTGTCATTCCAGACCTTTCATAGGGATTGTGCTGAAGAGAAGAGGCATTGCTCCTTTGGGAGTAGCACAGATTGTTGTTACTTAGCAGAAAAAAGCATGTTTTGCTGGACTGTGTTTTGCTTCATGTGATGATTAACCAACAGTGGGCTCTATGTTCATTTGGCTTTTAATTTTTTTTTTTATCTCCAGGTAATAAATAAGTAAATAATACTGTATGCACACAAATGAATGTAATTTTTGTAGCTCAGTGTTCTGTTTCCATATATGTTGGCTGTATTGACAACATATTTTGTGTGGGTGTAGCTGAAGTGTACTTTCAGAATATAGAAATGTAGCACTCTTACCGAGTGCCTGAATTGATTTGCCCCTGAAGTCCTTTGCTGACTCCCGTAAGAGGCAGAGGCAAGGCAACTTTTGAAGGAATGTTGCCCCATGCACTGCTCTGCTAGTGTGCCTTATTTTGGCTTCAACAAGCTGGGTAAGACTTGTTCTATGGCACTTCCATCTGCAGAGCCTGATGATTTTAATTAAAAAAACAAAACAAAACAAACAAAAAAACCTTAAAACCGAAACACCCAAGATATGGGAGTTGGTGGGGAGGGACTTTCAGATGCTAAAGAAAAATAGGGCTGCCTTTGGTTTCAAAGAGGGTAAAAGTATGGGGGTTTTTTCTTCTTTTTTTAAACAAAAAACACTGCTGTGTTGTGACTTCTGTTTCTCTAAAATGAAATCTATTTCATTTGCATTTGCTTTAGAAGAAGAGTGTTTATCATTGCAACAAGTGTAGACTCCAGTTCCTATTTGCCAAGGATAAAATTGAACACAAGCTGCAGCACCACAAAACTTTCCGAAAGCCCAAACAATTAGAAGGATTGAAACCTGGAACCAAGGTAAGAAATCCAAGTTAACAGCAGGCGCCTGTCCTCTGTTTCCTCGGGAAACACCTGTAGCGTCTGTATCGGTGTGTATTTATTAAGTGCTGTAGAACTGACATTTGCTTCATCTGCATCACTTAAACCACACTCACTGGGACAGAAGAACACTTTGTATTCTGTCTGTGTCGTGTGTTTAGTTAATTAGACACTTTGTAGAAACAATAAGCAAGAGGGAGAGGAGGTGAAAGTGGCACACCAGAGGTTAAACTCTCCTAACTAAGGTATCTGCAAGTGAAGGTATCTGAGCTGTCTGGACGTCCTCTGTAGTCATTAGGAACACCAGGCACTTCTGGAGCGCAAGTCGTGTGTCCGCTTTTAGGCTACTGCTGCCCTGGGTGGGATGAGTTGTGTCCTAGGAGCACCTCTTTATTCTCTGCTAGGAGTCTGAAAGACTGCTCTAAATGAGGAGTCTGAATTTGGATAGATCGCTTCTGCCCTTGTGTTTAGGAGGTATGGGTGTGTCTGTTTTCTGCAGGTTACAATCAGGGCATCTAGAGGACAGCCACGGACAGTGCCAATATCTTCAAACGACATGCCGCAGGGCGCCGGACAGGAAACCACTCCGCTGTCATCTTCTACCGATCCCCAGCCCATCTTCCTGTACCCGCCTGTCCAGAGGAACGTCCAGAAGAGAGCGGTCAAAAAAATGTCAGAACGTTTTGCTGAATTTCAAATTTAAAAAAATATTTTCTTTAAAGGAAATGCAGTTAGCTTTTTAATACCACAGTGATGGGTAATATGATCCTCGGCACTGGACAGCTCTGTCTTAACTACTTGCCAAGGAAACTTTATGCCAGGAGAATCTAGCCTCCCACAAAACTAGGATTAAGTCACGTTATGAAAGCCTTTAAGGTGAAACTGCAAAATACAGAATCAGCTAGGCGCTTTTATAGAAACAGTGGAATTTCATCAGCATAAGGGCTTTCTGCCCATCCTGTGTCATGCTGCCTTGTTGTCTTTTTTTTTTTTTTTTTTTTTTTTTTTTTTTTTTAATTTATTATCCACTCTTAAATTGTATACTCCTGACTACAGTAAGCAGGAAACGTTTAGCCTGGCACCGAGGCATGCTAGGAAGCTAGGGTGCAAGATGAGACTAGTTTGACTACAGACTTCTGAAAGATTACATGTCATTAAATTCTTCTCTGTCCTGACGATTGTTGTAACTCCAGAGACACCTGTTCAGACACTAATGAAAGTATCCCTCCTCTCTTCAGGAGTGTCTTGGGGAGGCAGACTTGTCTGGAGTGCAGCTTCGAAATCCCCGACTTCCCAAACCACTTTCCCACCTACGTGCACTGTTCGCTATGTCGCTACAGCACTTGCTGCTCCAGAGCTTACGCCAACCACATGATCAAGTATGTGTGATTCCTTGAATGCTGGAGTAGAAATTCCTCCTGCCTGAATGCAGTAGTACCTCTGTGTCTGTCTGTCTGCACTGTGAGAAAGGGGTATCGTAAAATTGCAGTTCACTGCAGTGGTGACGCTGGACATGTATTCTGTATCGGCACAGACATGGCTGGTGGCTTTCAAATGGATGAGAAAACTCAGCGCAAGAGCTGAGACTCATTCCAGACTATCAGTTTTCTGCAGCAACATGCAGTACACATGTCATTAGCTACAAAACTGTTATTTTTCAGTGCTCCTAGGATTTCTTGCAAAATCCTCAGATTTAATAATTTAAAAAATTTTAAAAAGGAAAAAAAAAATTATGCCATGCTTCTACAAGCCTGTGGTCTGTACAGGACCGTGGATAGACCACAGAACAGGATGGCAGAACAGTTACTCCAAAATCTGGGCATTTTTAAATGTTATTGTACAGGGTTTTTTATTTAGACACAGGGTTTTCATTTCCTTGAATACAAGACTGGCAAACAATATTATTAAACCCAGCATTGGGTCTGTCTTTGTAAATGTGCTGTATGTTGTATGGTTTTATAGCTCTTTAAATACCTAGAATAATTCTGACACTTAATAAACTCTCTTGTCTTACAGCAACCACGTTCCTCGGAAGAGTCCAAAATACTTGGCTTTGTTTAAAAACTATACTGCCTGGTAATGGAAAACTTGTCATCTTATTTTAATCACCTGGGAATGTAATGAGCATTCACTTTCTGATCTTCCAGTTCTGTTCTTTCATGATCTGCTTCTGAAGAAGCTCTGTTTATTTTTTGCAAAACAGGAAAATACATTGAATTAAGGGCAATATGTTGAGACTCCCATTGCCTTCCAGTGGGAGTTAATGTTTTGGGGTGGGGACATTGCCTGTATGTACTGGAGGGTGACCATTTTTTTCCTAATTGTTAGTGAGGGAATGTACATATTTTCATATCTGATACTAAGCTCACTTCTCTTTTTTCCTTTTTTCTTTTTTTTTTTTTCCCCTTCCAGTGGTGTAAAGCTGTCCTGTTCCTCTTGTCTCTTTGTAACATCTGAGGGTGATGCAATGGCCAAACATCTGGTCTTCAATCCATCACATGAGTTTAGTAACATTATCTTCCGAGGTAAGAGTTTGAAAAGGAGCAGAAACGTTGCAAAAGATGAATGCAGGACATAATACATTAGTTCAGAGACTCCAGGTCAAATACTAAGTGCTCAGCCCAATGCTAAACAAAATGCGAGCCCTGAGTTCTAATGAAACCTAGTGTTGGGGACCTTCTGTAGCTGCCTGAATGAGTTGTCATTGTTATGGAGATTGGAGAGTTAAGCTTTAAGTGAGGCTGCTCTGCCTGGAGCTCAGCTGTGTCACTGGTAACGCTGTTCTCAGGAGATCTTCCCAGGGAGAGACAATGAGGGCTTCGGGAGTTCCTCTGAGACATCATTGTACCTCCATGACACCAGGAGGCCTTACGCAGCTGCTGATGCTGGGGTTTGAATAGAGCCTAAAAGTGGCATTCCAGCCTTTTGCTGTGAATTACCACAACTTGCAAAACTTGTGGCCATTGCCTGCAGGGATCTGGCCAAAGCTGAGCTTCCCTAACCAAACTCCTTTTGTTATTTCAAATGGACGTGGGGTTTTTGCTGCTTGTCTGTAACAACTGCTGATGAGCGCAGCCTTCACTTGTTAGTTTGGATGTGACTTACTTGGGTATGGGAGGAGGTTGGGGTTTGAACGGCTGGATGAGTATTAGCTGTTCCTACAGCATATTGGGATGCTTTGGAGTAACAGACAACAGAGGGACACTGATCCTCTTCTCTGTAAGAGAACTTGTTTGCACTGACTCTAGTGTTTGTTTGCTAAGCTACAAATGGTTTTGTTGTTTTGTTTTTCTTAACAGGGCCTACTTGGATATCACATTCCAGGTAAACTGTTTGTAAACTCTTATCTGCCATCATCTGTTTCAGTTTGTGGGGTTGGTTTTTGTTTGGTTGGTTTGTTTGTTTTCCCTCAACAGCTTTATTTTCTGGTTTTAAGAAGGTCCTGTGTTCTCTCCCTTCAAGGCACATTCAGCCCCAGGACAAAAGCATGAAGAATACATGCCCTTCCTATTCCCCAAGTAAAGCTGCTACTGTGAAAACAAAGTCTCTGTTACCTGCGAAAGATGACCTGGAGCCTGAACTGGCACCAGCAGCCTACAACAGACCTCTGGTCTGCCAGGAAGAAGAGTGCTTAAATATTGATGCTCAAGAAGACGAGCAGCCAACAAAGGAGCCTGAGCCTGCAAGCAAAAAGGAGCAGCTGTCGGTAAAAAAGCTGCGAGTTGTACTGTTTGCTTTGTGCTGCAACACTGAACAGGCTGCAGAGCACTTCCGAAATCCTCAGAGGCGGATCAAGCGCTGGCTACGAAGGTTTCAAGCTTTCCAAGAAGAGAACTTGGCGTCCCTGTCAGAGGGCAAGTACCTCAGCTTAGAGGCTGAAGAGAAACTAGCGGAATGGGTTCTCACGCAGCGAGAGCAGCAGCTGCCTGTGAACGAGGAGACTCTCTTCCAGAAAGCCACCAAGATTGGCCGATCCCTCGAAGGTGGCTTCAAGATCTCCTATGAGTGGGCGGTGAGGTTCATGCTACGGCACAACCTCAGCACGCATACTCGAAGGGCAGTGGCTCACCCTCTCCCCAAAGACGTAGAGGACAACGCCAGTTGCTTCATCGAGTTTGTGCAGCGGCAAATCCACACTCAAGACCTGCCTCTCTCCATGATTGCGGCCATTGACGAAATCTCTCTCTTCCTCGACGTGGAGGTGCTGAGCAGTGATGACAGGAAGGAGAACGCTTTGCAGACAGTGGGAACCGGGGAGCCCTGGTGCGACGTTGTCCTCACGATCCTCGCCGACGGCACCGTTCTCCCAACGCTGGTCTTCTACAGGGGTCGTGTGCAGCAGCCCGCCAACGTGCCGGAATCTATCATGCTGGAAGCAAAGGAGAATGGATACAGCGACGACGAAGTCATGGAGTTGTGGTCGTCCAGAGTGTGGCAGAAGCACACGGAGTGTCAGAACAGCAAGGGCATGCTCGTGCTGGATTGCCACCGAACGCACCTATCGGAAGAAGTACTTTCCTTGCTGAGTGCGTCCAGCACTCTGCCGGCTGTTGTCCCTGCTGGCTGCAGCTCCAAAATCCAACCTCTAGATGTTTGTATAAAAAGGACTGTGAAAAATTTCTTGCATAAAAAGTGGAAAGAGCAAGCCAAGGAAATGGCGGACTCCACGTGCGACTCGGACATTCTTCTCCAGCTGGTTTTATGCTGGCTGGCAGAGGTCCTGGAGGTCATTAGTGACTCTCCTGAACTGGTGCAGCAGTCCTTCCTGGTGGCCAGCGTGCTGCCCGGTCCGGACGGCACGGCCAACTCGCCCACGCGCAACGCCGACATGCAGGAGGAGCTGATCGCCTCTCTGGAGGAGCAGCTGAAGCTGAACGATGAGCAGCAGGAGGAGGCGGCGGCGGCAGCCGAGGCCCAGGATCGGACCCAGGCTGAGGAATCTGCAGACCCAGAAATCCTCCATCAGCTCTTCGAAGGGGAAAGCGAGACTGAATCATTTTATGGCTTTGAGGATGCTGATTTGGATCTGATGGAAATCTGAGCACTGATCTTGCGAATCGTGATCCGGAAAGGGTTATTTTTTAAATAAATGTTGGATGAGACCATTACACTTCCCTGTGGATTTGTGGGTTTAGGAAATTCGTAGGCGATCACTCAGATAAATAGCCATTTATGCTGTTCATTTCTAAGTTTTGTGCTTTTTTAAAAGAAAAATCACTGTGTTGGTATTTTCTGAAAATATATTGTGGGTGAATATTTTTGCGTTTTCTTTACCTCACTGTATCATAGTTTTCTGTTTTTATTGTGCAGAAATGTTTTGAATTATACATTGTCAATGTGACCATTTCTAAAGAAAGGAAAAAAATATGTAGCTAATGAACCAGTATATAAATCTTTTTGGTTGTCTTAACACAGATTTTTTTTTTTTTTTTTTTTTTTAACACTTGACCCAGAGATTTAGGTTTCTGTGGAAATTTAGATGCGAGTTACTGCTTTAATGTGTGAACCTTCTATAATTGGCCATTAAGATTTGGGTTTGGTTTGGTTTTTTGTTTGGTTCTTTTTCCTTTTTTTTTTTTTTTAAGAGTAATTATTTTGCTTGTGAATTTGGACGTGGAGTAGAAACACAAGCGAAAGCATTTTGCCTGTTCAATGCCAGCAACACTTCTTGGGAGCCACGACACTTTGAACTGGGGTTGAACTGAGATCCACAGTCAGGGAGTTAGGGGCAGTGCTGACCCAAACCTCTCGGTTTCCCGTTGACTTTCTGACACGGTGCGGTGGTTCCTCTCCTCCACCCGGGACACCACCCGGCACCCACCTTGCTCCAAAGAATTACTGACAGAGGGTACATGGTGGAAGAGGAAAGTCAAGTCTGTCTTGATCTTCCTGTACAGTAGATGGGAGTTAAGACTGTACGGACCATTAAACGTTGACCTTTTAACTACTAGTAGTTGATAAACCTGCTTTAACCAGTGGCATCAGACACTACGTTCCTTAGAATTAGAAATCTGATTTAATGAAACAAACTGTGACGTGCACAAAAAGAAGACGTTTGTTTTTATTTTTCACTGCCAGCTTAAATTTTTCTACAATTTGCATGTTTGAGGGTTTTTTAATTGTATGTATTATGGTATAAACGGAAAGCATTTTGACATACAGAATTCAGAAGCACCTGCACCTTTCTGTTTCCATAGAGGTTTTGTGAACCTTCCCTATTACCGAAGGAAAGCAGGAGGCAGCATGTGCAGACCTGTAAATGGTTCATCTTTAAAATGTACATAAGTGGAACATTTAATAAAACCAGGGAAATGGATTTATAAACATGTGTTTTTATTATGAAGAACTATTTAACTCTTGTGATATCGTAATGCTTAATATGAAGTGCATCAGGAACTCCTCCGCAGCGTGCGAGAGCGAGCCTGACGCAAGCTGCGTCTCGGAGCCGTGCCCGGGTAGCAGGCTGGGTTCCCTCTCTGTACCCAGAGTCATTTAGCATGTCCTGAAGAAAGCCAGAGATGGGATAGTAATTAAATGTGTTTACATGTCGTTAACACTTGAGGCGGAGTTCTGTCCGATTTGCATTTCTGCAACCCCTCCCTGCCCTTCAACTATACGGTAGGTTCAGTGGAACAACCTACTCTCCCCAGTGAGATTTTCTTTTTTTTTTTTTTTTTTTTAAAATAAAAGTCTGAAAAATCATTAATAAAATAGTCTCCTGAATAAATACTTTTACTGTTGTTTATTGCGGGTAGTAAATACCATTCTTTGACATGATTTATGAATTTATTTCATATATGGCTAAGAAGTACCCCCTGCTGAAGTGTGTGTGACCCCGTTCTGCTGCTCTCCTCCTGCAGCCAGCTGGGGTTGTGAGGGAGGCGCAGCACCTCGCAGGGAGCTGCAGGATGGTTGGCTTTGATTTCGGAGCCCGTGTATCCCGGTGTATCTGCTGTCAGTAGGCAGAGCACTAGGAATTTAAATAGAGATTCTAACCTTGGTGGTTAGAGAAAAGTGAAGAAACTGAAATCATGACACCCCCCCTTCCATTTTTCCCCTCTGTGCTTTCAGCTGGAGCATTTAAAAGCTGCTGAGAGCTGGAGGATGAGCGGAACGTGGATGTCTGTGAGAATACGTTACTAGGCTGACCCAGCGCGCAGCCCCTTCGCGGTGATGCTGTTGCATGTCCTAGAGCTGCTCCAGCAGTGAGCGCTGGGGCTGGAGGAGCCGGTGCAGCAGGCGAACGTGCAGGAACCAGCAGCTGGATGAATTCGAAATCTCTGTCTGCAAACCCTGCTTTACCCTCCCGGTTTCACCACCTTCCTGTCCAGCCCCTCACGATGCCCCATGCCCGCACTCACCCGTTTCAGCCCCAGGGACTGAGGCGGCACCGGGGTACCCCTGTTCCCGAGGGACCCATCACGCGCTCAGCCGATGCACCCATCTGATTCTTCCGTTAAACACTACTGGTCACAAATTATTTTTTAAACAAAACATCTCAAAGATGGGTTTTCCTTCTGTCCACAGGTGGCTTTAAAGGTTGACTGAGGCTTTTTACCTGTCTCGCTCAAAATTGCCTGGATTACAAGCGCTTGCAGGAGAAACGTACCTATCGCGCTAAGCCTAGGGTGCTGAAACACCCCCGGGATTACAGTGTGCTCCCGATTACAGAGGTCACAGTTCAGTAGGTTTTTTTTTTTTTTTTTTTTCCCCATTCGTTAGGATAAATCTTAAGGTGCCTCATGTATTTAACTTAAGATTTAGGAAACAGGTGCCAGCCACGACCAGTGCTAATCCCTCAGCCCCACAGGTAAACATTCCAGCTGCTGCTCTTGAGCTGTCCCATCAAGCGATACAAACCTGCAGCTCAGAATCCTGTACTGAAATGGAGACGCAGAGAAAGCAGCATTGTCAGGGCTGTCTCCGGCAGAGAGATCACGGGTGCTAACTAGAGGCAGGGAGCACCTTGACCCAGTTCACACACACACGCTCTCGATCCCTAGCTGATAAAGGCACTGCCGACTCAGGTACAGGAGGAGGCCGGTGTATTTGCATGTTTAACGCAGTACAACACCTACCGGAACCCCGGTCAAGAAAACAAAAGCACTTTTTTTTTTTTTTTTGCTGCCCTTCTCCAGCAAAAATAAGGCCTCGCAGCTGTTTCACCACTTGAAACCAGGCGGCTTCCTGAAGTCAGTATTTCTGGAGCATCCCACAAGCTCAATCCCAACGCTAGCGCAAACACACAGGCTTGTCTTAACAGGTTTATTCCGTTTCCAAAACAAGTCAGATCAGAGCTTCAAAAGGAGTAACGGATTTACAGCATGTATAAAGGGTGATAACGCAGACACAACAGCCTGGAGCAGCTCTTCGGAGATCATTCGAAGCCACTGCAAGAAGATAATTTGGTAAGGTCAAGCTACTACACAACCTGGATGCAGTCAACATCTGCACTAACAAACAGCGTTTTCGCTTTTATCAGGTGCTGCCTGTCAGTGACATCTGTTCTGTTCCGCGGAAGTGCAAAGGCAGCGAAGCAGACCAGACACCAACAAAAAGCTTTCGCCTTCAGGCCTCGACTGTAAAGGAGAGAGCAGGCAGGCGGAGAAGGGAGCCGGTGCTTCCTCCTGCTGGCCACACTCCCCCAAATTCAAGAATTTGGTTGCAGCGGGGGATCAAGGAGACTCCTACCGAAG
Source organism: Pelecanus crispus (assembly GCF_030463565.1). NCBI lineage: Eukaryota > Metazoa > Chordata > Aves > Pelecaniformes > Pelecanidae > Pelecanus > Pelecanus crispus. Next base: position 1,967,257 of record NC_134664.1, read on the forward strand.
CATGCGGCAGGGATGTTACCCTGCAGTGGCTGCGTGTCACTCAGCCTTTATTAACCCCTTTATTTTGTGCCTTCGGGCTTCGCCGGACTGCCGACTAAGAGCTCAAAGTGTGTGTAATCCGTGGGCGTTACCTGACAAGGTGTGCTATGTCCCAGTTGGCTTCCAGGGTCAGGGGTCCTTCCACCTCCACGCCTTTCTCTGTCGCAATAGCTACTTCATACTGAGGAGAGAAAACATTGACGGTTCTCAATAAAGCCCGATTTCCACGCTTGAAATTAAGACAGCCCTGTGAAAGCTCTATCAGTAAGAGTCGGTAACAACAGCTGTCCTTTAAACAAATTTGTTTTAACGTGGCTTTGCATTCAGTAATGTTTTCACTTTTTCCTTGGTGGACAAGTTGAGACAGTAGTAGTAAACAGAAACACTTCCAAAGCTAAAAGACTGCAGCCTCTGGATGCTACAGCTGCAGTGATGGGAGAATTATCATCAGCTCTACCACCAGAGACGAGCATCACTCGGACTCAATCAGCTCTTCTGAGGCTGAGGACACAAGGGGAGACTGGCTCGGGAGGACAGCTTTGCTAGCAGGATCTCTTCGTACGCCCCACCTCCACCAGCTCTGGAGTTACTGCAAGCTCTCCCGAGACCAGGGACAGAGGATGGCCTGGGGCGAAGGCTGGAGCATCGGCCTGAGGCGCGCAGCAGGCACCCCAGCTCTCCAGCCAGGGCACACCAAAGCCGGGCGCTTACCCTGTTGAACGATCGAGCATCTCTGTAATACAAAATTTTCATGCAGCGCTCAATCAAGTCACGGGCCTCCTCCTTCGTTAGGCTGGGTTTCTTCTCCAAGACTTCTCTCATCAACGGCTGGGGAAAAAAATAATATCCAATAGCTCGACAGCTCAGCCACCCAGCGCTGAGGTCGCTTTAGCAGTTGAGCAAGAGCGTACTCTACGCGAACGCTTACCTGAGCTAGGTATGCTCCGTAACCCGTAGCAAGCATAGGGGCTTCGTAGGCCACGCCGAGCATGTCCACGTAACCTAGGAAGCTGAGGGGACAGATCTGTGAGCTCGGCGGCCGCACAGGCGGGGCTGCAGCGGGGAGGGACTCGGCTTTTGAGCGGCTGCACCCAGCCAGAGACCTCTCCAAATCCTGTGCCATGAGAAGCAGCCCCAGGGAGGGACACGCAGCAACCGTCACACGCTCCACGTCGCTCGTCCTCGCTCACCTCTCGCCATTGTAGTAGCCTCCGATGACAACGGTGTTCCACAGCGGATTTATCTTGGACCTCCGGTTGTACATGACTCTTGTCAGCCAGGAATGGATGGCTTTCGGGCTGTAACTGTGACCATCTCCCAACAGCTCCTCGTCGATTCTAATTTGGGTAGAAATTTCACCCAACTAAGAGAAGCTGGCAAGCGCACGGATAAGAAGGCAACAGCCCACCTCCAGCTGCACCAGCAGGACAGAGCACCCTCCCGCAACGCCCCCGCAGGCTGTTTTGAAACAAGACCTTACAAGAGGTGAACCAGCCAAAGGCCACGAAGAATAACTGAAACTGGCTCTCCACAGCGCTCAGCAGAGAATTTGCGAAAAACACTTGTACCATAGAATCATCGAATCGTTTAGGTTGGAAAAGACCTTTAAGATCATCCAGTCCAACCATTAACCTAACATTACCAAGTCCACACTAAACCAATTAAGGGTAGAGTAGCAATTTCATGTTTCCTGGTTTGGTGGCTGGATTATTTATAATGACAGTAAAAACTGGGAAACATTAAGATTGGAAAGGATCTCTAAGACCATCAGTCCAATCATCAACCCAACACCACCATGTCCACTGAACCATGTCCCAAAGCCCCTCCAGGGCTGGGGACTCCCCCACCTCTCTGGACAGCCTGGTCCAATGCTTGACCACTCTTTCCATGAAGAAATTTCTCCCAATATCCAACCTAAACCTCCCCTGGCACAGCTTGAGCCCGTTTCCTCTCGTCCTATCACTAACTATGTGGGAGAAGAGACCAACCCCCACCTCCCTGCCCCCTCCTGTCAGGAGCTGCAGAGCGATCAGGTCTCCCCTCACCTCCTCTTCTCCAGGCTGAACACCCCCAGCTCCCTCAGCTGCTCCCCACCAGCCCTGTGCTCCAGACCCTTCCCCAGCTCCGTTGCCCTTCTCTGGCCACGCCCCAGCACCTCAATGTCCCTCTTGTAGTGAGGGGCCCAAAACTGGACACCAAAGGGACTGTCAAAGGATGAGGGGGATTTCAACTCAGTTTTGGCCCTGCTCAGTGAAGGCATTGAATTACATTTCAGTCCTTTCATGACTGGGAAAAAGAGAGCAGCACAGCACAAACCGCAGCACGGTCAGGGCTCGCGCGGCCTGAGCCAGAGCCACAAGGGTCGCAGCCGCGGCAGCCCAGGACAGAACTTACACCATCTGGTCAATGATCTGCTTGAGGTACTGGAAGTCGGCGTAGTCGCCGGATGCCCCCAGCATGGTGGTGTCGTTCACCTTCAGGAGCCTGGAGATGCTGCGGAAGCGGGCGAGGGAGCCGTAGGAGCCCATCATGTCTGCAGCGATGATCACCCCGCCGTCGAACTTCACTCCCAGCACCGAGGTGCCCGTCACCATCGGGGTCCTGACGACCCAAACGTCAGCGCTGCCCCGGTGTACCAGCCAGGCCCGGGCTCCCCCAAGGCCTCCAACGCCCCCGGCCCCTGCCATCCCCAGCCCCATTTCTTCCACCCCAGCCCTCTCCCCGCTCCCCATCGCAGCTCCCCGCAGCCAGCCCCTCCCTGCTCCCCCCAGCTCCCCCGTTTCTCCAGCCGCCCCAGTCCTCCCACCCCAGACCCCAGGACCTCTCCCCTGCATCCCCAGCCCCTCCGCTCCCTTCCAGCTCCCCGGCCCCCGCTTCGGGCCCTCCCCCAGCCCCCCACGCCCCCGCTCCCCTCAGCCCCTGCCGCGCTCACAGCGTCCGGGTGAAGGGCAGGAGGCCGGCGGCGGGGCCGGGCCCACCGGGAATGTACGTCTCCCCCGGGGCCGGGCCCCCGGCCCAGAACGGCGGCGGCGCCCGCGCTCCCCCGACCTCCATCTTAGTCACGGTGCGGCCCGCGCTGCGCAGGCGCGACGGAAGCGCGGCCGCTCCCGGCCGCCGTAGGCCGAGGCCAGGCCGCACGGCGCCACCTTGGGTGTGGCCGGAGCCAGCCGGGAGCGGAGGGCGGGCCCGGGCGCCATCTTGTGCGTGGCGGAACTCCCCTGCGGGGGCTGCAGATGGCCGGGGGGGACCGGCGGCCTCGACCGCGCCCCGCGCCCCGCCCCGGGCCCGGGGGCCCCTCCGCTGCCGCAGAGGCCCTTCGGGGGCAGCGTGTCCTGCGGGGCAGGTTCAGGAGCGCGAAGCTGCCGCTGCCAGCGACGCGGCGCCCTCCCCAAGATGGCGGCGCGCTGCTGGCGGCGGCGGCCGCGTCACGTGACCGCCCTCCCGGGGCGGGCCGCGAGTCGAAGGGGCGGGGCTGGGGGCGGGGCCTGGCGCGGCGCGGTCCAACGGGCGGCCCCGGGGGCGGGGCCTGGGCCAAGGTAACAGGTTGCGGTGGGCAGCGGCGGGAGCGGAGCGGCGGCGGGCGGTGAGTGCGGGGGGTCTGCCCCACGGCAGCGCCTATGGGGGCCGGGGTGTAGGGGCTGCTGGCCCGGGAGGGTGTCCCGCCCCATGGCAGCGCCTATAGGGTTGGGGGCTATGGGGGCTGCTGTCCCGGGAGGGTGTCCCGCCCCATGGCAGCGCCTATAGGGTTGGGGGCTATGGGGGCTGCTGTCCCGGGAGGGTGTCCCGCCCCACGGCAGCGCCTATAGGGTTGGGGGCTATGGGGGCTGCTGTCCCGGGAGGGTGTCCCGCCCCATGGCAGCGCCTATAGGGGCCGGGGCCATGGGGGCTGCTGTGCTGGGAGTGTCCCGCCCTATGGCAGTGCCTACAGGGTTGGGGGCTATAGGGGCTGCTGTCCCGGGAAGGTGTCCCGCCCCATGGCAGCGCCTATAGGGGCTGGGTCTGCAGATACTGTCCTTCCTGGGGTGTGCCCAGCCCTATGGCAGCGCCTATAGGGGCTGGGTCTGCAGTTACTGTCCTTCCTGGGGTGTGCCCTGCTCTATGGCAGCGCCTATAGGGGCTCGGTCTGCAGATACTGTCCTTCCTGGGGTGTGCCCTGCTCTATGGCAGCGCCTATAGGGGCTCGGTCTGCAGATACTGTCCTTCCTGGGGTGTGCCCTGCTCTATGGCAGTGCCTATAGGGGCTCGGTCTGTAGGTGTTGTCCTTCCTGGGGTGTGCCCAGCCCTATGGCAGCGCCTATAGGGGCTGGGTCTGCAGTTACTGTCCTTCCTGGGGTGTGCCCTGCTCTATGGCAGCGCCTATAGGGGCTCGGTCTGCAGATACTGTCCTTCCTGGGGTGTGCCCTGCTCTATGGCAGCGCCTATAGGGGCTCGGTCTGCAGATACTGTCCTTCCTGGGGTGTGCCCTGCTCTATGGCAGTGCCTATAGGGGCTCGGTCTGTAGGTGTTGTCCTTCCTGGGGTGTGCCCAGCCCTATGGCAGCGCCTATAGGGGCTGGGTCTGCAGTTACTGTCCTTCCTGGGGTGTGCCCTGCTCTATGGCAGTGCCTACAGGAGCTGGGGCCATAGGGGCTGTCCTTCCTGGGGCGTGCCCTGCCCTATGGTGGAACCTATAGGGGCTGGGCCTGGAGGGGCTTTCCTTTGCGGTGTGAACCTTGCGCTATAGAAGATCCTATAGGGGCTGGCTCCATGGGGGCCCTTGTCCTTGGTGTGTGCTGTGCCCTATAGCAGTGCCCATAGGGGTTCTTCTCCCCAGGGTGTGACCTGCCCTATAGCAGATCCTATAGGGACCCCCCAGGCTGCTCGCCCAGTGGGGGACCTGGGTTGTCCCTGTTCCACCGCTCTCCTCCATCAGGGATCTGCCGTCCCCTATAGCCCCTACAGGAACCGCCTTTACCTGCCCCCTTATTCCATAAGGGATCTGCATTTCCCTATGGAAGTGGTATCTGCGGGTGCTCTTGCCCTTTGAGGAGGGGTCGCATACAGGCACCCTATAGCATCCCTCCATAGGGCCCTCTATAGGGGCGGCAGCGGCCGTCGCCGCGTCTCCTCGTTAGCACTGAGATAATCAACCCCTGCCCTGTCTCTTTGCAGGAGGGCGAGGGGGGGAAAAGCCTTCCGGACCCGGCGGGTTCACGGGAAATTTCCCGCCGGTGCGGGCGCGATGCGGCTGCTGCCGGCCGCGGCCCTGCCCCTCCGTAACGCGGCGCCTCCTGAAACTTCAATGCGTGGAGCTGCCCTACTTCCCGGGCTCCCGGGGCCGTATTTTTAGCAGCTTGTTTAAATAAGAGAGAAAAATCTAGGGCTTGGGTGTCGTCCCTGCTGCCATCTGACTTATTCGCTCCTCGAGACTTGCTTGCTTGTCGAGGGCCCCGACGTGCGGGGCTCGCTAACCCCGTCCTCTGCCCGCTGTCGCAAGCTTTTGTTTGCGAGGGTGTTTGCGGCTTGCTCTGGGCTGGCTTTCCTCTCCCGCCACCCCGACCCGTCGAGCTGGTTTGGAGTCGGGCTGGGTTTCCATCTCCGTCCCCGGAGATAAGGTGCCGTTTGCCAACGGAGCCCCTCGCCCGCCGCGTCCTGGCTGCGGTACACGCGGCGTCTCCCCTCAGCATCTTCGTTTTTGGGGGTGGGAGCTGCAGCGTCGCCTCCGAGGGCGCTGCCCTGGGGATGGAGGTTTTGCCATAGCCGGGGTTAGCGTGATGTCTGCGTGTTTGCTTGCCGGGTCTCGTGTCCGTGCTGCCCAGCCTGCCCTGGGGATCGCAACGACGCGGCGGGGGCAGACGGGGCTTCCCGGTTTGGGGTGAAACCGGAGCATCCGCACCCTGCAGCACCGGAGACCCCTTGGCTTGTGCGGATCCACGTTATGCCCCTGGAGCTCTTCCTCATTCCCTGCCGGTGTCCCCTGGGGAATATTTATCCCCACGAGCGTGTGGATCAAAATAATTCTGGTTTCAAAGGCACGACTTGCTTACAAACCAGTAAACCGATCCGGTTGGTGCCACAGTAAATGCCTTACGGCGTGGCCTGTGCCGTGCCGGTGGTCTCGGGGCGCTGCGGCGGAGCGCTGCCCTCGGCGTGACGATGGAGAGCTCGGTTCGGTTACGGGTCCGACCTTACGGCACTGGGGTGCAGGGTCCTGCGGGAGGGGACAGGGCTTTCGGTTTCCGAAACAGGGCCCTGGGAGAGGCAGGGAACGGGATTTTCCAGTATCTGGGTTGATGATTAACCTGAGGGCTCTGCCCGCGGCTGGGTTGGGATGCGAAGGAATTCGGTTCTTATCAGCTCCCCTGGGAGCCCCAGGAGACATTGCCCACAGGGCGACCCTTGGCCCCCATGGACATCCCTCTCCCAGCCCCCGGCGCGATGCCAGCCGGCTCGTCAGGAGCCCATCCCTGTTGCGTGACGCAGCCTCAGGTGCCCTGGTTTCGGGTTCCTCCGACCTGGCTGGTGGCACACGGTTCATGTGCTTGGCCGAGGATTTATCGGGGTTTCGGGCTCCGGAGTTTGCGGGAGAGCAGGAATAGCCGGTCTCCGCTGGTGTCGGCGCGGGCTGGCCCGGTGACGGGCAGGGCGCAGGCACGGCGTGTGCTGCCTGCACCTGGAATCAGCCCCGGACTTTGGCCCCGAGCAAAACCAGGGCTGTGTACAAACACGGTTGAGCAAGCAGCCTTGCAGGTGAGCAAAGCTTTGGGGGAAACCCTCGGTGGAAATAGCCTAAGCCGTGCCGGGAGCCAAAAAACGGGTGATGGGGGAGAAATGCCGGGTTTGTGCATCTCTGCTAGCCCCTTCCCCACGATGTCGGTCTGGACGTGAAGCGCTTTGGGATAATCCGACAGCGTTTGCTCGCCGTGCTCGTGGGGTGCAGCAGCCGCACGACCTGACCTGCTCGGTTCGGACCGGGGTGGCTCGGAGGTGGGCGCTGGCTTCGCCGCAAATCGGTGCCGGCTCCTTGCTGCGGTCTTGGCGTGCTACTGCCTGCGGTCGAATTACCCGGCTGACCTTGACAGAGGAGGATCAGCCTGACCTGGCAGCCATCGCCTTTCCCACCTGGGTGTTTTTGGTGCTGGAAGGGAGCAGGGAGCCGGGGCGAGCCGCAGCGGCACAGAGCCCTGCTCGTAGGAGCCTTTTCCAGCACCGCCTGCAAATTGCAAAACAACTTTCTGGGTTAATGTCGTCGGCACAAAGGGCTTATTGTGCGACCGATCCGGGTGAGCGGAGCTGGCCACCCGCCATCCCCGGCGCTGCCGGCCAGCAGCGTGATGCTGGAGGTGCGTGACCACCGGCAAGAGACCTCTCCTGCCGGTTCACCGCCTGCCTGCTCCTGCCAGCTCCGCTCTCGCCTCGGCCAGGCGCGGGACCCCCGCTGCTCAGCGCCGCCGTCGCTGCCAGCCCAACGTGGGGCAGGGTTAAGGTGCGTTGGAGCACAACGCACGCCCTGGGGACAATAACGAGCCTATTTTTAGCCCTGATTCTCCATCCCTCCTGCTTCCAGGCTCCTTCCCTGTGGTTTCCAGTGAAATCTCCTCCTGGGGCTGTGTTTCCAGCCTGGGGCTGGGTGTTGCTCTCCCACACAGGAATGCAATCCAGCTCCAGCCCCTTATCTGTGAGCTGGAGCCCTTCCAGGAGGAGGGAGGCATTCCTGGGAGATTACCAGCCGGGCCTGGCTCACCTGCTTCCTCCCGGCTCCCCAAATGCCCGGCTCGTGCCACCGGAGCCCCCCAAAGCCAGGAGCGAAGCCATGCATCTCAAGAGCTGGTGCTCCCTTGGAAAGAGCAAATGCTTCTTTCCCCAGTCCAGTCCTGTGCCAGCTGGGTTTGAGCCCAGCGACATCCCCAGCCGCATCCGACCCTGCGGTTATCCGCCACCTGGTTCCCGCTTGTGCGGGGGCGGGCGGTGGGGCAGAGCCGCATCCTTTGCCGGTGGCGGTGATGCTGGCACAGCCGGAGCGTTGCTCTACAAGCTCCTGCCCCGCTGGCAACGCTGCGGGATGGTGCCGTGCTGCCACGATGCCGCACCGCTCCTTGCCACCCATCCAAAGGTCTGCCCAAGGCGGGTGCTGCGCCCGGGATTTGCGCTTCCCACCCTGACAGCAGTCGGGGCCGAGCCCTCTCCCTGCCCGGGCTGTGCCTCGTCACCGGCTGCACTTTGGACGCTGGCAGCCGTGGAAAACTCGCTGAATTTTGCTGCCGAAGCTGGTTCCCCCTCCTCGGTTCGCCACTGCAGGTTGGTGGCTGTGCTCCCCCTCCCAGAGCCCCCGTCCCCACAGCTTGGAGGGGACGCTGCTGCGCCCGGCGGGACGGGACTGATGGGATTTGCTTGAGGGGCTCTGGCTGCAGGCTCCGGGCTCGGGGAGCGTTTATGGAGGCTGGTGTCTGTTGCTGATCTCGTTAGCTCTATGCCATGCAGGGATAACGAGATCATGAGACGGGGGCTCTTCTCCCATCGCCTGTGCCGGCTCCTGTGCTCCTTTGCCTGCAGAATAAGTAGCCGATCCCTTGCCTCCTGCTGCCTGTGGCTCCTGGTTGCTGCCCTCGCTGCTGGCTCTGGGGAGGGATGCAGGAGACCCGAAGGGCTCCTCGTGACTCCAGCAAAACAAAACGTGACTCCAGAGGAGCCACAGGAGCCGCCCCTGCCGGGTTTGGCCGGGGGACGGGAGCAGACGGCGGCGGTGGGGAGCTGGCAGGGCCAGGGAAGCAAACGGCTTGGTCCTTCCTGGCGCTGCCCGGCGGGGTCTGCGCAGCACCTGCTGCTGCCTCCGGCCCACGCTGCTGCTCCAGGCCCGGATCTTCGGTGCCTTTCGTCTCTGTAGAAAGCTGGGTCCCACGGCAGCGGGGTTCTGGCTCCGGCTCCTTCCCCGGGGAGGGCACGGGAGATGTGTGAGCTCGGGGTTCATGCGAGGACGTAGGAGAGCCCCGCTGCGCCGGGCATCCCGCTGTACTGGGCATCCCACTGTGCCGGGCATCCCGCTGCGCCATCCGCATCCGTGCTCCATCCCTGCCTGCTGCCCGCTCCGGGCTGGGGCAGCATTGGGGGCGATGGGTGGACCTGAGCTGAAAGCATGGGGTTTTGGATTTGCTTTTTTGTTTTTCTCCACGTGCAGGATGTGTTTAAGCATCCCCCTGCCTGGCTCAGGGTCCCCTTGTGTTCCGGGGTCTCCCGGGGACGCGGGTGCAAGCTGAGCGCTCGGCACCTTGCATCGCTCCCAGCATCCAGTTTATGTACAGCGGAGGAAGGAGCTGCTGCTCCCGGTGCTCTGGGGGGGTGTGAACACGATGCTGTGGGGCTCAGGGGCTGATTTGGGGCTTTTCCATCACTTAAACCCCCCAGGTGCCTATAGGGGAGCTCAGCCCCCGCCGTGTCCTCCGCTCCTGCCAGCCGGCATCGCCCGGGGTGCCGCCCCGACCGAGGGGGAGGGTTGCATCACGCTGTTCCCAATATGTCACTGCTCATATCTGTCCCCTCCCCACAGGACCCGGGCGGCTGCCCCGGCCACGGGGACAGCGGGCGCTGGGGGTGATGCTGAGGGACGCCGGAGCTCTGGCTGCAGCAAGGCTGCGGCGTTCCGCAGGCGTCTGGGAGGCAGCGGGAGCAGAGCCCAGCTGCGGAGCCCGGCCGGGATCTCTGCCTCCCCTCCGCATCCCCGGGGTCCTGCCGCCAAGGGCAAGCGGCAGGAGGCGCGGTGAGGGTCCGGCTGCCGATGCTGCGCCGCTTTGCTCTCCCTGCCCTCCCCAGCATCCCCCCAGGAGCAGCCGGGTGATGCTGGTGCCGGCGTAGCAAGTCTCGTCCCCGTCCTGTCCTGGGGACGCTGCAGTGCTGGCGCTGGGTGTCCTCTGCTCCCTTCCTCACGGAAAAGCGCTGCCGGACCCTCGCCGCGCATCGTCTCCGATCTGAGGATGACTCTGCCCCCTCTTTTCCCTCCCCCAGGACCGCGGTGCTGAGCCCCGGGGATGGAGTGGCCAGCGAGCGCGGCGATGGCAGAGAAGCAGAACCCCGTGGACTACGGTGTCCAGATCCGCTTCATCAACGACCTGCAGGAGCCCCGGAGACCCCCCAAGGCGCGGGGCAAGCCCGGCTCCTACGGGGTGGCCGTGCGGGTGCAGGGCATCGCCGGGCAGCCCTTCGTCGTCCTCAACAGCGGCGAGAAGGGCGGCGACTCCTTCGGGGTGCAGATCAAGAGCGAGGGCTCCTACCCGACCCCCCCAGCTGGCCCCCGGCCCTCTGACTCCGTCAGCTCTGACTCGGACCTGCCGGAAAACCCCTACACTGGGCGGCAGCCCCGGCACGGCTCGTCCCACAGCACCTCAGACGAGGAGGCGAGTGGGGTTTCGGAGACCTCCCGGCACGAGCCCAAACCTCTGGCGGGCAAGCAGCCGCTCAGAGAGGAGCTGCGGAGGGCACAGTCCCATGGGGATCTGCTCGGTGCCGCTGCGGATGAGCCCTTTGCCGCTGGCGCTCCCTGGGCCAGCGGCAGCCGGCAGCACCGGGCTCTGGCCGGCGGCAAAAGCAGCAGCATGCTGAACATCGCGCCGGAGCGGAGCAAAGCCTCCAGCTTGAGGGCCAGGGCCAAGGACCCCTGCTCGGACACGGAGGCCACGGTGGATGCCGGCGGCAGCGACGTGGACACCAAACCCCTCTCCTCGGTGGATTCGCTCATCAGCAAATTCGACGGCAAGCTGCAGCAGCGAGGCCGGGCAGCCAGGAGGGGCCGGATCCCCTCGGAGGAGAGGAAACGCTCACAGAGCCTGGACGGCCGCGTCTCCCACCGCGACGTGCCGGATGCTGGGGAGTTGAGCAGTGCCCAGCGTCGGGCCGGCAGTGTTCGCCCCCAGCCCTCAGGGCCCGCCAGCGGTCTGAGCCGCCCGAGCGGAGCCGGAGGGATGGAGGACGGGGGGACGAGGAGCCAACGGACAAACCGGGGCGGGGAAGAGCCCGTGACCGAGCGGCTGCAGAGCAAAGCCCGGGCAGAGCTGCAGGTACCGGGGGACCGGATCCTGCTGGGACTACAGGGGTCAAAACCCCCTTAACCGAGGGGGCACCGGCACCAGGGCGAGCAGTGGCATCCTCTGGAGCAGCGGGACCTGGAGGGTGGTGGCGGTGGGACTCGTGTCCTTGCCAGAGCTGAGCTTTTTTATCCCTCACAGCAGCTCAAATCCACCCCGGACCTGCTGCGTGACCAGCGGGAGGTTGCCCAGCCCGGCAGCAGCGAGCACCCCAGGGAGCTCATCTACGGCATCCTGAAGGAGGGGTGAGCCCCCCAAAGCCCTCCCCAGTGCCCCCATCGCTCCCTGCCCCTTTCCTGAAGCACCGGTGGCTGTGGCTGGGATGCTGCGGGGTGGTTTGGGAGCGGGGATGCCCCTGTAGCCAGCGGGTGCTCAGGATTTGGGGGACCGAGCGGCAAAGTGCTGGGGGTGTTCCCGCTCGGCCGTCCCTCCCCTCTGTTCCCCCTGTCCCCAAACACTTCCCCCACTCTGACACCCTCAGGAGCAGTGAGAGCGAAATCTCCCTAAAGAGGAAAACTGCCCGGCTGCTTGAGAAGATGCAGGAGCTGGCGGTGAGTCGTGGCCGTCCCGGTGCTGCTCCTCCCTGCTTGGCGGGGAGACCGGTCCCCAAGCCCCCCCAGGAGCTCCTGTCTTCCTGGCACCGTGTCCCGGCATGCCGGGGAGGGGATTCCGGCAGCACGCGGCTGACAGGCGGTGGCTGGGGACCAAGCCGTGGCCCCAGGGGGGTTGCGGTGCCCCAGAGCCATCGAGTGAGCCCAGGGAATCTCTCCAGGTGCCTGCCAAGGACACGGCGTGTTCCCAGCCCCAGCACAGAGAGCTGGCCAGGAAGGTGGAGGAGCTGCAGGAGAAGCTCGATGAGGAGGCCAAGGTGAAGGCAGGCAGAAGGTTAGGGGGTCTGGGGGGCACGTGGGATGGCAGGTTATATCCCTGGAGGGGGGGAAGCGCAATGGGTCCCTGCTCTGAGCCCCCTTCGCTGGGGCTTGGGTGCCCAGGCAAGACCAAATTTTCTCCTGGTCTGTTTTACGCCCTTGCTGGGGTGTCTCAGGGATGCCGGGGGTGCAGATGGCCTTGCTGTCCCCTCTGGAGCCGGGGGGATGCTGGGGAGGGGGCTGGGGAGCGCCGCTGCCCGCTCTGCCCCCGGGAGGGGATGGAACCGGTGCCACCTCCCCTGCAGCTCCGCCAGAAGCTGGAGCTGACCAGGGAGCCGGGGAGGAGCGGCTCTGCTCGGGCCCTGGAAGCCCAGCTGCGGGAGGCCGAGGGGGAGAGCCAGCGTCTGCGGGCGGCCCTGGAGAAGAAAACCCAGGAGCTGCAGAGAAGTTTGCAAGAGTAAGAGCTGCTCCTGGGGGCTCTGGCCGCGCTGCTGAACGCGCCGGGGCTGGGGACGTTCGTCTGTCCCCGGTGTGGGGATGCTGACGGAGGGTGGTGGGAGGGCGGTGGGGGCATTTGGAGATGCGGAGAGGGCTGGGGGAGCGTGGGGTGGGCAGCGGTCGCCCCTGCTGTCCCTGTCCCCTTTGCCGTGCCGGAATGAGGTGCCCGCTGGCGTAGATGCTTGCGGGCGGGTGCTGCAGCCCCAGCCCTTCAGGGTGCAGATGTCTGGGGTCTGCTGGGGTCTCGAGGGACGAGCAGGTCCCTGCCAGGCTTTGAAGGGCCCCGCGCTGCTCTCCAGGCTGAGCGAGGCAAAAACAGCCAAGGAGCAGGCGGAGACCCGGCTGGGCAACAGCAAGGAGCAGCTGCTGGCGATGCAACGCAAGCTCGACCGCCTGCGCAAGGGCTCTGGCGCGTCCCCGGATGGCGAAGCCTTGTACAAGGTACGGTGAGGGTTGCACCGCGTCGTGAGCGTCCCCCTGTCCCGCTTCGCCGCCACTGAGCCAGGCTCTCCCCTTCGCCCAGGAGCTGCTGGAGACCAGGGAGGAGCTGGAGGAAGCCCTGAGCTCCAAACAGCGGCAGGAGGAGCAGCTGCGGCTGCGGGAGCGGGAGCTGACGGCGCTGAAAGGAGCCCTCAAGGAGGAGGTGGCCAGCCACGACAAGGAGCTCGACCGCGTCCGGCAGCAGTGCCAGAGCGACATGGACCAGCTGCGGCGCAGCATGGAGGACGTCTCGCAGGTCCGGCTGTGAGGAGGGCTGCTGGGGAGGGACGGGGTCTCACTGGCTGTGGCTGGGGAGGGCCTTTGCTTGGAGTTGGTGCCCTTGAATTCCCCCTTTAAATGGTCCTGAGCTGGAAATGGGGTTTGTGTCCTGCCCCAAACTCGCCCCACTGGAGCATCTCTCTGCCCTGGCTCTCGCTGCCCCAGGGTGGAGATGCCGGGGGGTGAGTGGAGCTGGTTTGCAGAGGTGCGGGGGCTCCCCAGGTCCCTGCGTGGGGTTCCCTGGGCTGGCTCGGGGGGCATTAACTCCAAATCGTCGGGGCATCCCGTGAGGATGCCGCTCTGCGGGCGAGTGCTCAATGCTTCGATCCAGGATCGGGCCAACCTGGAGTCGGAGAAGCAGAAGATCAATGCCGTGGTGAGGAACCTGCAGAGGGAGCTGGAAGAGAGCGCGGAGGAGACGGGGCACTGGCGGGACATGTTCCAGAAGAACAAGGACGAGCTCCGCAACACCAAGCAGGAGTAAGTGCCGGGACTGCAGCTGAGCTGGAGGTGCGAGCAGCTTTCGGGGAGGTCCAGCTGCTTGTGACCATCCAGCATCTTTACTCCAAACCCTGTTAAAATGGGTCGGGAGCTGGGATAGGGCTGGTTCTCCTCCTCCTCCTCCCCTGGGCACAAAGGGAGGAAGGTGATGGCCAAGCTGGGTGCCGGTCTTTGGGCACGCTGGCACCTGGGAAGGGGGGTGTGAGACACAGGGGCACAGGGACGGGTTTGGGTGGCCTCATCCTGCCCCTCTCCAGGCTGCTGCAGGTGAAGCTGGAGCGGGAGGAGTTTGAGGAGGAGCTGCGGGAGCTGCGGGAGCGCTTCGCGGCCGCCCGGGAGGAGGCGGACCAGGCACGGAGCAGCGCGCTGGACCCCGCCGAGCTGGAGGCCCTCAGGAAGGTGGGTGACGAGGGAGGAGGCACTCGCGGCGCCGGGGACCACGTCCAGCACCGAGGGTCCCCGACCACCGTCCCCTGCACCCCAGGAGCTGCGGCAGGCACGGGAGGCGCAGCGGGAGCTGGCGGCGGAGAAGCAGAGCCAGGAGGAGCTGCTGCGGCAGCGGGAGCGGGAGCTGGCAGCACTGAAGGGCACCATGCGGGAGGAGGCATCCAGCCGCGACGGGGAGCTGGAGCAGTACCGCAGAGACCTGCAGCAGCTCCAGGCGGAGCGGGATGAGGCCACCAAGGTGAGCGCTGGAGAAAGGGGTTTGCCCCCACCCAGCCACAAGCCAAGGAGCAGTCCCCGCTGTGGGCTGCCCTCGCACCTTCCCACGAGCCCCAAATCTCACAGCCGTGGGGCAATGTGGCAAATCTGCAGCCCCAGATTCACCCACCGTGGGCTCCTCCCAATGGGTGCAAGCCCAAATTGTCCCCCAAGGCCCCCTGGCTCAGTGGCTGGCCCCAGGTCCACCCCGTGCTGTGGCTGCGTTGCAGGCAAAGGCATCCCTGGAGAGCGCACGGGAGGCATCGGAGCAGGCAAGGAAGATGGTGGAATCCAGCCTGCAGGAGCTGCAGGAGCAGAACGACGACCTGAGGAGGAAGGTCCTTGGGATGGAGACGCAGCTACAGGAGTACGAGCGCTTGGGCGAGAACTGGGAGGGCTCGCAGGCACGGCTCAAGGAGAAAGTCACCAAACTGGAGGTAGCGGGGCTGTGGCCGTTCCTGAGCTGCCCCGAGGTGTTCCCCTGCCACGGGAAGGAGTTTGAAGAGTCCCCTCCTTGCAGGCAGAGCGCAGGCAGATGGAGGAGTCGCTGGGCGAAGCCACGGAGCGGGAGCAGGAACTGCTGATGGCCAAGCGGTCGCTGGAGACCCGCCTGGAGGAGGCACAGCGGAGCCTGGCCCGGCTGACGCAGGACCACCAGGAGCTGAGCACGTCCTACCAGGACGAGCAGCGGCAGAAGGAGCAGCTCAAGCGCGCCAAGAGCGAGCTGGAGGAGCAGAAGCGCCTGCTCGATCGCACCACGGAGAAGCTGAACAGAGAGGTTGGGGCGCCCGGGTGCCTCCGGGGCTGCTTGCACACCCAGGACCCCCGTCCCATGGGGCATCGTGTGCCGCGACACCCAGTCTCTGTGCCACGGGATGGAGATCTCCCCTCGCTGGGTTAGGGGAGGGATCCGGGACTTTGGGCATGCATCCGGTTTCCCTGCGGAGGCAGTTGGGACTGATCCTCCCTGATGTCCCGGGAGACTCCATAAAACCACGCTCTCCCCAGGGATCGGCATCCCCTGCTGTCCCAGGGCCATGTTGTCCCTGCCCTTCCCCAAGCGGCTCCTGCAAGAGCCCGGTGCCTGCTCAGAGTCTGGGGTCATCCAGGCTGCGCTGGCAGGGCTCACGCCCCTCGCTGGGATCGTCCTGAGCCCGCAGGGCAGAAACGTCCCCCCGAGCCCCATGCCCGTGGGTATCTTCTCCTACCTCGAGTCCCATCAGCTCAGGACAGGGTGCGTAGGCTGGTCCCCAGCTCCTAAGCTGTCCCTGCTCTGCCGCAGCTGGAGAAGATGACGGAGGAGTCGCACAGCTCGCTGGCCGTGCTGAAGTCACAGCTGGAGGAGTTCAAGGAGAAGTCGCGGAAGGAGATCACGGACTCCCAAAAACAAGCCAAGGATCGGGGCGCTGAGGTGGAAAAGATGCAGCTCAGCATGGGACGGCTGCAGGACGAGGTACGGCAAGGGCTGGCGGGTTGTGGGTCCCCTCGCCGTCCTCTCCATCCCTCCACGGGGAGCCTGGGGACACGTCTCACGCGGGGACACCTTTTTCCTCGGCGCCGCAGGTCACCCGGCTGAAGCAAGCGCTGCAGGACAGCCAGGCGGAGCGGGAGAGTGCGGTGCTGGATAAGGAGGTGCTGCTCCAGCGCCTGCACAACCTCGAGCAGGAGATGGAGACCAAGAAGCGCTCCCAGGACGATCGCTCGCGGCACGTCAAGGCACTGGAGGTGGGGAGCACTGCGCGGCACCCCGAAACCACCCGCCCTGTTCCTGCAGTGCTGTATGCTAACAGCAAGGGGCAGAGCTCACCCAGCCATCCTCCATCCCGCAGCCGCTGCGAAAGAGAAGTTACGCAGCCTGGCAGCACCAGGGGGGCGTGCTATTGCCAATATTAATATTTATTAAATGCCAGCACAGCCGCCTTTGTTTCGGCTCTGTCCGGCATCGCCCCGCGGCTCGGCTTGCCGCAGGCTGTTGTTTTGCGGGTTATTCTCCCCCGATGGGGTGGTGGGTGCACGGGGGTCTGCAAAGCATTAAGCTGCCACGTCTCGTATCCGAGCGTCTCCCTTCTGCCTCCTGGGCTGCGTCGGAGCCTGCCAGGCCAGTTGGGTTTTGCTGGGCTGGAAGCGTCGTCAGAGTGAACCCCCTTCCTCCGGCATCCAAGCTCGCTGGCCCTGGCTGGCCTGAGCCCCTCCTGCCGCCTGTCCCCTGCCCGGGGGGACCCCCAGGCCCGTGCTGACCCTTCTGGTCCCATCTCCTCGCAGGAAAAGTCCAAGCGCCTGGAGGTAGAGCTGGACGAGGAGAGGACCACAGTGGAGCTGCTGACGGAGAGGGTCAACCGGAGCAGAGACCAGGTAGGGCAGGCGGTGCTGCCCCGAACCCGGCGGGTGCCGCGGCAGAGCCCCCCCAGGTCCGGCAAAATAGCACGGGATAACTCGGGTCTTTGGCTACAACCGGTCACCGCAGTTAAAACCCCATTAATGAGTCGTTAGCGAGCAGCCCGGAGCCCCTCCATCACTCTAAATACAATCAAGATGACGGTGTCTGAAAAGCTGGTTCGGGCGCAAACGGAAATTATACGAGCTTGACGCAAAAAAAAAAAAAAAATCCCCTGAAATTACAGGGTGAGGCTTGTGTTTGTGGAGGAAGTTAGGGCTTAAATTACGCTGGTCTCCGGGCTCTTCCCTCCCTCTTAATCCACCTGCTTATTACCTTCAAAGCTGGAGCCGGTGTTTGAGCTCTGCGAGCGGGCGGAAGCTGCCTGCCAAGCCTCCTGGGATCCAGCGGCGCTGGGTTTTACAGGGATCCCGGGATGGGCAGCTCCTCCGCTTATAGCCCGTCTCCCTCCTGCCCCACCGGCATCCAGCCTGGGGCTTGGAAAGGGGATTCGCACCCCTCAGGCTACGGCGAGACAGTAAAATAGGTGGTTTTCCCTTTTTTTTTCCATCTGGGAAATGGGCACATCCAGGGGAGACTTTTCCCATGAATCCTGGACATGTCTGAAGCACGGGAGGTGCAGAGCAGGGATGCACATGAAATCACGGCTGGGTTCCGCTCAGAAGCGGCCCTACTGGCTTTTGGGGCTGCTTGAATACAATTCAAGCAATTTTTTTATATAAACTCCAATTTCCTTCACTTTAAAATAATGCACAAAGCTGTGTGTTTTGCCTCGGTCAGCCTGAAAGAGGCCCCTGGGGCGGTTCTGGTTTTGCTCCATCAGTGGATGAAACCCATTCCCGCCCCCGGCACGGCCGTGCCACCGTGCCCCGCGGTGCCGGGCAGAGCCGGGAGCACAGCCGGGTCCCCGAATCCCAGTCCGACCAGTTTAAATCCTCCAGTGGCAAATTGCAGCCCTCGTCTCTGGGCCGCTCGCCAGAACGGCGGTAACTAATTTAGGAGGGAACCAAAATCCTCTCGTCGGGGGTTTTTGGTGTCGCCGATGCTGGCTGTGCGCCGCGGGGCAGCCACCGTGCAGCTGTTGGGCGCACTGAGTCCCCCCGCGCTCTGCGGCACCGGTGTCGTGGGAGGAAATGGCGGCGGCCCTGATCTCCCGCCGAGCGAACGCGGCGGCAAAGGACGCGGCAAAACCAACCCGTGCCATGTCCCTGTCCCTAGATCGACCAGCTGCGGGCAGAGCTGCTGCAGGAACGCTCCAGCCGGCAGGACCTGGAGTGTGACAAGGTCTCGCTGGAGAGGCAGGTAAGGCTGAGCCGCGGAGGGGCCGGATCCAGCCCACGGCCGTGGGGGCAGCTGGACCCTTGTGCCATGACGGACGCTGGGCAGAGCACCGCGGTGCGGCCCCCTCCTCTCCAGGGCATCCCTGGGAGAGGGACCATGTTCCCAAGGAGCTTTCCCTGCTGTAAAACCCTTCCCCCTCCTCCTCCCTGCTCTGGATACGGCCCGGCCCGTCCTCCCCATGCCCCATCCCTGGCCGGAGTATCCTCGGAGCATCCTCGGAGCCGTCTGGCGTCTCCCCAGGATGGCATTCCTGCAGGATCCCCCCCCTTTCCTCGCGGCTCCCCACCCGCCTGCCCGGGCTTGCACCCTTCGTTACCTAACCCCGAGCTGGCTCTTAACGAGACGGATCGATGGGAACGCAGCTCCCCGAGCTGTTCTTGTTCCCAGCGTGGAATTGCTGCTGCCAAGAAAAACACGGGGCTCCGACTGCTGACGCCGCGGGGCCCAGCCCGGCCCGGAGGCAGCCGCCATTGTTAACCGCTGCCCGGCTGAGGAGGCTGGGGCGATGCCGCTCCGCGGGATGGGGAGAGGAGCTGGGTTTTGGCGTGCTTTTGGGGATTTTTTTTTTGGCCAAGGAGCGTGTTTTAAGAGCAGAAATTGGGGATCTGAGGGTGGTGGGCTCTCGCACCCGGTGGTCCCCAGTACGTCGCTGTCCCCTCCGGTCTCGCCTCGTGCCCCAGCTGGTGCCAGCGTGGTTAATTGCCATTATATAACCCGGCTCGTTACGTCTCCTCCTTGGGAAAGGGTTTCTGGGCCCTGACTCACCGCCGGGATTTACATAAGCGAGGCTCTGAGCCTTTCCCACCCAGGCTGGGAGCCCCGCAGGGGGTGACGGGGATGGCTTTGGGTTTTTTTTTTTTCCTCCCGGTAGAACAAGGAGCTGAAGAGCCGCCTGGCCAGCTCGGAGGGGCTGCAGAAACCCAGCAGCAACGTCTCGCAGCTGGAGGCGCGGGTGGAGGAGCTGCAGGACAAGCTGCAGGCGGAGGAGAGGTACCGGCCATGGAGACCTCCGCCTTGGGGGGTGCCTTTGCCCTCGCCGGGTGCCAGCCTGGCTTGTCCACGACCCGTTGCTTCTCCGTAGGGAGAAGAGCATCCTGCTGTCCTCCAACCGCAAGCTGGAGAGGAAGGTGAAGGAGCTGACCATCCAGATCGATGACGAGCGGCAGCACGTCAGCGACCAGAAGGACCAGGTGGGTGGCGAACGGGAGCCCTCGGAGATGCCGATCGGCTTCGGGACCCACCTAAGGGACCCTTGGGTGCTTGCCCCGCACTGGCCCTCCTAATCCTGTGGGAATTGCCCTGTCTCCCCCCCAGCTGAGCCTGCGGGTGAAGGCCCTGAAGCGTCAAGTGGATGAGGCGGAGGAGGAGATCGAGCGGCTGGAGGGTGCCCGCAAGAAGGCGCAGCGGGAGCTGGAGGAGCAGCACGAGCTCAATGAGCAGCTGCAGAACCGCATCAAGACGCTGGAGAAGGAGGCTTGGTAGGACACGCCGGGCTGGCGGTGGGTCCCAGCCCCCTCCGCGGGCGAGGGCTGACCCCTCTTCTCCATCCCCAGGCGCAAAGCTGCCCGCTCGGCTGCCGATTCTTCCCTGCAAGATGACCAGCTCAGCTCGGACGAGGAGTTCGACAGTGCCTATGGGCCCTCCTCCATCGCCTCGCTGCTCAACGAGGCCAACCTCCAGGCCAGCTCCTGCTGACGCCTGCTCTATCCTGGAGCGGAGCTGTATCCCGAGAGCTGGGCGAGGGCCTGGCCATGGATGCAGCCACTCGATGCAAAAACTCTTCTACTACCACCAACATGAAGGAAGGTGCCGCTCAAAGAGTGGTGGGATGGGGAACGCCCCCGGATGCTGTCTCTTGTCTCCCCTCTTCGTCTTCATACGGGTCTCAGGGTGCCTTTGCACCGTGGCTTTTTGCAGGAGGGGAGCTGCTCCCCACGGCCAGCGTCCCCCTTGGTGACTGGGTCCTGCTGGACACCGTGGCCCTGGAGTCCAGGACTCGGCCCCAGGGGCTCAGGCTCCCATGGGGGGGGGCCGGAGGGGCTGGGGGCTCCCGTGGCTCTGGCCACCCTGGTTTATTTTTATATGCAACTTCCCTTCGTTCCCCCGGTGCCCTTTTCCCTCTCTAAATGCTATTTTAAATAAAATTGAGCGTTTTAATGCCTGCAGCTCATCATCCATCCAGGGCCAGAGGGATGGTGCAGGCTCTGGCACATCGGGCTCTGTGGCACCAGGCTCCTGCGCGGCGTGGGGAATGCAGCTCCTTCCCTGCTCCGCCGGATCTGGCCTGGAGATAAATCCTTGTTATCGCTAATTAACGAGGATGGGAGTCTTGCCAACTGCTAATTAGCACCATTGCGTTGATTGGCAGGTGGTTACTGCCGTTCCCCTCTGTGGCCTCGAGCAGGGCCGAGCTGGCTCCGTCCCCGAGCCAGCGCGGGGCTGGGACGGCGCTTGGGGACCCAGCCAGCCCTGTCCCTGCTGCCTCAGTTTCCCCTCTTGCACCCTGGTGACATTTAACTGGGATGGAGCCAGCAGGGATGGACATGGTGACGACACCAGGGCCGTCCCTGTCCCCTCTCCGGTCAGCGCTGGCCGCGTCTCTGTGTCACCGCTGCCCAGGGCTGTGCGAGGCTCAGCGTGCCCAGCACCTGGCCCCGCACCCACGGCGTCCCTGCTGCGGCTGGACCGGGCTGGCACAACCGGTTCTGCCCTCAGCTCCTCCCGGACACGCGTGTCGGAGCTGAGGTTAACCACCGTCCCCACCCTGTGCCTCGGTTTCCCCTGCAGGCACTGCAGCGGTCGGTGGGGGGCTCGGGGGCCGTGGGGCGCACAGGGGGAGGAGGTGCCAGCTCCCGCAGCTGAGCGTGACCCAAGTGTGCCAGCCCCCGGCTCTGCCACTGGCAGCCAGCCCCCGGAGAGCGATGCCCGCACAAAATCCCGCTGCCCCAACCCCCCCGGGATGAGGTGGCCCCGGCTCGGCCCCGGTGACCGCACGGGGCTGGAGCGTGTCCCCAGCCGGCAGGGCTGAGGCCAGCTGTGCTCATCACACTGGTATGTGGCAATTAGCGCCCGGCAGAGAGGAGGCAGCCGGCACGCCCAGGCCGCCCGGCGTGGCACAGGGACACCCACCCCGCCAGCGCGGGCGAGGGGGCCGTGGCACCCACCGGGCTTGACCCCGCTGTGCACCCGCTGACCCTGCCGCTCTGCATGGGGGCACCGCCGGCACCTCCCGCCGGGCTGGGCCGGCACCCCGGGGCCAAACATCCCCCAGGTGTTGGGGGGCACCAGCCTGGCACGGTTCGGGGCACCACGGCACGGTTTGGCATGGCTCGGCGCGGCAGCCTGCCGCTCGGCGCTGCCGGGCAGGCCCTGGCTTGGCTCGGCGGGGCTTGGCGAGGGCTCAGCAGAGCTCGGGTGGGGCTCGGCAGGGCTTGTTGTGGCTTGGCAGGGCCTTGGCACGGCCTGGGCACGGCTTTGGCACGGCCTGGGCACGGCTCGCCAAGGGGGCCGGGGGCGTGGTGATGGCGGAGGAGGCGTGGTCCCCGCGGAGGGAGGCGTGGTTATGGCGAGGGAGGCGTGGTTACCGCGGAGGGAGGCGTGGTTATAGCGGAGGAGGCGTGGTTACCGCGGAGGGAGGTGTGGTGATGGCGGAGGGAGGCGTGGTTACCGCGGAGGGAGGCGTGGTTACCGCGGAGGGAGGCGTGGTTATGGCGGAGGGGGCGTGGTTATCGCGGAGGGAGGTGTGGATGTGGGGAGGGGGGCGTGGTCCCCGCGGAGGGGGCGTGGTCCCCGCGGAGGCGCCGCTGGCGGGAGTGGGCGTGGCGGGGGCGTGGCCCGCGGGGGCGTGGCCCTATAGAAGGCGCGGCGGCGGCGCGGCGCGGCAGTCGCGGCGGGGCCATGAACGGGCTGCAGGGCTGGTGCGCGGTGCTGGACGTGCGGCCCCACGGCGAGAGCCCGGTGAGCCGCGGCCCCCGGGGCCCTCTGACCGCCCCCGGCCCCTTCCTTCTCCCGGTGCTTTTGGGGGGGGGGGCGGCTGGTGCCCGCGGGGCGCCCCGGTGGGGCGGGGGGGGGTCCCGGGACGCGCCATCGGTGGAGTGGGGCTGTGCCCACCTGGCATCGCTGTCCCAGCCCGTCCCGCTGTGCCCGGGCTCGCCCGGCAGCCGTGGGGCGGTTCGGGGGTCTGTGGGGGCCCTGCAGCCCCTCTCGGGCCCGGGGGTCCCTCTGCCGCCGGGGTCCATGGCCATCCCGTCCCCGGGACCGTCGCTGGGCCAGTTCCCCGGGGGCTGGGATGAACCCCGAGTGAGGACGGCGGAGCCCAGCGATGGACGCCCCGGTGCCGGGGTTGGGGTCCCATGGGCCCCCTTTGCGCTCGGGAGGGGCTTCCGGGAATACCGGCTGGCACGCGGTCCCGTGCGGTCGTCGAGCTGTCCCCAAATAATGCGATTTTTTTAGGTAACGCGCCCCTCAAGCGGCCCCCGGGGGCTGCGGGGCCATGGCGGCAGGCGCAGCCGGCAGCCGAGTCTGTTTTGGCCTTTGCCTCCCTCGGCTGCAGCAGGGCCTCGCGTTTTTCCCTTCCTTATCGTTGGGTTTTCCCCATCGCCGTCAGCAGCCGGGCCATCGCCGCGAGGACGGGCCCTGGGTGGGGCTGGCAGCACCTCAACGCCGGCGCGGCGCCCCGATTTCCCCGCGAAGGGGGCGAAGCTGGCAGTGTTGCTCGGTGATTTGGCGTTTTGCTCAGGTTTTGGCAAACGGATGGATCCCCCGAAGGCGCCGGCGGCGGCAGAAGAACCGTGCCAGTGCTCAGCCGTCTTCCCCCGTGCCGGCGGCCGCCCGGCTCCCCGGCCCGAGCCGGGGTGACTCAGCTCTGAGTCTCCTTAGGAACCCTAATTCCCCGCAGCTTTCCCGGCCTTATAAGGAGCGATTGCAGAGTTGGGCTCGTTTGGCTAATGGGTTATTACGGTGATAAGCGCCTCTGTAACGCCGGCGATCTTCAAACACCGGAGCTGTTTTGCTGCTGATCCTTGGCGATACCCTCTGGGTCAGGTCAGGCCTGTTCTTATTTAACAGTCGGGACAGACGGATGGACGGAGCGCCTTCCCCGTGGTTGCAAAATGCCGGCGTCGGGATCGCCGGCTGTGGGTCCTCGGATGGTGCCGCCTCTCCTCCGCCTGGGATGTGGTTGGGATTTGCGTGGTTCCCTCTTCCCCGGTAGCCTCTCCGGTGCCTCTCCCTCCAGCCAAGGTTTTCCCAAGTGGGGTTTTTTGGGCTGGATGATGAAAAACAGACCAAAAGATTTAAAATTGGCTTCAGTGTCCCTGAAAGCCTGCCCCTAGTCATCCTGGCCAATACTGCTTGCCCTCATTTCGACGGGACCCGGCTGTTGCTGGGTAGTTGGACCCAAGGGGAAATCACCGGGATTTTGGGAACGCCTTCTCGAAGGGTGCTGGATGGGAGCGCGGCCGTCCTGCTGAAAAGCTTCCAACTGCTGGTGCTTTGCTGCAGCCATCACCCAAACCTGGCCAAGCTCTCCTGGTCATGGTTAACTCCCAAGGCTGGTAGTAAAAGCCATAAACACGCAGTGCCAGGCTGGGGTAACCCTTGGGGTGCATGGTTGGGGCGTTAAGGAAGCGTTTTATCTATGAGGTGGGGTTTTTTCCAAGCAGGAGACGAGCGCGAGGCACTCTGTCGTCCTCCCAGCACTGGCCACGTTGCAAAACCCTCCTGCCTTCCCTGGCATAACGGAGGGGGCCCAAAACCCACTGCCCCCTCCGCTCTGGGGTTGTAAACAGGAGGCAGAGTGGATTTAACGCGTGCTAGGAGGTAAAGGAGTGGGGTAGGGGCGTCTCCGTGGCTCCGCTCTTCCTGCCCCGGCTGAATTTGGCACCTCGGAGGGGCAGGTTTCCGTGTGCCGGCCGTGGCGTCCCTCTGGGTTGCTCCAGCTTTACATCGGAGGAGCTGCTTCTCCTGGAAACTGCCTGGGCACCGGCAAGGAGCTGATGAAACTTTGGCTGCGGGACGGTAAGAGCCAAGCCCAAAAATAACCGTGCGGGAGCATCGCTGGGGACTGGCGTGCCGGCAGCGCGTGAGACGAGAGCCGAATGAAGTGCCTCTTCTCCTCTCCTCCGTCTGCCCGGCCCCGACCAGGCGCAGCTCACCGCAGCCGAGGCTGCTGCAGACAAACAAGCTGGGCAGGGAGGGGTTTGCTTTAACCTGGCTGCGCCTTCCGCCTCCTGCACCTGCCCTGGCCTCCTTAAAAGCATTCACCGCACTGAAAAAGCTGGTTTTTTCTCCCCTGGTGGTCCAGAGAGCTTCACTCAAAGGTCCATGTTGCGTCTTGCCATCCCTCCGTCTCCTCCGTGCTTCTCAGCGTGGAGGAGGATGGAGGCGGCAGAGCCTTCCCCCGCTGGCATTTGCATGGGTGGTTTCCTGGTTGTTTGACCCGAGGTTTGGTAGCGCCGGTGCCGGTTGGGAAGGCACCGGCTGCTCTCTGCTTCCTGCCGCAGGCAGTTTGCATCGGCTTGATGGTGGGTTTATCCAGGAGCAGGTTTTTTTGGGGTCTGCTGGGACGGGAAGCGCCCGCGTGCCGACTCTGGGTAGTTTTGGCTGCGGGGATGGAAATGGGCTGGTGCTTGTTTCTTATCGCAGCGGATCTTCCCCGGGTGAGCGATTTCCTTGGCAGCGTCCCACCCTTGCGCGGGCTTGACGGGATGGGGATGGCAAATGCAAGATCCTGACGCTTGTAAACAAAGCTGCGAGTAAGGGTGTGTGAAGGGACTGACATGCTGCTGGTGGCTCTGCTGGGCTCGCGCCGTGCCGAGGCTGCCGTCCTGCCATCGCCAGCCGCTCCGTGCTCTTACCCCCGGCTTTTCCCTGCATCCCGTTTGCTTTAGGCAGCACGAAGATGACGGGCAATGCTTTGCGTGCAGGCACGGCTGTGAGCCATTTTCCCTGCTGTAAAACCCTGAGTGCTTCTTGCATCTTCCCAAAACCACAGAGCACGCTGCATCCAGCTGCTCTTATGTTTTTTCTGACTGAAGTTTCCAACTTCTTGGGTCTTGCAGAGGAAAACATTCCCTGGAGTAAAAGTTGCAGACAATTATCTGGTTAAATGATCAGTGCTGCTGAGTGCTAGCAGAGCCCAAGTGAAGCTTCTCTTGGATAATTGTCTTAACGGGGGAACGAAGGGGTCTGGCCACATGTTTGAGATCTGTAGGAGGGCTCATAGTTTCCCAGGGAGCTGGAGTTTGTGCGAGCAGCGTATACAAAATATTTTGGAAACAAACAGATGGCTTGTCGAGACTTGGATGGCGAGGAAAGCGCTTGGAAGCAGGGAGGCAGAAATACCTTGATGTTGCTTTTGGAGAGCAGGAGGCTGACGTGGCCGAGGTGTGGCGAGGGGCGGGCGCCTGGCACTGCGCGGGCACCTACCCCGGCTCTGTGGTGCTGCTGCCCGAGAGCCCGCTGCCGTGGCCATCGCGCGCAGAGCAGCTCCCGCTTTCGGGGTTGCTTTTAATAAGGACCATGAGCGACGGCTGCCTGGGTGCCAGTGAGGTCTGTCTGGGATGGGGGTTGTGCTGTGCCGTGGGTGCCTGGTGCCAGTGTTGAGCTGCAGACAGAGTGGGCAACCCCATGGAGCATTTCAGGTGTCCGTGCGCTGCTTTAGGGCTCTTTATGTACTCTGGGCATCTCCTCGAAAGCTTGCTGAGCTTTGCACGGTGCTGGCCATGGCTGAAATGCCTCTTTGGTGGGCGGCACTGGTAGGAAGGCTTTGGGTGAGGAGTTAAGCGGTGAAGGCAAGCCAGGTCCTGGCTGGAGCCTCTGTGCATGCTTGTGGCCACGAGCCAGGGAGTGCCTTGCCGCCGGTCTCGCTGGCTGCTGCCGAAATGGGCTCCGCTCGGCCGGGGCTGTGCTGGCAGAGGATGGGCAGAGCCGTGTGGGCGTGTGGCCATTGCGGTAGGGCAGGGAAGAGGATGAATCTGGCAATGTCCCGGCGCGTGAGCTGGGAACGGCTGCTTTCGCCCTTTGGGGCTGCTGCCGAATGCCATGCAGCGGCCCCACTGTAGTCGATGAGGGCCCTGACTCCTGGCAGAGGAGGGCATGCATGAAAATGAGCCCAGCAATCGCTTCTCCAGACCGTCTGCACTACCTCAGCCTTGGCTGGGCCATGGCTCCTGCAAGCCTTGATGGGTTTGATAAATGTAGTTGTCGTGCGCTCACTATTACTCATTTTAATCCCAGCATTACTTCGCAGGCTGCAGCTCAAACCGAGGGGGAAGGCAGCTTGTCCGCACGTCTGCAGTGATGCTGACCTGGCTCTCGGCTCCTGCTGGAGTGGGATGTAAAAAAGCTTTCAGGGAGTTACAAAACTAAAAGCTGCCTCTTGTTTTAGGAGAGCGTGAAGGTGCTGCGGCTGACTCTGCCGAATGACCTCCCAGGCGACAGGCGCGAGCAGGCAAAGCAGAAGGTAGGTCTCCCCCGTGGCTCGGTTTGGCGTTGAAAATACAAGTTTGTGAGTTAACTTAGGGAGGGGGGAATGAGCATTTGGTGGAGGATCGGTCGCTTTATGCTTCGTGAACTAGAAAATTCACCTCCTGGTTTGTTAAATGTTTCGGTGCCGGTTCCCGAGGCTGTGCTCGGCACTGCGTTCCTCTGCGAAAGTGCATGATGCTCATTTGACTGGAGCCGGGCGAACTGTTCCAGCCAGTCTCGCTTCTCTGAAAGCCCTGCTGCTTCTGTCTCTTGCAGCCAGTGGGAAAAGCCTTCGCCATGGTGGCCAACAGATCCAGCAACAGTCACTCCCTGGCCTCCGAATGCATCAAGTCCAACGATGGCGATGAGGAGATCATCAAGGTACGGCCCCTGGCCCCCCAGCTTTGTTGCAAAGCGATCTTGTGTAACAGTTGGGGCTGGAAAAAAGGTTTTGTCTGAAGCTACGCCAGCAAAAAGCTCCCCAGTGTAGCTCCTGATGGGGTGGGCAGGAGGCTTGGAGCAGTGCTGCTGGCTGGCAGCACCAGCTCGGTGGCCTTCCCCAGCGTTTGGGGGATGCAGCGTAAACCTGGGGCAGCTGCGGTGGGTCTGTGGGGTGGGGGTCACACAGGAGGAGGAGCAGCTTCAAAAAATGCCAGGGAAGGTTAACTGCAAAGGGGAAACCTGCAGACAGTGTGTCTCGGGAAGCGGTGAGATCCGGTGTCCCAGTCCCTGCGGAGCTGGGCTTGCTGCTGGCATTACTGGGCTAGCGGGAGCGGGGACGGTCTGACCTGCTGCCGCCATCTCTCCTGGGCAGGTTTATCTTAAGGCGCGGGCCGAGGGCAGCATGAACCACGAGGAGCACATCAACCAGCTGAAAAGTGAAGTTCGTTACATTCAAGAGGTAGTTAACGTCCGCGGGGGGCTCTGGCTTGCGTGCCGCTGCCTGAACCGCGGGGGCTTGCAGCGAGGTCCCGGGCGCTCTGCTTCCCCCGGGATGTCCCGCGGGGTTTCACGCAAGCGGGCAGCGACGCCCGCGCCGGCTGCGGCACTTGAGCCCCGGCTGAGCCCCAGCTACTCTGGCAAACTGGCAGCTGAGCTGAACTCTGCAGTTTGTTGACTTGCCCGTACAGGGCAGTAGTCTAATCAAGCGCCATAAATTAATTCAGCCTGACTAATTGCTCTGCTATATGGACTGAATTTGAAGAGAATTGCGTGATGACTTTCCCCCAAGGCTGTCCCCTGCATGCCTGGGTGCGGCAAAACCGGAGCCTCTTGTTAAAAGGCAGTTTCTTTGGTATGTCTCATCTCCCAAAGTAAACTGGATGATGAGGCTCTTGGAAGATTAACCCTTTCCTCTGCTCCTGGTGGGGATGTTATTTCTGGAGAGCTGGTTGCAAGGCGTGGAAGTGGTTGCGTGCATGTTTTGGTCTGGGCAGCTTGGCCTAAAGAAAAAAAGAGAAAAAGGGGGGAAAAAAAAAAAAATTGGGGTTTGCTCTCACGTGGGAGTTTCTGTGCTGGGTGCTGGCCCCAGGGAGCAGCGAGGGGCAGATCTGGTACGGCGGCCTCCAGATCTTTTACGTCATCCTTCTGACTCCTCTGCCAAAACGCATGTTTCCCCCGCTCCCTGCCGAAAGAAAACAGCCTGTTCCCGCTGCCTCCCGCCTGCAACCCAGACCTGCCTGGCTCCCGCCTGCCCAGGGCTGCAGCGCTCCGGGGGTGTTGCTCACCCAGACCTTATCTCGCAGCCACCTGGATGCTGCAGATTTTGTGCATGATCCTTCCCACTCCTGGGGCTTCGACTTCAGCTCTTCTGATCTGAGCTTTCCCATGGCTCCTCACAGCTCGGATGGAAACAGGAGTCAGGTTTTAAAAGGGCCTCTTAGCAACAGTTGAGCGGGACTTAGACCTCGTCTGGCCACAAAGGCTGTACGTAGCCCTATCAGAATAGCTGAAGCGGCATAACCGTGCAGTACAACTTAATCCTGCATGTGAAAACCAGAGAATAAGCTAAACCAGTAAGTCACGGTGGCGGTACCAGTCTGTCCGCATCCAAGAGAAGTGCCCTGCGCTGGGTCGTGGTGTCAAAACCCTGGGGGTGCCTTGATCCGGCTGGATCAAAGTCATGGATCGTTGTCCCCGGGTTAAGGGCTCGATTGCTGACCCGAGAGCCGTACATCGTGCTCTCGCCTTGTCCCTTGTTCTGCTGCTGCCCGGTCTCCAGCAAACTGCTTCGCCCCAGCGCCTCGGGCATCTAAAATCAAGGGGTAGGGACGAAGCCACGCTGTTAATGCTTTGAGAAAGCTTTTCTTTGAAAAGCATTGGGGCAGCGTTTGCTGTAAAAGCCTGTAAATCATTCCTCTGGCTCACTTGCTCTGACTAATTCAAGTAGCTGCAAGTCAAGACTGTACTTGTCGGCGTCCTGCAGCGTGGCAGAGAGGGAGCTGGGGAACAGCAAGGGTCTTCTCAGCACTTCAAAGGTGAACTCGATGAGTAATGCATGAAAAATCAGTAGCGTCTCCAGATTGTTGCTTTTTTTTTAATTTTTTTTTTTTCTTCCCATGAGCGTGTGGGACAGCTGCCTCGCAAGGATCATATCTGCCAGAGATGGTGCTGCTTGCAGGCAGGGCTGTAGTAAAACCAGAGGGTCAGGCTGGCAGAGAAGCCATCGATTGCGTATCGGCGCAGGGCATCGTGGCAGCCGCCGCGCCTTCGTTTGATTTCTGTTAGGCTGAGTGACACTGTCCATGCAGATCAAGCTAAATTGACTTGCCTTTGCCAGGCTAGAAGTTCTTTGAAGAAGCTGCGGGAAGACTTAAGTAGTAAACTTGAGAACAGACAAGGAGATAAACAGCATGCACAGGTAACGGGAGCATTTCTCGGGCGTTAAATGACATTGACTTATTAAAAAGATGTCATCTTTGGGTCCGGAAAATGATAGAAGGGGCCTTAAAGATCGAGGCGCTCGTGGCGCATGAAAGCCACGTTGGCACCGTTTGCAGGCGAAATTCGAAGCCCACACAAGCACGTAATGAGGAGTCAGTAAGCAAAACGCATTGGCTGGCCAAATGCACTATTGCATGTTCGTTTGCAGAAAAAGCCTCGGTCTCGAGTTGCTGCGGTGCCCCAGAGCTAGCTGTCTGCATGCGACTGCGCTCTCGCGCGAGTGGCTTTGCCGGCCGGTGTTACATCCCTGTCCGTCTGTCCTTTGCTTACGTAGGTCATGCTGGAAAAGCAGAACGGGAGCTGGCTCTACCCCGAGAGGCTGCGTGCCGGTTCCTGGGAGGACCAGGTATGGGGCTAAAGAGAGCGATTTCAGCGCTATGGAAAGAAATATCGGTTTTAGTTTGATATCTTCCTCCCAGCAGGTAACTTTGAACCAGTTCAGCACGCGATCAGGTGCTTCTGCAGCAAACTCTGGTCTTTTTATCAGGGTCGGATCAGCAATGGAATGCAGCTCTATTAGAGCAATAAAAATGTGCATAATGGGTTTTTAAACCTCTGCACACGAGCGCTCTTTAGCAGAAGGGATAACAGGAATCTTAAGCTGGTAAATATTTCATAGAATCATAGAATTGTTTAGGTTGGAAAAGACCTTTAAGATCATCCAGTCCAACCATTTCTCCAGCTCTTCATCTTTCCCCTGGCTGGGCAGATGCTCTGGGCTGGGGTTTCGGGCTGGGTTGCTGTGGCCCTGGTTTACGTTGCAGGGTTTCAGGTTGCCCAAGCGCGGATCAGGATAGCATCCTGCAAACAGGGCTTGGAAGGCAACCAAAGGATACTGTGCGCTTTGTCTTGAGGGCTGGAAGCTGTCGCTCAAGTGTGGGAGGCGAGGACAGGAGCGCCTTTCATTTTTTCAAGCTGAGAAGCGATGTTAGCAGGCTTTGTCACCAACAGCGCTGCCCACATTGGGGCGGAGGGCTCCTTTGATAACGCCTGACTGCTCATCCTCTCCTGTTACCGTCTCCACAGGAGGAGGACTGCTCAGGTGAAGACGTGGAAAAGATCCGACAGACGGCAAAGAGGCTGTTCACAAAGCTGCAGGAGGCTGAAAAGCGCCATCAGTTGGAAAAACAAGCCTTTGAGGTGACTACACTGTGCGCTTCTCTGCTGGGAAAGCGTGATTTTTGTTTTATTTTGGTATTTTTTTTCTTTTTGGAAGTCTGAGGAGCTGCATGGGCACACGAGTTTGGGCTGCTGAGGTGTCTGGCTTCTCCTTGCAGAGCAGCGGGCTCGGTGCACACGGTTATGATACGCGGGGGGAGTCCAGACCTGGCCAAACCCCAGCAAACTGCCTTCCTGCTTGCCCAGACGAGTCTGAAGACATAAATGCTGTCCCAGTTAAAAATCACATAAAATAAAAGCAGCAGCCAGGTTGGAAGGCAGTCCCCCCAAACTCTGCCGAGCCTTTCCAACCATAGCCAGGCTCGGTGCGTGAGAGGGGTGTTTTGTGGGCAGCGGGGACCTCCGGGGTGTCCCAGTGGGTCGACCTGAGACCAAGTCCGTGGTTCTCAGACACGGTGCTGGGCTGGTGCTGGCTGTTGTGGTCTCTCTTGGAGCTCAGCCTCTTCATAGAATCATCGAATCGTTTAGGTTGGAAAAGACCTTTAAGATCATCCAGTCCAACCATTAACCTACACTGCCAAGTCCACACTAAACCAGTCAAGGGTAGACTAGACTAAACCATGTCCCAGAGTGCCACGTCTACCCGTTTTTTGAATGTTTCCAGGGATGGGGACTCCCCCACCTCTCTGGGCAGCCTGTTCCAATGCTTGACTACCCTTTCCGTGAAGAAATTTTTCCTAATATCCAATCTAAACCTCCCCTGATGTAGCCTGAGCCCATTTCCTCTCGTCCTATTGCTAACTACATGCCTCTGCGGGGCTGTTTGCTGTAGAGAAGGGCGAGCTGACCGGGAGGCACCTGGACGCATCGCGCGGGTCTCCTTGCCTGCCGAGTGGTGCTGACGAAGCTGCCACATTCGCTTTCCTCCCTTCCCCAGCCCTGGTGATTAATGGTCCCCTTCGGTGTGTTTTCTAGTGACTGCTCATGTCCCGGATGGGCTGGGCCTGACCACGTCACCCTGTAGCTCTGAGCGCTGGTGGCAGCGGTGACGTCCCGCTTCGCATCCTGTCCCGCAGACCAAACTGGTCCCAGGAACCCTGGGGGGTTCCCCGCAGCAGGGCAGGGGACAGCATCTGCTGGGGAAGTGGGTTTGAGCGGTGACCGCTTCCTCTGGCACCGGGACGTCCGGCCGCACGCAGTGGTGGCACATGCCCCGAGGATGCCTGTCCTTGCACGTGGGAAGTCGTGTGGTTTGGTGGCATTTTGGGGTCTTTGGTCAGCTGTGATGCTGACTGTGGGCTCTTAGCCTGGATGGAGATCCCGGGGATGGCAGGGGTGGGTGTTTTGGCAGTTGTTGATCCTGCCAGTACTGCCCAGATATTCTCGCTGTGCCTGCGCCTGCTCTCCAGCTGTCGTGGCGACCCACAGGGACACCTTTGTCCCCTCTCAGCTTCTGAGCCGTTGATGCAGGCGTGGGGCTGGCTGCCAAGGTCGGTTCCTTGGGCAGGTGGCCTGAGAGGAGCCTGCAAACAGCCCCAGCGTGCGTGTGGCTGAGAACGAACATGTCTCTTGCATTTGAGGAGCCTTTATTGCTACAGCATTTAAGCGCTCGCTCCTTTGAAGTGCTTTGAAGCGGGGAGCTTTCTGAAGAAGCTCTTCTCTCTGAAGCACGTCGGGCTGTTTGCTGAGACGCCCGGCTGCCTTCAGCAAAATCTGCCTGCCAAGGCTTCGAGCACCGGTGTGGCTTCAAAACATTGCTTGGGAGAAGGGCTCCGGTGGCTTGGGCGTCCGGGCACGTGAGGGCCAGGGGTAAAGGCATCTCCATCTTGTTTGCAGAGGACGGTCTCGCAGTACCAGGAGGAAGCAGAGCAGACAAGCTCTGCCCTGCGGAAAGCGGAGAAGAGCGTGGTGGAGAAGGAGGTGCAGGTGGATGAGCTGCAGAGACTCCTGGCAGGGATGGAGAAGGTACCGGCCCTGAAGCTGTGGTGGGACTGATGGGATTAGCGGAGCTGCCTGGTCCCGCTCTGCTGCGGGGGGAATGGGAAAGCCTGGTGGTGATGAGTTTGGCAGCGCTCAGCGCAGAACCCCCGCAGCGGGTCTTGGACCAGCTGCAGGGTACCCGACACACGGAGGGTTTGACTTCCCAAGCAGGTTTAACCCAAAAGCATCGGGGCAAAGGCAGCTGCTGGGAACGGCTGAAAATCAACTGTTGCTGATTTAGACTTGCATTTCTCAGGTCTAGAAGATCTGGTTGGTCTGTGCAAACTCTTCCAGGTATCCTGGAAATAAGCGCACAGTCTAGACAGCCACCCGGTTCTTCTTCTCATGGGGGCATTAACGCAACCTCCAGCCTTGATTATTTTTTTTTTTCAGCTGTGGTCTGTTCATAATAACATTAAAGTCATAAATCTAACAGTGCAGTATGAGCATGAAGTGACCTGGGACTGCCTTCCCTGGCCTGACAGCAGGGAAGGAGATGGGTTGGTACCTTGCCTGTAACCTAGGGGTAAAGGAGTGGGACGTCTGCTGTCGGTCATCTCTGCGGCTGCTCCTGTCTGTCTGTCTCTCGCATGTAAATTTAATGCTCATGAAAACAACCTGCAGATTGAGCGGGGAGGCTGAGCTGAGCCTGCCTGGCTCCCTGGGTGTTTGTAGTTCGCCGCTGTGCAGCGGAGGCCAAGGAGCATGTGTTGCGACTTGTTTCCGTGCGTGTAACTCGGCCTCTCGCTCTGCCGCAGGAGCACAGGAGTTTGCTGCTGAAGATGAAAGAAGGCGAAGCAGAGCTGGCGAGGCTGAGAAGCGTGGAAGGTGACAAGCTCGCCGAACAAGACCGGTGAGGCTTGGCCTCCGGCGTGGCTGCCAACTCCAGAGCAAGCCCACGCCGCTGGGTCGGGGTGTCAGCTCGCTGGGGCATGACTGCACATTCCTGCGAAGGGCGTGCTTGCTCTCTGGCTTGCAAAACAGCACCCTACTCCCAAGAGCTGACTAATCTCCAAATACCTCCTGCAGTTTTGCCCTGCTCGGAGAGATCCGGAGCTCCAGAGCTGGGCTGCCCAGAGACCTCTAGCGGCCCCGCTGCAGGCTGGGAGCTCAGGGCAGGTCCTGCCCTGCTTAGGGAGCCTCCGGAGCAGCCAATTCTCCCCGTAACGTTGGATTCATTCCACCCAGCCGGTATCCTTGTGCTCCAGGGGCTAATTGGCAATGGCTTGTTTCTGGAAGGCCTTGTTTGTGGCCTGACTCTTCCTGATGTTCCTGTGTCCCTGCAGTCTGTGGTTGCTAGTCTTTGTGGCTCCTGCTTGAATAGGTTTTGTCTCTGCCTCTCCTTACCTTGTCTAGTCAAAATATTTCAAGACCTATGTGGCTGTAGAGGAGCCCTGGCTGATAAAAGCTGCTCTAGGCATAGCTGGGTGGGTGCTCCCTTTCTGGGAAGCCATCTGAGGGCTCCTGGACTCTTATACTCTCCTTTTCCCAGGTCAGCCCAGCTGGAGAAGGAGGTGGCCACGCTGCGGGAGAAGATACACCACCTGGACGACATGCTGAAAAGCCAGCAACGCAAAGTCCGCCAGATGATCGAGCAGGTGAGAGGAGCAGGAGCAGGGCTGGGAGGATGGATCAGGGAGAGCCTGGGAGGACTCAGCGGGGACTTAAAGAGAAAGGAGGGGAAAAAAAAAATTCTTGAGCTGCTTGGAAGCAAAGAATTGCTGGTTTGTGGGGCTGAGTCCCTTTGCCAACCAAAGGGACACAAGTTCAAAGGCAGCCCAGAGCCCTGTCCTGCAGCGGGGAGTGACCCCGGGGCGACAGCCCAAAGGGCTGCGGCGCGAGCTGCCCTGGGCTGGGGAAGGTCATAAAAGGAGTGTAAAAGCAGTGCTGGGCACCCAGCTTGGCCTGCTGAAAGAGTTAAATCTCAAGCTGTGTGAGCGGAGGCTCCTTCACCTGGGGCTTAATTCTCAGACTTCATTTGAGGCTTTTTTTTTGATTGTTTTTTGTGCAGACCTTGGAGTTAATGTTGTGGGTGTTAACAGGCAGAAGGGTGGCTGGCTAAGCTGTCCTCCTTCCTAGATGTTTCTCCAGCCCAGCCATACACGAGAGGGATTTTCAGCCACTGTGAACTTTCCTTTTACAGCTCCAGAACTCCAAAACGGTGATTCAGGCCAAAGATGCCGTGATCCAGGAGCTCAAGGAGAGAGTCGCATACTTGGAGGCTGAGGTGCGTCTTAGCAGGGCCGTTTCGGGGCGTGCACGGGGTCCGCTCCAAGCTCAGACCCTCTGGTTGAAACCCTACGGTGTGACTGGCTTTGCAGGCCTGCGGGTCGTGGCTGGGCTCCCTCATGGTGATGAACTCCGCTTTGAGCAGAGCGGCTGGCAGCAAAGCCCTTCCCTTGCACTCAACCTCCTTCGCGTAGGAAAATATGCCCTCCGCAGCCCCGAGGGCTTTGCTGGCTCTCTGAGCTGGTGTGATGGTTTCCAATGCAGCCGGAGTTGCTGGAGCATCTGTGAACTCGAGCAGAGTCCAAAATAATCTCATCAAGCACATTTCTCTAGCAGCAAAGCCCTTCTTGCTTACAAAGCTGCAGCTGAGTGCGTGCATGTCAGAAATGAAAATTGCATTCCAGCCTCTAGGATTGTAACAAGTGTCAAACCTGTCTCCTTTTTTGGATAAAAACTGAGCCTGCATTGGCACTTCTAGTGTTTTCTTCCCTCCTTGGTGACTGACTTTGCTAATTTCTGCATGGGGATGGTGCGTGTGAGCACAGCCAGCCGTGAACCCAAGGGGAAAACATCCAGCGAGAGAGATTGTGTGCTGGTGGGTTTCTGTTGGGCATTCAGCAGGTCTTGCAAACCATCCCAGCTCTCCTTTGGTGAACAGTCCCTATGTAGGGCTGGGTTTCATTTCCTTCAAGAAAAAGCTGCCCCAATGCAAGAGACTGTACTGGAGCATTCCTTGGCAAGAGACCCTGGTGCCCACAGCCTGCCGGTTCCCAGCTGCCCATTGCTAACCGTGGCTACATCTCTTGCAGAACCTGGAGATGCACGACCGCATAGAGCACTTGATCGAGAAGCAAGTCAGTCGAGGCGGCCACAGCTCCAGAGTGCGCTCGAAGTCGGAGTATGTGAGCAGGTACGTGGGGAGCCCGTAACCCCCAGCAACAGGGGGAGCCTGCCTGGCTGTTCAGCGGCTTCATCTGCAGGGCCATGTCTTAGCTGGGGCAGCAGGAGCTGCAGTCTGGGAGATGACGCTGGACTCGGGGATGCTCTTCTGGAAGTGTGCTGCATTTTTTTTCTGTTTGCAGAGAGGTCTCCATTCCTGCATTCTTCCTTCAGGGGAGTATGGGGGAGCAGAGGTCCCTCCTGTGGGCAGTTTTGGGAGGAGCCATCACTGACCAGGGCTGGGGCAGGATCTCTCCCGCAGGTTTTCCCCTCAAACCCCATCCAGTTTGTCTGCCTGAACAAATCCTTTCTCTCTTGCAGCAAAAGGCTGACGGGCCCCAAGCCGCTGCCTCTCATTCGAGTAGTGGAAACATGAGTTTTGAGGGCCGGTCTGAGCTGAAGACTCTCCCCTTGTTATCATTGACTGGATTTCCCTGCTTGACTGCCGTCCTCTGGCCTCTGTGCTCCCGGTGTCTCCCCGGAGCTGTCGGTGGAGGGCTGTGCCCTGGAGAACTGTGGCAGCCGAGGACAGACGTAGCCGGGGCGGTCCTGGCAGAGGAAGGAGGTTTGTGAAGCGTCCACATTGCTGTCCCCACTGGGTCCCAAGGTCACACGGATGCCAGTTTGGAGGCTGGGACCAGCCAGCCCCAGCATGGACACGGTGGCTCTCTGGCTGGAGAGCCAGGCTCGCTTTCCCTGGTCAGTCCTGGGTTTGCCGGG
This sequence comes from Pelecanus crispus, assembly GCF_030463565.1. Taxonomy (NCBI): domain Eukaryota; kingdom Metazoa; phylum Chordata; class Aves; order Pelecaniformes; family Pelecanidae; genus Pelecanus; species Pelecanus crispus. Next base: position 2,003,813 of record NC_134664.1, read on the forward strand.
GTTGCTCTCGCAGAGCAGCCTTTGCTTCTGAAGGGCCTCATCCAAACAGAGCCCCCCCTTCAGCTTGCAGCTTGCCAACGTGGACTTGGGGTTTAACCTTTTTTGGTTTTAAAAAAAAAAAAAAAGAAGAAAAAAAAAAAAGATTCACTCTTACAAAGAAGAAAGAAATCCTCCTGAAACCAGACTCCTTCCTACAACGAAGCCCAATGCGTGACAAGTTGGGAGCCTCCACCTCCAATCTCCAGCACATATCTGGCTGCTCCAGACTTGGCAAAGGCTCATGTGGCCAAAAATCGGTGTATCACCATGCTTTTCCCGAGAGCGTAGAGAAATTGTACCTGATGTATGTGTAGTGTTTAAACCCAGAGGCTGTTTGGTTTGTTACCTGTATTTATTTCAATAAATTATTGGTGTCTTCCAATGATGTGGTGACAGGCACGATTGCTGCTGTCCACCTCCACGGGAGCACAGTTGAGGACTGCCTGTCCCATGTTTGAACTGGAAAATACCAACCGGCTTCCTCTGGGCTTGCCAGTCTTGTCTGTCTTGTGTGCGCCCGTCAACAGGAAAGGAGCTTGGGTACATCTAGAGGGAAGTTGCTGGCATTTGTACTGACCGTGTTAATACAAAAATACACATGCCTTAATCCCTTCAACTGTAGTTGACTGAATAGATGTGAACAGTGGAAATGTACTGGGATGGGGTGTGGATTTGGCGTTTTGGGCTGCACTGGCTGGGCTCCCTGCTTCTCCAGGTGGCTGTGTGTGCCTTCTTTTTCTCTTCTTTTTTTTTTTTTTTCCTCTTGCTGGTGTGCCAAACTCCTGTGCTCCTCAGGAGCGAGCTGATGCTGTGTCCCATGCCTTCTGTGGTGGTGAATGCCGTGGGCTCAGCTGGCTGCTTCTGTATTGGAATTAAACCCTCCCCTATGGCTGCCCTCTCCACGCAGCCTGTCCCCAGCAGCTGGGGGGAAGGCGGCCGGGCTCAGGTTGAGCTGTGGCTCCCTGATCCGCAACCAGCGCTCCTCCACCTCTGCCATCCCTGCAGCGCATCTCCCAGGGCTTCGGCGAGCAGCCTTGGAGCCGGCCCCCTCCTGGGGCCAGAGCTGGGCTCCGGCCTCCGCTCCGGGCTGGCTCTGGGCCGGAGCCTGCGGCGTTTCGGTGCCTCCTTGGTGCTCCCGCTCCATGGCGGCCTGCGCCACGCGCCTCCATGGCGGCCTGCGCCCCCGCTGCGGCGCAGCTCCTCCCCTGCGCTCCCTCAGGGCCGGGGTGCGGAGAGGCCTGCGGGCCCCCGGCCCTGTGCTCAGGCCTCTCTGCCACCTGCTGCCTCATGCGGCTGCGTGACGTCACAGCAGTGACATCACGGCGCGGCGGGGCCGCCGGGCGCCACGCCCCCCCTCCGTTGCCACGGCGACGGCGGAGGCGCGGCAGTACACCGCCCACAGGGCCGCGCCGGACTACATTTCCCGGCGTCCTCCGCGCCCGCGGCGGGTGGTGCTGGGGGGCGGGACTACATTTCCCGGCGTCCCCCGCGGCCGGGGGGGCGGTGCCCTACGGTGGCCGGCGCGGCGGCGGTCGCGTGACGGGCCGGCCGGGCGCTGCTGGCCAAGATGGCGGACGAGGAGGGCGAAGGGCTGCCGCGCTCGGCGGCCGCGCCGCACCGGAACGGCGGCGGGGAGGGGGCCCCGGCGGGGCCGGGCGGCCCCCGCGTAGTCCGCATCGTCAAGTCAGAGTCCGGCTACGGCTTCAACGTACGCGGTCAAGTGAGCGAGGGCGGCCAGCTACGGAGCATCAACGGCGAGCTCTACGCCCCGCTGCAGCATGTCAGCGCCGTGCTGGGCGGCGGGGCGGCCGACCGCGCCGGGGTGCGCAAGGGGGACCGCATCCTGGAGGTGTGAGTACGGGGGGGCCGCCGCTCCGCTGCCGCCCACCCCGCCCCGCCCCGCCCTGCCCTGCCCTGCCCGGCGTGGGGGGCTGCCCGCCCCCGCCCCGCCGCCGCCGCCCCCTCCGCTGCGGGAGGGCTGAGCCCGGGGGGGGGCTTCGCTGGGGGCTTGGGGGAGCCCGGGGGGGGCTGAGCCTGGCTGGGGGATCGGGGCGTCCTGGGGGTGGGGGGCTGAGCCTGGCTGGGGGATCGGGAGGAGGGGCTGAGCCTGGCTGGGGCTGCGGGGGGGGAGGCCTGGGGGAGCCTGTAGCGGGGGGCTAGGCCGGCTTCCCCTCCTTGGGGGCCTGGGGGGTGGCTGGACCTCGCTGGAGGCGCGGCGGGTTGGTTTGTTCTCCTCTCATCAGGGGCTTTGGGGGGACCCCTACGGGGGGTGCCGCGGGGGAGGCAGGAGCCTGCGTTCGCCGGCCCAGATGCTTTGGGGGGCCCTGATCAGGGGCCTGGTCTGGTTGTCTCTCACTGGGAGCTTTGGGGAGCCCTTACTGGGGGGCCGGGACAGGTTCTCTCACTGGGAGCCCTTAGAGGGGTCTGGCCTCCCTCGCTGGGAGCTTTCGGGGACCCCTCATGAGAGGGCTGGGCCAGCCTCTCATCCCTGGGGACCCCTTTATACAGAGAGGGGTGTGGGCTGGCTTCGCGGTCTTATTGAGGGTTTTAGGGTGCTTCTTAACAGGGAGTTGTGGGCCAGCATCTTCCTCCCTGAGGGATTTGGGGGACCTCTTTGAGGCTGGAGGGACACAGTCCCCATGTCTTTGAAGGCGAGGCACTCATTTTTTTTAGGGAGCTCTTCAGAGGATCCCCTTCTTGGTGGGGTGCATGGAGGGATTGAGGGTTGCAGCCTCAGGAAAGAGCCCCTCTGGGGGCGGGAGCCCCTCCCTTGGAGGGCGAATCTGGGGTCCCCTTCACCAGCTCATCCCTGGGGAGATTCTCCCCCCACCTTCGTTTTTGGGGGCGTCCCTTGGATTGCACAGCAGGAAGGGCTCATAGGCAGCAGAAACATCCGTAGGAGCCACGTCCATGGATCTGCCTCCCCGCTGGGAAGGGGCTGGTAGAAGGGGGTGGCCACAGTGGGGAATTTGCCTGCGGAGGCACTGAGCTCCTGGAGAAAAGCTGTTCCCGGGAGAGATCCCTGGGAAGGAGGGGAAGTAGGTTAGGAGATGTGAAAGGAGGTGGCTGGAAGGAAGGGGGAGCTCACCCTGAGAAAGTCTGCAGGGGGAGAGCAGGGGGAAGGGCCCGTGGCTGGCAGAAACTGGTACTGGGCTGGGTGAGCTGACGGGTGCCCTCGCAGAGACCTGGCGTGGGCTGGGACGGGGCGTGCGAGGGTGCAAACCCTCCTCTGGTGAGTGGGAGCCTCGGTCTTCCATGTGGAGACCCTCCTGGGGAGGGCAGGGGGATACTTGCGGAGGGAGGAGGAGATCGGCACGGCAGGATTGCCGCTGCAGGCATGGCTGGGCAAGGAGCGGGACAAAAATAAACCCTTTTGGGATGAGACGGGTGCTCTCTGGAGCTGGTGGCCTGCCTTCCCGCCCCCCGCAGCCGTGCAGCTTTGCAGGAGGCAGCAGGGATGGAAATGCACGCTCAGGGATGGGACCGGCCGCTTGGTTTTTCTTCCTCTCTGTCACTGGGACCTCGGGTTGTGCAGGGCTGTGCGGTAGCTGTTTCTTGACAGCAAGAACTGTAATGTGAGCCTGAAAACATCTTTCCATGGGAACGCTTCAGCTGTGTTGAAACTGATCTCTGCCCTCCCCCCCCAAAAAAAAAAAGAAACCCTTAAACTTTGAGCCCACATTTGTGGACTGACATTGGTTAAATCTCTTTGAGGGCTCTCTGTAGCCTCAGCCTGTCGAGGTGTATTTTTCTTAGCGTGTTCCACTTCGTCTTGTGGTTCTTGGGGTTGGTTCTGCCCATGCTGAGCTGTGCGATACCTCCTGATCCTTATGTATTTGTACTTCATGCTGAGTTGGTTAAGTTCAATTACTTATTAATTACAGGGATTTCATAGCAGCAGGAATGCTTTGCTGCCAGTCTTTGCAGGCTGCAGTGTGTGAAGGACAACAGCATGTGTTTGGGCCCAGCAGAGAAGAGCTGTTCTGACTAGCCCGTGGCTAGAGAGCTGGCCATGCCCTGCAGAAAGCTTGCTGTTGGGATTTGGCGCTCTCCCGTATGACCCAAATACTCTATGCTTTGATTTTTCTGTGCAGAAGAACCATTTTGGGGGGGGTGAATTCTGCACCTGGAGGATCGACTTGAGAGAACAGCATTTATTGACCAAGGGGAAATATTTTGTATGTGTTGCAAGGTGCTGAGCTGAAATTCTCCCTTGTGCCTGCTGTGGGGAAACACTTAAAATGCTGTGTTTGAAATCAGAGGTAGGTTTGGAGGCCAGCGCTGGAATCGGGGTTTGGTCCCCGTTGTCTCAGCCGGCATGAGGTGAGGAACCGACCTTTAGTCTGTCACCAAACCAAGAAGCGGTGTTTGAGAGAATTAAGACCTGCAGATAACGATGGTTAATGAGGGGTGTTTGCTCGAGGCTCTCTGGACCTCTGGCTTCCCCCTCCACGGGGCAGGGAGCAACTACAGCTGGAAGGGTGGGGGGGTTCCTCTTGCTTTGTCTGCCACTTCTCATCTCCCGGGAGGAATCACTTTTAATTTGCCCGTGTATCTTCTTGTAGTGCTGCCAGATTGGCTCTCGCCCTATTCCAGTATCGCCTATCGCTTTTGTTAACCTGGCTGCATAAATCAGCCCTGAAAATACTACGCGGTACCAGCCACGTTTTGGCGACGTGAAGACCCCGTGTCTCTGCACGCTCTGCCAAGAGGACGCTGATTCTCCCTGGGTCTATTCAAATCCAACTCCTGCAAGTAAATCTTAGCACGGTTGCGAGTTGGAGTAGAAAACAATAAAACAAGACTCCAAAAATAGCTCCGATTTCCCTTCCTTTCCACAGCAGCACCCTGCGCACAATGGTGGGGGTGGGGTTCCCCGGGAGGCACGGGGCCCATCCGCCACCGCTGCCGCCTGCCCGGCGCAGCGATGCCGGTGCCCGGTTCGTCTGCCCGCAGGACCCGCGGTGGGTTTGGCGGTCACCGAAAGCTGGACTGCGGGTCTGGAGCTGGGCGGTGGGGTGCGGACCTGGCGCTTCGGTCGGAGTTGCTGGCTGCTCGGCATCTTTACACATCTCATGTCGTGTGTGAGTGCCGAAAGCACGTGCAGGTTAAGGTGTTCTCTGAAAGGGCTGTTTATTTCCCAGCGGGGCTTTGTTTCCACCTCTTGCAACTCCGAGCAAACTGACCGGGGAGAGAGTTTTTTGGAGCAAGAGCCTGAGGGATGAGATTCTTCCATGGCATGGCCTTGATGGAATTACTGTGGCTGTCGCTGCAGAGTAGCGGGGTGTTTAGCACGGGGTAACTTGTCTGTGGGGTCTGTCGCCCCATGTCTCTTCCCCAGCCCGCTCTGGATGCGTGCGGTGCTGGAAGACCCAGAGACCTCCCGTCCCTGCACGGATGAGGGCTCCAGCTGCAGTAGCGGGAGCGAGGTTTTCCTCTGCGAGGCGGAGCGCAGCCTGCTTCCCAGTCCTCAGGCAAAACCAAAGGATGTTTCGGGTGTTGTCTGAAGGGTTGTTTAGAGTCCCGTCCTCGCTACAAAGTCCTTTCTTGCCATCCTTCACTGCCTCCTGCTCCCGTATCTAGCATCTAGCTCAGACCTCTCGCTTTCGAAGGCTGGTTTTGCAACATAGCTATGGCATGCCCTCTAATCTTCTTAGCTGGTTGTGTGTTTGTGGGTGTTGAGGGCATTGGAGACAGACAATGAAAGCTAATTTAGTTCTTGATTATCACCCTGAATGACAATCATAACTAATCTTGACAGCGAAGAAAATCTCACTAGCGTTTGCTCTGTTTGCAGGGAAGCTCGCTCAAAAATAATGGAACAGATAAAGAAGGGATTTGATGTCAGTATTATTGAACTGTGTGCAGCGGAAAACTGGTCCGATCTAGGTGTGATTGCGAGGGTAGGGGGATACCGTACCCCGCCAGACCAGAGAATTGGTCTCCATCACTCATTCCCACATCAGAGAAATGTCCGAAACGGTCGCAGCTCCGGCTGCTTCGAGGGAAGGTGTCGTACCCCTCGGTACAGGTCTTGATGGGATAACCCCCACCAGAGACGGCTTCTGCTTCACCCTCGTGGGGAGAGACCTGTGTCTGGTGCGCGGGGGTAAGAGGGATTTCCCTCAGGAGATTAAACTCTTTATCTCTCCTTGGTCTAAAGTCTTAATTTTGTGTATCGACTTGGGACAGAAAAAGCTGGTTCTGCTTTGGAGCAGTCCGTAACGGTCTGTAAAAAGGAGGCGGCAGCTCCGTGCCCTGCTCGCGCGCAGCATTTTGCTGCTGGCACAAAGGGCGCGTTGCCAGAAAATCGCCTTACGAAGCGGTCAGCGGGCTTTACCTTGGCCAGAGTCTTCAAGGGTGTCTCTTTGCTTGTCCTCAGGCAGTTTAGGAAGCGGGTTGAGTCAGCGTTGGGAGCTTTATCTTACACGATGAGAAAGTGGAAGATGCGCGGGGATGCACGGGCGCCTTGCTGCTTCAGAGGTGGGTTGCTGTTCTGCTGCGGTTGCAGCAGTAGGAACTCATGAAATGTCTTGAGTTTGGCTTGCAGCCTGGCGAACCTTTAGGTTTTAATCCCTCTAACCGCCAGCTGATAGATGTCTGTCCTCCCCCCACCTCTCAAACACACCGTCTTCCCGCTGGCGTTCCTGAATTCACCCCACCCTTCCCAGGCTCCATCTCTCACTTTCCTGCGCACGTTTTCGGAAGGTTTTACCGTGGGTCAGCATCTCTCCCCATCTTATGAACAGGGCTGCTGAAGCGCAGCGGGGGGAGTGGATTTGCCTGGTTAAGGCTATAGATTAGAATTGGGAATAATCTGGGTCTCCTGATTGCGCCTTTCAGCCTGTGCTCAGTATGCTCAATAAGGCTGGCGTTGGCTGTTTGAGTGAAAAACTGCAAATGTATCTTTTCTTTCATGAGAGATAACAGCAGTGGGTAAATGAAGAACCCTCGTGTGCTGGGTTTTCCATTAAGTGTGCAATTAGATAAATGTAAGAGCTTTTTTATCTACCCTGGTTTAACACTTCTGCAGTATATTTGAACAGAGCTCTATATGTGCCTAGAAATGGGTGCGATGACTGAAGCTGGAGAAATTTAAACCCATTTCTGTCGCCTGCGCTCTCTGCTCCTGCTTTGTTCGGCTCGAGATAACGAAGCAAATGGGTCAGTCCCCGTAGGCTCGGCCGAAGCGGCCGCCCCGCTCCTGATGGGGAAGAGCTGCTGGGGATGTGCTGGACATCGGTGCCTGGTGTGTTACAGTGGCTTTTTTTGTACCCATCATTTCCCTTCCTCGTTTACTGGTCTGAGCACTGAGGAAGCAGCGACGGATGAAATATGAGGCAGGGGGAGAGCTTCCTTTTACTAGGGTTCAAACCTGTGCTTGCAAAATGTGAGTTGCAGACTGAAACGTCATCGAGAGGCCTCGCGAACGCCCGTACTCCAGGCTGCTGTTGGACTGGGATGCTGTTTTGAAGAGCTGGAGCACAAGACCCTGCCGGGCTCTTCGCTGACATCTCTGCAGGAGTGTCTCGTGATGGTGGTTTTCAGCGTGTGGTCTGCAGAGTCCTCGGGGGCTCATTGATGTTGCTCGGAGCTCTGCGAAAGAGCACGGCTGGGAAACCAAAGCCACTGTCACAGGCTGGAGCTTGGTCGTCAGCAGCTTGCACTGAGCCAGAGGAGAAACGGGGTCTACAAAAGGAAGAGATAAAAATCATTGCTTTGATGTCGGTCAAAAAGGTTACGCTTAAAAGTCTGGCTCTGTTCTGGCACTGGGGCTTGTGGTGTAGCAGCCCTGTCCATCTCTGGTCTTCTCAGGGTGGTTTTGCTGATGATTCAGGGAAGGAAAACCCAAGTAAGCCTTGACCTAGATCGTGCCTATTGCTGCTGTGGAAGCTGACTGCAATTAACTGCTCCTGAGTTTCGAGGGTGGATTTGATACAGATTTGGTTTCTGAAGTGCCCAAAATGTTGTTCCTTTTTCAGCAAGACTAATAGCTCAGTACTTGTTTGCTTTTCAGTAATACTTAGTTTTTAACCTTCTGAAATGTTAACATTCTTTGTCGTCTTTCAGGGTGTTTCAGAAGTGTTAATTTGCAAGGAATCATTGCTCTCATGATTGGAGCGGGTGAATGGCAGTCACGCTGTTTGCCAGAGCAATGCGTGTAAATATGCACAGGGACATTAAAACTTCCTTAAAACGTAAGAGGCTTCTGTGAAAATGGTAATTATCCCAACCTTCTTCTGGGCTCTCCCACATCAGAGAAATAGGAAAGGTCACGGGAATTGCACTTGTTAGTGTCTTCCTGGGGGTTTTTTAATCTGTTTGGAATAATATTGGACAGGGTCTGGATCACTTAGCTGTAAAAGAGGAAGGCTGGCTTCCCTTCTGTTGGGGGATTAGAAATGGGGAAATACTGCTTCAGCCTCAGCTAACGGCCCTGGGATGGTTCAGTTTGAGGAAGGCTTGCGCCGACAGCCGTCTGGCTTTGGGGGCCGAGCAGCGGGGGGGGGCGACACGCTGCCTTGTCGGGGAAACCATTTAGCTTGAATGGTCTCGGGTGTATCATGCAACTGAGAAACTTAACGCTCCTCTGGGAGAAGCTGCGAGGAGCTGGGTCTGTTAACGCTGCTGTGGATCTGTTGGGCGAATACGTTGCTCTCCCGAGGAGTGGTGGAAGGGAGCCGGCACCGTCGCAGTGGCTGCCCCTTTGCAAACGCACCCCATGAGGCATGGTCAGGGGCGCGGAGCTGTTTCGGTGTTTGGTGTTAGCTGGGTTTGGGAAGGGAGAGGGATGAAGACGACGAAGCGCCTGTTTCTGCGGCTGCTACGGCAAGCCTGGAGAAGCTGTCCCACACCGCTGTGCCCAGTAAGCTCATTAGCTGTTCATCTTTATTTCCAGAGCCTCTCCTGAGGAGGCTGCTGATCCCTGTGGTGACTGCCCTTGGCGCTGGATCTCATCTTCGTCACTCTTCTTCCTTCATCAGCCCTTCTCAGAGCAGAGAGTGATCTGTCACTGCTGCTGTTGTCTCAGCACCACACTTAAAATCTCTCCCACCGCTGAATATTGGTGAGAACTAGTGTGTTACAGAGAAGCAGGAGCTCAGGGAGCTTCTTGGTTGCATATTGAATTTTATGGGCTTAACGTACAGCCCGGGACAGAGCTGGAGCCAGATGTGTTTTGAGCCAAGCGTCGGGAGCTGGAAGATGCAAAGCACTGGCTGGGGGGAGATGGGGACTTGGCAGACCGTCCCCATTAAGAGACAGGCGACACGTGAAGTTGTGGTGTGACCAGCTGCTGCCAGTCTTACTTCTGAGGCCACATCTACACGGCAAGGCTCTTGCCAGCCTGGTTCTGTCACGCTGGGGTGGGAGAGCGGCGCGATGCCAGACGGATACAGCTGTGCTTGTTTTACGCAGGTTTTGCTGGTCTTGCCTTGGCTGCAGAACTGGGCTCCGACTCCTGCTTGGCTGTGGTGGCCCTGCTGATAGTGTGGGACGGCTGAAGGTGCCACCTGCTAAAAAGCAAAGCCTGAAAGATGACTTGAGTAGTTTCTGGGGTGTTTTCCCTTGGATAGTTTGTTGGTTTGGTCAGTACTTTGCCTGAATAAAGCACAAAGGCAGGCTATGGTCTTAATCTCCAGGAAGCTTATTACAGACTTTCTTGCGGTAAATTTCCCTGTCATCTCTTGACAGACAGATAGTTGGGAAATTTTAAGAAGTCTTTGCAGAAAATGAGTCATTTGGTGTACGAATGGGAGAAGTGAAATGTTCTTCTCTGTGTCATGGGGATCTTGCTCGTTAGCATCGGCATGGTGGGGAATTTTGCTTTGTTGAATGCATGCTTCGTCCTCAGGGTCTCCCAGTGTTTGCCAGCAGTTCCTGTTCTTGCTGAGAACACTTGCCGATGGGTGTTCCCAGGTTCAGATGTGGCTGGTGAGTGGGACGTTTTCTGCACCGTGCTGGCAGAGGGAGCAGGTTTGGGGGAGCGAGTGGGGTGCTTCAGCAGCTCATCTTCTTTCCAGCTCGGGGACCGTGCCAGCCTGCAGCCAACTGCTCACCATCTTTGGCCTCGTGCTTTGGAAATTCAGTCCCAAAGAGGCTTTTAAATTCATTACGGTGAATGAACACCCGTCTGCTCTGCCCCCCAGCGTGTATTTTTTTTGTGGCGGGAGCTTGCCGAACCACAGGCTGGAGATCTTTTGTTAAGCTGTAATTCCCGGAGCTTGGCTTCCCCCGTAGCACCAGGCAAGCCCCGACGGGCGAGTGCCGAGGCTGGCAGCGCCTGATCTTGCCCCACGCGTGCCAGGGTTTCTGCCCTTGCAGCGGTGTCAGCGGGCAGCAAAGCATGCCACCGCCTCAGGTCACAGTCCGGAGCCTCAGCCCGGGCCTGCCTTGGCAGGCGTCTTTGCCAGCGTGCTGGACTGTGGACTGCGGCACGGGCGTGTGTTCCCTCTGCCGTGGGGAGACAATTGCCAACAGAAACGTGGTGACGAGTGCTTTGGGGTTATGTTGTCTTCAGCTCAGCCAACGTGAGCCCTTAGTCATGGTGAGTATCGAGCTAGACTGACCTTAACCAGCACCAGGAGGAAAACAGCTTCTTCCCAGCTCCCTGCGGGGATGGTGAGAGCATTTGGGAGCCCCTTTGCAGCCCTCTTTGGGTGGGGATGCTCCTGCCAGAGGGACGGTGTGAGAAGACTCCTCATTGCCCTGTCCCACAGTGAACCGAACAGCTCCAGCATCGCTTCTGCCCACCAACTTCAGAGCTTTTCCTGCGGTAACCTTCCTGCAAGGCAGCTCGCTTCCCCGGCGAGGTAAAGAGGAAGCCAGGCACTGAGGGAAGGAGACTCGCCCACTGTCCTGCAGCAGAAGGTGACAGAACCTCACGCTCCTGGTTTAACCACATCCGTGTTTGGTGGTGGACAGCTGAGAGAAGTTTTGTCAGTGGAAGTTGCTCGGATTGCTGCTGAAGTCTGGCAGACCTGGCCGGGGGCTGCACGTGCCTGGCCGTGGTCTCCACCCTGCAGCGGTTTGCTCCACCATGAGCAGAGCTCTCTTCTATTTCCCGTTCCACACAGAAGAGAACGGTGTGACGTCTGCGGTACCTCCTTCGTGGAGGGAAGGATCTGGTCGTTATCTGCCGCTGTTGTATCTGGACATCTTTTCTGTAAGGTATGAAGGGACCCAGCCCTGCGGTCAGCTCAGCAGCCCTTTCCTGGGACCGTGCGTATCCCCTGGAAGGGTAAAGGTAACGCCTGGAGCTTTTTTCCAACTCCAAATGGAGGCAGAAGCTTGAGGAGCAAAGTACCTCAGTGTCCTGTTGTCTTGGGAAAAGCGCATTTGGCTCTTGGATCCCACAGGTTCGTGGCCATGTAAACAGCGCGTCATTCAGCTGTGCTCCTCTCGCCTTGCCAGCTGCTCCCGATTTGCCTGTGTCGTATGATTTACCGTTCCCTTTCTTCGTCAGTTCGTCAATGATGATTCCAGCCTGAGTTGCTATGGCGACTTTATTGCAAAGGTGCGAGTCCTCCGGCCCCACGCGCCTGTGGTGCTGACTGCTTCTTCCTGCTGCTCGGCACAGTGGAGGGGCGAGCCGGGCTCCTATGAAAGCAGCATCTGATCTTAGAAAGACGCCTGCTGGGAGCGATGGAGAGCCGGCAGTGGGTGTTACCCGTTTTTTGTGAATGAAATGATGCATTGCAGTCTTATTGTTGGGAGTCCCGGGTCCTGTCCTCGCTGCCTCCCAGGGTTTGGTGTCGGCTCGGGGAGGAAGTGGATGGCAGCAGAAGTCACCAGGAGGGTGTGGGAGAGGAAGAGGAGGAAGCTGGCAGCGTGTTTGTTCTCGGTCTGCTGGCAGAAGGAAAAGCACGGTGTCTGAGGTCTTTGCTGATGGGAAGTTAAGCTGAGAGCCTACTTCCAGCCTGGCTGGGGCTGAGTAACTACAAACCAGCCTTGACTTTTGTGGACTGAACAGCGAGTCCTGCAGCCTGGCTCACCCAAAAGCCCCTGCTGCCAGCTGGGGGGGCTCTGCCTGTCGCTGGCTGGCGATGGGCTTGAGGTCGAGGGTGGGACAGTGACTGAACTCCCCTGCCTTCGTCCTTCTCTCCTCAGGGCAGGACTGGGACGCATGGAGGAGAGTCGTCATGGCCTGCCGTCCCTCCTGCTGCGGGCAGCAGCCTTCTCCACGCAGCTGGAGTCTCTGGCTTTTCATCCCCATCCGCCAAAAATCAGACTTGGGCAGCGGCGCTGTAGGACTTCGCGGACGGGGTTTAATTCTAGGCGAGTGGAAGGGATCTGGGATAAGCGAGCAGCGCGTGAGCATCGGTCAGGTGCAACAAAGCGAATGTCACTTTAATGCGACGATGTTGGTGGCAACCGGCTCGACTCTGTAACGAAGAGGGCGACTGAATTTGCTGCTTTGGAGGCCACGCCTCTGCCCTGTGGAAGAGCTGACCGGTGAGGAGGGGATTTTCCCTCTGCCCTGTGGAAGAGCTGACCGGTGAGGAGGGGATTTTCCCTCTGCCCTGTGGAAGAGCTGGCCGGTGAGGAGGGGATTTTCCCTCTTCCTGACCTTAACGGCCTCATTGCTGTAAAAGCTGTGTACAGCTCTTTGAGCACTCCTGTCGCGCCCAGGGGCTGCATCCGAGGGCTGCTCCGTTATCCCTTCCCTGAAATGGTGCGGGAGCTGTAAGATAACCACGGGTAGTGTCTGAGCTGGGGGAAGCTTTCTTGTCCAACTCCTGGCAAAGTGCAAGCGCCGTCTCTGGCTCACAAGCACTGCTTGGGGGCTTTTTTAGACTTGGTTCAGAGCCTGGGATCCATCACCCAGATTTGTAAGTCGAGATCGGATCTTTCCAGGGCAATTCTTCTAAGTAAAAGTTCGATAAAAAATGATCGATGTGAGGCAGTGAGAGCTGTTCTCTTTCATTTGAGAGCTGGGGATTGAAAGCTAAATCCCGTGCTTGATTTAAGGCAAGCTGGGATGGTTCTGTGACCAGCACTACGTCTTCAGCGGTGAGGTGATGACGGTCTGTTCCCAGGCTCCGGGAAGGAGTAGCCGATTGCCAGAGGGGGTATTTGAGAGCCCTTTCTCTCCCTGCATGGTCAGGATTCGTGGCTGGGACAGTGCAGGCTGCTTTCCTCTTGCGTGCCTCTGAAGCACGGGTAGTGGCCAGAGTCAGCAGCACAGAGTAAGGGCAGCGCTGGGCTTTCTGGTGGAGAAATTCCTGGGTGCGAGCGAAGGCAAATTGGGGTTGTGGTGTGGTTGCCAGTGTTGCTTCAGCAGCGGTGAGGAACTCCTTGGCTGGTTTGTTCCAGGCTCAGCCCAAGCAGCTGCTCGGAGAGCAGGGGTGAAAGGGACCTGTCGTCTCCGACGCTCGACGGGCTCTCTGCCAGCCTTGTGAGAGTGCGGCCAGGCTGACTGGTGGGGATGCAGCGGGAGAAGCTCTGCCTGTTCCTGTTTACACAGGGAATGTTTCTGATACCACACTCTTCACAGAGACACTTGTGATGACTGCGAGTTTATGGAGGCTCGCTACTAAATCTAGCTCTTATCAGGAGGAAAACCAGGCTTGTCCTTTTCCAGATTTGGAAGAGAACCTAACAGCTCTCTTTGCTTTGAAGTCAAGTCACAGGTCCAGCATCTTTCCAGGCTGGCCAAGGTACGGTCCGTATCTTTTGGGCAAAGCGAGACCCAAATGATGGTTAACTGAGCTCACAGGGAGAGCAGGAACGTCAGGAATGCTTTAGAGGTGGCTTGGGTATGTCTTGGGTCTTCAGAGCTTTCGTGGGGCTCCTGGAGGGCTTGGGGCATAATTGTGATGAGCTCTTGCGATCGGGTTGGAGCAATTTAGGAAGCAGAAACCTGTCACTCACTGTAGCAGTGCTCCTGGGCTGTTTGGGGCAAGGCAGAGCAGTTTGCCTGGAAGTAACTGAAGCGAACGTGCATCTCCTTTGTGTTGCACCGAAGCAGGCGTGCTCGTGGGTGCCGTGTCTGGTGGATGGGAGCAGCAGCTTCTGAAATCACTTACCGCTGCTCTCTGAGCCTCCTTGCCTGCGCTCTCATTCTTGTTCACCTGAAAGCTTCAAATCGTGTTTTGGAGCTGTAGAGGATCAGGGGATGGGCTTTGCCCTAGCAGAGTAGGATGTGTTAGGCATTCAGTGTTTTCTTCCCCAATTCTGTGGTCTCCTTGCATTTGCCTTTAGCTGAGGGGAAGAGGCTCGCTTTCTGGGTACAAACATGCCGTGTTGTACCATTGGGAAATGGTAAAAACTGTAAAACTTGTTTTAAATATTCAAGGGGGTGCCTGAGCCTTAAAGAAGTTTTAGTTGTGTCTGAAGTCTTTAAACGTAATTCAGTAGCTAATAACATGAGAAACCATCAATAGAAAAGATTAGCAAAGTTTAGACCAGAGTGAAACTGGAGCAACCAGAGCAGTTGAGGCTGGAGGGATTTTTCAAGGGAAGCAGATACGCGATGGATCTCTGGGCTGCTCCTGGCATGGTTTGAAGGCTCTGCCATCACCTCTGCCTTGCTTATGGCTTTTCTGCTTTCTCTTTCGCAGGAATGGGGTGAATGTCGAAGGAGCGACACACAAGCAGGTGGTGGACCTGATTCGCGCAGGAGAGAAGGAGTTAATTCTGACGGTGTTGTCCGTGCCTCCCCACGAGGCAGATAATCTCGATCCGAGTGATGACTCTTTGGGGCAGTCATTCTACGACTACACAGAAAAACAGGCTGTGCCCATCTCCATCCCCACGTACAAGCACGTGGAGCAAAACGGCGAGAAGTTTGTGGTTAGTATCGGCTCGGATGGCGTTTTCTGGAGATAGGATGCGTTTGCGCTCCGAGCTGGCGTGCTCCTTGCTGCTGGTGACAATTGGTGGCAACGCTCTCTGTCTTCAGGATGGAGGGACATTAATTTATTATTGACTGGTGTTGACACTGTCTTATTTAGGCTTGCCCATCTTCACTCTTACTGTGCTTGGTTATTCTTTGCAGCTACTTCCTATGAGCTGGGAAGGTTTTTTATTAATGTATCTGGAATAGCTTGATCTCTTGCGAAGATTAAGTAGGAAGTTATTATTTTGTTCATTTAAGCTTTCATATTTGTATCTGCTGTTTTACACCAAGTGTTAAGGACATCTGTGATAGATGAAAAAGCAAAGGGAGCAGATGTCTTGAAGCATAGCTTCCCATCTCCTGAATTTCTTTTCCCTTTAGGGAATGTCGGGGGAAATAGCTGTAAAAAGTCTTTTTCCTGTGGGTTCCCTGCCTCTTCTGTTGCATTTATTGGGGAGGCTGGCAGGCATTTTCCTAGATAACGTGATCTGTCATCTAAGTACCTGACATGGGTGCATCCTCTGAGGCTTAAGGTTGATTCTGGCTCATCAGGGATTCTGGCTGTGGCTGGTAAGGAAATGTTTGGAGAGGGGCTCAAAGTGGGTTGGGCAAAGACACTCATCTGCAGAACTGTTTCTTCTTGCAACTTGGGGTGTATTTAACCTCCTCAGTCGGCCTGGCCTTGCTTAGCTCTTCCGCTTCCTTGCCTGGCTGTGTAGTTTGCAAGCCGAGCATCTGTGAACGCTGTCTCGATCGGCCCGTCCCCCAGCACCCTGTGCCTCACTGCCGGCCGCCGCTCTGAGCGTGCCTCGGGTCTGAGCCGCACCGAGGGTCAGCAGAGCCTGCAGCCGGACCCCAGCTGGCTCCGAGTTTCAGTCTGCAACTGGTAGAGACGGGATCGTGTCACAAGGGTGGTATTCTTCCCCCTCCAAATAGCTGCTTATTGTTAGGAGCGCAGTCCTACCCGTGTCCAGACCATGTTTTTCTTCTGCTCTGCGTGCTGTCTTCATTTTTCCAGAGCCAGAGAACTGTGCGGCCATCAGTGGGGGTGGCTGATGAGGTGGAGACACTTGGGATGAGATGGCAAGTATCGGGTGTTTTAATTACGCTGCTGCTTTGACTTGTGGCTGGAAGATTTGTGCCGTACGCTGGCTCCCTTCACTCTCCCAGACTGGGAGGTAGGTTTGGCTGGAGCAGTTGCCCTCGGGACGCGATTGCGTTGCAATACGAAGTGCTGGGAGGCAGATGACAAACCGGCTCATCGCTTTTTTCTGTCCCGGCTGAGGATGGAGGCATTTTCCCAAGGAAGACACAAACCAGCGTCAGTGTTGCAGAAAGAGTGTGTGTGTGTGTGTGTGTGTGTGAGAGGAAGGGTGGAGAGGGTTCGGGAGCGCTCGGCTCGCCAGAAGAGTCAGGCCGCTGTGCAAAGCCTGTCGCTTCAACGTGTCACGCTGGCGTGCGTGTCTCTGAAGGGGACAGGTGGGGTCCTTGCGGATCCCCAGCCTCGCGGGGAGCGTGTGCTATCCCTGCGCCGGCTGTCCCAGCCCCAGCGGGATGCTGTCGGATCAGGTGTGCCGCATGGGGCAGGAGAAAACGGGTCCTAGAAAGCAGAGGTTCTTAAAGAAGCTCTGCGCAGGGGGGTCAAATGGAGCCTCTTCACTGGGCTGACGACAGCTGCTGCTGTTTGGATCTAGCCCCATCCTGACACCTCCCGAGGTGATGCTGGAAGGGCTGAACACATGCTTCTCTTTAAGGAAGAAGCTGTGGTTTTGTTGGAGCACTTTCCCCTTGTGAAGGTTGCCA
Source organism: Pelecanus crispus (assembly GCF_030463565.1). Taxonomy (NCBI): domain Eukaryota; kingdom Metazoa; phylum Chordata; class Aves; order Pelecaniformes; family Pelecanidae; genus Pelecanus; species Pelecanus crispus. The sequence continues at coordinate 2,020,494 of NC_134664.1, forward strand.
GGCAGCTATCTGGGGCGCAGGTGTGGAGGGCGAGCGACTGGGACCACTCCGGGCCCTCATCTGGGGAGCAGGTCGGGGTTTTGAGTCTTTTGAACGCTGCTGCAGCCGCCCTTGGTGCATCTTCGGCACGTGCCTCTTGCCAGACTCCGCCTCTGTGCTCTGCTCGCCCTTTGACTTCGGGAGGACGGTGGCGGGGGACGCTCCTCTCCTCAAGAGGAAAGGTTGCGGTTGCAAACGCTTCCCTTGTGCGACGTGAAAAAGCGTGAACCTGCTCTCTTCCCCACTGCATCCCTTTCCTCGTGTGAAGCTAATTAAAGTAACGCTGCTGTTTGGGACCTCCTTATCTCTGAGGGCATATTAGCAATGCCTCGATAAGAGCTTGTTTAACTTGCCTGCCAGACTGAGCAGATTGGCTTTAAAAATGGAGGCGGCTGGTTAATGAACAGGAAGGGAATTCCCTGAAGAGCATCGCAGTGCTGAGAAATGTCCTGCAACCGTAGCTCTGCTCCGGGTTTCCCCTGTTTGGGACCAGAGTCCTGTTTCCTTAATGGTGTCCAGAATGAAACTGGAAGAGCGCACACATAGCTAAGAAACTAGTTAACATGGGGTGCTCCTAAAAGATATATAATGCTGCTTCTCCCTTGGGATTTGCCCAACAGTTGGTGCCTGACTGCTGCCAGGGGCTGTGTCCCAACACAAACCAAGCCTCCTGCTCGATTTGGGACCTCTCTGTGTCTCGGGGAAAGTAGCCATGACCCTGAATCCAAAGCTCTGGGGCTTTGGCTGCAACATGAGGCTCAATTCTGCAACAAGCTGGAAATTCAGCAATAGCCTCAAGCGCACCTGGAAGGCAACGAGGCTCTTGTTGCCAAAAAACAACTGATGCGCTCAGCACGGCATTGCTGTGGCATCTGTCCAGTGGTGGCTTGGTGCACCTCGGGGCCCCTCCTGTGTGCAGCTAGTGCGGGAGATGATCCGGGTGAACGCCCTGACGGCTGCATCGGGGCTCAGGGCCTTTCGTGAAGGGTTGGGTGGTTTTATTCTCTTCTTGGAGTACAAAGGTGCCTTGAACTCGTGGTGATCCTGCTGCTGTCAGATGGAGGTGGTAGTTGGGACATTCCCCAGCTCCAGGGATCGGCAGTGGCATATTTAACTATTCATACCAGTTTCTCATTCTAGCTCAAACCCTCCTAATTTAGTCTGGCACTACCTGTGGGTGCAGGAAGGCAGAGCTGTGCCAATTTGGATCTGGGAAACTTTTCTCACCCCAGTCAGCCTCTTCTCCTCCCTGCAGGTCTACAATGTTTACATGGCAGGCCGCCAGCTCTGCTCAAAGCGGTACCGGGAATTTGCCATCCTGCACCAGAACCTGAAACGGGAATTTGCCAACTTCACTTTTCCACGTCTCCCAGGGAAGTGGCCGTTCTCTTTGTCGGAGCAGCAGCTGGACGCCCGGCGGCGAGGGCTGGAGGAGTACCTGGAGAAAGGTACTGAGCTGGGAGGAGAGCCCAGGCAGCCGTATGACGCCTTCCTCACAAGCGGGGAAACAAATCCTTAGGGTACATCCTTCCACGGGTGGTCCAGAACTTCATGGGTATTTGTTTTACCTGTGAGGGAAGGAAGCTCATTTGTAGCTGGATTGGATTTTACAGCTGAAGTGTTGAGAGGGAGCTCAGACTTTCCACGGCTTAATGATTCACGTGTTACTGGCTTGCAGCGCACTTCCAATGACAAATTGTATAATTAGTTTTTCAACGCATAATGAGCTTTTATTTATAGTGTCATGTTGCTCACCAATAATCTTGGAGATGAGGGAGCGCAGGGAGGAGGAAGAGGAGGGAAGCTTTGGAGCAGGGAGAAAGTCATGTTCGAGGCTGTTCTCATCAGGGAAGCTCAGCTCAACCTGAGCTTGCTCATGGCTGAACGCTTTGGTCCTTTTCAATGAGAGTTGTAACACCTGCAGCAGAAGTTTCCTTCAGGTTGAGTTCAGATGGTGGGAAAGTGGGTACAAAACCTTATCTCTGTGTCAGAGTGCCCGGATAAAAGACCTGACCCCACATTTTGCAGTGAAGAGATTGTAGATGGGATTTGGGGAGCAATGACCCCTCGTTCCTATGATGCTGTATTATTTTCCGAGTTGTCTGGAAGCAGCTCAATTAATTTGTGTGAGTTAACAGCCTCTTTCCTTCCCCAGCACCTGGCAGAGAAGCCCCCCCTTCCCATAAGATGGATGTGGGTCAGGTTTTCCCCACCCCGCTGATATCTCAGCCCTGCCCTGCCCAGCTCGTTCGTCTTCATGCTCGGTCACCAGCTGGCTGGAGGAAGGGGCAGACTGGTTGCATTTTAGAGGCAGTTTGGGTCCAAATTATTTGTTGAACTTGGCCTAAATTCCCAAATAGTTTCAGTCCTGCTGGAATAACTTTTTTTTTTTTTAAGAGGCAAAAGTATTATTTATGAAATTCTTGCCCACTTTTAAGTATAGTCTAAACCTCCTGTTGGCTGTGTGCCTGGGGCCTGGATTTCACCCATGGGGAATATCTCAGTGAGTTACTCAACACCTCTTGTCGCTTGCTATTGTGGGGGATTCAGGCTGGATCAGTCTTGGTGCCGGGACACCTGATACAGCCCAGAAAGCACTTGTTTTGAGAAGACTTTCCCAGGCTGCAGATACCACCCTTGTTTCACGCTGCCCGCAGAACAGGCACTTGTGCTTTCCATGTCGGTTTTGGGCCGGTCCCGGGAGGGGAGGGCTCCCCCTTTCCCCAGGCACCCCACTAACCTCTGCTCTCTGTCCTGCAGTGTGTTCGATACGTGTCATTGGGGAGAGCGACATCATGCAGGAGTTCCTGTCGGAGTCGGACGAGGTAGGCACATAGGCGACGGCGCTGCGGCTCTGCCGTGCCCTTCCCTGTTACAGAGGCCGTAAATGCTTGGTAAAACTGGATCAGAGAGCAAAGACATTCCCTGCCAAAGCCTCGGTTGGTTGAATAGAAAACCATGGCAAAAAATCAAGGCTGCAGTTTGCTGTCTGTCATTGCACATAGGAAACCTTTTCTCCATAGCAGCAGCTAAGAGCAGCTTCGTGCCGCTCTCGGAGGTGCGCGCAGAGCAGAACCAGCCGCGAGGCCTCATTGCGTACCCGGGGCTCTCTGGCAAGGGGAGGCCCGGCAAAAAACTGCACTCGCTGACTTTCCTGCTGGTTTCTGTGCCGGCGGCAGCCCAGGTGACTTTGCATTTGTGAGCTGTTTGTATTCGTCAGCCTTTAGCCAGAAAGGTGGCAGGCACTCTGCATACCAGTCTGTCTGACTTGCTCCTCCTGAGATTGGAGTTGCAGGCAGCAGCAGCGAGTTGCTTTTTGCCCTTCAAGTGTTGCTCTTTCTCCAACATTTCCATGGTGCGTTAAGTTGGCGTGTCCCAAAGCTTTCTCACACCCTTCACTGGCAAACCCGTGAATGGAAAATCCTACCCCATCGTGGCGTGAAGTGGTTTGCTCAGCTTCCTGTCTCGGAGCAGAGCTCACATCTTCCTTCTTTCAGAATTTCTCTGGTGCGGACTGGAATGGGATTCTTGAGGCTTGCAGAGTAGCTGGTTGTTAGAAGCAATCATTTTAGTTAGCCAGTGAGAGGCAGTAAACAGCCCGTAGAGCTTGGGGCTCAGTTTGTGTGATGCTGATTTCTGTCCTCTCTTCTTCCCTCCTTCAGAATTACAACGGTGTCTCGGACGTGGAGCTCCGAGTAGCGTTACCAGACATAACAACAGTGACAGTCAGAGTCAAAAAGAACAGCACTACAGACCAGGTGTACCAGGTGAGCTACTTTTTGGTTTTTTTACATTGACTGGAAGATTAACACGATTTGGACATTAACCAAAACCCCGTGGGCACCCGCTCGCTCCTCTTCGAGTGCAGGTGGGCATCAGCGACGCTGCTTTGCTGTAGCAGAGAGGATAGGGACACCAGGGAACTCAAACCTTACACTGAGCTGAAGCAGCGTTTTCACTGGCAGGCTTGGCTGCAAGGACAGAGTCATCGCTGAATTAATTTTCACTGATAGTATCTTAAAGCTGGTGGCTGGCTCTAAGCACTAGACAGATTGTGCATTACGGCTTGCAGTGGCTGCGGTGGAGGAGCTGGGTCCAAGCGCTGCCGGCAGCCAACACACGAGTCTCACTGTGGCTGTGTGGCAGGACAGCAAGTGGAATGTTAAGGGTAGTGACCTTTTTGGGGAATCCTCTGGCCAGATTACAGGTTTACAAGTGGCCAGAGGCCCAGTGCTTTCAGTGGAAAACTAAGGACAACCGACTTCAACCAGCACTGCTGGAGGAAAAGTGGAAGCTGTGAATGGATTAGAGGGAATAAGATGATGCGGGGGAGAGCCTTTTTGAAAGGGGAATGAAAAGCGTTGCTGCGAGCAAGGGAGCCAGAGGGCTGCGAAAGAGCAGGCTCTCAGGGTCTGCCGATCTGCACGGCAGAGCCCTGCAGATGGGACTCGCAGTACGCTCGCGCGTTTGGAACGCAGCCTGTTGAATTTCACGTTGCCTCTGCTGAGGTCTGTGAGTTTTGGCTGTGGTACTAGCGTGCAGGACTGAAGTGTTGTTGGAGAAAACTCCTGGGGGAGGTGTGCACGCCTCTTCCATTAGGAACTGAAGTGGGAGGCATCAGAAGAAAAGGTGACCTAATTGTCAGCCACGGTGGCACTTAAAATCTAGAGCAGTTTACAGGAAGGTGAAAGCAGGAGACTGTAAGCTTAAGAAAACATCTGGTTTTACTGGAAGAGTAAAATTTGGGTTTTCCATGGTGACTAGCGCCTCAGGCTAGGGAATACTTGGGAGTAAACCTGTATGAAGCCAGCCTTGCCCCGGAGGGGGACAGGCAGCTGCTGGCTCCTGTTTGCTCACCCTGTTTTCCCCGTTCGGTTGCTCTTCAGGCCGTGGCTGCGAAAGTCGGAATGGACAGTATTACCGCAAACTACTTCGCCTTGTTTGAAGTGATCAATCACTCCTTTGGTAAGTCTTTTAATCCCCTCGGTGCTGACGAGCAACTGAGGAGAAAGCTCTGCAGTGCTAGCAGAGCCCGGTGGCACTCTCATTTAGGTCTTATCTCTGCTCGCAAAATCAGCAGCCCCCGGGAGGAACGGGCAGGCTCAGTAGGCTCTGATAATGAGGAGCCCTCAAAGTTTGATGGCTTTTTTTGCTGTCGCTTGACTTTTCCTTTCTTAAGCAGTTCAAGGAGACGAGCTTTTTGCTAAACTGAGAGACGCATTTTACTTTAGCTCAAAGGGTCTGGCGAGCTTAGAAAAAGTGGGCAGCGTCACTGCAAGACAGCCGTCGCTGGAGAGGGGGGCACCAGCAGCGGCTTGGGATGGATTTTTTCCTTTTCTGGAAGGGGAAGTGGATCGAGGGCACGCTTGGTCTCTACACATGTAGGCGTGGGTCAGTGTCCAGGTCCTGGAGGGGATGTGCTGCAAGCTGCATCTTAGCTTCTCATCTCTCCTTCCGCGGTTAAATCCTGATGGTATTTGAGGCTTGACTGTGGGGTTCTGGGTGATCGTTTTGGCACTTAAGTAATTGCCATCCTTCCAGCTTAGCACGTGCTGAAGTCTGGCTGCTGTTCAGATCCCTGGCCGCAGCAATCTCTGTTTTCGCCCAGCTTCACGTTGGGTTCGCTGAAGCTGTAGAGAGGCCAAAATGTCGTGGTCACACCACAAAATGGGTGTAGTGGTTGGTTTGTGTTTTATTTTTTTCCTGGTGCTGGGTTTTAAGCCAAGTGTATTGCTCATTCCCAGCTGGGTACCTTCATTTCTGGATTGTCATCTCTATATGCCTCAAACTCATCCTGTTGTTACAGCAAACTGTGCCTTCTAGGAAGAGATTCCTAGGGCTGTTCCTCATGCTCACAAGATTCTGGCTGAATGGCCGGGGCGATTTTTAGCTACTTAAAGCCCTCCTAAAATGACTCATCTCACAGAACAGGCTAGGTTTGCATTCAGATGCTGACCCTGGGGCAGCCAAGATCACCAGTCTCCTGTAAAACTGTTGGCATCGCAGAACTGCCTCTGCCCACTGGGATCGTGGTCACTTTTTGAGGGTTACTGGGTGCTGGTGTGTCAGAGCAGGGCACGGACGTAGTGAGGGAAGACCGGGGCTGGAGGGTCGACATGCTTCGAGATTGCCAGAGCCGGGCAGGGCTGTGCGGGGAGCCTCGAGCGGGAATACCTGCTCCTGGGAGATGGGATGCTGCAGCGCGCTGGCGCTGTCTCATGCAGGAAGCTTTTATGGTGCCAGACTCTAACTGGAGCTATTAATTCCTTGTTCCTGTGAGTGCTGCGCTTCTCAAACTGCGCTGGAAAGTAAAACCTCCAGTTAACCTTTATGGCCAGTGCTTTCTGGACGCTCGCTGTGAACATTCACATTTATTCCTGTCTGGATACGCTCCATTTAATTTCTCTGGAAACCCTAAGCTCCATCTGCAGTAAGATAGTGACCGTATCCCTGCCTGATGGAGGAGACGTACTGGCACTCGCCTTTTTTTGTCCATCATAGCTGGGTAAAGCAGATTTGAACACAGTAAATGCCTCGACGGGCGGCCCAGCTGCTCCAGCTTGGTTGAGCAATGCAGCAGGTTTTGTCTGGGCTCTGGTGGCAGCCTGCCAGGATGGGGGGGGGGCCTTCTGTAGTCCCCCCGCGCTGTGGGGACAGCGCATAAGGTCCAGGGCACCGTGATCCTAAGGCTTAGGCAGGGTGGACCTCCCTGTGCGCAGCAGGGGATGAAGTCAGGCCGTTGTGCTGATGCTTGAGAGCCACGCGGAGCTCTCCGACGGCCAAGAGGAGTTCAGTCTCGTGCAGATTCCTGCCTGTGCACTAGAGGACCAGTGTGGTCCGACACTATGGAAGCAGGCATTGAAAAAAGCTGGATTTGGTTAGGGAGAAGGAGAAGGGGCCTTGGAGCAGAGCTGGGGTCCTGATCCCAGCTGGCTCAGCTAAAGGGCATCGCTGATGTTGATTTGTACGGCAGCCAGGCTGTGGTCACAGGTGACGCTGCTGATGCTGTGTGGGGCTGCGTGCTTACCTCGATGTCTTGTGCATTTTCCAGTGCGCAAACTGGCGCCCAACGAATTCCCCCACAAACTCTACGTGCAGAACTACACCTCGGCGGTGCCGGGAACATGCCTGACCATCCGAAAATGGCTCTTCACTACAGAGGAGGAGGTTCTTCTCAATGACAATGACCTGGCAGTCACCTACTTCTTCCATCAGGTAGGTGCCCGAGAGCTGTAATTTTTTACTGGAGGTAAGGCAGCACAAGTGCCTGGCTCCCAGAACTGCTCCAAACACCACTGTCCTTTGGCATACTGGCAACGGAGTGTGAAACTGAGGGGTAGACTTGCTTGGGTAACTGAGAATCATAGAATCGTTTAGGTTGGAAAAGACCTTTAAGATCATCCAGTCCAACCGTTAACCTAACATTACCAAGTCCACACTAAACCAATTAAGAGTAGACTAAACCATGTCCCAAAGTGCCACGTCTGCCCGTTTTTTGAACACTTCCAGGGATGGTGACTCCACCACCTCTCTGGGCAGCCTGTAGAAGTCCATGGTTGGGTGAATTGGCAGTGCTGTGGTGAGCTTGTGGCCAAGGCGCAATCAGACCGGGAGGCAGGACTTCTGCCGCTCTCACTGCGGGGAATTTGCCTTCCCAGAGTGAGCTGAAAGGATCCTGGAGGCTGCTCTCCTTGGGTCAGATATGTTGTCCTCAATTCTGTGTGTTGTCAGTGAAGATGGCTGTGACCAGCCGGGGAACAGACTTCTCCCTGTTCATCTCAAGGAAAGGGAACGTTTCTGCCTGTGACTTCACTTTATGCAGATTCTCTGGGCTGAAGTGAGTCCAAGAAGAGCCGTGTTCTCCCGTTGCCTGTATAAAGCCAGTCTAGGATGACCAGCTCAGTGTGTCCCAACACTCTGAACTGGGCCTGTACCAGCCTCTGGTACAAATTGAAATAAAAATAGTAGCTGTCAAATTCTTTGATCTCCTAGACTGGCTCTTTACTGGCTAGTGCTTTTACAAGCTGCTTTGTGACAGGGGCAGGAGTCCTCGCTGGAGTGCGCAGCTGAGGAGCGAAAGTAAGGGGCCGTGTACCTGCCCAGTCTTGAAGGAAAAGTACATTTTCATGCCAACACTCCAGCAGCATGGTGGGTAAAAGCCAGCACTGCTCTGCTGGTGACGGCTGTGTCTGGAGTGGAAGGGTTGTACCAGCCTGTCCTTGCCTGTGGCTGAAGGCAAAAGCAGGATACCAGGTACCAGCATTTCCAGATCCATCCTCTCTTGCCAGGGCACGTTCTTCCAAAGTCCTCCTAGACGCCTAGGCATCTGTACGCTCCCCAAGGCAGCCAGAGGCTCGTGGCAGGAGTCAGCGAGTGCGAAGAACAACCCCTCTGAGCCTGGCCATCCCTCTGCCTCTCTGGGTACACTGGTCACCTTCTGGGGCTGTGAATTTGGGTGGCTGTTTGGAGCAGCCTCGGGGCCAGCCAGGGAGGGCAAAGCATTGTGACTCAGTGAAGAGATCCTCTAGTCTGACCTCCTGGGTTTCCTTTCCCTTTTTCTGTTTAGGCTGTTGATGATGTCAAGAAAGGCTACATCAAAGCAGAGGAGAAGTCCTACCAGTTACAGAAGCTGTGTGAGCAGAGAAAGATGGTCATGGTGAGTTATCCTGCCTGTCCTGTTTGCTTTCCTTCCTGTCTGCAATGCTGTGTCTGGAAAGGAGACACTGGAAGGGATTGCCCAGAGAAGTTGTGGATGCCCCACATCCACTGGAAGCATTCAAGGGGGCTTTGAGCGACCTGATGTAGTGAAACATGTCCATGCCCATGGCAGCGGGGTTGGACTAGATGATCTTCAAAGGTCTCTTCCGGCCCAAACCATGCTACCCACACAGCCTTGAAAAACACATCTTTCTTGGAAAGCAATAACCGTGGAGAGCTGTAGGGGTGTGGGCTTAGCACAGGAGGGATTGGCAGGGCGTGCAGACACGCAGGAATGCCAGGTGCAGGGCTGGGCTGTGCCCGAGGGTCGACCGCTGCACGAACCAAAACCGCCCGTCGTGCCTGGCGCGTTTGAACAGCGGCTTGTCCTTGGCAAGATCACCCATTGACTCGGCTCCAAACAAGGCAGCGATAAAACCTTGTGGGTTATTGCCAGTGTTGAAAGGTGAGGTGCTTAACGTGTGGTGTAGCAATCCTTCACCTGCAGCCCTTCAGGGACGGCTGTTTCTTCCTAGTAATTGAGAGGCAAAGGTCCCTTTCTCAGACTGCCGCTGAGATGGTGCTGCTGGGCTGGCCAAGGGAGGGGTAGGTCCTGGCCTGCTCACAGTGCAAGTTGCTAGCCCCTCTGTGCCTTAGTTTCTTTTTTTTTTGTCTGGCAGAAGTCTTCCCAGATTGCAAATCCTCTGTCAGAGCTCACTGTCTGGTCAGGGATTTTCTGCCTCTTATCACTTTGCCCAGCAAACGCTTCGGGGCTTGGTATGACTCAATGAGCCTGCCTGGCTTGGACGTGGGGGAGTGGAGGGGATGCCCTGAGCTCATCTGCCAGACGCAAGCTTGGCTTGAAGATAAAACAGCAGAAGAATCTGACTTGTAAATAACTTCCTGGGTTGCTCCGGGCTGCTGGTACCGAATGAACGACGGCTGCCCTTTCCTTGACTTGCTGCACCCCGCCTGCCTTCTCGTGGCCAGCATGGCTGCTCTCAAAGAGCAATGGCCTTGGGAATACCCTTCTCCAGCTTGGCTGGTCTTGGTGGGCCTCTCCTCAAAGCCCGTTCGACTGCGGTAGTTCTTAGAGGTCCCTGCTGGGGGACTGCCTTGGGGTGGACCCTGGAAGGGTCACCTGAAATGCTAAGCCAAGAAGGTTAATTATTAACTAATGGTAAGGATCAGTAAATAGACCCTTCCTGTCGGTTGTCTCATGGCTCTTGTTCCTGCTTGTCTTGCTGGCTTTCTAATGACCAAGGAAAGATCTGAATCTACACACAGACATACACCCAGCTGCAGTAGGGCCCTGGTCCAGCAGAAGGTCAAGAAGACAACGTCTGTGTCCCAGAGAGCCTATGAAGTCAAAGTACTTCATCCTCTACCTCCCCCCATGTTATTAAAGGTCCTGCCTGGAGCACAATGCTTGAGAATTTGGCCCCTTCCTCCAGTCTGGATGCAGCTTGTTCCTTGGTTAAAAAGTCACTTCAGACTTTGTTGTAGTTCTGCCCTGCGTAAACCTTTCTCATGCAACGAGAGGCTGCAGGGCTCTGGAGCACCAGCCCCTGGAGGAACTCCTGGCTTCTCCCGCGTCCCGAGCTGTGACTCTGAGCTCCCAGTGCTTCTCCGGTGTCTCTGGGCTGTCTCAGAAAGAAAGAAATAGCCAAAATACCTCTTTGGACCTTTTCATGAGTTACAGCATTTGCATCGAAGGACTCTGAGAAACCCAAATCCCACATCTGCCCGGCAGCCTCTTTTCCTGGTCTCATCTTCAGCCTGTAATGATCAGGAGGGTGGCTGTAGCGAGAGCGGCGCTTTCGGTCCCGGGGCTGCTTGGCTGTTTGCTCGGATCCATACCCTTCCCAAGGGAGCACAGTCACACTGATTGGCAACTCCAGCTGCACCGGCTCTCCTGGAAAGGGGTTTTGGCGTTGGAGGCCACAAGGAGCTCTGTGCACATCTGTACCTGGATGGATCCACGTTTTGGGAAGGGGAATTGAGCAGCTGGAGGGGTCTCCTTCCTTCCCCTAGCACAGCCCTGCTCCCTGTGGGTTTTTAGTTTCCTTTGGAGGGGATCCAGTGTCCCTGGGCTGGGGTAAAGCCAGGGATTTCCACGGGGGTGGTTAGCACTAGGCTGCGTGAGAGGCGGTGGCGATGTGAGAAGCGGGAGGATGCAGGGGTCCCCCTCCCTTCATCCCAGCAAGCTAACACCTGCGGCTTTCTCTCCGCAGTATTTAAACATGTTACGGACGTGCGAGGGTTACAACGAGATCATCTTCCCCCACTGCTCCTGTGACTCTCGGCGGAAGGGACATGTGATCACAGCCATCAGCATTAAGCACTTTAAACTCCATGCCTGCACAGAGGAGGGCCAGCTGGAGGTAAGGGGCTTCTTACCTCCTCAGGGGGTTGAAATTAATTATTACTACCCTTAATTGGTTTAGTGGTGGACTTGGTAGTGTTAGGTGATTGACTTGATGATCTTAAAGGTCTTTTCCAACCTCAGTGAGTCGATGATTCTGCCGTGAGGTCCTGGGGAGCTGGGCTCAGCCCCTGGCCTCCACCTCAGCTTTGCACCAGCACCATGTCCCCAAAGCTCTGGGGCTCAGGACCGCTGCTGAGAGGCCTCCAGAGGGATTTTGGCAGTGGCTGGGAGCGCAGGGGTTTATCTGGCTGCTCTGTGGGTGTTAGCGTGTGTTTCCACTGCTGCTTCCTCAGCTCATACCTGTCTCTGCAGCAAGGCTGTCTGAGGCATTCTCATTCCCCCTTAGTGTGGCTTCGCTTTTGCCACCTGATCTGCCTTAAAGCTCCCCTTCCTCGCAGTCTGCTGGGCTCTGGCCTCACCTGGGTTTTGTCTTCCTTCAGAACCAGGTAATAGCATTTGAATGGGATGAAATGCAGCGGTGGGACACAGATGAAGAGGGAATGGCGTTTTGTTTTGAATACGCACGAGGAGAGAAGAAACCCCGATGGGTTAAAATCTTCACCCCCTATGTAAGTACCCCTGTTCTTTGCAGATCTGCTAGAGGAAAAGCCCAGAGCCTGCTTGTTTTCCCTCTAGAAGCTGGAGGAGCACCCTGTGCTCCAGTTTTTGGGGTGGGAAGAGACACAGGGGCCGGTGGCCACCAGGAGGAGCCCGCAGCACGGGGAGCTCTGGGCAGCAACCGGTGCCAGGCTCGCTCGGGCTGGGAGCCAGGGTGGCTGGCTGGGGCTGCCTGCTGCTCTGAGAGACGCCTCCTTTTTCTTTGCAGTTCAACTACATGCACGAGTGCTTCGAACGAGTTTTCTGCGAGCTCAAGTGGAGGAAGGAGGTAAGAACCCCTAACTGCAGGGAAACGGCTTCCCCTTTTACAGGAGGCTTTTAGTGGCCAGTGTTTCTGCCTGGTCCTCAACAGCAGCTTGTACGGGGAGTAATGGGACGCTTAGAGGAATGATACCGGCTCTCTGGGGAGCGTGGGGGTAGACTGGCTGGCTTTCGAAGGCCTGGGCTCTGTAGGTGGAGGGTGTTTCATGTTGCAGCTGGAGCAAGGAGCTCCTGGCGCTGGCAAAGCCTCGTGCAGGTGTGGCTGACCAGGAAACCAGTAGCCAGGCCCTGCGACTGTGACCGGCTGCTCCCCAGCGTCTGCAGTCGAATGCAGATGGCAAAACATCCGTCCTCCGGAGAGATTGTGCAGGTTGCTGAATTATTCAGAAAGGGTTGTGAGGGCCTCCAGTGAAAAGCTGCTGAGAAGTACAGAGAGGTTTGGGGGTTGTTTTTTTTTCTGAATCCCAGCCTGAGGTGCCTGCTCAGCCTTCTCCCGTCAAAGCCGTGCTTAGACCTTGCTGTGAGCCCCGGGCGGGCAGATGCACACGAGCCAGCCCGCCCTGCTGCCTTCATCCCCGCTGCTGTGCTTCCCCTGTCCTCTCCTCCCACTTGAGGGAGACATTTTATCACCTTGCATCCATCTGCTGCTCCTCCTTGGGGTTGCCCCACATCTGCCATTCCCTAGGGACTGCTCCTATCGGCTTTGCTTGCGGGGAGGAGGCAGAGAGCAGCCAGGAAAGCCGCGTGCAGTCAGCTTGCTTGGCCGGCCCCGGGGTGCTCTGGCCCGGGTTCGCCTTGTGTGCGGCTGCCGAATCGCCGTCCCGTGTCTCTGCTGTCCCAGAGATGTTGCTCTCCCTTGCGGGATTAGAGATAAGCAACTGCTGGAGGTTGGATCCTCTCTTGTTGCCCTTGATCTGATCAGTGCTGTTGGCATCAGCCCTCCAGTTTCCGCTGCTGGCTTGTTTCTGCCAGGTGATGGATTTGGGTACTGAAAACAAGGCTTAAATGTGGCAAGTCTGAAACGGTGATCCAAGAAAATCTGCCCTGCAGCTGCCTGCTCCTAAATGGGAACGATGCCTCCCTCTTTCCTTACCTGGAAGTTTCCTGCCTGCTGGGCATCGGCCCGCGGCAGGGGTGTTGGTGCTCATCCTCGGCGTGGCTGGGATCCAGGGTTGGCACCGTGCTGGGCGTGGGAGGCGTGCTGGAGACGTGCAGAGAGCGCGGGGTCTGGACCAAGGCAGCCGTGCTCGCTGGAGGCTGTGACAGCGGGATGGAGGAGTATAAACTTGAAAGAGTTTTTTCCAGGAAATAAGAAAATGGGATTCTTGGCTTGCCTTAGCTTGAGGAGTGGAAGCTGAACCTCCCACGAGCGACCAGAGACCTGCAGGCAGGCAGGGGCGAGGAGACCTCCTCGTGCGGGGCTGTGCTCCAGAGTCTGCGGAGTCCCAGATCAGCCCTTTTATCTGGTGGACGACCGCAGGAGCAGCGGTCAGGAGCCCCCCCGGAGCCCGGACCCACTTTGTCCCAGCCCTCAGCCTTGTAGGAGGGAGGCTGAGAGGCTGGGTAGCGTGTGGTTACGCACTTCGGCTTTGTAGAGCACCCAGCGCTCCCCGGACACCATGTGCAGAGCCACTTGGCTCTGGGGTTTGTCTCTCAGCTGGAGGTGACATCTCTGTCCCTCGTAGGAACAAACCTTTGTGGCTCGCATTTTGTTTCATGAAGTAGAAGCTGCCCGAGTGGGTTGCCTGGCTTATTCTCCGAATCCCAGCTCCTCTGTAGCTCCCTGTGCCTGACGTCCGTGGAACACCCTGGATCCCGTCCCGATGCTCTCCCAGCTGCTCCAACACCAGCTGTTCAGTCTCCACCCGTCCCCCCCGGCTCTGCGTTTTTATTTACACCTTTTTTTATTTTTTTCCCTTGTAAAGGTGGAGGAGGAAGCAACAGACAAGGATAACAAGAACTGCAGTAAAGACAATATGTGCAGCAAGGTAATTGGGCTGAAAACAAACAGCATCTGTGCTCTCTGAGCCAGTCTGGCTGCTCTGCTGCGGATGTAGTGTCTCTCCTGCTTCTCCGCTCCAGTTCCTGGTAGCGTAGTGTCCTTTCATAGTGGCTTCTCCTTGGAGGGAACCTGCAACGTAAAATTCCCTACTGCTGCTTTTCACGGGATAGAGATGGCTTTGCACTTAAAGGCCTCTTTCCTGATGGTAGAAACACGTGGTCCCGACTTGCCCGTCTCCTGGACTCTGACAATCTTTGGATGACCCGGAATATGACGCTGCAGCTGATGGCTGAGAGCCGAGCCGCGGCTCCCTTCCTCTCCCTGGAGGAGAGGGAAAGGGCGCAGTTGTAAAGGGGACAAATGCTTTGGCTCTGCGCTGCTTTTAAAGGACCAAAGACTTGATCCTGCAAGCCGCAGGCTAGTGGCACGTGGTTTTTCTCTTTTGTTCTGCAGTGGTGGAGCAAAGACCTTTAGGGATTGACAAATGCCGTTCACAGTGCCGCTTTAATAGCGGGGAGCAAAACCACTTGTGTTGTAGCACCTTCTAAATGCACCTCTCTCCTCCTGCTGCTCTCTGCCTGGCCATTTTCACATTCAGCCTGGACAGCATTTAAAGCTAAACACTAAATTGCTTCAAGACGTACCGGGAAGCATCCGTGGATGTTGCCTGCCTGTCTCTAGGATATCCCCTTGTAGACTTTTATCCCAGCACCTCTGCCATAGCGTAGGCACGGGCAAGGCTTGCAGGGAGTCGTCTGACGCTGTAATGCCCTGGCGCGGTGGTCTGTGCCAGGAGCTGCAGCCTCTGCAGATGCCTCTCTGCAAGCCGGAGGCTCGTAGCATCCTGCACGGGGATGCAGACGTGCCGTTCTGCCACCGTGGACCCAGCGCTTTGCTGTACTCCCACTTCACATTTTTACTTCTTTGCTCAGGCGTCGGAAATAGCTGCAGGTTATTTAACTTGTAAGAGAGAAAGCGCGGTTGTGTGTAGTGAGGCTGAAAGTTGTTAACCCCAGCGGTACTGGTAGGTGCTTGTCTCGGGTAGGAGTTGTGTTGTGTTGGCTAGAAAGTGTTGGACATCAAAGAGGGCAAGAGCCCCTGTCTGACTGAACAGAAAGCTGTAGTAGACGGTGTGGGATGTGTCACCCGTTCAGGAAAGAGCCGTGAAACGCGGGGGTGTGGGAGCCTCCCGCCCTGTGTAATACTTCCTCTGCCAAACAGATCCTGTGCGATAACGCTCCCCGCGATCACGCTGGGGTAAACCCTCTAGTCCCAAAACACCGAGGGTGTGCTGCATGGGGCGTACCTGAGGAAGCGCAGGCAAAGGTTCTGTGTGCAGTCACGCGTGTGTTCCTGTATCGCCCCTTCAAACGTAAAAGCAGGTGTTTGATGTCTTCTCTACAAAGCCTGGAGCCACAAAGAGGGATTCGCTCGTGCTGCTCGCAGGTGAACGGGATGCCGCTGCGGAAACAGCCGCAGCTCGCCTCAGCCGTGCTGGGGCTCTGCTCCCCTTCTCGTCGCTCAGGGCGAGCCCCCAGGAAGGGACCGAGGATTGTCTGGCTCTAGAAATTAAACGGCCTTGCTGAGCAGGGGAGCTGGTGGGTGCGTCAGGAGAGCTGGGGGCAGTGGAAGAGCTGTGCCCGGAGCTGCCGGCTCCCAAGGACTGCTTAAAACTTGTCCCTTGCTTATCCCCAGCAGCAAGTGACCAGTTTACCTCCAGGGAGGAGGAGGAGGTGGCGGTGGCAGACCTCCCTGGGAGGATTTATTGCAGTCGGCGCAGCCGTGCCAAGGAGCGAGCTGCGAACCGGGCACTGGGTTTCACGCTGCAGCCTTTGAACGCAGCAAAAGCTGCGAGGAACGGCCTCTGCCCCCGCGTCTCCCCTCCCCAGGCCCCGCACCTCACTGCAGCCCCAGCACCCAGCGAGCCACGGGGAGCGATGGGAGCCGAGCGGCCGCGGCTCGTGTGCCAGCCCGGCTCGTGCGGGCTCAGGAACCGGCTGTGGGTTGTGCTGGGCTCAGTTCTGCTTCCTGCCGGGGCCGCTGCTCGAGGGCTCATCAAGGAGCGGCTCGCAATGCTTGCTGAGCGTCGCCTCTTCCCCGCAGCCCGTGACGTCTCTTCCTGGGGCCACGATAATGGAATCTGGAAATGGAAACCAGGGGAATTGTTTTTCCTTCCCTCTTAAATCAGTTGTTCCTCAGTACTAAATATCCCATTACTTCCCTGCCAGGGAAATAGATTTTTCTCCCATTCAATTTATCCGCGTCTGCACGATTTCACTTGTTACAATGAGAGAAGCTCTTGGCTGCAGCTCCTGGGCGGCGGCTCCCCAGGGCCTGCTCCGTGGATCACCTCCGCAGCTCTCACCAGCCCGAAAACTCGCTTCGGGGCACGGTGCATCCCCCCCGCATGCTGCCTATTCCTGCCGATCCCATCGCCAGCATTAGGGGAGGGAAAATGGATTCCAGATCAGGAGCGTTCTGACCAGTCACTTGGTAATTTTCTGTCCCCAGCGTAAAATAAAAAGATTGATGGAATTTGGCAGATACCTTACAGATATATTTAGTGCTCTGTAGACTGCTGAGTTGCCTCCCAAGCCGCAGATGCTGGCTGATAACGCCGGGTGCGCTCAGGAAGAGCAGGTTTGAGGCTTAGCCAATCTGCCATCTTGCTGAGAAATGAAAGCCCAGCTCTTTGTTCGACCCTCATGGTCCCCGCTGCTCCGCACCCGGGTCCTGAGGGGACGCGGTGGCCCTGCTGTGTCCCTTAGGAGGAGGCTGAGGGGTGCACAGCTCCTTGGAGGATGAGGCTGGCTTGCTGCGGGTGACAGGTTCCGTTTGGGGACGTCGGGGTGGCTCGCACCTTGTAGGTGAGGTCGTGGGGCAGAGAGCGTGCCGTGGGGCAGAGGGCAGTCACCGGTGACCCCCGCGACCAAGCCGGGGCAGGGGGGACGCGGGGAAACGGCTCCGTCCTCCTTTTGCGGTGGCTGAGCTGCTGCTCAGCGTGGGTTAACTCTTGCGAGCGTAATTTGGGTTATTTGCAGCCTCTGGCCCTTTTCTAGAGGGAGGGATGCTTGCGGAGCCGGGAGAGAACGGGGCTTCCTGGGGGGATCCGTCCAGTTCCCAGGGCTGCTCCTGGCCTCCTTCCTGCCCTCCTTTAATCTCCTGCTTGAGCTTCAGCCGTCGGGCTGAGCCACTTTCCTGCGGGGCATTACTTGCCTTCGCATCTGGCTGTTGCAGCCCCGCGTGCGCGGGGAGGATTCATTAGTGCTGGAGCGTAGCGGGAACGCGCTGGGTCGAGGGCTCCCAGGCAGCAGACCCCAGGCTCCCGCCCCAGGTCCCTGGCACGTCTGAACCCTGGGCTCGGGGCGCTCCCCAAGCGCAATGGGCATCCTTGCGCACCATGCATCCCCGCAGCATCCCCGCAGCATCCTCGCATCCGCTGGCACCGGGATGAAAGCGTCGGGAAGCCGGAGGATGCGGTGGGGCAGCCGGGAGCACGTCCAGCACTCCGGCGCGATGCCGAGGTGGGCAGAGCAGGCTGGTTAAACCGTCGTGGGCTGCTCAGAGCTGAGATACCGAAGGGTGACACGGGCGAAACCCCGTAGGAGGATGGAAGCGGGGCTGACGGTGGGGATTTCTGCACGGGCAGGGGGTACTTCAGCAGTCCTGAAGTGGAGATGGGGTCCCGAGGACACAGGAGCACGCGGGTTGGATGCAGCACGACCATCCCTTGCCTTCTGGGATCTTCTCCCGTCCCGGGATCAGAGCCAGCCCAGAGAAGGAGGGCAGCAAAATCATCCCAGCTCAGCTTGACCTGGTGGGTGGCTCCCCTGAGCCGCCCTTCCCAAAACGCTGCTCAGTCAGGGCGATGGCAAATCCCATCTAGGAACGGCTGTCGAAATCCCATCTGCTCTCGTAAGACCTGGCTTTCCCAGCTCTCGCCGCCCCGTTGAGTTAAGGCATCCGCGCTGCGGGAGCCCTCGCAGCCGGCCGTGCCGGGTGGATCCTGCCCTGGTTATCGGCCGGGTGCTCGCGGCGAGCCGGCCTGCGGCAGCGGGGAGTTGGAGCCCGAGGCGAGCGCTGGGGACGTCGCTGGGAGCGACGTGCGTCCGTACCGGGAGGGCTCCTCGCTCCCAGGGCATCGCCCCGGGGGGAACTCCAGGAGATCTGGGATGAGGTTTGGCCGCAAGCCCCTCACACCGGTGCGGCGCAGAGGGGCTCGGGGCAGCCGCTTGCAGTCGGCGCAGCTGTGCCAAGGAGCGAGCTGCGAACCAGGCGCTGGGCTTGGCGCTGCAGCCTTTGAACGCAGCAAAAGCTGCGAGGAGCGGCCTCTGCCCCCGCGTCTCCCCTCCCCAGGCCCCCCCGCACCTCGCTGCAGCCCCAGCACCCAGCAAGCGATGGGAACGGTCCCAGCCGCCCCCGGGCTCTCGCGCGTGGGCTGGGGACAGGCAGACCCCCACGGGTCCCCCCCCGGGTCCCCCCTGGCCCCTTCTGCGCTCGCAGGGCTGCGGCTGTAGCGTGGCAGGAGAAGTCGAACGCAGCTCTTCCCGAGCGACCGTGTGCTTTTAATGTCCTTTCTCTTCTCTTTCAGAATATCTTTCAGATGGTCAGGTCACAGCAGAGGGACGCGGCCACTTAGCCCCTCGTCATGGAAGAACGTAACCCCCCCCCGCCCCCCCAATTAACACTTAAAATTCTGTTATTCTATTAAAGCCCTTAAACTAAATATTATTAATAATAATACCATTTGTGAACTTCATGTTTATGGCATTAAGCAACTAGGATAAATGGCAGGCTCGGCCAAGGAAAGAGGGGAAAAGTGTTGGATGGCAGAGAAACCGCCCGAGGGTGTCCTGTCTCTTCCTTCCACGTGGGTCCTGTTCCAGAAGATGGACTGTGCTTTTATTTTTTACAACTGGAACTAGAAACGTCATCCGTTTGCACTGTTCAGACGTATATATGTATGGTTAAAAAAAAAAAAAAAAAAAAAAACCAACCAACCGCCCCTAAAAAGCTATATATACAAATACCGTGCACGTATATACATATATATATTTCTTTTAAAATTTCATATCAGTGGCAGTACCTTTTTTAAGCTTGCGTTTTTACACGCATCTCTCCTCCCAACCCACCATGTTTTTTTTAAAAACTAACTTTAGAGAAAAAAAAAAAACAGAAAAAAAGGAAAAAAAAAAAACAAAAAAAAGAACAAAAAAAAGAACCAGCATTACAGGGAAATACCTCTCCTGGCACAAGGACCTCTACACGTTTACAAGCTCTTGACTTTTTTTTGTTTTTTCTCCTGCGTTTCGGTTCGGTTCTGGGTATTTTCACACAGACTTCGAGCGACCGTAGGGGACGTCCGGCTCCGGGAGCGAGGGGAGCCCCGCAGCCAGGACGGGATCCTGCGGGTTCCGGGCTCTGTCCCCTCGCTCCAGCAGCCGGGGGGGGGTGACCGCCCGCTCCCCTCGCACCCCCGCGGGCTGGCAGCTCCGGGCGGTGGCCCGAGACCCTTGGGCTTTTTGGAGGAGATCGGCGAGCGCTTCCCAAACCCGGCCGGCTTCAGCGCCGGCGGCGAGCGATTTGCCGGCGGCTCGGGTGGCCGAGCAGTGCCGAGGAGGAGAAATGAGGTAGAAAAGCTGCTTTCCCTGCTTTTGGGCAGCGTTGGGGCTGGTTTCTGCGTCGCTCCCTCAAGTAGCCGCAGGTTTGGGGTGGGGGCTTGTGAGATTTGGGAGATGCTGGTCCCGCCGCTTCCCTCCCCCCCCGAGGAACAAGACCCGAAGGTGGGGCGCGGGCGAGCGTGGGCGAGCATCTCGGCAGCGTGGGTGTGGGAGGGAGGCGATGCCGAGAGGAGAAGGCCGCGCGTTGGCTGAGCGCGGCGTTCTCCCCTTTCTGCCCGTGATTTTGGGAAGGGGTTTATCTGCCCCTCGCCGGCTTGGGAGAGGGCCGGGAAAAGCCACGCGGCGAGGACGGGTCTGTGATGCCGGGATGCAGCTGGCAGAGGGGGCTCGGTGGGTCCCCGGTGGGAGCCTTTGGCTGCCGTGACCCCGGCTCCGCTCCCTCTCCGGGGCTGCCTGGGGTGATTAAGGAAAAAAAAAAAAAAAAATCCATTTAAAACCCCAGCGGGGGAGACACCGTCCCACCCCTGCCCCGTGTGCCGTGCCACCCATATTCCCAGCCTCCGGGGGGTTTTGGGTTGAATTCCCAGTCGGTGCGGGGCAGCCTCCCGGTTCCTGGGCTCTCGGGTGGCTTTTGCAGCCGGGGCCGCCTGGAGAGCGCGAGGGCGAGGGCCGGGAGCGGGGAATTAATTAGCCCAGCGCCGGAGTAATTGGATTTGCGCTCGGCCGGGTCTCTCGCCCTCGCCGGGGCCGTTGTCCTCGGGAGCCCTGTGCCGCTGGAGGCCCCGGGGGCGGCGGGAGGGGTGCAGGGACCCCCGGGCCCCGGCCAAGCCCCGGGGCTCATCAGTGGCACGAACGGGGCAAGGTCTCAGCAATAATCCCGCCCGTGACCCTGCTTGCGTTGGAGCCGGTGAACCGTGTGTGCCCCCCCGCCCCCCCGCCCCGATTTCACTGCCATCCACATCCTCTTTAATTTATTTGAGAGAACTCTAATTGTCTTTTCACTGCAGTATCTTGTATTTTTTATTTGTCAGTCAGAAACGTGAAGAAAATGACCAAAAAAACCTGCAAAAAGAAGAAAAAGAAAAAAAAAAAGCCCCCCCCTTTCCCTCCCCCAGCTGCTCCCAGTGTTTCATTCCTCGGTCTAACCACGCCGGTTGTTTGGTAAAGTCACTTAGTGTAATTAATTGTAACATATTCTTTTAAATAAATTGATTTATTGATGAAACTACTGGGAACCGTGGCCGTGCTCCTTCCCCGTGGGTGCGGGGGCTGATCCTGCCCCACTCCCACCCCCCCCAGTACCAGTTGGGGATGCTTTCGAGGCTCCTTTAAGCTTTATGGTTTTTTAACTTATTTTATTTAGACAGAAAAAAAAAAAAAAAAAAGAAAAAAAAAGAGAAAAAAATTAAATTATCCAAAGTAACTGCAATAAATAGCAAATAAGTTAAGCGGCGGCGTCTCAACCGCAGACGTCAACTCCCGGGGGTCTGCGTTTCCCCCACCCCCCCCCGCGCTAACGGCCCCGTGCCCCCCACCCCGTCCCACCCCCTAAATCAACTCAGCAGGTACCAAACCCCCCAAAAGGGGGGGGAAGAGAGAGACCTGGCCCCCGCGCCCCCCAACCACCTTATTTACAGCGGGGAGCGGCGGGTGTAAACGTGGGGCTGGGGGATGCCGGGGGGCACTGTCCCCGTTTGGGGGCTGCCGGGGGGGGGGCACCGCGCCCGTGGGGCGGCTGCGGGGCCGGACGGGGCCGGGCACAGCACCCTTTTGGCTGGTGGGTGCCCGGCACACCCCAGTTTTGGCCGCTGTGGGTCCAGGCAGAGCTGGAGGCATCGAGTCCGCCCGGTGCGTCCCCGTGTCGGTCCGGCTGCTCCGGGTCCCCGTGGCTCCCGGTGTGCCGCTGCCGGCAGTGCTCGACTCCCAAATTTGGCTGGTTTGTGCCCGGCTTCGGCCGCTCCGTGGCCACGCGGCACCCGGCGCGTTGCTGGCTCGGCCACGCCCGCCACGTGCAGCACCAGGCACATCACCGTGCCGGAGCATCCCGGTGCCAGAGCATCCTGCTGCCGGCTGCTCCGTGTCCATCCGGTGCGCCCTGGGTGCCGTGGGGGGTGCAGCCCCCCCACCCCGGTGCCGCTGCAGCTGCCAGTGCCCGTGGGCGAGGGGTGGGGTGGGGGGAAACTGAGGCAGGGTGGGGGGCGAAGCGGGTGGCAGTGTGTGTCGGGGAGGGGGTCCCGCTGCGCCCTGGCACGGCCACCCAGGGGACCTGGGGGGGTTTGGCGGTGCCAGGGCTGGTACCCCCAACCGCGGGCGTGTCCCCCTCCCTCGGTGGGGACCCCCCCTCCCCGGCTTGGAGCTGGTTTTGGTCCTGTTTGGTGAGAAAAAAGCTCCAAGCAGGGCCCCCCCCGGGGGGGGGGGGGGGGGGGGGGCAGGGCCCTGCGGGGAGCAGGGGGGGGTCTTGGGGTGGGGGGGGTGGGTGCCCCGCAGGGCAGATTGGACCCAGATGCTGGGGGGGGTGCTGGCACCCAGGGCCCACCCAGCCCTGCCTGGACTGGGATGGACGAGGGGGGTCCAGCTCAGTCCTGGAGGGGGGGTCCATCCTTCCTGAGCGTGTGGGGGTCTGTGGCCCCCCCCCAGCAGGACCGAGCCCCCTGCGGGCACCACTGGGGGGGGGAAGGGAGGGGCTGCTCTGCAATCGGGGGGCACCCGAGGGTGCTGCTCCACAGCCTCCGGACCTGGATCGGGGCGGGGGGGGAGAGATGGGGGGCATTGAGCAGAGCTGGGGAGGGGGCAGGTGGGGCTCCCAGCCAAGGGTGCCGGGGGGTTCCTGGGGGGGTCCCGGGGGGGTCCCGGGGGTCTCACCGGGCTCAGTACGGCCGGTTGGCGTCTTTGGGCCTCTTGAGCTGCACCTTGAGGCGCTTCATCCCGATCTGGAAGCCGTTCATGGCCTGGATGGCCGCCTGGGCGCTGGCCGGGTTGTCAAAGCTCACGAAGCCTGCAGGGACGGCGGGGACATCGGGGGACATTGGGGACTGGGGGAGGTGGCCACAACCCCCCTGCCTCTGCCCCGCCACCCTGGGGGGGCGGGGGCTCTGCTGTGGGGCGAGGTGGCCCCGTGGCACCCGCTGTGGTGGCCCTGTGGCACCCGCTGTGGTGGTCCTGTGCCCTGGCCGCGGTGTCCCCGGCCCCCATCCCTGGTGTCCCTGGCCCCGGTGTCCCTGTGCCCTAGCCGCGGTGTCCCCGGCCACAGTGTCCCCATGCCCTGGCCACAGAGTCCCCATCACCGGTGGCCCTGGCCCTGGTGTCCCCGTGCCCCGGCTGTGGTGTCCCCATCCCCAGTGGCCCCATCCGTGCTGGCCCCATCCCCGGTGTCCCCATCCCTGGTGGCCCCATCCCTGGTGGCCCTGGTCCCGGTGGCCCCATCCTTGGTGGCCCCATCCCTGGTGGCCCCATCCCCGGTGGCCCTGGTCCCGGTGGCCCCATCCCCGCTGGCCCCATCCCCGGTATCCCTGGTCCTGGTGGCCCCCTCCCCGCTGGCCCCATCCCCGGTGTCCCTGGTCCCAGTGTCCCTGGTCCCAGTGTCCCCATCCCCGGTGTCCCTGGTCCCGGTGTCCCCATCCCCGGTGGCCCTGGTCCCGGTGTCCCCATCCCTGGTGTCCCCATCCCCGCTGGCCCCATCCCCAGTGTCCCTGGTCCTGGTGGCCCCATCCCCGCTGTCCCTGGTCCCAGTGTCCCCGTCCCCACTGGCCCCATCCCCGCTGGCCCCATCCCCGCTGGCCCTACCGAAGCACTTGCTCTGGTTGGTGGCGCGGTCCACGAAGACCTTGGCAGAGATGACGTTGCCGAAGGGCAGGAACATCTGCAGGATCTCGGTGTCGGCGAACTCCTGGGGCAGGTGGTAGATGAAGATGTTACAGCCCTCGGGGCCTGCGGAGGGAGCGGCGTCACAGCAGGCACGGGGGGGGCACCGGCCCCGCGCCCCCCAAACCCGGCCCCATGTGCCCGTGGGCACCCCAAAACCCAGCCCCGGGCACCCACCGGGACCCCCAAAACCTTGCCCTGCACCCACAGCCCCATGGGCACCCTCAGTCCCAAACCCCGCCCTCCCCAGTGGGGCACCCCTAAACCCCGCTGGGGGGGGGGAGGCACCCCAACAACCCCCCATGGGGCATCCCCAGCCCCGCCGATGCCCTGGGGCACCCCGGCCCCGCAGCTCGGGGCACCCCAAGCCCAGCGCCCTGGGGGGGCTCCCTCGGGGGTCTCGGGGGGGCCCTGGGCCGTGCTCACCTTCGCGCTGCTGCTGCTGCGGGGGGGGCGGGGGGGCGAGCAGGGGCCCCGGGGGGGCGAAGGCCGGGCTCACCAGCCCGTAGGCTGCCGGGTAGGCGGCTGCGGGGGCGAGACAGGGTCAGCCCGGTGCCGGGGGGACACAGACACCCCCCCCCCCCCGGCACCCCCCTCCAGCCCAGCACTTCCCAGTGCCCCCCAAAGCCGTGCGATGCCCCCCCAGTAGCCTCAAACGGCCCCCAGTGCCCTCCCAGCACTTCACGGTGCCCCCCAAAGCCATGCAGTGCCCCCCCCAGTGCCCCCCAGTACCCACCCACCCCAGCCTTCCAGTGTCCCCCCAGTGCCCCCCTGAGCCCCGAGTGCCCCCCAATGCCATGCACTGGTCCCCCACTGCTATCCCAGTGCCCCCCCAGTCCTAATCAATGCCCTCCCAGTCCCTCCCAGGTACCCCCAACGTCCCCCCGGTGCCTCCCAGGTGCCCCCAACATCCCCCAGTGCCTCCCAGGTGTCCCCAGTACCCTCCCAGTACCCACCAGTGCCATGCAATGCCCCCCCAGTACCCTCCCAGTGCCCCCCAGTGCTCCCAGTTCCCGACCTGTGTAGTGCTGCATGCCGGCGTAGGCTTGCTGCAGGGGGTCCCCCGGGGCGGCGGGGCTCTGGGCTGGGGGCAGAGGGGGCTGTTAGGGGGGCCGGGGGGCGGCGGGGGCACGGGGTGGGGGGGTGGCAGGCACCTGGGAAGGGGGGGACCCCGCCGGCGTAGACGGCCTCGGGGGCGGGGGGTCCCGCGGGCTGCGCCGGCACTGGGCTGTAGCCATTGACGCTCAGCGGGGCCGCGATGGCGGGCACCGGCGTGGCGGCCATGGCCGGCGGCGTGCTGGTTCCTGCGGGGACACCCGCGTCACCCCCGTGGTGGCACCTCCATGCCCTCCGTGTCCCCCCACCCCACCCCAGGTGGCCCCGTCCCTCCGCGTCCCCATCGTGAGGGTCCCGAATCCAGGTGTCTCCAGCCCGCGGTGCCACCTCCACGTCTTCATTGCAGTGCCACCCTCCCCGTGTCCCCGTCCCATCCCTGGGCATCCCCATCCCTGGTGCCCCCCATCCCTGGTGCCCCCCATCTCCCCCTGCCTCCCTGTCTTCCCATGGCCCCCCACATCTCCCCTTGCTGCCCCTGTGTCCCTGCCGTGTCCCCACATCTCTGTTCCCATCGCCCCCATCCCGATGTCCCCGTCCCCAACGCCACTCTCGTGTCCCCATCCCTGGTGCCCCACCTCCCAGCGCCACCTCGCCATGTGCTCCATCCCTGGACAGCCCTGATGTCCCCCATTCCCAGGTGTCCCCCCCCATCTCTGGTGTCCCCCATCCCTGGTGTCCCTCATTCGCAGGTGTTCCCTCATATCCCATGTCCCCATCTCTGGTGTCCCCCATTCCCGGGTGCCCCCATTCCCAGGCATCCCCCATATCCCCATCCCTGATGTCCTCCATCCATTCCCAGGTGCCCCACGTCCCGTGTCCCCATCCCTGATGTCCTCCATCCATTCCCAGGTGCCCCACGTCCCGTGTCCCCATCCCTGATGTCCTCCATCCATTCCCGGTGCCCCCATGTCCCGTGTCCCCATCCCTGTTGTCCTCCATCCATTCCCGGTGCCCCCATGTCCCCATCCCTGTTGTCCTCCATCCATTCCCGGGTGCTCCCACGTCCCGTGTCCCCATCCCTGATGTCCTCCATCCATTCCCGGTGCCCCACGTCCCGTGTCCCCATCCCTGTTGTCCTCCATCCATTCCCGGGTGCTCCCACGTCCCGTGTCTCCATCCCTGATGTCCTCCATCCATTCCCGGTGCCCCCATGTCCCCATCCCTGTTGTCCTCCATCCATTCCCGGGTGCTCCCACGTCCCGTGTCCCCGTCCCTGATGTCCTCCATCCATTCCCGGTGCCCCCATGTCCCCATCCCTGTTGTCCTCCATCCATTCCCGGGTGCTCCCACGTCCCGTGTCTCCATCCCTGATGTCCTCCATCCATTCCCGGTGCCCCCATGTCCCCACCCCTGATGTCCTCCATCCATTCCCAGGTGCCCCCACGTCCCGTGTCCCCATCCCTGTTGTCCTCCATCCATTCCCGGGTGCCCCCACGTCCCGTGTCCCCATCCCCAGTGTCCCCAGTGTCCCCGTCCCCCCTGTGCCAGGTGCCACCTACCTGAGGAGGGGGGCAGGGGGAGTGGCGATGAGCCCGTTGGGGTTGACTGTGCCCATGTGCTGCATCTGGACGGCCATGGTGGCCATGGGGCTGAGGTAGGCCGAGTGGGCGGCCACCAGGGCCGCCTGCTGCTGCATCAGCTGCGGGGACAGCGCCTGGCACCGGGGTCCCCTCCCGGAGCCGTGACCCCACCCCGCCGAGGGGGACCCTCATGGCCCTGTGGCCGCCACCCCGCACCCCGGTGCCACCACACTGGGCCGTGGAGAGCCAGCAGCTCCCCATCACCCCAACGCTCATCACCACTGGGTCCCCACCCCGGAGCGTGGAGCTCCACCACCTCCCCAGCCCCATCACCCCAACATCCCTCACCCCCTGGCCCTGCCCTGCGTTACGGGGTCCATCCCCCTCCCGCTGTCACCCCAGAGCCCCCATTCTGGACAACGGGGCCCAGCCTCTCCCAGTGCCCATCACCCAGCATCCCCATCCACCATCAAGGGGGTTTGGTCCATCAGTGTCCATCATGATGGACGTCCCAGCATCCGTCACCAGACACCCATCACCCCAATGACCTCATGCTGGGCCATGGCAGGGGGGGTCCAACAGCCCCATGACCATCCTGTCCCCCCCCCGGTGCCCCGTGCCCACCCTACCGCCTGCGTGTAGGCGCTGTAGGCCCCGAACTGGAGGGCGATGGGGCTGAACATGCCCAGCTGGCTGGCGACCTGCTGCATCCGCCGCAGGCCCCGCTCCTTCTCCGTGTCCGCAAACTTCACCACCAGGCTGGAGGAGGCGCCCTGCGAGGGGACACGGTGCCCACGCCGTCACCCGGGGGGGCGGCCACCCGTGCTGGGCTGCTGGGACCCCCGGGGGGCGAGAGGGTGGGGGCGGTGACAGGGATGGTGGGGATGGTGGTGGGGTGATAACGGGAACGAGGAGAGGGATGATGATAGGGATGATGGTGGGGATGATGACAAGGATGATGACGGGGATGATGGTGGGGATGATGACGAGGGTCGTGATGGGGATGATGGTGGGGATGATGACGAAGGTGGAGATGGGGAGCATGAAGAGGGTGGCGATGGGGACGATGACGAGGGTGATGATGGGGACGATGGTGGGGACGGTGACGAGGGTGGCGATGGGGACAATGACGAGGGTGGTGATGGGGATGATGGTGGGGACGATGACAAGGGTGGCGATGGGGATGACAAGGGCAGCAATGGGGACAATGGTGGGGATGATGACGAGGGTGGCGATGGGGAGGATGGGGATGATGACGAGGGTGGCGATGGGGAGGATGATGAGGGTGGCGAAGGGGATGATGGGGAGGATGACGAGGGTGGCGATGGGGACGATGGGGAGGATGACAAGGGTGGTGATGAGGATGATGGTGGGGGCGATGACAAGGGTGGCGATGGGGACGATGGTGGGGATGATGACGACGAGGGTGGTGATGAGGATGATGGGGACGATGGTGGGGATGATGACGAGGGTGGCGACGGGGACGATGGGGAGGATGACGAGGGTGGTGATGAGGACGATGGTGGGGATGATGACGAGGGTGGCGATGGGGATGATGATGCCGGCGTGCCTGGCAGTGCCCGTCTCACCGGCAGGGTGCGGCTCCCGTGGAGGGCGGCAATGGCGGCCTGGGCCTCCGCGTGGCTCTGGAACTTGACGAAGGCGCAGCCTGGGGACAGCAGGTCAGCGCCGCACGGGGCCCAGGGCACCCACCTCCCCCCAGCGCAACCCCCCACGGGGCCCGGGGCACCCACCTCCCCCCAGCGCAACCCCCCACGGGGCCCGGGGCACCCACCTCCCCCCAGCGCAACCCCCCACGGGGCCCGGGGCACCCACCTCCCCGCGGGGCAACCCCCCATGGGGTCTGGGGCACCCACCTCCCCCCGGGGCAACCCCCCATGGGGCCGGGGGCACCCACCTCCCCCCGGGGCAACCCCCCACGGGGCCCGGGGCACCCACCTCCCCCCGGGGCAACCCCCCATGGGGCCCAGGGCTCCACCCAGGGTGTTTGGGGACGGGGACAACGGCCACCGTGCAGGGTGCCCTGAGCCCTGCCATGGCCTGCGGGCCCCCTCGGACCCCCCCCCATCACCCCCCTGCCCCATGGCCCCCCTTGAACCCTCTCCACCCCCCCCATGGACCCTCAACCCCATCCCTGCCCCCTGCACCCCCCCCACTTCACACCCCTGCCCCACGGATCCCCTCCTCCCCACCCCACAGAGCCCTCGGGGACCCCCCAGGCCCCCCCCAGCCCCCCCGGCCCCCCACCTTTGCTGGTGCCGTCGGGGCCGCGCAGCACCGTGCACTCATCAATGGTGCCGAAGGGCTCGAACATCTTGCGCACGTCCTCGTCCGCCTGCTGCTTGCTCAGCATCCCCACGAAGAGCTTGCGGTCCTCTGCGGGGACAGCGGGGGTGGCACGGGGACAGCGGGGTGGCATGGGGACAGCAGGGTGGGGACCCCCCCCCGGGGACACCGTGCTGAGCTGGGACCCAGGAACAGGGATATGGGGACATCGGGATGGGCTGGGACCCCTGGGAATGGGGACACCCCACGGGGCTGGGGACTCCCCCCCAGGGAATGGGGACATGGGGGGGACAGGGATGGGGACCCCCTGCCCTGGGGACAGAGCCCTGGGATGGTGGCAGGGATGGGGACCCTGGGATGGGGACCCTGGGGTTGGGGACCCTGGGATGGGGACCCCAGGGATGGGGACAGGGATGGGGACCCTGGGGATGGGGACAGGGATGGGGACCCCGGGGATGGGGCCAGGGATGGGGCCCCGGGGATGGGAACAGGGATAGGGACAGGGATGGGGCCCCCCCACCCGGCTGACACCCGTCCTGGGGGTGGGGGTGGGGGTGGACGTGGGGTGGCCCTGGGGTCTCGGGGGGGCACGGGGGCGGTTTGGGGACACAGGGGTTGGGCCCGGGGCCCCGGGGGGGGGGAGGGGGGGGGGTACCTCCGCGGCTCTCACTGTCCGCCGGCTTCACCTGGATGGGCCGGTTCATCTGGGGGGCACAGAGGGGGGATGGGGACACAGCCCCCCCCCCCCACCCCCCCGAGGGCCCCAGGCGTCCGGCCGGGCACCCCCACGCGCGGCAGCTGCACGGATCTTCCCCCCCCCCCCGCCCCCCCCGGCCCCCCGAAGATGCTCCCGTCGCCATGGCAACCCCGGCCCTGCATCCCGTTACCCGGCAACGGGCGCCGCGGCGGCCGCCGCTGGGGGGGAGGCTGAGGGGCCCCGGGGTGCGCTCACGAGCACCCCCCACCCCCCCTGCTAATTAGGGGGGGATGAACCCCCCCCCGCCCCCCCTCCAGCCCCGTAACCCCCAGAGACCGGGGGGGGGGGCAGGGCGCAGATGCCCGGTAACCATGGCAACGGCAGAACGTGCTCCATGGCAACCGCCTACTCATCCCCAATTTACCCATCCCCGTTGCCCGGCAACGCCGCTGACATCATCAGCGCTCGCTATAAACAATGACGGGGATGGGGGGGGGGTGGAGATTTGGGGGGGGGGGGGGGCAGGGAAGGGGGGGGACCCCCGGGCCGGCCGTGACCCCGCCCCCCCCCGGGATGGGGCCGTGCCCGGGGGGGGGGGGAGGGGCCGTGCCCCGTGCCGGGGGGGGCGGGGTCGGCCCCATCTGACCCCCCCAGCCCCTTTCCCCGCCGAAAGCGAAGGTGCCCCCCAGCCCCCCCGCCCCAGCTGCCGCTGCCCCCCCGCACTAATCCCCCCCTAATCCCCCCGGGCCCGGATCAGCCCCGGCCGCAGCGCGGGGGGGGGGCGGCGCGGGGGGCACCGGGCCCCCAACGCCCCAAATTGCCCCGGGGCTCCCCCCCCCCCCCCAGCGTCGCCCCTCGGGGCCTGGGGGTGCGGGGGGGCCCGGCGCGGTGGGGCGGGGGCAGCTGGCGGGGCGGTGCCGCCCCTAATCCCCCCCCCCCCCCCCCGTAAATCCCCCCCCCCCGGGATTTACAGCCCCCAAATCCCCGGATTATCCCGGCGAAGCCAAATCCCCCCCGGGGCCGGCGGGACACGCGCAGCCCGGCGGGGGGGGGCACCGACCCCCCCTGCCACCACACCCGGGACCCCTAAACCCCCCCCCCAAAACCACCCCCCCCCACGAGGCCCCGCACCCGCATCCCCCCGCAGCCACGATGGGGGGGGGGGGCTGGGACCCCCCAGCTGCCATGGGGGGGGTGGGGGGGCACCCAGAGCCTGGGATCCCCCCCCCAATTCCCCCCCCCCCCGGGCTTTGTTAGCTCAGCTGCCCGGTGCCCGCCGCTCGCCTGGCAACGCTTCGTTAGCGCCAGGCCTTCGTTAGCGCCAGGCCTTCGTTAGCGCCAGGCCTTCGTTAGCCGTCTCCAGGCGACGCGGCGCCCGCCCGCTATTTATAACCCCCCCCAGCAGGTGTTCGGGGGGTGCCCCCCCCCCCGCCCCAGCAAAGGTGGGGGTGTCACGGGCGGGGGGTCCCCACTCACCCCCGGGAGGGTTTTCTGCTCGTGCAGGGCGCTCTGCGCCTTCAGGGCCGACTCGCGGGCGCAGTAGGTCAGGAAGGCGCATCCTGGGGGGAGAGATGGGGCGGGGGGCGGCATGGGGGGGTGCGGGACCCCGCACCCACAGCCCACGGCCCCACAGAGCACCCAGACCCCCTATAGCACCCAGACCCCCATATAGCACCCAGACCCCCATATAGCACCCAGACCCCCTATAGCACCCAGACCCCCATATAGCACCCAGACCCCCATATAGCACCCAGACCCCCCTATAGCACCCAGACCCCTATATAGCACCCAGACCCCATAGAGCACCCAGACCCCATATGGCACCTATGTCCCCATAGAGCACCCAGACCCCCACGCCCCCATATAGCACCCACGTCCCCATATGGCACCCAGATCCCCTATGGTACCCACACCCCCATATAGCACCCATGCCCCCATATAGCACCCAGATCCCCTATGGCACCCAGACCCCCATGTCCCCATATAGCACCCACGTCCCCATACAGCACCCAGACCCCCACACCCCCATATAGCAACCAGATCCCCTATGGTACCCAGACCCCCACGGCTCTATACAGCACCCACGCCCCCATACAGCACCCAGACCCCATATGGCACCCAGAGCCCCTATGGTACCCAGACCCCATATCCCCATAGAGCACCCACAGCCCCACAGATCACCCACGGCCCCATATAGCACCCGCTCCCCATATGGCAGGCACCCAGAGCCCCTATGGTAGCCAGACCTCACATCCCCATATAGCACCCAGACCCCCACGCCCCCATATAG
This sequence comes from Pelecanus crispus, assembly GCF_030463565.1. Classification (NCBI taxonomy): domain Eukaryota; kingdom Metazoa; phylum Chordata; class Aves; order Pelecaniformes; family Pelecanidae; genus Pelecanus; species Pelecanus crispus. The sequence goes on from NC_134664.1 coordinate 2,051,951, forward strand.
CACCCACATCCCCGTAGGGTACCCACGTCCCCATATAGCACCCAGATCCCCTATGGTACCCAGACCCCACGTCCCCATATAGCACCCAGACCCCCACGCCCCCATAGAGCACCCACATCCCCATAGGGTACCCACGTCCCCATATAGCACCCAGAGCCCCCATGGTACCCAGACCCCACGCCCCCATACAGCACCCACTCCCCATATGGCACCCAGACCCCATGTCCCCCTACAGCACCCAGACCCCCTACAGCACCCAGACCCCCTCTTTTGGGGCGGTGCCACCCCTGGGGACCTTGGCTCTGCCCCGGGCCCAGGCAGGGGACAGGGACAGGGACAGGGACGGGTCCCCGGGGTCCCCAGGCACGGGGCAGCCTCAGCCGGGGGGCAGAGCCCCCGTGCCCCCCCCCAGCCCCGGGGGTCCAGGGCCAGCGGCCCCAAGCCCCCCGGTTCCGCTGTGCGGGCGCCCATCGCCCCGGCCTCAGGCCTGCGCCCGCCTGCCCCGGGGCACAGCCGGTGCCGGGGGCCCAGGGGGACGGGGTCGGGTGTTGGGGGGGCCCTGCGCCGGACAGGCCCCCACTGTGGGCAGCACAGCCCACGCCTCCGCACACCCGCGGCCGTTACACCCCAACCGTGGCACCCCACACAACCATCGTGCACCCCCCAACCATCGCACCCCACACACACCCACTGCGCACCCCCAACCATCGCACACCCCACACACACCCACCGCGCGCCCCCCAACATCGCACACCCCCCACAACCATCGTGCACCCCCCAACCATCGCACACCCCCCACACAACCACCGTGCACCCCCCAACATCACACATACCCACTGTGCACCCCCAACCATCACACCCCACACACAACCACTGCACACCCCCCAACCATCGCACCCCCCACACACCCATCGTGCACCCCCCAACCATAGCACACCGCACACAACCATCGTGCACCCCCCAACCATCGCACCCCACACACAACCATCGTGCACCCCCCAACATCACACATACCCACTGTGCACCCCCCAACCATCGCACACCCCACACAACCATCGTGCACCCCCCAACCATCACACCTCACACACAACCACCGCACACCCCCCGCCATCACACCCCATGCACAACCACCGCACACCCCACACAACCATCGTGCACCCCCCAACCATAGCACCCCACACACAACCACTGCACACCCCCTGCCATCACACCCCACGCACAACCATCGTGCACCCCCCAACCATCGCACACCCCACACAACCGTCGTGCACCCCCCGCCATCACACCCCCCACACAACCATCATGCACCCCCCAACCATCACACCCCACACAACCACCACGCACCCCCCAACACTTCACCCCACACACAACCACTGCGCACCCCCCCCCCAGCACCCCCATCTCCCACCCCCCGCAGCCGTCACAGCCACAGCCCACACCCGTCACCCAGCACCGCAACCAGCCACCCACACAACACCCTGTGCCGGCACAGCCGCTCGCAGCCACCCCCCGCGCCCGCACCGCCGGGCATCACCTGCGCAAACACCCACAGCGCACCCACGCGACACCCCGCACCCACGCGACACCCGGACACGACGCCCCCACCCACCCAACACCCTGACACAACACCCAACACCCGCACGGCCTCCACCGATGTGACAGCCCCAGCGCCCATGGCCGCACAACCACCACCCTACGCCCGCAGCGCCCCGACGCACCCAACACCCCCAGCGCCCCGACACCCCCAGCGCCCCAACACCCCCAGCACCCCGACACCCGCGCGGGCTGTAGCCGGTGCCGGGGGCTAAGCCAGCACCGGGGCCTGGGGTGCCGGGGCCGTGCCCGGGGCCTGCGGCTGCCGGCTGTGCCGTGGGGGTGCCCAGGGCCCCCCGCCGAACCTGGGGCTGGGCCCGGGGCTGTTGCCAATGCCAGGGCTGCTCCCGGTACCGGGGGCTGTACCCGGGGCTGTTCCCGGTACCGGGGGCTGTTCCCGGTACCAAGGGCTGTATCCAGGGCTGTTCCCGGTGCTGGGGGCTGCTCCTGGTACTGGGGGCTGTTGGTGGTACCGGGATTTCTGGTGCCCAGGGCTGTACCTGGGGCCGTTCTCGGTACCGGGGGCTGTACCCGGGGCTGTTCCCGGTACCGAGGGCTGTTCCTGGTACCAAGGACTGTACCCGGAGCTGTTCCCGGTGCCGGGGGCTGCAGCGCTGTTCCCGGTGCCTGAGGCTGCACCCGGCGCTGTTCCCGGTACCGGGGGCTGTACCCGAGGCTGTTCCCGGTGCCTGAGGCTGCACCCGGCGCTGTTCCCGGTACCGAGGGCTGTTCCCGGTGCCTGAGGCTGTACCCGGCGCTGTTCCCGGTACCGGGGGCCGTACCCGGCGCTGTTCCTGGTACCGGGGGCTGCACCCGGCGCTGTTCCCGGTACCGGGGGCCGTTCCCGGGGCCGTTCCCGGGCCCCGCGGCTGCACCCATCTCCCGTTCCCCGTTCCGGCGGGGCCGTGGCCGGTACCGGAGGCCGGCGGCCGTACCTTTGTGCATGCCGGTGTACTTGTCCTTGATGACGGTGAGCTCGTAGATCTTGCCGAACTGCTCGAAGATGGGCTTGAGGTCCTTCTCCTCCAGGTGCCGCGGGATCTGCCCCACGAAGAGTTTGATGGCGTCGGGCTCCTTCATGGGGCCGCCGGGGGGGGGCCGGGCCCCGGGGCCGCTCCCGGCGCTCGGTGCGGCTGCCGGTATCGCCGCCGCGATCGCCGCTGCCGCTGCCACCGCCCGGGATCGGCTACCGCAGCGGTTGCCGCTTTGCGGCTGCCCGGGAACCGGTGCCCGGTGCCCGGTGCCGGCCCGGCCGCGGCGCACACAAAGGACGAGGCGGCCCCGGGGCTCGGCTCGGCTCCGGGGACGGGGCGCGGCGGGGCGGGGGCAGCTCTGCCCGGGGGGCGGCGCTCCCGGCGCTCCCGGTAGGTCCCGGCGCTTTCCCGATGGGGCCTCCCGTGCGGCGGCCCCCAAATCCCGGCGGCTGCCGTCAGCGCCCGGCCCCGCCGGTACCGCCCGCTCGCCGCCCCGGTGCCCCCGGGGGTGGCGGGGGGGGGGGGGCCCGGTACCGGGCGGGGTTGGGTGGGGGGGTGTGGGGAGGGGGGGGGGTCAGCGCCCGGCCCGGCCCATGGCGGCCGCACCGGCCGCCGCTCCCCGAGAGCCCCGGTGGCGGCGGAGCCCCGCGCCCGCTGCGCTCCGGTACCGGCACCGGTACCGGCACCGGCTCCGGACGGGCCCGACCCCGCTCGCCGCTTTTCTTCCTCGGCCGGGGCCGCCCCGCCCCGCCCCGCCCGGTGCTGATGTCAGAGCGGCGGCGGGCACGGCGCACCGGCACCGGGCACCGCACCGGGCCCCGGCCCCGCACCGGGCACTAGCACCGGGCCCCAGCACCGGGCACCGGCCCCGCACCGGGCACAGCACCGGGCACCGCACTGGGCCCCGCACCGGGCCCCGCACCGGGCACCAGCACCGGGCACCGCACCGGGCCCCAGCACCGGGCACCGGCCCCGCACCGGGCACAGCACCGGGCACCGGACTGGGCCCCGCACCGGCCCCGCCTGGGCCCGGGGCTCCGCCGCGGCGGCCCCGCTGGGTGGGAGGGGGGGGGCGCACGGGGGGCGTGTCCGTGTCCCCGTGTGCACACGCGTGGGGTGCGCGGGCACAGGAGCCTGGGCGGGGGGCGGGGGGGGGGGCGAGTCCCCGTGCCCGCCCCCCCGGCGCTGTCCCCGGTGCTGAGCGCCAGGAGCCGGCGGGGCGGGGCGGGGCGCGGCCCCACGGCCCCGCTGTGCACCGGAGCCCCCCCCCCACGGGGACACAGCCCCGTGTCGCCCCCCCCCCCCCCGTTGCCATGGCGACCGGCCGCTCCGGCCGCAGCCAAGATGGCGTCGCCGCAACCGCCGCCGCGTCCCCAGCAGGTGCCGTGGGGCGGGGGCACCCACGGGGGGACCCCCACCCCCCGGCACACGATCGCACGTGGGGGACACTGGGGGGGGGGGGTGCGGTGCCACCCCCCCCCCCCCCCCCCGCGGCGGTGCGGCCCTGCGTGACGCGGCACAGTGCTTTTTTGGGGGGGGGGGGGGGGGGTATGCCGGGGTGTGGCGTGGGCCGACCCACGGGTGACAGCCCCCCCCCCCCCGCAGCCCCCGCTCCGCCTGAGCAGCGAGCGGTACCTGCGGGCGCACCCGGAGACCCGGCTGCTGCTGCGGGGCTTCCTCAGGTGGGACGCGGCCCCCCGTGCCCCCCTCCCCACTCCCCCCGTGCCTCAGTTTCCCCACTCCCCCCCCGTGCCTGTTTCCCCACTCCCCCCGTGCCTCAGTTTCCCCACTCCCCCCCCGTGCCTCAGTTTCCCCACTCCCCCCCGTGCCTCAGTTTCCCCACTCCCCCCGTGCCTCAGTTTCCCCACTCCCCCCCCGTGCCTATTTCCCCACTCCCCCCCCCGTGCCTCAGTTTCCCCACTCCCCCCCCGTGCCTATTTCCCCACTCCCCCCCCCGTGCCTCAGTTTCCCCACTCCCCCCCCGTGCCTCAGTTTCCCCACTCCCCCCCCGTGTCCGTTTCCCCACCCCCCCCCGCCAAGGAATTCCACAGAAACACCTGGATCGGGCCGAACCGCTTCCCATTTGCCGCAGCGGGAACACACACAACAGCCCCTTCCCCCCAAAACCCTGTGCCCCCCCCAAACCCCGCTGTGTGTCCCCCCCCCCCACACTCTTGCAGGGAGCTGCTGCTCCAGCGCCCGGCCGACGTCCTGGAGTTCGCTGCAGGTGAGGGGGGCACGGGGGGGTCCCCACAGCCCACGGGGGTCCCACAGCCCGGGGGGGGGGGTCCCCACAACCTACACGGGGGGGCCACGGGGGTCCCACAGCCCGGGGAGGCACGGGGGGGTCCCCACATCCCACGGGGTGGGGCACAGGGGTCCCCCAGCCCACAAGCAGGGCATGGGGGGGACCCCACAGCCCAGGCTGGGGGGGGCATGGGGGTCCCACAGCCTCGGGGGGGGCATGGGGGGGACCCCACAGCCCACAGGGGCAGACACTGGGGGGTCCCCACAGCCCACGGGGGGGGCACGGGTGTCCCACAGCACAGGGGGGGGCATAGGAGGGTCCCCACAGCCTGGGGGGGGCATAGGAGGGCCCCCACAGCCCACAGGGGTGGGGGCCCAGCCTCCCGCTCCCCCCCTGCCCCCCAGGGTACTTCACGCAGCCGGAGCTGCCGGGCCGGATCCAGGAGGAGCTGGGAAGGCCGGGAGCAGCGCCCTGAGGCGGGGGGCAGCAGGGGGGGGCATGGGGTCTCGCTCCAATAACAGGCGCTGAGACCCCACGCCCAGCGTCCTGTGCTGCTGCGGCGTCACCGTCCCCCACGGCGTCACCGTCCCCCACCGGTGCTCCCAGGGGGGCTGGGGGGAGAAGGTGCCGTCGCGGGGGGGGGTGTGGGTGCAGCGAGGGGGTGTACGGGGGGTCCCCGGGGAGCTGCACCCCACCGTGCCCGGGAAGGGGACCCCCACCACGCCCTTTATTCGGTGCAGCGGTGCCAGCAGGAGCAGGGCCGGGGGGCACCGTGCCAGACCAGCCCCACACCAAATCCTTCCCGGGGAAACCCCCCTCCCGCTCCCCCAGCGCCTACCGGCACCGAACGGGCGCTGGGCACGCGGTGGGGCGCACGCGGCGGCCCCCCCCCGGGCTCAGAGGAGCGCGTCCCGGCGTGCCGCCAGCTGCGCCTGCTGCTGCGCCAGCCAGTGCTTGTAGCGCTTGGTCTTGGGCCGCAGGAACTTCACCACGGCCATGGGCACCCGCACGGTCTCCAGCCCATTCACCTGCGGCACGGGAGGAGGGAAGGGGGGGTCACGGTTGGGGAGCCCCCCCCGTGACCACCCCCCCGTACCCCCCATAGAGCAGGGAGCGGCTGCTGCGCTCCGGCTTGCGGCTGCTCGCCTTTCTCTTCCCCCGTCCTGCGCCCACGGGAGCTCCGACCCTAAATCCCGGTGGGGTCTGAGCTCGGGGAGGAGCAGGGGAAAGCTGGGAAGCGGGAGGGAAGCGGGAGGGAAGCGGGAGGGAAGCGGGAGGGAAGCGGGAGGGAAGCGGGAGGGAAGCGGGGTGCCCTCGCCCCTTCCCTTCCCCGCTCGCCGCGGGGATTCAGCGCAGGGAACGAAGCGGGAGCCTTTGCCGAGGCGCCCGGCGGCAATGACACGGATTCGGAGCCACGGGAGGTGGTTTCGGAGCCGGCTCCGCTCCCTGGAGGAGCCGGGAAGGACAAAAGATGAATGGCGGCGGGCGAGGAGATGCTCTCGTCTATCTAGGTCATGGGGATGGGGTTTTTTGTTGGGTTTCTTTTTTTAAATAAAGTATTTCCGCTCCTCACACCCCACCCTGTGCCAGAGGCCGGGCACCGCCGGCTCGGCTCGGGGTTTCTCTGCTGCAGGCACGTGGGCAAAACCGCTGGCGGCAGACCCCTGTGGGAGACCGGGACGGGTTGTGCGAGGCGGAGAGGTGCGGAGAAGGGAAACTGAGGCACAGCGGGGCTGCGCTCGCAGAGCTGGGAAGGGAACAGAGAGGCGGGGACGGAGAGGTGGGGACGGAAGGGCCCCTCGCTCACCGTCACGTCGCACCAGTACTCGCCCCACCGGGTGATGGGCTCCTCCGGCAGCTTCAGCGCGTGGGGAGGCACGAAAACTCGCAGCTGAGAAACAAAGCCAGGCCTGGGAGTGAAGGCTGGGGAGCGGGGGCAGCCCACAGCCCCCCGCCCTGGCTCCCCGGCCCCTTAACGGGACACCGGCACGGCAAGGGCAGAGCTGCCGGGCCCCGCGCTGCCCGCGGGAGGGACGCGGCCTCGCCTCCCCGTTTATCGTCTTCCTTTCTTAAGCCCTTTAAGGTCTTAAACCCTCTGCTGAGCTGCTCTCGGCACGCGCCGCGGCTGAGCCCCAAACCAGCTACGGACGCGCCGCTGGCTCCTCAAACCCGAGCTAAACCCCTTCGGCGACGTCCCCCCGCCCCGCCCCGCCCTGGGATTTGGGCCCCCACAACTGATTCCCGCGGCTCCGCTCACGCATGGGAGCTCCTGGCAGCGGCAAAGAGCTCCCAGCCGGCGCGGAGCTGGCTCTAGGCAACGCCGGCAAGAACCACTCACGTTTTTGAGGAAGTGGCGAGCCACGATTTCGTTGTTCAGCTCCCACTTGACGTTGTTTTTCATGCCCACCTCGAGGCGGCAGCTCTTGAGGAACCTGATGGTCTGTAAAAGCGAGGAGAAAGGTGTCGGGGAGCGGAGGGGAGAGTGCTGCGCTCCCAACGCTCCAGGCAGGAAGTCGGTGAGGGCCTGAGGGGCTCGGGCAAGCGAGCAGGGGGGTGCTGGGGGTACAGGGGTGCCCCGGCCCTCAACCCAGCTCCGGGAAGCACACAAAGCAGGCAGCTGCCTGCTCGAGCCACAGCTGGAGGGAAAAGGCTCCCGGCCCCTGGCCAAGAGGCTCCGGCTGAGGCTTTGCGCTTTCCAGGACTCACAGATCTCTCTGGAACAACTTTAGACTCGCTGGTGCCCCTGCGCTCACCTTCTCCCCGCTCTGGGTTTGGAGCACCTCCAGCTTCCCTTCTTGGCGCAGCTGCGAGGAAAAGGGGATGGAGAAGAAGAAATTAAAGAAAGGCTCGGCAACGCCGTGTGCCGGGCAGCCTGCACGCTGCCAGGGGAAAGGCAGAGGCACCGAGGGTTCCCCTGTCAGCGCAAACCCTTCGGCACTCCGCAAAGGAATCTATTAACAAGTGGGGCTCATCACGGGACCGTATTTCTAAGGCAATCGGCAGATCACGCCCCACACAACCAAAGGCACGTGGGTGGAGCGAGACAGGGGCGATCCCAAAGAGCACCCGACCCTTTTAAACCGACATCTCTGCCCCTTCTTTAAGATCTCCTGATTTCAAAGCGTGGACAGGCTAAAAACACCCCGGCCGGGCTCAGAGAATCCCCTGCATGCCGACTCACCTTCTTCTCCTCCTCGAACATCTTTTTGTTCTCCGGCGATGCGTAGACAGCCAGCCCCTGGGGCAGGAGCTTGTTACGACCCACGTGTTTCTTCACGCTGACCAAGTCACCCCGGCTCCCCAAATCTGTGAGGACAGGGGCGAGAGAAGAGGTGATGTTAGCAAGGCGTGCGCTGGAGAAGCGCCAGGTCCGCAGCCCCCACAGCAGCTCTGAGGTTCCATCTGACAGAGATTTAAAAAAGAAAAAAGACCCAAAATACCACAAAATTATCGGTTTCGGGACTCCGCAACCCTAAACCAGCCCGCAGCCTGACGGATGAATCCCTGCCACCACCAGATCATTGGGAACGGGGACTAACTGGGGGGATCCTGCCTCTCCCCTACACGGGCGAGGGCGAAATGCGACAGAAACCGAATTAAGCCCCGAGACCGGTGCCCAGCTGGGGCCCAGCACTGCTGCAGGAAGGCGAACGCCTGTGAAAAGGCACGCACTCTCCACCGACTGGGTGAGGATCAGCTCCAAATCCTTCTTGGGCAGGTGCTTGGTGTCCTCCAGCAGCCGGTAGACACGGTGCCTCCGGGGGTGCAGGCGGGGCTGCCGCCCCTCCTTGCTGAGCGGGACCTGCCACCACCGCTCCACCACCACCGTCCCCTGGCCCGGGAGGGACAGTGAGCCCGCAGCCGAGGAACCCGGGCGCTTCCTGGCCGCGAATCCCGCTCCCTCGCGGGGAGGAGCGACCGAGGCGAGAGGAAAACACGCACACACCCCCCTGCAAAAGTCAGGGTCACCCCCGCCCTCCCCATCCCCTCCCCGTCCGACACAAGGGCCACAAATCCCCCGGGGACAAGGTGGCTGCCCCCTGGGTGAGCCCGACACCCCCCGGCGCCCAACCGAGCGCTCCCCATGCCCATACGCTCTATACCCCCTCCCGCACCCCTATGGATGCCCCGACGCCCCTGTGCAGGGCCTCACACGCTCCATGAACACCCCCCGCTCCCCAGCACCCAACAGCCGCCCCCAGCACCCCCCTCACGGACACCCCGCACCCCCCCAGCACCCCCCACCCCGCCAGCACCCCCCACCCCCCTCACGGACATCCCGCACCCCCCCAGCGACACCCCCCCCCCCAGCACCCTCCACCCCCCTCACGGACACCCCGCACCCCCCGCTCCCCTCACGGATACCCCGCACCCCCCATCCCCCTCACGGACACCCCGCACCCCCCACCCCCCTCACGGACACTCCACACCCCCCATCCCCCTCACGGACACCCCGCACCCCCAGCACCCCCCTCACGGACACCCCGCAACCCCCAGCGCCCAGCCGCCCACCCCGGTACCCGGGCAGCCCCGGCAGCCCCCCCGCAGAAGCCCCCGGCCCTCACCCGGCCGTGGCTGAGGCTCAGGGCCCGGCTCGCCGCCCGCAGCAGGAGGCCGCAGCCCCCCGCCGCCCCCCGGCCCAACATGGCGGCCCCCGCCCCGCTCCCGCCGCGCCTGCGCACAGGGGGCCCCGCGCCTGCGCCTGCGCAGCACCCACGGCCCGCTGCGGCCGGCGGGACAGCGGGATAGCCGGCCCGGTAGCCCAGGCCCCGCCCCCGGTAGCCCAGACACCCCCGGTGGCCCAGACCCGCCCCCGGTGACCCAGACACCCCCGGTGGCACAGCCGTCCCCGGTGGCCCAGACCCCGCCCCCGGTGGCCCAGACACCCCCGGTGGCACAGACCTGCCCCCGGTAGCCCAGACCCCTCCCCGGTGGCCCCAACCGCCCCCGGTAGCCCAGACACCCCCCCGGTGACCCCAACTTCCCCCCCAATGCCCCACACCCCCCCGGTGACCCAGCGGCCCCCGGTAGCCCAGGCCCCGCCCCCGGTGGCCCAGCCGCCCCCGGTGGCCCAGACACCCCCCCCCCCCCCGGTGGCCCCAACTGCCCCCCCAATGCCCCACACCCCCCCGGTGACCCAGCTGCCCCCCAGTAGCCCAGACCCTCCCCCCGGTGGCCTCAACTCCCCCCCGGTAGCCCAGACCCCGCCCCCGGTAGCCCAGACACCCCCGGTGGCACAGCCGCCCCCAGTAGCCCAGACACCCCCCGGTGGCCCCAACCGCCCCTGGTAGCCCAGACACCCCCCCCCCCCGGTGGCCCCAACCGCCCCCGGTAGCCCAGACACCCCCCCCCCCGGTGGTCCCAACCGCCCCCGGTAGCCCAGACACCCCCCCCCCCCCCCCGGTAGCCCAGACACCCCCCCGGTGACCCCAACCGCCCCCCCAATGCCCCACACCCCCCCGGTGACCCAGCTGCCCCCTGGTAGCCCAGACCCTCCCCCGGTGGCCTCAACTCCCCCCCCCCGGTAGTCCAGACACCACCCCCCCCGTGGCCCCAACTGCCTCCCCAGTAGCCCAGACCACCCCGGTGGCCCCTATTCCCCCCCCAATGCCCCACACCCCCCTGGTAGCCCAGACCCTCCCCAGTGGCCCCACCTCTCCCCCAGTAGTCCAGACCTGCCCCGGTGGCCCCAACCACCCCCTGGTAGCCCAGACCCCCCTCTCAGTGGCCCCAACTGCCCCCTGGTAGCCCAGACCCTCCCCAGTGGCCCCAACTGCCACCTCCCATGGCCCCAACTACTACCCAGTAGTCCAGACCCTCCCCCCAGTGGCCCCAACTGCCCCCTGGTAGCCTGCACCACCCCCCGCCATAGCCCAGACCCCCCCCCAGTAGCCTGCACCATCCCCTGCCGTAGCCCAGACCTGTCCCCAGTAGCCTGCACCACCCCCCGCCGTAGCCCAGACCCGCCCCAGTAGCCCCAACTGCCCCCCAGTGGCCCCGAGCCCCCAGATGCCCCCAAACCGGGGGCTCCCCGCCCCCCCGCCAGTTCTCCCCGGCCCGGCCCCAGCAGCCTCCCCCCGGGGGCTGGAAGCCCCCCGGGGGCAGCGGGGCCATTCCCCCCGTCAGGAACGCCGGGAGCCCGTCGGTCCCCACCGTGCCATTTTTACGGACTCGGGACAGCAGAGCGGCTCTGGCCCCTCGCGGTGAAACCGGGCTGGGGGGCAACAACCCAACCGCGATGGCGGGCAACCGACCCCGGAGCGGTGGCAAGGCCAGGCAGGCAGCAAAGAGAGCAGTGGTGCTGGGAAACCATTTTAAAGTCAAACGGGTGAACACAGGCACTGAATCCCTCGGGAAGCTCCCGCCGGAGGCGGCTCGCCTCGGCTCTCCCCGAGCTCGCTCTCCGGCACGGGCGGGAGCGGAGAGCCCCGCACCTTCCCGCTCTGCGCTCCCCGGGGGTCTCCGCGGGGATGATCCGGCTGGCGGGGGCATCACCGGGAGCTCCTCTCGGTCAGGACGACGTCCTCGCCGCTGCCGGAGGCGCTGTCTGCGCGGAGCGAGGGACCCGCTTTAGGGAACGCCGTCCCGTCCCGGGGAGCGCCGCAGCCTTGGGGCAGCCGCGCGGTGCCAGAGGGAACCGGCAGCTCCACGCCGCGGGGGCCCAATCCGGTGCCAGAGGCCTCGGCCGGCGTGTTCCCGGCGTAACCAGGCACGTTCCCACCCGGCATCTCCTCTGGCACGAGGGCTCGGCGACCAGGCTTACCCGACAGGCTGACGCAGGACAGGGGCAGGGGGGGCTCGCCTGGACTTTTCCGGGGCTCCGACAAAAGGCTCTCCAGGGAGGCGCAGGTGACGTCCTCCTGCGCGGGGAAGAACCGGGTGAACCATTCCCAGAGGACACGGGGATGGCTTTGGGTCAGCAAGGAAACGTCGCCAGGCGGGAGAAGCCGCCGCCTTCTCCAGTCCCGCGGCAGCTCACCGGCGTCTCCGCTGTGGGCTCCTTCGCCAGCTGCGCGGGGCTGTCCCCCACCGCCCCTTCCTCTTCCTCCTGGGGAGCGGGGACGGCGTAGCCCAGCCGCACCAGCTCCGCTCCGACGTCCAGGTTCTGCGCAGGAATGAGACGGGGCTGGAGAGCAGGCGGCTGGGGGGAGCGGGGCAGGCGGGGGGCCGGGGCGTGTTTGCGGCCGACGGAGAGAGGGGGAAGAGTGGCGGGGGCTCACCTCGCCGCGGTGGATGGCGTAGAGCCTGACCCTCGGCCAGGGGCACAGCCCAGACTGGGCGTAACTGGAAATTTTTGCCACCAGAGGTTTCCACATGGCGCAGTGGGTGAGGCGGTCGAACTCATCCAGCGCCGCCTCTTCCCACTCGTCTCCTGCGGGAGAGGATTTGCCGGATGAGCGCAGTGGACAACTCCGAATCCAGCCCCCCGCCTCCCCCAGGGGCTGCCTGGGGCCCCTTCCCTGCTCACCAGCGGGCACGATCCCGGCCAGGCTGCACTCGATGGCCTGGAAGGGCAGGCTCAGGAAATCGCTCCTGACGGGGAGAGAAAGCCGCCGTGACACCACGCTGCCGGAGCTGCTGGCTCTCCCAGCGAGGGCAGCCCACCACAGCCGCGAGCCCGGCTCCCCGGGGATTTCCGCAGCTCCTCACGCTGCAACCGCTTCACAAAACACCAAACTGCCTCGGCTAATGCCTCCGGTGACGCAGCCACGAGCCCTCGCCCAGGCCACGCTGCAAGCTTCCCTGGGGACGTCAAACCACGGCCCCGTTGTCCCCTCCCGGAGCTCTTCCCCAGGTGCCAGCCTGTGCTCACCGCAGGGCTCGCAGCGCCTCACGGGGGGCCTCCCCGTTGTCCCCAAAATCCACGTAGTAAAGGTCAAAGTTGCCGTTCTCCAGGGTGCCCAGGACACGGGCTCGGTACCATTCGCTGCTGTCCACGTAGGGAGCGGCCACGATGTCCCCTGCTTGGACAGCCGAGAGCTCTGCCTGGGGGGGGACAGGGCGGGTGACATCCCCAGGACGGGCAAGGGGAGCTGGGGGACACGAGGCCGGCGCCCCGCGGGGTCTCACCGCGCGGCCGCTGCTCTGGTAATACTGCCGCATCTCGGTGGTCAGCTTGTCCAGCTGCAGGCTGCGTTGGCCGATGATCTGGATCCAGAAGTGGTTGGGGTTTTCCGCAGCCGAGACGTAAACTTCCAGGTGCTCGTCGGCGTGGAAGCTGAAATCGGGGCTGGGAACTATGGGAGAGGCACGGGGAGCTCCGGTGAGAGCAGGACGGGGCGGCCAAGGGCACCCCCAGCCTCCCGCAGAGATGGGGAGAAGCTGACCCACAGATCCCGCTCGCAGAGACGCATCTCGGACCATCCGCGGGACAAAGGGCTCCTGCCCGGCCTCAGCTCTGGCCACGTCAACACCCGGAGCAGGGACAGAGGGAACAACTCCAGGGAATGGAGCCACAGGCAATCCGGGGTGACCCGGTGCCATTAAAATGGATCCCGACGCTCTGCAGGTCCCTAAGGGACCCGAGCAGATGTGTTCCCCCCCAGCGCAGTTTTCCCGATGCACCCTGGGGACAACACAAACACTTCTCTTACTCTCAAATTTCGGCACTGCCGTGTCAGGCCCTGCCGCCGGCTCCTCCAGCTCCTTGCTCTCATCCTCCAGCTCCTCCGCCTCCTCAAAGGGAGCCTGGCCCGGGAGCGAGCCTTCGCCCCAGGACGAGCCCCCGTCCTCCTCCCTGTGCTCCAGTGCCCCATCGGGGAACGGCTCCCGCTCCCGCTGGCTGCCCAGGGGCTGCTTGCGCTGGCACCGCATCGCCGTCGAGTGGGCCAGCTCCTTCCAGAAAGCATCGTCTTCCATCAGCTTCTCCATGATGAGTTTCTTGGGGGGGGAAAGAGGAGAGGGTTGGGCTCGGGGGCCGAGCCGTGCACCGGCCCCACTGCCTCCTGCTCACCTTGGCGGCTGCCACCTCCTTCCGCGTCCCCGAGAGCTGGATGACCCTGTTCGGGGCCAGGCCGGCGTCGGCCTCGCGCTCACAGAGCACTTTGGCCCCCGAGCTGCGGCAGATGCTCCGCACCGTCTCGCCGCCCCGGCCTATGGGAGACAGGGGAAAACCCTGGGAAACCGAGGCGGAGCGGACTCAGAGCAGGAAGCGGGCTCCATCCCGCAGGGAAGCGGAGCGGCTCTCCTGCCCCGACACACGCTGTTGGGGCTTTTGGCAGCAGCTGTTGCCGCCACGGACACCAAGAGGGTAAATTCGTGACACCTCCCGCTGGCCCCTGCCTCCCTGGGGGGATGGAAGGGCCCTGGGGGGGAGCAGGGGTACCGATGATCCTGCCGACGGCTCTCTGGGGCACGCAGAGCTGCTCTGACACCGGGGCACTCTCCGTCACGATCTGGTGGACGGCGGCTTTCGCCTGGCAGACTTGGCCCGGGGAGCCCGAGATCAGCAGCACCGTCTCCTCGCCCTCGTCCTCTCTCTCCATGTCGATGCGAGCCCCCGTCTCCTGGCTTAGCTGCGGGCACAGGGCGGGGGGGACCAGCCCCCAGCTGCCGTTTACTGGGGCTCCCAATAAACGTCCCGCAGGAGCAACTCGGCCCTCTCCCGTCACCCCTGCACGCCTCCAGCGTCCCTTACCTTTTTGATGGTGGCTCCCTTCCGGCCGATGATGGATTTCACGGCCGCCCGGGGAACTCGCATCTCGATCTCCAGCTCCTCATCTCCCACGAAGATCAGCCGCTCCTCTGCGGGCAGAGTGACGGCAGCCGGTCTCCACAGCCACGTCCACCGGCCCAGGGAGGGGGAAACCCCCGGGGGGGGGTTATAAACAGTAAAAAAGGAAATTCAAAGTGGGCAAAGCCAGGGAGGGGGCCCTCAGCAGCTCTGGAAATCCCAGGGGCGTTCACGTCTGGGGAAGGCGAGGGGAGGTCGGGGTACGGGGGAGGCGGCTGAACCCTCAAGCCCACGCGTGGGAGGGGGTGGGAAGGACACGGGGGGGCTGCGACACCCACCTCGGCTCTCCCGGTACCTGCGGTACAGGATGTAGAGGACGGTGGCACCGGCCGGGATCCCCAAGACCACCGCGGTTTTCTGCAGCGTCGTCAGGCTGCTCCAGCAACCCCGCTCCGCCGCCATCGTCCCCGGCCTGAGGGAGGAGAGGCCTTACCGGGAGCCCCTCCCCAGCCGGGCCCGGGGGGCCAGGCCGAGCCCCCCGCACCGAGGCACCCCCCGCCACCCCCGCTCCCGCCCGCACAGGCGCTGCAGGGGGCTCAGGCCGGAGCCCGCCTCAGCCCCGGTCCCGCCGGAGCAGGCCGCGCTTCCCGGACGCAGGCGGGCGGGCACGGACCCTCGCGGTCCCGCCGCCTACCCGGGGCGGCCTCAAGCTCCCCGGGGAGCCCGACCCCGGGTACCGGTACCGGTACCAGCCCCGGGCACCCGCCCCGGCCCGGCCTCGCCCCGCGCCCCGCCGCCCCTCGAGCCGCCGCCGCTGCCTCACGCGCCCGGCCGCCGCCAGCCCCGCCCCCCGCCGCCACGCTCCAATCATAGCGCCGCTCCTCCCCGCCCCACCAATCACCGCCAAAGGGGCGGCGGCCAATCCCCGGACGGCCTCCCACAGGAGGGGGAGGGAGGAGAGGGGCGAGGGGGGCGGGGCACAGCCCCTTTGCCTGGGAATAAAACGGCCAATCCGCGCCGCGCCGTCGCCGGCTGGAGCCAATCAGCGAGCAGCAGAGGAGGGCTCGGCCCCGCCCCGAGCGGTGAGTGACGTGCGGGGGGTCCCGTAGAGCGCGGAGGTGGGCGCTCTGCCCCGCCCCACAATGCCCCGCGCGGCGTGGCCGTGGGGTCGCGGGGGCGGGGCGGGGCTCGCGCCGTGTGCGCCGCACCCGGTGCCACCCGTGTCACCCCCTGCCCCCCCCCCCCCCGCGCCCCGTTCCCCCCGTGACGGAGCCCACGCACGCGCCGTCCCCCAAAACGCCTTTATTGCACCGCGGTACCGCCCCGGCCCCGGCCGGGCCCCCCGGGGCGGGCCACGCGTGTTCGCCCGCGCCGGAGCCCGTGGCCGTGGGCCTGACCCCCGCCCCGGGTGGGGCCGAGCGCCCGCCGCGGCCCCGGGGACCCCGAAGTGCTCTGCGGGGTGGGGGCCCGACCGGGCGTCCCCCCGTGACGGGGCACCCCCCAGTTTTGGAGCGCCCGTGGGTGAGGGAGCACCCCCAAGTGAGGAGGCACCCCCGGGTGACGGGGGCGTCCCCCCGTGACGGGGCACCCACAGGTGACGGAGCCTCGCCGGGTGACAGCACATCACTGGGCGATGGAGCCCTGCCGGGTGACGGATCCTGCTTGGGTGACGGAGCCCCTCTGGGTGACGGGGCATCACCGGGTGACAAAACCCCTCTGGGTGCCGGAGCATCACCAGGTGACGGAGCATGGCCGGGGTGACAGGCCGTCACTGGGTGATGCAGTGTCACCAGGTGACGAAGCTCCTCTGGGTGACGGAGCATCACCGGGTGATGGACACTCCGTGGGTGACAGAGCACCGCTGGGCGATGGGGCATCACCGGGTGACAGAGTCCCACCGGGGTGACAGACCATCACTGGGTGACGGAGCATGGCCGGGGTGACAGGCCATTGCTGTGTGATGCAGTGTCACCAGGTGACGAAGCCCCTCTGGGTGATGGAGCATCACCGGGTGATGGACACTCCATGGGTGACGGAGCATCGCTGGGTGACGGGGCATCACAGGGTGACAGAGCCCTGCCGGGTGACAGACCATCACCAGGTGATGGAGCATGGCCAGGTGACAGGCCAGTGCTGTGTGATGCAGTGTCACCAGGTGACGAAGCCCCTCTGGGTGATGGAGCATCACCGGGTGATGGACACTCCATGGGTGACACAGCCCTGCCAGGTGACAGACCATCAGTGGGTGACGGGAGCATGGCCAGGTGACAGACCATCGCTGGGTGATGCAGTGTTACCAGGTGATGAAGCCCCTCTGGGTGACAGAGCATCACCGGGGTGATGGACACTCCATGGGTGACGGAGCATCGCTGGGTGACGGGGGCATCACAGGGTGACAGAGCCCTGCCGGGTGACAGACCATCACCAGGTGATGGAGCATGGCCAGGTGACAGGCCATTGCTGTGTGATGCAGTGTCACCAGGTGACGAAGCCCCTCTGGGTGATGGGAGCATCACCGGGGTGATGGACACTCCATGGGTGACACAGCCCTGCCAGGTGACAGACCATCAGTGGGTGACGGAGCATGGCCGGGTGACAGACCATCGCTGGGTGATGCAGTGTTACCAGGTGATGAAGCCCCTCTGGGTGATGGAGCATCACCGGGTGATGGACACTCCATGGGTGACGGAGCATCGCTGGGTGACGGGGCATCACAGGGTGACAGAGCCCTGCCGGGTGACAGACCATCACCAGGTGATGGAGCATGGCCAGGTGACAGGCCATTGCTGTGTGATGCAGTGTCACCAGGTGATGAAGCCCCTCTGGGTGATGGAGCATCACCGGGTGATGGACACTCCATGGGTGACACAGCCCTGCCAGGTGACAGACCATCAGTGGGTGATGGAGCATGGCCGGGTGACAGACCATCGCTGGGTGATGCAGTGTTACCAGGTGACGAAGCCCCTCTGGGTGACGGAGCATCGCTGGGTGACGGGGCATCACAGGGTGACAAAGCCCTGCAGGTGACAGACCATCACCAGGCAACGGAGCATCGCTGGGTGACAAAACCTCTCTGGGTGACGGGGGCATCACCGGGTGATGGACCCTCCATGGGTGACACAGCCCCGCCAGGTGACAGACCATCAGTGGGTGATGGAGCGTGGCTGGGTGACAGGCCATCGCTGGGTGACGGAGCATGGCCGGGTGACAGGCCATCACTGGGTGATGCAGTATCACCAGGTGACGAAGCCCCTCTGGGTGACGGAGGATCACCGGGTGACAAAACTCTGGGTGACAGAGGTGTCACCCACCGGGTGACAGACCATCACCGGCTGACGGACCCTCCATGGGTGACAGCCCATCACCGGGCGATGGAGCATCGCTGGGTGCCGAAGCCCCTCCGGGTGCCGGAGCCCCTGTGAGCGTTGGATCCTCGGCGGGTGCCGGAGCCCCCGTGGGTGCTGGTGTCCCGCCGGCTGCGGGAGCCCCCCCGGCCGTGGGAGCACCCATGGGTGCCGGCGCTCCCCGCCGCCCCCGGCCGCAGGCGGGCAGGGGGCAGGGGGGAGGGCAGGGCGAGGACCCGGGCGTCCGGGCCCCCTCGGGGGGGGGCTCAGCGGGCGCTGCCGGGGGTCTCGGCCTCGGAAGCGAAGAGCTCGCGGTAGAGTGGGGGGGAAGGCGGCGTGCAGCACCCCGGGGTGCAGGCGGCGGAAGGCCTGGAGCTGCTCCACGTGCTGCGAGCACAGCGCCCGCAGGCGCCCCGGCGGCGGCAGCTGCCGGCGGGGGACACGGGCCCGTCACACGCCCGCCGTCGCGGGGCGACGCCGCCGCGTGCACGGAGCGGAGACACGCCTGTCGCACGCGCGGGGCGCCCCACGCCCCGGGGTGACCCGTGGCAGCCCCCCCCCCCACCCCGATGCCCGCGGCCACCCCAGCCCACTTGTGCCCGTGGCACCCGCCCCGCGCCCCCCGGCACCCCGGCGCCCGCACCCTGGCCAGGAGCCCCTCGCGGTGGGTCCGGCGCAGCAGGAGGTGGAAGGCGACTTCCAGGCGTCCCTGCAGCCGCGCCACCTTCGCCTGCTCCTGCAGCCACGGCCGGTCTGGGGACGGGACACGGCGGGTGGCGTGGGGACGGGGACGGGGCGGGAGACGGATGGGTGGGCACGGGGACGGGTGGGGACAGGGATGGGATGGGGACGGGGATGGGATGGACACAGGGATGGGATGGGCACAGGGATGGGATGGGATGGGCACGGGGACAGGGATGGGCATGGGGATGGGATGGGATCAGGATGGGGACTGGATGGGATGGACACGGGGACAGGGATGGGATGGGATGGGCAGGGGGACAGGGATGGGATGGGATGGGCACAGGGACAGGGATGGGATGGGATGGGCAGGGGGACAGGGATGGGATGGGATGAGCATGGGGATGGGATGGGATCAGGATGGGGACTGGATGGGATGGACATGGGGACAGGGATGGGATGAGTACCAGGAAAGGATGGGGACAGGGATGGGATGGGATGGGCATGGGGATGGGATGGGATCAGGATGGGGACTGGATGGGATGGACACGGGGACAGGGATGGGATGAGTACCAGGAAAGGATGGGGACAGGGATGGGATGGGATGGGCATGGGGATGGGATGGGATCAGGATGGGGACTGGATGGGATGGACACGGGGACAGGGATGGGATGGGATGGGCATGGGGATGGGATGGGATCAGGATGTGGACAGGATGGGATGGACACGGGGACAGGGATGGGATGAGTACCAGGAAAGGATGGGGACAGGGATGGGATGGGATGGGCATGGGATGGGATGGGATCAGGATGGGGACTGGATGGGATGGACACGGGGACAGGGATGGGATGGGATGGGCATGGGGATGGGATGGGATCAGGATGTGGACAGGATGGGATGGACACGGGGACAGGGATGGGATGAGTACCAGGAAAGGATGGGGACAGGGATGGGATGGGATGAGCACTGGGACAGGATGGGGACAGGGATGGGATAGGCACAGTGACAGGGATGGACAAGGATGGGGATGGGGATGGGATCGGATGGGATGAGTACCGGGACAGGATGGGGACAGGGATGGGATGGGCATGGGGACAGGGATGGACAAGGATGGGGATGGGGATGGGATGGGCACGGGGACAGGGACAGGATGGGATGGGATGAGGGTGGGGAACATTATGGGGACAGGGACAGGATGGGCACGGGGACAAGGTGGGCATGGGGACAGGGATAGGGACAGGGATGGGGATGGACAAGGAAGGGGCCAGGGACAGGATGAGGATGGAGATGGCGGCAAGGACAGGGGGGGGGACAGGGAGAGGTGGGACCGCGGCAGGGTGGGACGAGGATGGGACGAGGTGGGGCCAGGGCCAGGGGCACCCCAGGAAGGGGGGTGGGGGACGCCCCACCCCAGCACCCGCGCCAGGACCGAATGAGGGGGTGCGGGGCGGGGGGCTGAGGCACGGGGCGGGGGGACGGGGGCCCCTCACTGGCGTTGACGAGGACGAGGGCGCTGAAGAAGGCCACCTCGCTCTCCGAGAAGTGCAGAGCGCAGAGGCTCTGGGCGAAGTCGAAGATGGAGCCGATGAGCTCATGGCAGCCTGGGGGGACCCTCGTCACCGCATGTCCCCACGTGTCCCCTCATGTGTCCCCCCCCCCCACGTCCCCAGCCCTACCCAGGGATCGGAAGAGCTCGGCGCCAGCGTACTTGCCCTCGAAGAAGACGGTCCGGTTGTCGGAGTTGAAGGCTCGGCACATGCGCACCAGCACCACCTCCATGGCGCCTGCCGCCGCCCGGCAGCGGGACGGGGACGGCAACGATGGCACCGGGGACACGGGGCCCCACGGCGCCGCTGCTCAGGGTTGGGTTGATGCCCCCACGGCACCAGCCCCGGGGGCTGTCACCTCCCCGCTGGGGGTCAGGGTGGCCCTTTGGGGGCTGTCACCTCCTTGCTGGGACCCTCGGGGCTGTCACCTCCCCACGGGGGGTCAGGGTGGGGCCCTTGGGGGCTGTCACCTCCCTGCTGGGACCCTCGGGGCTGTCACCTCCCCATGGGGGTCAGGGTGGCCCTTGGGGGCTGTCACCTCCCTGCTGGGACCCTCGGGGCTGTCACCTCCCCACGGGGGTCAGGGTGGCCCTTCGGGGCTGTCACCTCCCCGATGGGACCCTCGGGACTGTCACCTCCCCGATGGGACCAGAGCATCCCATCGCCTGGGGACACCAGGGCTGGGGACGCGGGGGGCAGCAGCGACTGTGGGGCTGGGGACGAGGGGACGGGGTGACCCCGGGGCTGGGGACAGGGGACATGGTGGCCCCGTACCCGCTTTGAGGAGGACGATCTGGTCGTTCTGGCAGAGGTCCATGAAGCCGCGCAGGCGCTTGGCGAACTCCACCACATACTGGATGGCCTCGGTGATGCGCCCGGCGCAGCGCTGCCACATCTCCTCCATCGACTGCGGGACCGGCCGTCACCCCCACCCCAATGCCCCCCCCCCCAAAGCCCCCAAGAGCATCCCCATCGCTCCGCGCCATGCCGGAGCCCCGGGCACCCGGCCCTCGGCATCCTCCGGGTGCCCCGCGGACCGCCGTGTCCCCTCCTAAATCCCCACCATGGTGACCTCACCTTCTTCTGGTAGGCGCAGACCTCCTCACGGGAGAAGGTGTCCCAGCGCCGCAGCTGCAGGTCCTCGGCACGGAGCTGGCAGGTCTCCCGGTACGACTTGAGGACATTCTGGGTGAGGTGCTCTGCGGGGACACGGGGGCTCGGGGACAGGGCCAGCAGCCCTTGCCTGTGTCCCCGATGGGCGAGATCCCACCACCACCCAGCACCCATCAGCAATGGAGCCAGGTCCCACCACCACCCAGCACCCATCAGCGATGGAGCCAGGTCCCCCCACCACCCAGCACCCATCAGCGATGGAGCCAGGTCCCCCCACCACCCAGCACCCATCAGCAATGGAGCTAGGTCCCACCACCACCCAGCACCCATCAGCGATGGAGCCAGGTCCCCCCACCACCCATCAGCAATGGAGCCAGGTCCCACCACCACCCAGCACCCATCAGCAATGGAGCCAGGTCCCACCACCACCCAGCACCCATCAGCAATGGAGCCAGGTCCCACCACCACCCAGCACCCATCAGCGATGGAGCCAGGTCCCCCCACCACCCAGCACCCATCAGCAATGGAGCTAGGTCCCACCACCACCCAGCACCCATCAGCGATGGAGCCAGGTCCCCCCACCACCCATCAGCAATGGAGCCAGGTCCCACCACCACCCAGCACCCATCAGCGATGGAGCCAGGTCCCCCCACCACCCAGCACCCATCAGCGATGGAGCCAGGTCCCACCACCACCCAGCACCCATCAGCAATGGAGCCAGGTCCCACCACCACCCAGCACCCATCAGCAATGGAGCCAGGTCCCACCACCACCCAGCACCCATCAGCGATGGAGCCAGGTCCCCCCACCACCCAGCACCCATCAGCAATGGAGCTAGGTCCCACCACCACCCAGCACCCATCAGCGATGGAGCCAGGTCCCCCCAGCACCCATCAGCAATGGAGCCAGGTCCCACCACCACCCAGCACCCATCAGCGATGGAGCCAGGTCCCACCACCACCCAGCACCCATCAGCAATGGAGCTAGGTCCCACCACCACCCAGCACCCATCAGCGATGGAGCCAGGTCCCACCACCACCCAGCACCCATCAGCAATGGAGCTAGGTCCCACCACCACCCAGCACCCATCAGCGATGGAGCCAGGTCCCACCACCACCCATCAGCGATGGAGCCAGCCCCCATGGGCACGTGGCACCCAGCGACTCACCGATCTCCACGCCGGAGAATGTGGGTGACTCCAGGAGGCCACCAACATCGGGGTGGGGGTAGAAATCGGGTCTATCCCTGTCCCCATCCCCGTCCCCGTCCCCATCCGGGCCCCGCTTGGTCCCCTCCAGCCGCCCCGGCTCCAGCTCCGCCGTGGGAGCAACCCTGCCCTCCGTCCCACTGTGGTGGGTGCCGGGGCACCCCGGGGTGCCGGCGGGGGTCAGCGGGTGGCCCCGGCACCCCATCAGCCCCAGAGCGATGGTGGGTGCCCCCTCGGCCGCCCGCTGCCGCTGCTCCAGCTGCTGCTGCACCTCGGCGTGCAGCCGGTCCCGCTGCTTCTTGGACATGCGGCCGAACTTGACGGCTGCGGGGAGAGGCGGTGGCGGTGCTGGGGGACACGCGTGCCGCGCACGTGTCTGCACGCGTGTGCATGCACCGGCCCGGCTCCCCACGACCTACATAGCTGTGGCACCAGGGCTTTCCGGCCCCACGCGCGTGTCGCAGCGGCCCCCGCTGCCCCGCTTCCTCCGGGTGCACCCACGGCCCCTCCGCTTCCTCCCGGGGACGCCGCGGCCCCCCCAGGGCGTCCTGCGGCCCCCGAGCAGCCACAGCCCCGCGGGCACAGGCGGTGGGAGCGGGGCCCGGGGATGCACCCACTTCTGGGGTGGGGGATGTGCCCAGCATTGGGGTTGGGGATGCACCCAGGGTTGGGGTGGGGGATGCACCCAGGTGTGGGGATGCGCCCAGGGTTGGGGTGGGGGATGCACCCAGGGTTGGGATTGGGGATGCACCCAGGGTTGGGGTGGGGGATGCACCCAGGGTTGGGGTGGGGGATGCACCCAGGTGTGGGGATGCGCCCAGGGTTGGGGTGGGGGATGCACCCAGGGTTGGGATTGGGGATGCACCCAGGGTTGGGGTGGGGGATGCACCCAGGTGTGGGGATGCGCCCAGGGTTGGGGTGGGGGATGCACCCGGGTGCGGGGATGCACCCAGGGTTGGGGTGGGGGATGCACCCAGGGCTGGGGTGGGGGATGCACCCAGGTGTGGGGTGGGGGATGCACCCAGGGTTGGGATTGGGGATGCACCCAGGGTTGGGGTGGGGGATGCACCCAGGTGTGGGGATGCGCCCAGGGTTGGGGTGGGGGATGCACCCAGGTGTGGGGTGGGGGATGCACCCAGGGTTGGGATTGGGGATGCACCCAGGGTTGGGGTGGGGGATGCACCCAGGGTTGGGGTGGGGGATGCACCCAGGTGTGGGGATGCGCCCAGGGTTGGGGTGGGGGATGCACCCAGGGTTGGGATTGGGGATGCACCCAGGGTTGGGGTGGGGGATGCACCCAGGGTTGGGGTGGGGGATGCACCCAGGTGTGGGGATGCGCCCAGGGTTGGGGTGGGGGATGCACCCAGGTGTGGGATTGGGGATGCACCCAGGTGTGGGGATGCACCCAGGGTTGGGGTGGGGGATGCACCCAGGGTTGGGGGTGGGGGATGCACCCAGGTGTGGGGTGGGGGATGCACCCAGGGTTGGGGTGGGGGATGCACCCAGGGTTGGGGTGGGGGATGCACCCAGGTGTGGGGATGCGCCCAGGGTTGGGGTGGGGGATGCACCCAGGGCTGGGGTTGGGGATGCACCCAGGGTTGGGGTGGGGGATGCACCCAGGGTTGGGGTGGGGGATGCACCCAGGTGCGGGGATGCACCCAGGGTTGGGGTGGGGGATGCACCCAGGGTTGGGATTGGGGATGCACTCAGGTGTGGGGATGCACCCAGGGTTGGGGTTGGGGATGTGCCCAGGTGCGGGGATGCACCCAGGCGTGGGGAGGGGGCTGCACACGTAGCCCGGGGTGGGCACCCACCGTCGCGGGACATGCCGAGGCGCAGGCACTTCTGCAGGCGGCAGTGCTGGCAGCGGTTGCGGCTGGCCCGGTCGATGGGGCAGTTCTGCTGGCGGCTGCAGGCGTAGCTCAGGCTGCTCTGCTGGCTGCGCCGGAAAAAGCCCTGCGCCGGGGGTCACCCCTGTGCCAGCACCCCCGGCACCCCCCGGCACCCTCCCGGCACCCCTAGTACCCTCCCAGCATTCTCCTGACACCCTCGGCACCCCCCCGCACCCTCCTGGCACCCTCCGGGCACCCCCAAGCACCTCCAGTACCCTCCCAGCACCCCCCGGCACCCCCAGCACCCCCAGCATCCCCTGCACCCCCAGCACCCTCCTGGCACCCCTGGCACCCCCCGGCACCCTCCCAGCACCCCCAGCGCCCTCCTGGCACCCTCCTGGCACCCCCCAGCATCCCCGGCACCCCCAGCACCCTCCTGGCACCCCCAGCACCCTCCTGGCACCCCTGGCACCCCCCGGTACCCTCCCAGCACCCCCGGCGCCCTCCTGGCACCCTCCTGGCACCCCCCAGCATCCCCGGCACCCTCCCGGCACCCCCAGCACCCTCCTGGCACCCCCTGGCACCCCCGGCACCCTCCCAACACCCCTGGCACCCTCCTGGCACCCCTGGCACCCTCCCAGCACCCTCCCGGCACCCCCAGCACCCTCCTGGCACCCCCTGGCACCCCCAGCACCCCTGGCACCCTCCCAGCACCCCCAGCACCCTCCTGGCACCCCTGGCACCCTCCCGGCACCCCCCGACACCCCCAGCACCCCCTGCACCCCTGGCACCCTCCCAGCACCCCCTGGCACCCCCCAGCACCCCCAGCACCCCTGGCACCCCCTGGCACCCTCCCAGCACCCTCCTGGCACCCCCCAACACCCCCAGCACCCCCAGCACCCCCCGGCGCCCCTGGCACCCCTGGCACCCCCAGCACCCCTGGCACCCTCTCAGCACCCCCGGCACCCCCGGCACCCGGCCCACCTTGCAGCCCTCGCAGGTGATGACGCCGTAGTGGATCCCCGAGGATTTGTCCCCGCAGATCTTGCAGGGGATCACCTCGATGTGGGCTGCGGGCGGGAGGGACGGCGTGGGCACCCGCCCGGGGACCCCCGGGGCTCGCGGGGTGCTCAGGGCCCCCCCGGGCTCACGTGGCACCCGTGGGACCGTGTGTCGCCGCCTGGGTCCTCGCAGGCGCTGCCTGGGCTCACATGTCCCCTGTGGGACCACGTGTCCCCAACGGGCTCACGTGTCGCTCACATGTTCACGTGTCGCCACACGGGTTCGCGTGACCGCTGTTGGGCTTGCGTGCCCCGTGTAGGCTCACGTCCCCCATCGGCTCACGTGTCACCCCGTGGACTCCCGTGTCCCCACCAAGTTCACGTGTCACCCCGTGGGCTCCCGTGTCCCCACTAAGTTCATGCGTCACCCCGTGAGCTCCCGTGTCCCCACTAAGTTCCCGCGTCACCCCGTGAGCTCCCATGTCCCCGCTAAGTTCCCGTGTCACCCCATGGGCTCCCCTGTCCCAAGTTCCCGTGTCACCCCGTGGGCTCCCATGTCCCCACTAAGTTCCCGTGTCACCCCATGGGCTCCCGTGTCCCCACCAAGTTCCCGTGTCACCCCGTGAGCTCCCATGTCCCCACCAAGTTCCAGTGTCACCCCGTGAGCTCCCGTGTCCCCACCAAGTTCCCGTGTCACCCCATGGGCTCCCGTGTCCCCACCAAGTTCCCGTGTCACCCCGTGAGCTCCCATGTCCCCACCAAGTTCCCGTGTCACCCCATGAGCTCCCGTGTCCCCACCAAGTTCCCGTGTCACCCCATGAGCTCCCATGTCCCCACCAAGTTCCCGTGTCACCCCATGAGCTCCCGTGTCCCCACCAAGTTCCCGTGTCACCCCATGAGCTCCCGTGTCCCCACCAAGTTCCAGTGTCACCCCGTGAGCTCCCATGTCCCCACCAAGTTCCCGTGTCACCCCATGAGCTCCCGTGTCCCCACCAAGTTCCAGTGTCACCCCGTGAGCTCCCATGTCCCCACCAAGTTCCCGTGTCACCCCATGAGCTCCCGTGTCCCCACCAAGTTCCAGTGTCACCCCGTGAGCTCCCATGTCCCCACCAAGTTCCCGTGTCACCCCATGAGCTCCCGTGTCCCCACCAAGTTCCCGTGTCACCCCGTGGGCTCCCAAGGGCCCTGCAGGACCACGCGCCCTCTCCAGGACCACGTCTGCCACCCACGTTCCCAGTGGGACTCCATGGCCTCCTGTGTCCCCTATGGACCCCGATGTCATTTAGGGGCTCACGTGCCCCCCATGAGCTTGCGTGGTCCCTGTGGGCTCCCACGGGCTCCCAGGGCACCTATGGGCTCCCAGGGCACCTATGGGCTCCCACAGCACCTATGGGTTCCCACGGCACCTATGGGCTCCCACAGCACCTATGGGCTCCCAGGGCACCTATGGGCTCCCACAGCACCTATGGGCTCCCAGGGCACCTATGGGTTCTCATGGCACCTATGGGCTCCCAGGGCACCTATGGGCTCCCACAGCACCTATGGGCTCCCACAGCACCTATGGGCTCCCAGGGCACCTGTGGGCTCCCACAGCACCTATGGGTTCCCACAGCACCTATGGGCTCCCAGGGCACCTATGGGCTCCCACAGCACCTATGGGCTCCCAGGGCACCTATGGGTTCCCACGGCACCTATGGGCTCCCAGGGCACCCCATGGGCTCCCACAGCACCTAGGGGTTCCCACAGCACCTATGGGCTCCCACGGCACCTATGGGCTCCCGTGGCACCTACGGGCTCCCAGGGCACCCCATGGGCTCCCACAACACCTATGGGCTCCCACAGCACCTATGGGCTCCCAGGGCACCTATGGGCTCGCACAGCACCTATGGGCCCCTGTGGCACCTATGGGCTCCCACGGCACCTATGGGCTCCCGTGGCACCTATGAGCTCCCGTGGCACCCCATGGGCTCCCAGGGCACCTATGGGCTCCCAGGGCACCTATGGGCTCCCGTGGCACCCCATGGGCTCCCACGTCCTCCACACACTCAGGTCCCCCCCAGGGACCCATGGGTGCCCCCCGGGCGTCCCCCCATAGCCCCACCGCAGGGTGGGCCCTGCCGGACGCCGGGGGCTGCTGAAACCGCAACGGCAGCGAGCGCCGGCAAAGCCACAACTGGGACACAGCCCCACCTTGCAGGAAGGCACCCGCCGCCCCGGCATGGCACGGCACGGCCCCGGCACGGCCCCGGCATGGCTCGGGCACGGCACAGCACAGCCATGGCACGGCATGGCCCCGGCATGGCTCGGGCACGGCACGGCACGTCCCTGGCATGGCCCCGGCATGGCTCTGGCACGGCACAGCACAGCCATGGCATGGCCCCAGCACAGCATGGCACAGCCCTGGCATGGCCCTGGCATGGCCCCGGCATGGCTCTGGCACGGCACAGCACAGCCACGGCACAGCACGGCCCCAGCATGGCTCTGGCACGGCACGGCACAGCCCCGGCATGGCCCCAGCACAGCATGGCACAGCCCTGGCATGGCCCCGGCATGGCTCGGGCACGGCACGGCACGGCCCCAGCATGGCTTGGGCACGGCACGGCATGGCCCCGGCATGGCCCAGCATGGCACAGCACAGCCCTGGCATGGCCCCAGCACAGCCCCAGCATGGCTCGGGCACGGCACGGCCCTGGCACGGCACAGCCCCAGCATGGCCCCGGCATGGCTCGGGCACAGCCTGGCACAGCCCTGGCACCTGTGGCCAGGGGGCCATGGCCTGTGGTCACAGGGACGGGGAGCTCCAGAACCATGGGAGTGGGGGACACCAGGTTTGGGGACAGCGGGGCTGGGGAAATTGGGGCTGGGGACATCGGGGTTGGGGACACCGGGGTTGGGGACATCGGGGTTGGGGAAGTGGGGGGACACCAGAGCCAGGGAACAGCTGAGCTTGAGGGGACACCAGAGCCAAGGGACACCGGAGCAGGGGGGCCAGGAGCAGGGGGACACCAGAGCAAACACGTCGGAGCTGGGGGACACCAGGGGGGACACCGGGGGGGACACCGGGGGGGACCCCAAAGCTGGAGCTGCCCCAGAGCCCCCAGGAGACCCCTCCTCTCGTCCCCCAACCGCCACCAGCTTGTCACCCCCCGCCCTGCACACGCTCGTGCACGTACCTGCACACCCGCGCGCCCTCGTGCATGCTTGTGCACGCTCAGACGTGCCTGAGCCCCCTCCTGCCTGCTCACGCGCGCTTGCGCGCTTGTGCACACCCGCATGCGGTCGGTCGAGCACGGGGATGTTGGGGGGCTGACGCATGCTTGGGCACACTCGGGCACGCTCGGGCACGCGTGGGCACATGTACACACCCTCAGTCGTCACACACGCTTGGGCACACTTGCGTGTGTGCATTCGCAAAGGGTTGTGCAAAGCTGCGAATGCTTGCGCACGCTCCTGCAGGCTGCTGCACACCTGTCATGCTTGCACATGTTCACGCATGCTTGCCCATGTTCACAAATGCTTGTGCACACTCCTGCAGGCTGCTGCATGCCTGTCATGCTTGCACACATTCATGCACGCTTGCCCATGTTCATAAACGCTTGTGCACACTCCTGCAGGCTGCTGCATGTTTGTCCATGCTTGCACACACTCACACATGTTCACAAATGCTTGTGCACACTCCTGCAGGCTGCTGCACGCTTGTCCATGCTTGCACACATTCACGCATGCTTGCACATGTTCACAAATGCTTGTGCACACTCATGTGCGCTTGCACACGCCCGTGCATGCCTGCACACGCTCACGCACACTCTCGCACGCTCGGGGACGCTTGCACAGGCTGCTACACGTCCACCGACGCTCCCGCGCGCTCCCTCGCACCCTCACACACGTTCTCGCGCGCTTGTGCACGCACGCGGGCCGCTCCTTCACGCACGCACACGTGTGCACACGCCCGCACCTCTTCCTCCTGGGGCTGAATCCGCTTCGTCGGCTTTTTCCACCTGCCCCAGTTTTGGGGCCCGGCGGCCGCCCTCGCATCCGGCGGCGGTGGCCGGGCACCGGGGACCCCCGCGGCGACGCCGGCCCGGAGGGGCCCTGGGAATTCGGCGCTTTGAGTCAGCCCCGCACCCCGGCACCCGCATTAGTCAACGGTGCCGGCGCCGGTGGCTGCCAGGAAGCGCCGCTTTCGGGTGCTGCTCCTGCCGGGAACCGGTGGCGAGAGGTCGCCGAGGTCTCGCCCGGCCCCACGCCTCGCCGCCGGCGCCCGCCACTCCCACGGCACCCACCCGCACCTGTGGGCACCGGGTGCCCCGGGCGCCTGCCAGCACCATGGGCACCCAACGGCACCGGCCATCCCCACCGGCACCCACCGGCGCTCGTCAGCACCCGCCAGCCCCATGGGCACCCAACGGTACCTGCCATCCCCAGCAGCACCCAGCAGCACCCAGCAGCACCCAGCAGCACCATGGGCACCCACCGATACCCAGCATCTCCACCCACATCCATCAGCCCCATCAGTCCCAGGGGCACCCACCAGCAGCCATCATCCCCACCAGCACCCAC
Organism: Pelecanus crispus; assembly: GCF_030463565.1. Taxonomy (NCBI): domain Eukaryota; kingdom Metazoa; phylum Chordata; class Aves; order Pelecaniformes; family Pelecanidae; genus Pelecanus; species Pelecanus crispus. Next base: position 2,081,724 of record NC_134664.1, read on the forward strand.
CAACATCCACCAGCACCCACCAGCACCTTGAGCACCCACTGGTACCCCGGCAGCACCACCAGCACCATGAGCATCCGTCAGTACCCACCGGTACCGGTCATCCCCATGAGCACCCACCGGTACCCGTCAGCCCCACGGGGACCTACTGGCACCCATCAGCCCCACCAGCACCCACTGGTACCTGTCAGCCCCACCAGCACCCATCAGCCCCACAGGGACCCACTGGCCCAGGGCACCCACTGGCCCCCGCCAGCTCCACGGGCACCCACAGGCACCCGTCAGCCCTAGGGACACCCACCAGCACCCTCAGCCCCCCCAGCACCCATGGGGACCTGCTGGCACCCGTCAGCACCCATGTCCCTGGGGCGGGGGGATGACCCGGCGCTCCTGACCCCCCCGCAGCATGGCGTCACGGCAAAACACGCCATGACACGGGCGGGCATGTCATGGCACCAGGCCGACACGCCATGAGGCGGAGGGGAAGGAGGGGACCCCTGGGGACCCCAGCCCCAGCACCCATGGGTGCCGGCGCCCCTGCCTCAGTTTCCCCACTGCCAAAGCAGGGTGGGGGTGGGGGGGGCTGCGGGTGGGGGTGGCGCGGGAGCGGGGCCACCTGCGTGTCCCCGTCCGTGTCCCCAGCGGCGTCACCTGCACCGGCCCCGTGCAGCTGCCAGCCCCCACCACATCTAAGGGTGAGCGCCCGACCCGCAGGTGCGCGGGGGCACCCATGGGTGCTGGGGGGCACCCGCGCCCCCCGGCCTCGGGTGCTCGGCGGCCACGGCTGTGGGTGCGGGGGGAAACGGGGCTGCCTGGTGCCGCGGCACCACCGGGACAGGCGGCAACATGCAAGAACATGTGTGCACACCCCGCGACATGCATGCACATCACGCTCCGTGCACGGACACCCGGAGCCGTGCACAACACCCGCACGCGCTGTACCGCCCTGCAACACGGGTGCACACACCATAACATGTGTGCATATGCAGCTACACATGTGCACACGCAGCAACATGCTGTAACATGCGTGCACATGTAGCAACACGCCATAACACGCATGCACAGACCCCATAGTGTGTGCAGATGCAGCTACGCAACCTGCATCGCATGTCTGCCCCAAAACATGCCTGCACATGCCACGACATGCGTGGTTGTGCTGTAACATGTGCCAAGAAGCCTGTGTGAGCTGTAAAACACATGTGGTGCTGCAACATGCTGACACACGCTAACACACGCGGCCCCCATGCCCTGGTAGCTCCTGGTGCTCTCACGCATGCATACATGCAGGCACACTCATGTGCATGCTCACACACATGTCTGCACACACATGCGTGGTCCCTCAAGGTGTGCACACCCCTGCCTGCACCCTGCCCTCGCACACACGCTCACACACTTGCATGCGCATGGCCCAACATGCTCCCACCTGCTTGTACAAGCACACAGCCATGCCCACACATGTGCGCACACACACATGCACGCCCGTGTGCTCCCACACCCTTGCACACACATGTGCAAATGCACACGCCTGCTCCCACCTGCTTGCACACCCCCCCACACCCACATGTCTGCACACACGCGCTCCCACATGCTTGCACACGCACACAGGTCCCCGTGTGCCCCCACACCCTCGCACACACGCTCCTGCCTGCTCCCACCCGCATGCCTGCTCCCACATGCTTGCACACACACTCACACACCCCTGCCTGCTCCCACATGCTTGCACACACACTCACACACCCCTGCCTGCTCCCACATGCTTGCACACACACTCACACACCCCTGCCTGCTCCCACATGCTTGCACACACACTCACACACCCCTGCCTGCTCCCACATGCTTGCACACACACTCACACACCCCTGCCTGCTCCCACATGCTTGCACACACACACGCACACCCCTGCCTGCTCCCACATGCTTGCACACACACTCACACACCCCTGCCTGCTCCCACATGCTTGCACACACACACGCACACCCCTGCCTGCTCCCACATGCTTGCACACATACTCACACACCCCTGCCTGCTCCCACATGCTTGCACACATACTCACACACCCCTGCCTGCTCCCACATGCTTGCACACACACACGCACACCCCTGCCTGCTCCCACATGCTTGCACACACACACGCACACCCCTGCCTGCTCCCACATGCTTGCACACATACTCACACACCCCTGCCTGCTCCCACATGCTTGCACACATACTCACACACCCCTGCCTGCTCCCACATGCTTGCACACACACTCGCACACCCCTGTCTGCTCCCACACGCTTGCACACATGCATCTGCATGCTCCCTCACCCTTGCACACACACACACACGCCTGCAGGCTTCTACATGCCTGCGTGCACGTACGTTTGCTCTCGCAAGCTTCCACTGCCCACACACACACCCTTGTGCTCCCGTGCTTTGCACACATGTGTGCATACCCCACCCTGCTCCCACACCCTTGCACACCCACATGCAGACCCCAGCACGCTCCCACTCGCACACGCACCCCCGGCACGCCCGCTCCCACCCTCCTCCGTGCGTGCGCCTCCACTCTCACACGCTCCCGACACGCTTGCACGCTCCCGGCACGCTTGCACGCTCTCACACGCGTGCACGCACCCGCGCCCGGCCACAGGCACCTGCCAGCTCCCCCGCCTTGCACACACGCACGCCCCCTCCCACCCCCAGCCACACACAACCCCCCCGGCCTCGCCCGCACGCGCCCGCACACGCGTGTGCCCCCCGCCCGCAGCCCCCCGCACCAGGCCCTACCTCGCATGGCGGCGGCGGCGGCGCGGGCGGCGCGGCCGAGCGTTATAAGGGCGCCGGGGCCCCCCCGGCATCCTGCCCCCCCCGGCATCCTGCCCCCCCCGGCCCCACGCACTGGAAATTTCCGACTTTCCACGGCGCGGCCGGGGGGGAAACTGAGGCACGGAGGGGCGGCGCGGGGAGCCAGGCCCGGGGGCGCCCCCCGCCCCCCGTGACCCCGCTGACCCCGCCAAGCCGAGCGGGCACCGGGGGCCGGGCGGGCACCGCCACCGTCGCCCCAAATCCCCCGGGGCGGCTCCGGCACCCCCAGGCCCCACGGGACCCCAGGGCACCCCGGTGTGCGCGGGTTTGGGGTGCAGCCGGCGCACCCCAGGGCACCCCGATGTGCCCAAGTTTGGGGTGCAGCCGGGGGACCCCAGGGCACCCCGGTGTGCGCGGGTTTGGGGTGCAGCCGGCGCACCCCAGGGCACCCCGATGTGCCCAAGTTTGGGGTGCAGCCGGGGGACCCCAGGGCACCCTGGTGTGCATGGGTTTGGGGTGCAGCCAGGACACCCCAGGGCACCCCAATGTGCATGGGTTTGGGGTGCAGCCGGGGGACTCCGCAGCACCCCGGTGTGCCCAAGTTTGGGGTGCAGCCGGGGCACCCCAGGGCACCCTGATGTGCCCGGCTTTGGGGTGCAGCCGGGGCACCCCGCAGCACCCTGGTGTGCGTGGGTTTGGGGTGCAGCCGGGGCACCCCATGGTACCCCGATGTGCCCAACTTTGGGGTGCAGCCGGGGGACCCCGCAGTACCCCGGTGTGCGCAGGTTTGGGGTGCAGCCGGGGCACCCCAACGTGCCCAGCTTTGGGGTGCAGTGATGGGACCCCATGGCACCCCAATGTGCCCGGCCTTGGCATGCATCTGCAGAACCCCACAGCACCCCAATGTGCCCAAGTTTGGGGTGCAGCCGGGGCACCCCGACGTGCCCAGCTTTGGGGCGCAGTGATGAGACCCCAGGGCACCCCGATGTGCCCATTTTTGGGGTGCAGTGATGGGACCCCAGGGCACCCCAATGTGCCCATTTTTGGGGTGCAGCCGGGGCACCCCGATGTGCCCAACTTTGGGGTGCATCCATGGGACCCCAGGGCACCCCGATGTGCCCAAGTTTGGGGTGCAGTGATGGGACCCCAGGGCACCCCAACGTGCCCGTCTTTGGGGTGCAGTGATGGGACCCCACAGCGCCCCAATGTGCCCAACTTTTGGGGTGCATCCATGGGACCCCATACTTTTGGGGTGCATCCATGGGACCCCATGGCACCCCAATGTGCCCATTTTTGGTGTGCAGCCGGGGCACCCCATGGCACCCCAATGTGCCTGTCTTTGGGGTGCAGTGATGGGACCCCAGGGCACCCCAACGTGCCCGTCTTTGGGGTGCATCCATGGGACCCCATGGCACCCCGGTGTGCCCACTTTTGGGGTGCAGTGATGGGACCCCGCAGCACCCCCGGCACCCGCGGGGGTTCAGGCGCTGCCGGCTCTTGGGGCAAACTGAGGCCCCAGCTTTGGCGAGCGCAAGCCAGGCCCCCGGGGGTCCCCACGGCCACGCGGCCCGGCCCTGGCCCGTGGCCCCTGTGACCCCCGTCTCCAGTGTCCCCCCGTGTCCCCCCGTGACCCCCGTGTCCCCCGGTGACCCCCGTGTCCCCCCATGTGCCCCCGTGTCCCGTGCCCCCCGGTGACCCTCGTGTTCCCCCATGTGCCCCCGTGTCCTGTGCCCCCCCGTGACCCCCGTGACCCCCGTGTTCCCCCATGTGCCCCTGTGTCCCGTGCCCCCCGTGTCCCCCGTTGACCCCCGTGTCCCCCCATGTGCCCCCGTGTCCCGTGCCCCCCGGTGACCCTCGTGTTCCCCCATGTGCCCCCGTGTCCTGTGCCCCCTGGTGACCCCCGTGACCCCCCGTGTGCCACCGTGTCCCGTGACCCCCGTGTCCCTCCGTGACCCCCGTGTCCCGTGTGCCACCGTGTCCCATGACCCCCGTGTCCCCCCGTGACCCCCGTGTCCCCCCGTGACCCCCCGTGTGCCTGTGTCCCCCCGTGACCCCCCGTGTCCCCGGGCCCCACCCGCCGCCGCCGCCGGGGCTCAGCGCTGCCCGAGGGGGGCGCCCGGCCCCGCCCACAAACCCACCCTGACCCCGCCCACAAACCCACCGACCCCGCCCACAAGCCCACCCGACCCCGCCCGCAAGCCCACCCGACCCCGCCCACAAACCCACCCGACCCCGCCCACAAACCCACCAGACCCCGCCCACAAACCCACCCTGACCCCGCCCACGCAGCCAACCAGACCCCGCCCCCCTCCTGGCCCCCGCCCCCCATTGTGACTCCGCCCCCTCGCCTGCTGCCGTGGCCCCGCCCCCCGCTCAGGCCCCGCCCCCCCGCTCAGGCCCCGCCCCCCCCCCCCGGGCAGCGCAGCGGGGGGGGCGCCGAGGTGGCAGCGGGGGACACGGGGGGGTCCCGAAGGGGCCCCTGCCCCCCAGCACGGGGGGTCCCTCCTGGCCGCGGGGTCCCACCCGTGACCCCCCGGGACGCGGCCGGACCCCACAGAACGAGCAGGGGCGGGGGGTGATCAGCAGCGGCTCTGATGTGTGCCCCCCCGGCCCCGCCCGGGAAACTGAGGCGGGGGGACACAGGGGGACATGGGGACAGTGGGGGACACGGGGGGACGGGGGGGATGGGGGGACAGGGGGGACACGGGGGGGACACGGGGGGACAGGGGGGACACGGGGGGACAGGGGGGACATGGGGACAGTGGGGGACACGGGGGGACGGGGGGATGGGGGGACGGGGGGACACGGGGGGGACATGGGGGGACGGGGGGGACACGGGGGACACGGGGGGACAGGGGGGGACATGGGGTGACACGGGGGGACATGGGGGGACACGGGGTGACACAGGGGGACACGGGGGGACATGGGGTGACACGGGGGGACAGGGAGGGACACGGGGTGACACGGGGGGACACGGGGGGACAGGGGGGACACAGGGGGACGGGGGGGACACGGGGGGATGGGGGGACAGGGGGGACATGGGGGGACACGGGGGGACGGGGGGGGCAGAGGTGACACGGGGGGACATGGGGTGACATGGGGTGACACGGGGGCACACGGGGTGACACGGGGTGCCCGGGCACAGCTACTGGCCGCCGTCCTCCTCCTGCGTCCGGCGCTTGGTGGGGTCCAGCCGGATGAAGAGACCTGGAGGGGGGGGGCATGGGCTGGATGGGACCCCCGCGTCCCCACCCCCTCCCGCCCGCCCCGGCCACCCCTGGGGCGTCCCCAGGGGCGTCCCCGTCCTCACCGGTGGCCCGGGCGTGCAGCGTGTCCTCGTCGGCGCCGCGGACCTGGCAGGAGAGGAAAACCTTGCGGCCCTCCAGCCGCTCGGCGCGGCCGTCCACCAGCACCACGGCGCCCAGCGGGACGGGGCTGCGGGGGGACGGCGGGGCTCAGCTCCCCCCTGTCCCCGCGTGTCCCCCCCCCCCCCACCGTGGGGACACCCCCGTCCCCGGGGACACTCACGCCAGGTAGTCGATGTTGAGGTTGGCCGTCATCACCTTCCCGGCCACTGCCAGGGCGCAGGCCCCCAGCGTGTTGTCGATGATGGCGGCGATGGCACCGCCGTGGGTCAGCCTGGGGGGCGGGGACGCGGGGTGAGGGGACACGGGGTGAGGGGACACGGGGTGAGGGGACACATGGGGATGCGCGGCGAGGGGACACGGGGTGAGGGGACACGGGGTGAGGGGACATGGGGTGAGGGGACACATGGGGATGCGCGGCGAGGGGACACGGGGTGAGGGGACATGGGGTGAGGGGCCGCGTGGGGACACGTGGTCACGTGGGGACATGTGGCGAGGGGACACATGGGGATGCGCGGCGAGGGGACACGGGCTGAGGGGATGCGTGGCGAGGGGACACGTGGTGAGGGGACACGTGGTGAGGGGACACGGGGCGAGGAGACACGTGGCGAGGGGACATGGGGTGAGGGGACACATGGGGATGCGCGGCGAGGGGACACGGGGTGAGGGGATGCGCGGCGAGGGGACATGGGGTGAGGGGATGCGTGGCGAGGGGACACGTGGTGAGGGGACACGGGGCGAGGAGACACATGGCGAGGGGACATGTGGGGATGCGCAGCGAGGGGACACGGGGTGAGGGGACATGGGGTGAAGGGTCGCGTGGGGACACGTGGTCGCGTGGGGACATGTGGCGAGGGGACACATGGGGATGCGCGGCGAGGGGACACGGGGTGAGGGGATGCGTGGCGAGGGGACACGTGGCGAGGGGACATGGGGTGAGGGGACACATGGGGATGCGCAGCGAGGGGACACGGGGTGAGGGGACATGGGGTGAAGGGTCGCGTGGGGACACGTGGTCGCGTGGGGACACGTGGCGAGGGGACACATGGGGATGCGTGGCGAGGGGACACAGGGTGAGGGGACATGGGGTGAGGGGCCGCGTGGGGACACGTGGTCACGTGGGGACACGTGGCGAGGGGACACATGGGGATGCGCGGCGAGGGGACACGGGGTGAGGGGATGCGTGGCGAGGGGACACATGGGGACACGTGGTGAGGGGACACGGGGTGAGGGGATGCGTGGCGAGGGGACACGTGGTGAGGGGACACGTGGTGAGGGGACACGGGGCGAGGAGACACGTGGCGAGGGGACATGGGGTGAGGGGACACATGGGGATGCGCGGCGAGGGGACACGGGGTGAGGGGATGCGCGGCGAGGGGACATGGGGTGAGGGGATGCGTGGCGAGGGGACACGTGGTGAGGGGACACGGGGCGAGGAGACACATGGCGAGGGGACATGTGGGGATGCGCAGCGAGGGGACACGGGGTGAGGGGACATGGGGTGAAGGGTCGCGTGGGGACACGTGGTCGCGTGGGGACATGTGGCGAGGGGACACATGGGGATGCGCGGCGAGGGGACACGGGGTGAGGGGATGCGTGGCGAGGGGACACGTGGCGAGGGGACATGGGGTGAGGGGACACATGGGGATGCGCAGCGAGGGGACACGGGGTGAGGGGACATGGGGTGAAGGGTCGCGTGGGGACACGTGGTCGCGTGGGGACACGTGGCGAGGGGACACATGGGGATGCGTGGCGAGGGGACACAGGGTGAGGGGACATGGGGTGAGGGGCCGCGTGGGGACACGTGGTCACGTGGGGACACGTGGCGAGGGGACACATGGGGATGCGCGGCGAGGGGACACGGGGTGAGGGGATGCGTGGCGAGGGGACACATGGGGACACGTGGTGAGGGGACACGGGGTGAGGGGATGCGTGGCGAGGGGACACGTGGTGAGGGGACACGTGGTGAGGGGACACGGGGCGAGGAGACACGTGGCGAGGGGACATGGGGTGAGGGGACACATGGGGATGCGCGGCGAGGGGACACGGGGTGAGGGGACATGGGGTGAGGGGACATGGGGTGAGGGGCCGCGTGGGGACACGTGGTCGCGTGGGGACATGTGGCAAGGGGACACATGGGGATGCGCGGCGAGGGGACACGGGGTGAGGGGATGCGTGGCGAGGGGACACATGGGGACACGGGGTGAGGGGATGCGTGGCGAGGGGACACATGGGGACACGGGGTGAGGGGATGCGTGGCAAGGGGACACGTGGTGAGGGGACACAGGGCGAGGAGACACGTGGCGAGGGGACATGGGGTGAGGGGACATGGGGTGAGGGGCCGCGTGGGGACACGTGGTCGCGTGGGGACACGTGGCGAGGGGACACATGGGGATGCGCGGCGAGGGGACACGGGTTGAGGGGATGCGTGGCGAGGGGACACATGGGGACACGTGGTGAGGGGACACGGGGTGAGGGGATGCGTGGCAAGGGGACACGTGGCGAGGGGACATGGGGTGAGGGGACACATGGGGATGCGCGGCGAGGGGACACGGGGTGAGGGGACATGGGGTGAGGGGCCGCGTGGGGACACGTGGTCACGTGGGGACACGTGGCGAGGGGATACATGGGGATGCGCAGCGAGGGGACACGGGGTGAGGGGATGCGTGGCGAGGGGACACGTGGTGAGGGGACACGGGGCGAGGAGACACGTGGCGAGGGGACATGGGGTGAGAGGACACATGGGGATGCGCGGCGAGGGGACACGGGGTGAGGGGACATGGGGTGAGGGGCCGCGTGGGGACACGTGGTCGCGTGGGGACACGTGGCGAGGGGACACATGGGGATGCGCGGCGAGGGGACACGGGGTGAGGGGATGCGTGGCGAGGGGACACATGGGGACACGTGGTGAGGGGACACGGGGTGAGGGGATGCGTGGCAAGGGGACACATGGTGAGGGGACACGTGGTGAGGGGACACGTGGTAAAGGGACACGCAGTGAGGGGACGTGTGTGAGGGGACGCACAGTGAGGGGACACATGGCAAAGGGACATGTGGTGAGGGGACATGCAGCGAGGGGATGGATGCGTGGCAAGGGGACATGGGGCGAGGGGACACGCGGTGAGGGGACATGTGGTGAGGGGCCACGTGGGACGGGACACGCAATGAGGGGACACGCGATGAGGGGCCACGTGGGACGGGACACGCAATGAGGGGACACGCGATGAGGGGCCACGCGGGAGGGGGCATGCGGTGAGGGGACACGCAGGAGGGGACACGCGATGAGGGGACACGTGGGAGGGGACACACGGGAGGGGCCGTGGGGAGGGGACACACGGGAGGGGACACGCGGGAGGGGACATGCGGGAAGGGGCACGCGGTGAAGGGACACATGATGAGGGGACACGTGATGAGGGGACATGCGGGGAGGGGCTGTGGCGAGGGGACACGCGGGAGGGGACACACGGGAGGGGCCACGCGATGAGGGGCCACGTGATGAGGGGACACATGGGACGGGACATGCGGGACGGGACATGCGGGAGGGGACACGCGGGAGGGGACACGCGGGAGGGGACACATGGGACGGGACACGCGGGACGGGACATGCGGGAGGGGACACGCGGGAGGGGACACGCGATGAGGGGACACATGGGATGGGACATGCGGGACGGGACATGCGGGAGGGGACATGTGATGAGGGGACACATGGGACGGGACATGTGGGAGAGGACATGTGGGAGGGGACACACGGGAGGGGACACGCGATGAGGGGACACATGGGACGGGACACGCGGGACGGGACATGCGGGAGGGGACACGCGGGAGGGGACACGCGGTGAAGGGACACGTGATGAGGGGACATGCGGGAGGGGACACGCGATGAGGGGACACGCGGGACGGGACATGTGGGAGGGGACATGCGGGAGGGGACACGCAGGAGGGGACACATGGGACGGGACACGCGGGATGGGACATGCGGGAGGGGACACGTGGGAGGGGACACGCGGTGAAGGGACATGTGATGAGGGGACACATGATGAGGGGCCACGCGATGAGGGGACACATGGGACGGGACATGCGGGAGGGGACACGTGGGAGGGGACACGTGGGAGGGGACACGCGGGAGGGGACATGTGATGAGGGGACATGCGGGACGGGACACGCGGGACGGGACATGCGGGAGGGGACACGCGGGATGGGACATGCGGGAGGGGACATGTGGGAGGGGACACGCGGGATGGGACATGCGGGAGGGGACATGTGGGAGGGGACACGCGGTGAAGGGACACGCGATGAGGGGACGCGCGATGAGGGGACACATGGGACGGGACATGCAGGAGGGGACACGCGATGAGGGGACACATGGGACGGGACACGCGGGACGGGACATGCGGGAGGGGACACGCGGGAGGGGACACGCGGTGAAGGGACACGTGATGAGGGGACATGCGATGAGGGGACATGCGATGAGGGCCCGTGGGGAGGGGACACGTGGGAGGGGACACGTGGGAGGGGCCACGCGGGAGGGGCCGTGGGGAGGGGCGTGGGGGGCGCGGGCGCCGCTCACCCCGGGTGCCCCTCGAGGTAGGGCCCGGGCTGGAAGAGGCAGAGCAGGCGGCGCTCGGCGGTGTTGAGGAACATGGCGTACTCGAAGCCGGCGCCGGCGGCCTCGATGGCGCGCAGGAAGAGCCGCGTGTCCCCCGGCGTCCCCGACGCCTCTGCGGGGGCGGCAGCCGGGTCGGGGGGGGGAGACACGTGGGCCGGACCCCCGCGCCGCCCGCGCTCCCCCCCCCCGAGCACCCACCGGCCGCCGGGAGGTGGTGGCTCGCGCGGGGGTAGGACGGCAGCCGCGCCCAGGCGCCGGCGGCGGCCATGGCGAGCAGGCGCCGGTAGTGCCGCCGCATGGCGCCGCTCCAGCCGCCGTTGGGCACCGCCCGGTCCTGGGGGGGCCGCGGGGCGCGGGGCCGCGGGCGGGCGCGGGCGGGGGGAGGGGGGCAGGCGCCGGCGGCCAGCACCCGCCCCGCGGCCCCGCCACCGCGCCACATGGCTGCAGGCCGCGAGGGCGGCGCGGCGCGGGCGGTGTCACACGCGGTCACTGCTGGCGATGTCACACCCAGTCGCTGGGGTCACTGGTGATGTCACACCCGGCCGCTGGGGTCACTGGTGATGATGTCACACCCGGCCGCTGGGGTCACTGGTGATGTCGCACCCAGCCGCTGGGGTCACTGCTGGCGACGTCACGCTCCGGCCGCTGGGGTCACTGGTGATGATGTCACACAGGGTCGGTCTGGTCACTGGTGATGATGTCACACCCGGCCGCTGGTGTCACTGGTGATGATGTCACACCCAGCTGCTGGGGTCACTGGTGATGATGTCACACCTGGTCACTGGGGTCACTGGTGATGTCACACCTGATCAGTGGGGTCACTGGTGATGACGTCACACCTGGTCGCTGGGGTCACTGGCGACATCACACCCGGTCGCTGGAGTCACTGGTGATGTCACACCCAGTCAGTGGGGTCACTGGTGATGTCACGCCTGATCAGTGGGGTCACTGGTGATGATGTCACACCTGGTCACTGGGGTCACTGATGATGTCACACCTGGTTGGTGGGGTCACTGCTGATGATGTCACGTCCGGTTGCTGGGGTCCCTGGTGATGTCACACACAGTCGCTGGGGTCACTGGTGATGTCACACCTGGTCGGTGGGGTCGGTGGTGACGTCACGCCCGGTCGCTGCTGCTGCAGGGTGGTGATGTCACACGCCCGTCGCCGGCCCCGATGGTGATGTCACGCCCTGTCAAGGAGACCCCGTGCTGCCACACTGGAAGCCGGGGGTGACGTCACTCCCAGCTGAGGGCGGGGTGCTGACGTCACTCCCGGTGCCCTCCCCCATGTGACCCCGGTGGGGTCAAGGATAGCCAGGTCAGAGGTCAGAGGTCAGCTGGGTCCCTCTCCCGGCCACCCGCCCCCGTGACCCCCCGCCCCCTGACCCCCGCCCCCTTGACCCTTGACCCCATGACCCCCAGCGCCCCCGCGCGCACCCCCCGGCTCCCGCGACCCCGCGCGAGGCCCCGGACGCGGTGACCGCGAGCGAGCTGCCCGGGGCGGCCACGCCCGTCTACGTCACCGGAGGGGCGGGACCGGAAGCTGAGGAGGCCCCGCCCCGCCCCGCCGGACCCTTATGGAGCCCTGGGCCCCTATGGAGCCCCGCCCCGCCCCGCCCCGCGGGGCCCCCGTACAGCCCCTACAGCCCCTATAGAGCCCTACAGACCCCTATAGACCCCTATAGACCCCTACAGACCCCTACAGACCCCTACAGACCCCTACAGACCCCTATAGACCCCTATAGACCCCTATAGACCCCTATAGACCCCTATAGAGCCCTACAGACCCCTACAGAGCCCTATAGAGCCCTATAGACCCCTATAGAGCCCTATAGACCCCTACAGAGCCCTATAGACCCCTATAGAGCCCTACAGACCCTATAGACCCCTATAGAGCCCTACAGACCCTATAGACCCCTACAGACCCCTACAGACCCCTACAGACCCCTATACAGCCCCTATAGACCCCTATAGAGCCCTACAGAGCCCTATACAGCCCCTACAGACCCTATTGACCCCTATAGAGCCCTACAGACCCTATACAGCCCCTACAGACCCCTATAGAGCCCTACAGAGCCCCTATACAGCCCCTACAGAGCCCTATACAGCCCCTACAGGCCCCTATACAGCCCCTACAGACCTCTATAGAGCCCTGAGCAGCCCCTATAGACCCCTATACAGCCCCTATAGACCCCTATACCACCCCATACAGCCCTGTGCAGCCCCTACAGACACCCCCCCCATACAGCCCCTATACAGCCCCATACACCCCTATACAGTCCCTTTAGACCCCTATACCACCCCCATACAGCCCTGTGCGGCCCCTACAGACCCTCTCACACCCCTATACAACTCTGTACAGCCCCTATACACCCCTATGCAGCCCCATACAGCCCCTACAGACCCCCTACACCGCTATACAGCCCCGTACAGCTCCTGTGGATCCCTATACAGCCCCTATACACCCCATACAGCTCCTGTGGATCCCTATGCAGCCCCTATACACCCCCATACAGCTCCTGTGGATCCCTATACAGCCCCTATACACCACCATACAGCTCCTGTGGATCCCTATACAGCCCCTATACACCCCCATACAGCTCCTGTGGATCCCTATACAGCCCCTATACGCCCCATACAGCTCCTGTGGATCCCTACACAGCCCCTATACACCACCATACAGCTCCTGTGGATCCCTATACAGCCCCTATACGCCCCATACAGCTCCTGTGGATCCCTATGCAGCCCCTATACGCCCCATACAGCTCCTGTGGATCCCTATGCAGCCCCTATACACCCCCATACAGCTCCTGTGGATCCCTATGCAGCCCCTATACACCCCATACAGCTCCTGTGGATCCCTATACAGCCCCTATACACCACCATACAGCTCCTGTGGATCCCTATACAGCCCCTATACGCCCCATACAGCTCCTGTGGATCCCTATGCAGCCCCTATACGCCCCATGCAGCTCCTGTGGATCCCTATACAGCCCCTATACACCCCATACAGCTCCTGTGGATCCCTATGCAGCCCCTATACACCCCCATACAGCTCCTGTGGATCCCTATACAGCCCCTATACACCACCATACAGCTCCTGTGGATCCCTATACAGCCCCTATACACCCCCATACAGCTCCTGTGGATCCCTATACAGCCCCTATACGCCCCATACAGCTCCTGTGGATCCCTACGCAGCCCCTATACACCACCATACAGCTCCTGTGGATCCCTATACAGCCCCTATACGCCCCATACAGCTCCTGTGGATCCCTATGCAGCCCCTATACGCCCCATACAGCTCCTGTGGATCCCTATGCAGCCCCTATACACCCCCATACAGCTCCTGTGGATCCCTATGCAGCCCCTATACACCCCATACAGCTCCTGTGGATCCCTATACAGCCCCTATACACCACCATACAGCTCCTGTGGATCCCTATACAGCCCCTATACGCCCCATACAGCTCCTGTGGATCCCTATGCAGCCCCTATACGCCCCATGCAGCTCCTGTGGATCCCTATGCAGCCCCTATACACCCCCATACAGCTCCTGTGGATCCCTATGCAGCCCCTATACACCCCATACAGCTCCTGTGGATCCTATGCAGCCCCTATACACCACCATACAGCTCCTGTGGATCCCTATACAGCCCCTATACGCCCCATACAGCTCCTGTGGATCCCTATGCAGCCCCTATACGCCCCATACAGCTCCTGTGGATCCCTATACAGCCCCCTATACACCCCTACGCAGCTCTCTGTGGCAGTACAGCCACCATAACATACCTATAGAGCCCTGCGCAGGCCTTACAGGCAGCTATATGTGCCTATACAGCCCTCTGCAGGCCTTATGCAGCTCCAAACCGCCCTATACGGTCCCCTCTAGTTGCCTGCCACGGCCCCATACAAACCTCCGCAGCACCTATAGGTCACCTATATGCCAATGTATACCCCCTGTATGGGCCCTAAGGACCCCCTCTACAGCCGGTGCAGCCCCTATAGACCCCCCACGCAGCCCCTATAGACCCCTATACACCCCTGCATGGCCCTCTGGTGCTGCTGCAGACGCCCTATACAGCCCGGTGCAGCCCCTATAGATCCCTATACACCACCCCTGCACGGCCCTCTGGGGCGGCTGCAGACCCCCTTATACAGCCCAGTGCAGCCCCTATAGACCCCACGCAGCCCCCTATACACCACTATACACCCCTGCACAGCGCTCCAGGGCAGCTGCAGACCCCCTATACAGCCCGGGTGCTGCCCCTATAGACCCCCACACAGCCCCTATACACCCCCGCACAGCTCTCCAGGGCAGCTGCAGACCCCCTATACAGCCCGGTGCAGCCCCTATAGACCCCACGCAGCCCCCTATACACCCCCGCACAGCTCTCCAGGGCAGCTGCAGACCCCCTATACAGCCCGGTGCAGCCCCTATAGACCCCACGCAGCCCCTATACACCCCTATACAACCCCCGCACAGCTCTCCAGGGCAGCTGCAGACCCCCCTATACAGCCCGGTGCTGCCCCTATAGACCCCACGCAGCCCCTATACACCCCTATACAACCCCCGCACAGCTCTCCAGGGCAGCTGCAGACCCCCTATACAGCCTGGTGCAGCCCCTATAGACCCCCACACAGCCCCTATACACCCCCGCACAGCTCTCCAGGGCAGCTGCAGGACCCCCCTATACAGCCCGGTGCAGCCCCCTATAGACCCCATGCAGCCCCTATACACCCCTATACACCCCCCGCACAGCTCTCCAGGGCAGCTGCAGACCCCCCTATACAGCCCGGTGCAGCCCCTATAGACCCCACGCAGCCCCTATACACCCCTATACACCCCCGCACAGCTCTCCAGGCAGCTGCAGACCCCCTGTACAGCCCGGTGCAGCCCCTATAGACCCCACACAGCCCCTATACACCCCTATACACCCCCGCACAGCTCTCCAGGGCAGCTGCAGACCCCCTGTACAGCCCGGTGCAGCCCCTATAGACCCCACACAGCCCCTATACAGCCCTGCACAGCTCTCCAGGGCAGCTGCAGGACCCCCTGTACAGCCCGGTGCAAGCCCCTATAGACCCCACACAGCCCCTATAGACCCCTATACACCCCCGCACAGCTCTCCAGGGCAGCTGCAGACCCCCTATACAGCCCGGTGCAGCCCCTATAGACCCACACGCAGCCCCTATAGACCCCTATACACCCCCGCACAGCTCTCCAGGGCAGTCTCCAGGGCAGCTGCAGACCCCCTATACAGCCCGGTGCAGCCCCTATAGACCCCACGCAGCCCCTATACACCCCTAGACACCCCCGCACAGCTCTCCAGGGCAGCTGCAGTCAGACCCCCTATACAGCCCGGTGCAGCCCCTATAGACCCCACGCAGCCCCTATACACCCCTATACACCCCCGCACAGCTCTCCAGGGCAGCTGCAGACCCCCTATACAGCCCGGTGCTGGCCCCTATAGACCCCACGCAGCCCCTATACACCCCTATACACCCCCGCACAGCTCTCCAGGGCAGCTGCAGACCCCCTATACAGCCCGGTGCAGCCCCTATAGACCCCACCCCGACACAGCCCCTATACATCCCCCGCACAGCTCTCCAGGGCAGCTGCAGACCCCCTATACAGCCCGGTGCAGCCCCTATAGACCCCACGCAGCCCCTATACACCCCTATACACCCCCGCACAGCTCTCCAGGGCAGCTGCAGACCCCTATACAGCCCGGTGCTGCCCCTATAGACCCCACGCAGCCCCTATACACCCCTGCACAGCTCTCCAGGGCAGCTGCAGACCCCCTGTACAGCCCGGTGCAGCCCCTATAGACCCCACACAGCCCTATAGACCCCTATACACCCCCGCACAGCTCTCCAGGGCAGCTGCAGACCCCCTATACAGCCCGGTGCAGCCCCTATAGACCCCACGCAGCCCCTATACACCCCTGCACAGCTCTCCAGGGCAGCTGCAGACCCCCTGTACAGCCCGGTGCTGCCCCTATAGACCCCACACAGCCCCTATAGACCCCTATACACCCCCGCACAGCTCTCCAGGGCAGCTGCAGACCCCCTATACAGCCCGGTGCAGCCCCTATAGACCCCACGCAGCCCCTATACACCCCTATACACCCCCGCACAGCTCTCCAGGGCAGCTGCAGACCCCCTATACAGCCCGGTGCAGCCCCTATAGACCCCACGCAGCCCCTATACACCCCTATACACCCCCGCACAGCTCTCCAGGGCAGCTGCAGACCCCCTATACAGCCCGGTGCAGCCCCTATAGCAGCCTAGCGCCCTCCCTATACAGCCCCCCCAGGGCCTCTGAACCCCCCAGCCCCTATAGACCCCCGGCCCTATAGAGCCCCTGCACCCCTTGGCGCGCGACCCCACCTCCCCCCCCAGCCCCGGCACCCACGGCCAGGGTCACCCCACGGGTGGGGCTGGGGGGGGCACCCCAAGACACGAGGTGGCTCCGGCGTAGTACAAAACACCTTTATTGGGGGGCAGGGGGGCGGCACCCAGGCCTTGGGGGGCGGCACCCACGGGTGGCGGAGGGGGCAGCACCCACGGGTGTGGGAGCAGCCCCCCCGGGTGTCAGGGCAGCACCCACGGGTGGCGAGGGGGGCAGCACCCACGGGTGTGGGAGCAGCCCCCCAGGGTGTCACGACAGCATGCTTGGGTGTTGCAGCAGCACCCACGGGTGTCAGGGCAGCACCCACGGGTGGTCGGGCAGCACCCACGGGTGTGGGAGCAGCCCCCCCGGGTGTCAGGGCAGCACCCACGGGTGGTCGGGCAGCACCCACGGGTGTGGGAGCAGCCCCCCGGGTGTCAGGGCAGCACCCATGGGTGGTCGGGCAGCACCCACGGGTGTGGGAGCAGCCCCCCGGGTGTCAGGGCAGCACCCACGGGTGGTCGGGCAGCACCCACGGGTGTGGGAGCAGCCCCCCGGGTGTCAGGGCAGCACCCACGGGTGTTTGAGCAGCACCCACGGGTGTGGGAGCAGCCCCCCGGGTGTCACGACAGCATGCTTGGGTGTTGCAGCAGCACCCACGGGTGTCAGGGCAGCACCCACGGGTGGTGCGGCAGCACCCATGGGTGTGGGAGCAGCCCCCCGGGTGTCAGGGCAGCACCCACGGGCGTCAGGGCAGCCCCCCAGGGTGTGGGAGCAGCCCCCCAGGGTGTCACGACAGCACGCATGGGTGTTGCAGCAGCACCCACGGGTGTCAGGGCAGCACCCACGGGTGGTGCGGCAGCACCCACGGGCGTCAGGGCAGCACCCACGGGTGTGGGAGCAGCCCCCCCAGGGTGTGGGGGCAGCCCCCCATGTGTCAGGGCAGCATCCATGGGTGGTGGGGCATCACCCACGGGTGTGGGAGCAGCACCCACGGGTGTGGGAGCAGCACCCATGGGTGTGGGAGCAGCCCCCCAGGGTGTGGGAGCAGCACCCACGGGTGGTGCGGCAGCACCCATGGGTGTGGGAGCAGCCCCCCAGGGTGTGGGAGCAGCCCCCCGGGGCGTCAGAGCAGCCCCCCAGGGTGTCGGGGCAGCACCCACGGGTGTCGGGGCAGCACCCACGGGTGTTGGAGCAGCACCCACGGGTGTCAGGCAGCACCCACGGGCGCTGCCCTCACTTCCTGCCCTTCTGCTTCATGTGCAGCACGAAGTAGTCGTTGCAGGCGATGGTGAGCCCGGCCACCAGCGAGAAGAAGCCCTGGAAGCCCACCTTGCCGTCCCGGCACTGGTCCAGGTCCTTCATGATCTTGTCCAGCGCCATCGGGTCCCGCTGGTTCTGGGGGGCGCGGGGCCGGGGGTCAGGGCCCCTCAGCCCGGCCGGGGGGCTGCGCCCGCCCGCGGGACCCCCTGGGCCCTGGGGTGCTGGGGGCCGAGCTGGCGGGGGAGGCCGGGGGTCCCGTCCCGGCGGCGCTACGGGCTCTGAGCCCGGGGTGTATAGGGTCTGATCCCGGGGTGCTATAGGGTCTGATCCCGGGGTGCTATAGGGTCTGATCCCGGGGTGCTATAGGGTCTGATCCTGCGGTGTATAGGGTCTGATCCTGGGGGGCTGTGGGGTCTGATCCTGGGGGGCCGGGGGGCCTGATCCTGGGGGGCCGGGGGGCCTGATCCCGGGGTGCTATAGGGCCTGATCCTGGGGGGCCGTGGGGCCTGATCCTGGGGGGCTGGGGGGCCTGATCCTGGGGTGCTATAGGGTCTGATCCCGGGGTGTATAGGGTCTGATCCCGGGGTGCTATAGGGTCTGATCCTGGGATGTATAGGGTCTGATCCTGGGGGGCCGGGGGGCCTGATCCTGGGGGGCTGTGGGGTCTGATCCCGGGGTGCTATAGGGTCTGATCCCGGGGTGTATAGGGTCTGATCCCGGGGTGCTATAGGGTCTGATCCTGGGGTGTATAGGGTCTGATCCTGGGGGGCCGGGGGGCCTGATCCTGGGGGGCCGGGGGGCCTGATCCCGGGGTGCTATAGGGTCTGATCCTGGGGGGCTGTGGGGCCTGATCCTGGGGGGCCGGGGGGCCTGATCCTGGGGGGCTGGGGGGCCTGATCCTGGGGTGCTATAGGGTCTGATCCCGGGGTGTATAGGGTCTGATCCCGGGGTGCTATAGGGTCTGATCCTGGGGTGTATAGGGTCTGATCCTGGGGGGCCGGGGGGCCTGATCCTGGGGGGCTGTGGGGTCTGATCCCGGGGTGCTATAGGGTCTGATCCCGGGGTGTATAGGGTCTGATCCCGGGGTGCTATAGGGTCTGATCCTGGGGTGTATAGGGTCTGATCCTGGGGGGCTGTGGGGTCTGATCCCGGGGGGCTGTGGGGTCTGATCCCGGGGGGCTATAGGGTCTGATCCTGGGGGGCCGGGGGGCCTGATCCTGGGGGGCTATAGGGTCTGATCCTGGGGGGCCGTGGGGTCTGATCCTCGGGGGGCCGGGGGGCATGATCCTGGGGGGCTGTGGGGTCTGATCCCGGGGTGCTATAGGGTCTGATCCTGGGGTGCCCATGGGGTCTGATCCCGGGGTGCTATAGGGTCTGATCCTGGGGTGTATAGGGTCTGATCCTGGGGGGCTGTGGGGTCTGATCCTGGGGGGCCGGGGGGCCTGATCCTGGGGGGCCGGGGGGCCTGATCCTGGGGTGCTATAGGGTCTGATCCCGGGGTGTATAGGGTCTGATCCCGGGGTGCTATAGGGTCTGATCCTGGGGTGTATAGGGTCTGATCCTGGGGGGCTGTGGGGTCTGATCCCGGGGGGCTGTGGGGTCTGATCCCGGGGGGCTATAGGGTCTGATCCTGGGGGGCCGGGGGGCCTGATCCTGGGGGGCTATAGGGTCTGATCCTGGGGGGCCGTGGGGTCTGATCCTCGGGGGCCGGGGGGCATGATCCTGGGGGGCTGTGGGGTCTGATCCCGGGGTGCTATAGGGTCTGATCCTGGGGTGCCCATGGGGTCTGATCCCGGGGTGCTATAGGGTCTGATCCTGGGGTGTATAGGGTCTGATCCTGGGGGGCTGTGGGGTCTGATCCCGGGGGGCTGTGGGGTCTGATCCCGGGGGGCTATAGGGTCTGATCCTGGGGGGCCGTGGGGTCTGATCCTCGGGGGCCGGGGGGCATGATCCTGGGGGGCTGTGGGGTCTGATCCCGGGGTGCTATAGGGTCTGATCCTGGGGTGCCCATGGGGTCTGATCCCGGGGTGCTATAGGGTCTGATCCTGGGGTGTATAGGGTCTGATCCTGGGGGGCTGTGGGGTCTGATCCTGGGGGGCCGGGGGGGCCTGATCCTGGGGGGCCGGGGGGCCTGATCCTGGGGTGCTATAGGGTCTGATCCCGGGGTGTATAGGGTCTGATCCTCGGGGGCCGGGGGGGCATGATCCTGGGGTGCTATAGGGTCTGATCCCGGGGTGTATAGGGTCTGATCCCGGGGTGCTATAGGGTCTGATCCTGGGGTGTATAGGGTCTGATCCTGGGGGGCTGTGGGGTCTGATCCCGGGGGGCTGTGGGGTCTGATCCCGGGGGGCTATAGGGTCTGATCCTGGGGGGCCGGGGGGCCTGATCCTGGGGGGCTATAGGGTCTGATCCTGGGGGGCCGTGGGGTCTGATCCTCGGGGGCCGGGGGGCATGATCCTGGGGGGCTGTGGGGTCTGATCCCGGGGTGCTATAGGGTCTGATCCTGGGGTGTATCGGGTCTGATCCTGGGGTGCTATAGGGTCTGATCCCAGGGTGCCCATGGGGTCTGATCCCGGGGTGCTACAGGGTCTGATCCCAGGGTGCTATAGGGTCTGATCCTGGGGTGCCATGGGGTCCGATCCCGGGGTGCCCAGGGGGTCCCCCCACCCCCGGGGGCCCGCCGCTGCCCCCACCTCCAGGAAGCCGGGGAACTCCTTCTCCATCAGCACGCGCAGGTCCTCCTTGCTGAGGTGGTTCTTGTCCCCCGCGTACTTGTGGAAGGTGAACATGAGGGTCTCCATGGCGTGCTCCATCTGGGACGGCATGGCTGGGGGGCTGGGGGGGGGGGGCACAGCTCAGCCACGCACCCGGACCCCCCCCCCCCCCCCCGCCCCCGCTGGCAGGCCCCGGGCTGAGGCTGGCACCGCTCATCACACGTGTGAGCGGTTTTCCAGCCGCTGGGAATGACTCAGCTCCGGACCGCAGCCGCAGGGTGGGGCCGGGGCGGGG
Source organism: Pelecanus crispus (assembly GCF_030463565.1). Classification (NCBI taxonomy): domain Eukaryota; kingdom Metazoa; phylum Chordata; class Aves; order Pelecaniformes; family Pelecanidae; genus Pelecanus; species Pelecanus crispus. Next base: position 2,103,147 of record NC_134664.1, read on the forward strand.
GGGGGACGACGGGGGGACACATCCTGCGGGTGTGCCCCGTGTCCCCCCCCCCCCCCCCCTCCCCCCGCTACGGGGCACCCTGGGGAACCCCGCTGAGCCGGGGGGGGTGCTGCGCAAAGCAGCTCTGCCTCAGTTTCCCCACGTCTGAGGGGTCACGGGGTGGGGGGGGCAGCCCCAAAGCAGCCCCCCCCAGGGGGTGACACCCCCTCCCAAGGGGGTGACCCCCCCCCATCACTTTGGGAAGGGATGCCTGGGCCTGGCGGGGATGCGGGTGACGGTGGCGTGGGGTGACGGCGGCGTGGGCACACGCCTGCCCCACAGGACCGCTGCTCCCCGCCCCCCCCCCCGCCCAGCGCCAGGACCCCCCAACCTCGGTGCCCCCAACCCCCCCCCAACCCCAGGGCTGCCGGAGGGCGGGGGACGGGGTTGGGGACGGGGTTGGGGACGGGGTTGGGGACACCAGTGCCACACCCCACCCGCCACCGAAACAGGAACTGGCCCAGCCCGCCGCTTCGCCTCCCAAAACTTGGGGGGGCCCCGGGGGGGTGGGGTGGGGCAGCGCTGGGCCGTCCCGCTCAGCACCGGGGACCCCAGCCCGGCCCTGGGCCCCCCCAACCCAGGCAGGATGGGGCCCCCCGGGGGTGCGGGGGCTTCTCTTGGGGATGATGTGCCCCCACCCCCCCCCCCCGCGGGCCCCCCCAAACCTCCTGGGGGGGCGGGGTGACCCTGGGGGCAACCCTGGCCCAGGCGCCCATTTTCGGGGTCCCCCTCCAAAGCGGGGTGCGGGCCCTTCAAGGGGGGGGTGGGCAATGCCCGGGGGTCCCCCTGGGGGGGGGGGGGGCAGGGTGGGGTCCTCCCCTAACGGGAGGGGCAGGATCGGGGTCCCCCCCCAGCAGCGGTGCAGGATTGGGGTCCCCCCCATCAGGGGTGCAGGATTGGGGTCCCCCCCCCAGCAGCGGTGCAGGATTGGGGCTCCCCACGCGTGGGGGGGGCACGCCCGGGTGCCCCCCCCCCCAAACGAGGGGTGCAGGGCTGGCCCCCCCCCCAAAGCGGGGCGCAGGGCTGGGCCCCCCCCAAAGCGGGGCGCAGGGCTGGGGTCCCCGCCGGGACGCAGCCCCGGTAGGGGGGCGCGGGGGTCCCCCCGCTGCGGTACTCACGGTGCGGAGCGGCGCGGCGCGGGCAGTGGCGGGGAGCGGCGCCGCCCGGGATAGGCACGGCGGGGGGCGGGGGCGGGGGCGGGCCGGGGGGGCCGGGGGGGGGGGGCCGGGCCCGGGGGGGCCGGGGGGGGCCCCGCTGAGTCACCGCTCCCCGCCCGGCCGCGCTCCGCCGCGGGGCCTCCCCCCCCCGCATCCGCCGGCCCCCCCCCGCACCCCCCGGACCCCCCCATCCTGCCCCCCCCCGCACCCCCGATCCTGCCCCCCCGCACCCCCCATCCTGCCCCCCCCGCCCGCCCCGGTGCCCCTCGGACCCCACCGCACCCCCCTATTCTGCCCCCCCCGCACCCCCCGAGCCGCCCCCCGGACCCCCCCGCCCGCCCCGGTGCCCCCCGGACCCCCCTGCACCCCCCTATCCTGCCCCCCCGGACCCACCTATCCTGCCCCCCCGCACCCCCCGGCACCCTCCGGACCCCCCATCCTGCACGCCCGCACCCCTCGGGCTGCCCCCCGCACCCCCTGGACCCCCCTATCCTGCCCCCCCCGCTCCCCACGGCACCCCCCGGACCCCTCATCCTGCCCCCCCGCACCCCTCGGGCTGCCCCCCGCACCCCCCCATCCTGCCCCCCCAGGCTACCCCCCGGACCCCACTGCACCCCCTGGACCCCCCTATCCTGCCCCCCGGACCCCCCGGCACCCTCCGGACCCCCCATCCTGCCCCCCCGCACCCCTGGACCCCCCCATCCTGCCCCCCCGCACCCCCCCCCGATGCCCCCCGCCCCCCCCATTCTGCCTCCCCGAGCTGCTCCCCCGACAGCGGGGACCCCCCCAGCACCCCCCACCCTCGGGGGCCTGGGGTACCCCGTGTTCACCCCCTCCGCCCCGGGGACCCTCCGTCATCCCCGGCGGGGACGCCACCCCGGCGCGTGCCGGCTAATTACGGCTAATTGGGTGCTGGGGCGGGGGCCCCGGGGCAGCACCCTGCGCGTGGCGGGGCGCCCCGCCGCCCCCGCAGCACCCGGGGCTCGGCTCCCTGCGCGGCCCGGGCGGGGGGCACGGGGACCCCGCCGCAGGCCTGAGCCCCCCCTTGTCCCCAGGGCCCCCCCAAGGACCCCCCCGCCCAGAGGGGACCCTCCCACCTCCCCCAATTCCCAGGAATCCCCTTTTGCCCCCCCCAAACTCCAAGGGACCCCCTTGTCCACATGGGACCCCCCCTCTCCAGGGCCCCCCCTTGTCCCCAGGGTCCCCCCAAGGACCCCCCCGTCCAGAGGGGACCCCCCCAGCTCCCCCAATTCCCAGGAATCCCCCCTTGCCCCCCCAAACCCCAAGGGACCCCCCCGTCCCCATGGCCCCCCCTTGTCCACATGGCCCCCCCTTGTCCCCATTGGAACCCCCCTCTCCAGGGCCCCCCCTTGTCCCCAGGGTCCCCTCAAGGACCCCCCCGGCCAGAGGGGATCCCCCAACTCCTCCAAGCCCCAGGAATCCCCTTTTGTCCCCCCCAAACCCCAAGGGACCCCCCTGTTCCCGTGGCCCCCCTTGTCCACATGGGACCCCCCTTGTCCCCATGGGATCCCCCCCTCTCCAGGGACCCTCCTTGGCCCCAGGGCCCCCCCAAGGACCCCCCCGGTCCAGAGGGGACCCCCCCAGCTCCCCCAATTCCCAGGAATCCCCCCTTGCCCCCCCCAACCCCAAGGGACCCCTCTGTTCCCGTGGCCCCCCTTGTCCACATGGGACCCCCTTGTCCACATGGGACCCCCCTTGTCCCCAGGGTCCCCCCAAGGACCCCCCCGTACAGAGGGGACCCCCCCAGCTCCCCCAAGCCCCAGGAATCCCCCCTTGCCCCCCCAAACCCCAAGGGACCCCCCTGTCCCCATGGGCACCCCCCGTCCCCATGGCCCCCCCTTGTCCCCATGGCCCCCCCTTCTCCCCATGAGCCCCCTGTCCTCAGCACCCCCCCCAGCCAACCCCCCCAAGGGCCTCCCCTTTCTCACAGCCCCCCCCCAATCCCCAGCCTCCCCCTGGCCTCAAGGACCCCCCTCAGTCCCAGGGAACCCCCAAGGGACACCCCCCCCGACACCCCCCCTCGCAGCGCCGGCGCCCCCCCTCCTCCACTCTGCCCTCAGTCAAGATGGCGGCTCCCCCTCATGCCCCGCAATAGGCGCGAAGCCGCGCCCGGCGGACCCCGCCTGCCCTCTCCCGAGATGGCGGCCGCGGCCCCACGTGCCCTAAGGGCGTGGCGGCCTTGCCATCTTGCCCTCACCCAACATGGCGGCGTTCGCCAATGCTGCCGAATGGCACCGAAGCCGGCGGCCGGTGACCCGGATGGGCCCGCCCTCCTGCCCTTATCCAAGAGGGCGCCGCGCTCCCCAGCTTTCCCAATGGGAGTGAGGGCGGCGAGGTGAGCGTGGCCCGGATGTGGGCGGGGCCGCACGGCGCCAGGGGGCGGGGCCGAGGCCCCGGATGTTGCGTCGCGCCGGAGCGGCCGCCTGCGAGCGGGGAGCGGAGCGGACGGAGCCAACATGGCGGCGCCGAGCCTGGGGCGGCCCTGAGGGGGAGGCCGCGGCGCCCTCAGCCCGGGCAGCCCCGCAGCGCCAGCGGGGCCCGCACAGCGGAGCGGGGGCCGAGCCGGCGGGCATGGCGGGGGCGGCGTAAGGGAGGCCTCGGCGGTCCCTGTGGGTGAGGGGACGGGCCCGGGCCCAGGCCGCCTTCCCCCACCCCGCCCGCTCAGCGCGGCCCGGTACCGGGCAGGGGCAGCGCAGGAGAGGCCTCGGGTGCCCGGGGGATGGGGGCCTAGCGGGGGGGCCGCAGCGCCGTGGCCGCGGGGCCGAGCCGCTCCCCTCGGCAGCCCGCGGAGCCCCCCACCCCCTCGGGCCGGCGGCCCCCTCCCCGCCCCTGCCGTTCCCGGGGCCTTGCGGGGGAGGACGGGGCCGTCCCCGAGCCGCGGTTACCGGACTGAGGCTTTCAGAAGCCGCGGGGGGAGGCCGGAGCCGGGGCCGCGGGAGCCGCCGGGCCGCTGCGGCATGTGCCGGTAACGGGGAGGGAGGAACCGAGCGGCGCAGCGGAGCCCCAGCCCGCTTCGGGCTGCCCTGTTTTGGTGGTTGAGCGCTGTGTTTTGGGAGCTTTAAGTGGAACTGCTGGGAGAGTCAAGAAGGGGTTTGTTTTTTTTTTTTATTCTTATTTTTTAGCATTTAATACCAGCGTAGGGCAGCGCGGCTGCAGAGGTTGGGCCGCAGCAGCGGGGTGCCCCGGCGCTGGGCCCCGCTTTCGGAGCAGGCTCTCCCCTGGGAGATAAGCTAGTCTTAAGGAGCTGGTGGGGAGGAGACAAGCGCTCTAATTGTGAGTAAACGCGAAGGAGAAGGTATGGGCTGAATTTTAAACGAATAACCCAGTTCAGGTGACCTTCTCTTGGCTTTTTTATTAAGGTTTATCACTTAACCCGATCCAGTTTCTGGAGGAGTTGCTATACTAAGAAAGCAAACCGAGGTTTAAGGTGTTGTGAGCACCCTGCCCGTCGCCTGGGCTTGTGAGGGCGGCTTCTCCCGCTGGTAAGAAGGCAACAGGGGAGTTTAGTTCTTCAGGAATGCTGTCTTTAAAAAAAGAAATGACCTAGAGAGCGCAGGGTGAGTTCTGGACTTTCCTTTTCCTCCTCTCCATGTCAATAAATTATTAAGTAGGAAAAAAAAAAAAAAGAAGGTTTTGGGGGAAAGAAAAAAAAAATTGGGTGGCTTCTGGCAAGTCGACCAGCTTTAACACTGACCACCGATACCTGACTGGAAGTTTGGCTTCCCCGCTACAAGAGCCGTACGTGAAACTCTCAGCAGGAGCTTCCGTGGTTTTGTCGGGTAGTTTATTTTAAAAAATCAAGGAGAAAAGGGGATAGAAGACTTCTTAAAAACACTCTCGCTTGGCCGCTATTCAAATCGTGGATATAAGCAAGACCAGAAGAGCTCCTCGCTAAGGTGGGTGTTCCTATATGCATATTTTTTATTTTTTTTCCCTAATGTACTAACCGTTCTCCCATCCCTCCTCTCCTGTAAGGAGCTGCTCGGGTGAGCCTTGTGCGGTCAGGACGGATCGGGAGAGGCTCAGTCCTCTGCGCACGGAGCCCGGCCTCGCCGAGATTTACATCTCGGGTCCGATGGGCACCTGCCTGTGTTAATAACTCTGCGGTTGGCCTAATTGTCCTGGCTCGGAAAAGTTTGGGAAGCTCGGCTGCAAGGTGAATCCCGATCAGGCGTCTTTTTTTGCTGATGGAAAGGGCAAGATTGGTAAAGCCGGCTGCCCGGTGCCTTCCCGATGAGCCGCTGGGCGCGATCCAGGGCTCCGGAGGGGACCCGGCGGCGCTGCCTGGCTGACGTCGGTGACGGCACGTCCCCTGCTCGCGCTCCCGTTTCCATGGCTCGAGCGTCGCGGGCGGTTACGCGCCGGCGTAGGGGAGGCTCTGGGAGAGCAGCTCCGGCCCTGGTGGGAGTTTCCAGCTTTGGGATTTTTATGTAGGATTTTTGTCGGTGTGCAGTGGCGCGGGCACCGTTCCCGGCTGCTGGTGCTCCGCCTTGGCACCCCGGTGGTAACCGGAGAGGTTTCTGCGGGGTCCCTTTGCCGGGGCGGGCGTTAGTGGCGTTGGAAATCAAGGCTGTAGTTGCCACTCTGCGGCAGAAATGAGATTGGGGGATTAACTGAGGTGGCGGGGGTTGGACGGGGCGATGAATGGAAGCGAAAAGCACTTTCTGCACTTAAAAATAAAAATCCCCCTTCCCCCAACTAAGCCCATGCACCACCACCCCCCCCTCCAATCCCACCCTGAAACAACTGCTACAGCAGAACTATTTTTGCATCTGGCTCGTTCTCGTGGGGTTACGAATACTTTGTCCGGTGACGCAGCGTGGCTGAGCGCTTCCTCCTTCTCCGGCCTTCCCTGCCAAGGGGTGCCGGGGGATGGCTGTGCACGCTCGTTTTCTGCCGGGGAAATCAAGTGTGTTTTGCTGGGCTGGGACTGGGAGGTTTGCTGTAATTAGCGGTGGGTTTAGGATTTTTTTTCCGCCCTGTGGGTGTTATTGTACCGGCTCAGACCCGCTGTCCCCTCACCAGCGCTGACCCAGATACAAAGTGCGATAGAGGGGAGGACCAAAAAAAAAAAAAAAAATCAAAAACCGCCCTCCAAAGAGGACAATTATGGATTAATCTTATTTCTTCTCAGCTCCCTTCGATCGCTTCGTCCTCTGCGGAGCAGGAACTGTTCGTATCCCCGCTTTTTTCATTAATCCGTCTTGTCCTGCAGTGAGTTCATCAGCTGGGGTTACCTGTCCCATGGGTGCGATGCCTCGGGATGACAAGGGTGCTGGGACGGGTGTTGGGGTGGCCACGCCGCGGGCAGCGTCCCATCTGCCTGCCGGCCTGGCAGTCGGGAAGATTTGCCGACCGTGTGCCCAGGTATTTGATCCCACAAAAAAGCAGCAACCGAGTGGCCTCGGCGAGCGGCTCCTGAGCTCGTGGCCCGTCTGGCGCAGTCCCGGGCTCCTGGGCGAGGAGCCGGCTGCGGGCGGAGGTTCGGGGCCGGGATTGCCGTCCCGACAGACGGGATCCGTGCCCTCCGCTCGCCGCGTGCCTGCGGGGAGCTGCGGGGCGGCTGAGCCCTTTCCCAAAGGAAGAAAGGCGGCTTTGGCGCGATGGAGCTGTCGGGAGGAGAGCGGGGGCAAGGCGGGCAGCCGGAACGACTCCGGACTAATTGCGTTTTTGCAAAGGCGGTTTCACGGTGAAGGTGTCTGAAGAGGAGAGGAAGAAACCTGGTTAAGTGCTGCTGGGGCGGCGAAACCGAAGCGTTCGGCCCTTTTGTTTCTCTCTGCGTTTCCTTCTCTTTGGTAAACTTGGGAAAGCTGGCGTTTGGGTTCTGGTTCTGCCTCGGCCTTCGCGCCTCTGCCCGGGCTCCACCGCGCCGTTCACCTGGCTGTGCCGCGGCCGGTCCTCGCCCGAGCGGAGCGGGACGGGGTCTGGTCTGCAGCGAAAACGCGACTACAGCGAAACGCGACTACAGCGAAAACGGGAGGTGTCTCCCTCGCCTCTGTTTGCAGCGTGCCGGCCGGAGGAGGCCGGGATAGGGCTGCTCTGGAAAATTCGCCTCAAAGCCAAATTTCGACTTGAAGTTGGTATTTTGTGACTTCCGTGCCAATCCGGGCAGGAATGTGCTGTCGGGCGGTGGGTTTTTGTGGTAGTTACCTGAACCTCAGCGGCAAAAATCCCCAGCATCCGCACGGGTTAAGTCAGATGTTTGAGTAAGGCTTGGACTGATTAACTTCGGAGCTTTGTAGGCACCAAAAGCTTGTTTTTCCTGTTCACCTTAAATGATTTGAATGCTTCTGGAGCACTGTGGAAGGTCTCCTCCTGAGGAGAGTCCCCTCCTGAGCGGCTGTGCTGTGCTGCTCGTGGGCAGGGGTTTTCGGGGACGTGTTTGCGGGGTCTTGTCACTTCTGCCCCGGTACAGGAGACCCATGGCGTGATCAGCGAGCCGGGCCACGGGCAGCTCCTCGCCGTCTTCTGGGAGATCTTTCCCGCTCCGTATGCTCACGATGGGGCCGTTCCTTGAGGAAGATAAAAGGATTTTAGGTTGGTTTTTTTTTAACGTGCACAGCAAAGCACTCCAGCCTTCCGATCCTGTGGGTTTAAGGTGGGAGGAGAGCCAAAGGTGAGGGGAAGCGGGGATCTCTTCCAAGTAGCCACCGCTGGAATCCCCTGCTTGAAAATAAATTTAACAGCTTTTTGTGGTTTTGGGTGGTGCAGCTATAAGGAACTGCCCCCCGGGACTCAGTACTTCCCCACCCCCCCCCCGCCGAAGTCTCTTTCTGCTGAATATCTTCTTGTTGTGTTTAGGCAGCACGAAGTCAAATTGCTTTTTTTTTTTTTTTGCTTCCCTGGAAGAAAAAAAAAAAAACAACGTAATTCCAGGGTGGTTGGTACTAAATAATCAAAAGATAGCGCCTAATTTCTGCCCTTGGGTTTATGCAGTTTGGCGCTCGGCAAAACAGACTGCAGAAAAATGAGATGTTTTAAATGAAACGCTATAACAGAGGGTCGCAGAGAGCGGCTCCCGGGCGCTCGCCGTTGCCCAGGTTCGGGGGGTTCCTCCCGGTTCCGTGGTGCGGGGCAGGTGGGACAGGCGCCGGTTTGGGGACAGAGGTTGGGTTTCTGGGGCTGCCCCGGCAAGGTGTTGTGCTGTAAATATCCAGGCAATTAGCTGGTAAGTGGGTGTGCGGTTTACGTTCGGCTTTTTATCCCAGAGCTGCTTACAGAACGCTGGGAAGAAAGCAGAGACCTCGCCTTGCACCTCCTCTGCTTGTTTCTTTTGTATTTTACTTTCTGCAGGAATATTTATAGCTCCCCGCTGCAAAACCCCGGACCGGAGCGTGTGTGCAACACCTCCAAAGCCCGCCGGCGGGGTGGGAGCAGAGGGAGAGCTGTGGGTGCGAGCCGAGCGGGGCCGGCGGCTGCTCGAGGCGCCGGGCTGTCAAACAAGCGGCGTGTGGGTTCTTTTACCCGTTGACGCCGGTGCCGCGGCACCAAAACCGGGCTGGATGTGACCGAGGAGCGCTGGGGGCTTTACCGTCAGCTGGAAATGCGGCTTTTGGCAAACGCTTTGGTTGCTCTCTGTTTTTTCTGCTCACGACACTGACCGTCAGGATTAAGGATTGTTTATCTGAATTTTTTTTTTTTGTTTTTTACGCTTTTATTCTGTGGTCATGCAATTACCGTGTGCTGCCCGTTGATATTCTGTCGTGAGGCAGCCCCAGCTCCTGGTAAAGGCCTCTCCAAAACTTGGCTGTTGCAGGGTTTGCAAGACCGGAGAAATCCGTTCCCTCTCCCGGGATGTGCCGGGCTGCAGCCCAGCGTGCTCCGACTTCTCCGTGGAGCTGATGTGGCTCGGCCCCCGGGGCAGGAGGAGCTGTTGGAGAAGAACTTGGGGTGCTTTATTCTGTTTTTTCTCCCCTCTCTCCTGCATGGAGATGGCTACGGGCTGTTTGTACCGAGAAATATCTTCACTAGAAGCTGTATTTACATGACTTTTCTATTCGGGGGGGGGAACCTATATGGTATTTAGTGCCATCTCCTCCCCAGCTAGAGCAGTCAGAGCTGCGTCGGACCGATTTCAGAGCAGCAGTCGCTGAATGCATTTTTAATTTAAGCTATTTGCATTCTACAGTAGGAATTTAAAAACCCTGCCGGTGCCCTGTTGGATGGGTGGCCGCCGGAGCGCAGACAAGGCCCCGTCAAGGGCTCCCCGTTCCTCTGCCTGCCCGGGGCCAGAGCGTGAGTCACGGGCTGTGCCGGGAATAGACGGGAGATTCCTGCCGGTGTCCCGTGTTTACACCGCCGCCTCGCTGTTTTGGGAACTGTAACCAGGCAAAGCCGCTCTGCGGTGACGCCGGCTGGGCTCGGGTCAGCTCTCTGGAGGGGAGAGGGAGCCCGGAGCCGCGCGGAGCGGGCAGCCGCCGATTTCGGGGCCGGACCCTGGCTGGAAAACTGCAGGGGTGGTATCAGACTTGCGATCTCGGCTCTCCTGCGGCCACTGCTCCGGCGTCCCGCAGGGGAGGAGAACTCCTGACCCGGTTAAATTAACGAGGGCCGTCGTTTTAGGGTATATCCCTGATGCAACGACGGCGTGACTCCCCTGCGTGGCATGCGTGCCGGCACGCCGCGGGCGTGCCCGGGGCAGGTGCCCTTTTGGCACAGGTGCTACCACCAGCGCCGAGCCTGGGACACGCTGCAGGCGCTTAAACGCACTTTGGGGGGTCCGAAGCCCCCTCCGAATAGCTCTGGGGGGTGCCCCGGGTCTGCGGGTCGCCCCAGCCCGCTCCCGGCAAGCCGTGCGGTGCGGTTCACTCCTAACCCAGTCGCCGCGTGCCCTGAGCGACTGGCGTTGCCGAACGGCTCGTCACCGGCTGCCGGCGTGGATCGCGGCTGACTCCGTGCAGCGGCACGGTGCCGTCCCCAGGTGCGGCGCACCATAATGCCACCCGCTTGGCTGTGACGGTGCCCGATCCCCCAAGGAGGCCAGACAAGGGTAGCAATTCCTGAAGGTCCCTCCTCTTTTCAGCCGGGTGTGTGACTCCCCGCAGCTCTGGGTGAAGAAACGAAGCTGTCGGTGCTGCTGAAAGAGAGCCGGGTGACGGCAGAGCGATGAGGAACTTCCCCGGGGGGGGCCCGTAACCGGGTGAGAAACCTGCTGAGACGAGGAGGGTGAGCCCCGAGTCGGCCGCTGAAGCCAGTCTGACGAGGCTCGCTCTCCTCCGACTTTGAAGCCGAACAGGTCAGGGCCTGCCGAGCGGCTGATTTGCTTCTCCCTTGATGTTTCGGCACGATACCGGCGGCCGCGCCGAACGGCTTTGCGCGGTTAGTGCCCGCCGGTGCGGCGGCGGAGGGTTTAGCTGGGGCTGTCGGGCTGCCCGCTCGGCTTTGCCGGGGGACGCGGGGGCTCTGCTGGGGTAGGGGACGCCGGTCCTCGCCTGGGCTGTGGCCCGGAGCCCTGCCACCGAGCGCCGTAGCTCGTAGGTGTCTCTGCCAGGCGGTGTTTGGGTTCATAAGTTGACGTGGCAGAGACGCGGCGGTGCTGGCGGAGCCCGGTGCTGGCGGTCTGGTACCCAGCTCCTGATTTCTGGTGTCAGATGCTCTGGCAGAGGAGAGGACGAGTCGCTGCCGAGCGCGGAGACGTGACAGAGGGATGCGGAGCGGGGTTTTTAATCGAGTATCGATGGGGAAGGGATTAAAGCTGGGGAAGGGTCTGGAGCACAGGGCTGGTGGGGGGCGGCTGAGGGGGCTGGGGGTGTTTAGCCTGGAGAAGAGGAGGCTGAGGGGAGACCTCATCGCTCTGCAGCTCCTGGCAGGAGGGTGTTGGTCTCTTCTCCCAAGTAACCCGCGATAGGACGAGAGGAAATGGGCTCAAGCTGCGCCGGTGGAGGTTTAGATTGGATATTAGGAGAAATTTCTTCATGGAAAGAGTGGTCAAACATTGGACCAGGCTGCCCAGAGAGGTGGGGGAGTCCCCATCCCTGGAAGTGTTCAAAAAACGGGCAGAGGTGGCACTTGGGGACATGGTTTAGTCTAGTCTACCCTTGATTGGTTTAGTGTGGACCTGGTAGTGTAGGTTAATGGTTGGACTGGATGATCTTAAAGGGCTTTTCCAACCTAAACGATTCGATGGTTCTGTTCTATTCTAAAGCCTCTCGGCCCTCTTTGTCTCCTAGGCTTGCGGCACTAAGAGGAGCCCCCAGCTCGGTGCGTGCCGGCGGCGGTGCGAGATGGCCGCCTTCAAACGGAGCCGAGCGCAAGCCTGGCCGGAGGAACGGGGCGACCGGGAGCACGGGCTCTACAGCTTGCACCGCATGTTCGACATCGTGGGCACCCACCTGACCCACCGGGACGTGCGGGTGCTCTCCTTCCTCTTCGTGGACGTGATCGACGATTACGAGAGGGGGATGATCCGCAGCGGCCGGGACTTCTTGCTGGCGCTGGAGCGGCAGGGCCGCTGCGACGAGACCAACTTCCGACAGGTGCTGCAGTTGCTGCGGATCATCACTCGCCACGACCTGCTGCCGTACGTCACCCTCAAGAGGCGACGGGCCGGTAAGTGACGCAGCCCGGCCCGCTCCCTAACGAAGCGAGCTTCGTTATTCAGCCACCGTCTCCTGCTTCTCCTCGCTGATGCCCTGGAGGCGCAGTGGTTAAAGGACCCTGAGGCTTGTAGGGACAAACGGCTGCCAGGACAGCGGGGAAATGCAGGCAGAGAAGGCAAAAGGGTATTTTATAGGGTTTTAGCAAGCGCCCATGCACGGTTTTGGGGAGTTAAAGCCTCATTTCGTTTCTGGCAAGCGCTGAGGTCTCCTTTCTTTAGTGGCAGAGCTGGGATTCCTGCTGTGTGCTGTGCAGCTCCGCGACTCCCAGCTCTCCCAGCTCCGGGCCTCCGACTCCTGGCTCTCCCAGCTCCTGCTGCTCATCTCTAGTTTTTAGGGGAATGCTCCTTTCAGCCCAAAGTCACCCCGCCTGGGGCGAGATGCCGTGGGCAGCCATGGGGCCGTGCCGGGGAGCGGGAAGGAGCCGGGAGGGTGCGGGGAAACTTGCGGCTGCTGTGCTCGATGCGCCCTTGGCTTCGGGGGAAACTTCATCTTCTCGGGGCTGAGGCAAGTTTGGGAAGGTGACTGCTGTCCTCCCTGGGCTGGCGCTGTTGGTCCCGCGGTGAGAAGTACACAGAGAGGCCGGAGCGAGAAACCACTGTCCAAATTCAGAATTTGGGTTTTCTTCACCCATTTTCCAGTGGGATGCCCCAAACCCTCCTCTTTCGGCCACCCCCTTTTCCCCTTGCTCTCTCCTGGCTTGGAGACCCCAGCAGTGACCTGGCCCTTCGGATCTGGGTAATTTGGGTTTTCAGTCACTTCATGGAGCTGCCAGGCCGAGCTGATCACCTGCCCTCCACCGGCTTGGCCCCGTGCCTTTTTTTTTTTTTTTTTTTTTGGCAAAAAAACCCCTCAATTTACAGTTCAAAGAACATAACCTAGATTAACCAGAACCGGAGGAGTTGTGAAGGAGAGCGCACTTGTTGCAGGGGATGCGTAAGGCAGCCGCTCCAGCAGGATTCAACCTCTGAAATTTGCATCTTCTCTTTAAATTAGGATAATTGGGCTTTCTTGGCAGTTCCAGGCTGCTGAGTCTCCTCAGTTTCTGCTCACACCGTGGGCAACGGTGCTGCTCCCCGCCAGCGCTTGGGAAAGCGGTGAGCACAAGTAGAGGCAGGCATTAAAAACTCCCCGATTTTGGGGCGGGGGGGGAGAGGAGGGGGACGGCAGCGCCGGTGTGAACAAGCCCTTTGAGCTGGGGCTGTCACCGGGAGCGTGGTCCCACGCTGCCTGCGGCCTCCGTCCTGCCTGGGGAAACTGGATCGGGCGGCTTGAAAATGAACTTTTTTGCTCAGTCGCTTCTTAACCCATGTTGGGCCGGGGACACTGCTTTTGGTGGCAGCTGCTGCCTTGTGCTGCTCCAAAACGCCAGAAACTTCCCTGACGGACCTCGTGGGATGCAGCCTGAGCGCAGGGCAGCCCTGCTGGCACCCACAGCCTGTGCCGGCTCAGGCCGGACGATTTTCCCGTTGTCCGGCCTTTTCTGGGAGCCGGCAGCGCGCGCTCTGCCCTGTGTGCCGCTCACGGACGTGGCTGCGCCGGGGATGGATCCCAACCTGTTCCGCTGCCCGCGGATCCCCTCGCAGGGCAGCCGGCACCGCGGCTCGGTGCAAGCAGGGCATGGGAGGCTGTTTGCCGGTGCCGGTGTAACCTTCCAGCGCTCTTCCTCTGCACCGAGCCAAGAAAAACGAGAGCAAAAGGGAAAGCAGCGGGCGGGTGCGTTATGCCGACCAGCTGTGCGGCGCGTGGATTCGGGGAGGTTTCCGGTGATGCCGATTCCACGGGGTGCACGGTGGACCCCCGGCTCTGCGTCCCCCAGTTTGTGTAGGGTTTGGGGGGGGGGGGTGTTGGAGCATTATTTTTGTGTCTTTTGAGCAGCTTTTTGCTTGTTGGCTGCAAAAATCTAAACTGAAGGGGCGCTCGGCTGCTGGACCTTGGGTGGGTGAAGGCAGGCGAGCCGTCCCCGCGCCGGGTTTTGGTGTTTGCAGGGTGAGGCGGACGGAGCGATGTTAAAGCGCGATACCTGCCTGCCGCCGGCGAGCCGGAGCTCGGCGTTCGTTGTTTCCGTACGCCGCCGTTGCGCGAGGAGCGGCGCTCCGTACCTGCGAGACCTCGTTCTTGCCACGTCTCCAGCCGCGCTTGGGTGGAAATGCTGTAATTAAATGCGCAAAAATAGCATTTCAGAAAGCTTTATTAAGGAAAGGCACCTTACATGTGGTTTATAACGTGCAGCGCTTTGCGTTTAAAGAGGAGGGATGGATTGGTTAAAGGAAGTCTCCTCCGGACTTAACGAGCTGACTCTTGTTTTTGGTTCCCATGTCCTTCCAGACCTTGCAGCAGCCAGGAGGTCTTGTCTCCTTGTGCCTCATCTGTATTCATGGCTCTGAAAGTCCCAAATTAGCTCAGCGCAGCCGGGGCTGCCTGGGCGAAGGCGGAGGGAGCCAGGGAGATCCGCAACCTTGGCCGGCTTCAGTCCGGCAGGGATGGGAGGGATCCCGCCCGGGGACAGGCAGCACTCTGAGCTCACCAAACAGGACAAAAACAACCCGCAGAAAACATCCCGGCCCTCAAAAATAACTCCTTTCACCCCATAATCTTTGCTCAGCAGCTGCTTCTGCTCAGCAGACTGACTTTTCTCAAAACCCCGCACCCTGCCAGCACGTTACTTCCAAGGTTTGGTCTGCTGAAGTTGGGTAAATAACATAGGCTTAACATTTCGGGTGTACGCCGGGTTCTCCCGAAGCGTTTCAAGCAGCTGGGTCCATCCCATGGCCTGGAGCTGTTGCCATGTCCCCCCCCGCCCGGCTCCGCTCTGCTGGGGCTGCAGAGGAGGAGGAGGAGGAGCGGTGGCTGCTCCCCCAGACCTTTGCTCAGACCAATGTGAGCCGCAGGAGCTCGTGTAGGGAGCACGGGACAAATCTGGGGCCGGTCTGAGCGATCGCCAGGTAGGTACGACCCGGTACCGTGCCGGCACGGCGGCCGCCGCGGTGCAGGAGCGGTGTCAGAGGCGCTGCCCGCCTCGGCCGGAGTTTCTCTCGGGGGACTGTGTGCGTGCAAGGCCGCCGGTCCGCTCCCAGCCCGGGGTATCTATGGTAACAAATGGAACAGCCTTTCCTGCGCTGCGCTCGGGGGGGCTTGGCTCCCAAAGCCATTTTTTTCCGAGAGGACTGGCTGGAGAAACGGCTGCTCGACGTGCCGCCGCGCTGCTTAAGGGCACGCTGGCACCCGCCGCGTCGGGAGAGGGCCCGCCTGGTCCCCCTCCTGCGGGGACCCCTGTCCCCTCTTGTCCCCTTGTCCCCTTCCTGCGGGGACCCGCGGCCCCTCTTGTCCCCTCTTGTCCCCTTCCTGCGGGGACCCCCGTCCCCTCTTGTCCCTTCTTGTCCCCCTCCTGCAGGGACCCCCGTCCCCTCTTGTCCCCTTGTCCCCCTCCTGCAGGGACCCCCGTCCCTTCTTGTCCCCCTGTCCCCCTCCTGCGGGGACCCGCGGCCCCTCTTGTCCCCCTGTCCCCCTCCTGCGGGGACCCCGTCCCCTCTTGTCCCTTTCCTGAACAGACCCGCGTACCCCTTGTCCCCGTCCTGCAGGGACCCCTGTCCCCCCTTGTCCCCCTCCTGCGGGGACCTGAGGCCCCTCTTGTCCCCTTGTCCTCCTCCTGCAGGGACCCCTGTCCTCTCTTGTCCCTTCTTGTCCCCGTCCTGCAGGGACCCCCGTCCCTTCTTGTCCCCTTGTCCCCCTCCTGCAGGGACCCCCGTCCCTTCTTGTCCTCTTGTCCCCGTCCTGCAGGGACCCCTGTCCCCTCTTGTCCCCCTCCTGCGGGGACCCGCGGCCCCTCTTGTCCCCTTGTCCTCCTCCTGCAGGGACCCCTGTCCTCTCTTGTCCCTTCTTGTCCCCTTCCTGCAGGGACCCCCATCCCTTCTTGTCCTCTTGTCCCCGTCCTGCAGGGACCCCTGTCCCCTCTTGTCCCCCTCCTGCGGGGACCTGAGGCCCCTCTTGTCCCCCCTTGTCCCCCTCCTGCAGGGACCCCTGTCCCCTCTTGTCCCCTTGTCCCCCTCCTGCAGGAACCCCCGTCCCTTCTTGTCCCCTTCCTGCAGGGACCCCCGTCCCCTCTTGTCTCCCCTTGTCCCACTCCCAAAGGGACCCCTGTCCCCCCTTGTCCCCTTGTCACCCTCCTGCAGGGACCCCTGTCCCTTCTTGTCCCCTTGTCCCCTTCCTGCAGGGACCCCTGTCCCCTCTTGTCTCCCCTTGTCCCCCTCCCAAAGGGACCCCCGTCCCCCCTTGTCCCCTTGTCACCCTCCTGCAGGGACCCCCGTCCCACCTTGTCCCCCTCCTGAAGGGACCCCCGTCCCCCCTTGTCCCCTTGTTGCCCTCCTGAAGGGACCCCTGTCCCCTCTCTCTTCCAGTGTGTCCGGACCTGGTGGACAAGTACCTGGAGGAGACGTCCATTCGCTACGTGACGCCCCGAGCTCACGGCGAGGCGGAGCACGGGCTCGGCCACCCCCATAAATCAGGTGGGTGCGGCTGCTGCCCGCTGCCAGGCCTCGGGGTTCGGTCTGTGGGAGCTCATCGGGACTGTCCCGCTTCTGCCTCCTCTGCTCCCACTGGGAGCACTGGGATCGCCTCCGGCTGGCGGTGACGGTTCTGCCGCTGCTGAAGTGACATCTGGCCCTGCTGCCGCAACCCCCGCGCTTTGGGGGACGACCGAGCGCCGACGTCCCTTCCCTGAACAGCAGTGCTGCGGGGAGGCGGCTCGGTCTCGGGCGGGTAACTTGGGGTTCCCCTCTCTGGGCTTGCGCGGGCTCCTGGGGCTGCCAGGTGCCCCTTGGGATGCGCATCCTGGGATGGGGGGGACATGCGGGAGGTGACAGCGGCACGGAAAGGAGGGGAGGGCCGGAGCTTGGTGTCGGGGACGGAGCAGAAGCGCTCAAACGTGGATTTGGAGCGCAAGCAGCGAGGGCGAGCGCAAGCAGCGAGGGCGAGCGGCCCCGGGAGCTGCGGCAGGGCCTGGGCTGGGGGGCGGCCATGTCCCCGGTCAGAGAGCAGGGGGGGCTCAGCGTCCCCTGTCCTGTCCCCCCCGCAGTGCCTCCCCACCACCCCGTGGTCTGCTGCTCCTCCGCGGGACCCCAGATCTGTACCAAGAGGCCCGGCCGCGGCAGGACCCTCCTCAGCAGCCAGCGCAAGAGGAGGAAGTCGGCGACGCCGGACCCTAAGGAGAAGCAGACCTGTGGTAAGAGCCTCGGGGAGGGGGGCTCGGGGGGCAGTTTGGGGGTTCCCGGCCCCGCGCCGGAGCACTCACCCCCGCCTCCCCGCTTCCCTCAGACATCCGCCTGCGAGTCCGAGCCGAGTACTGCCAGCACGAGACGGCGCTTCAAGGCAACGTCTTCTCCAACAAGCAGGACCCCTTGGAGCGTCAGTTCGAGCGCTTCAACCAGGCCAACACCATCCTGAAATCCCGGGACCTGGGCTCCATCATCTGTGACATAAAATTCTCAGAGCTCACCTACCTCGACGCGTTCTGGCGCGATTACATCAACGGCTCTTTGCTGGAAGCCCTCAAGGGCGTCTTCATCACGGACTCGCTCAAACAAGCCGTGGGCCACGAAGCCATCAAACTGCTGGTCAATGTGGACGAGGAGGATTACGAGGTTGGGCGCCAGAAACTCCTGAGGAACTTGATGCTGCAGACGGCTCCCTGATGCCCGACGGCTGCTCGGTGGGATCCAAGCTTTTTCCTTCTCTTTTTTTTTTCTTTTTTTTTTTTTTTTTTCTAAAAGAAAAGGAAATGATTGAAACCCCCACCCGGTACTGTGCAACTCTGGGTTTGGAGCCGCGGGGAGTGCCAGCCGGAGGCTTACGTGTTTTCTCACCCCTTTCCTGTCCTGTCACCTCCTCTCTCGCTTTGTTTTCCTTTTTTTTTTTTTTTTCCCCCCTCTTTTATTTTGTATCCATTAAAAACGACGACGACAAAAAAAGGCAAAATGCTGCCTGGGGCGCGTCAGTGACGGGGCTGGGCGTGCTGGGAGGGGGCTCGGCACAGGCTCGTGCTGGGGTGGGCTCGGCCCCGTGGTGGCTTTGTCCCCTTCTGCCCTCGCGTCACCGTCCCGGGGGGCTCCACGTGCCGGGGGATGCCCCGTGGGCAGCGTGTCCCCCCCCATTTCTCCCTCAAATACCCCTCTCCCCGTCGCCTCAGTGGGTTTCTCAGGAGTAAAACCGTCCCCCTCGCCGGGCTGCGTCCCCGTGGCGTCCCCCGGACCATGTGCCTTCGTGTCCCCCTCGCCGGGGGGGGAGGACCAGCGCCGAGGGACGCCCCGAAATCTCTTGCCCGTCCCTTCTGCCTCTTCTCCCCTCCGCGGGCGCCTGGCTCCGTCCCTTCCCCGCTCCAGCTGGCGACCGGGACGAGGGGCAGGTTGGGGCAGTGCAAGCTGCCTGTTGCTGGCAGCGGGCGGCTGAGCCTCTGCCCACACGCGTCGGAGGGCGGCCGGCAGCGTGTGGCCCTTGGCCGTGGCCACCTGGCCCGCGCCCCGGCCCCAGAGAGCCCCTGAAATGGCCGTTCTCCCCCCCCCGCCCCCCCAACTGCTGCCTGTCGTCCCCGGCGGCGGGGAATTTTTTTCCAGCTCCATCCTGGTTTTGTGGTTTTTCTCCCCGTCCCTGCTCGGCTGCTGGTGGGTGCGGACCCCGCTCCGGGGCGGGGGGCAGCCCCCCTGGGACTCGTGGTGCTTGTGGCCCCCCCGCCGGGGCACGCAGCCTCCCCCCCCTTCCCCGCTTACGGACAATTCTGGCACAACTTGGTGTAATTTCTGTGACTTCTGTATTTTTTAAACTTCAATATAACAGTCATATTCCCTCTGTAGCTTTCGGGTTTCTTGAAATAAACATCTACTGCAGCGCCTGGCTCCTTCCTTCCACCCCTGCCGGGGCGGACCCCGGCCCCCCCAGCACTGCAGGGGCTCGGGGGGGGGGGACACAGGACCCCCTCCCGGCTGCGGCACGGGGAGCCCTGAGCGCGTTTTGCTGCCGCATTTTGGGGGGAAGCGGTCCGAAACAGAGCGGACGTGGCCCTGCTCTGGATTTTACCGTACCGGGGAGGGGGGCTCACGGCGCCGGCGCCAGCCCCGCAGCTGCCACGGTGCCGTAGAGATCGGGCCGGCGGTGGCTGTGCACCGGGATCTCCCGGCGGACGCGGTGCAGGTAGTCGAGGTCGATCTCGGCGTAGCAGAGCCCGGGTCCCTCGCGGCACTGGGCCACCACGGCGCCCCAGGGGTCTACCACCAGCGCGTGGCCGTAGGACGTCCGGCGCTCGTGGTTCTTCCCGGTCTGGGCGGCTGCCACCACGTAGCACTGGCTCTCGATGGCCCGGGCCCGCAGCAGCACCTGCCGGGGGCCGCGGTGCTGCCAGCGCTGCCAAACCGCAGCCCCCGGCGCGGGGCAGGGGGCAGACAACGGGTTTGGGTGGGTGGCTGTGCCGCCTGCCCCTTAAATACCCCAAAAAAGCGGTTTTTTATCTTAAATTTGCCCCGCTTGGCTCAGGATTTGTCCTTGCTGCCGGAGAGGATCGGGGTGAGCGCTCAGCCCCCCATCCGACAGCCCCCGGGGCGTCCCCAGCCCCATGGGGGGACGAGGGACGAGCGGCAGCGGGAGAGGCTGGAGCTGCCGGGGCTGAGCTCACCTCCCAGTGCGCCGAGCCCGTGGGGACGGTGAAGGCCGAGGGGTAGGTGAGGATCTCGGCGCCGGCACGCCGCAGCGCCAGCGAGATCTCGGGGAAGCGCAGGTCGTAGCAGATGGAGAGGCCGAGCTGCCGGGGATGAGGAGGGGACGTCAGCCAGCACCCCGTGCCCGGCCCCGGGGGACTCCGGGCAGAGGGTAGGGCACAGTGGAGGGGACGCAGTGCCGGAGCCAGGGGAGCCCCTCGCCCCGCGGGGACCCCGAGGGTCCCCAGAGGCGCCCGTCCACCCCCTACCTTCCCCGCCGGCGTGCTGACCGGGGCCACGATCTCGGTGCCGGGGTTGGTGAAGCTGCTCTCCTTCATGGCCACGCGTCCCTCCAGCTCCACGTCGCACAGGTGGGTCTTTCTGTAGGCGGCCGCGAGGCGACCTGGGGACAGGAGGGTGCGAGGGGGGGACGCATCCGCGGGGGCCGGGGACCCCCGGGTAGCGGGGCAGGGCCGGGGGCTCTCACCTGCGGGGTCCAGCAGCGCGTGGCAGTTGTAGATGCGCCGCGTGGTCGGCCAGTCCCGGCCGCGCTCATGGAAGCCGCCCAGCGACAGCCACACGCCGCAGTCCCTGGGGAGAGGGACCCCGGGGTCACCCCGGCTCTGCCGGGGACGGGGATCCCGCAGCCGGCACCCGCGGCTCCGGCTCCGCCAGCCCGGCTCTGCGGGATGAGCGCGGCGGGGTCGCCGTCGGTACCTGGCCAGCTCGGCGTAGCGTCCCATGAGGTCCCCGTCCAGCCCCTCGGCCAGGCTGAGGGTCTGCGCCGCGTCAGAGCCGATGTAGTCGAAGCCCTCGGGGAGGAAGACGAGGCAAGCGCCGCGACCCGGCCGCCTCCCGCACCAGCCCGGCGCAGGCGGCGAAGTTCAGCTCCTTGTCGGGCGTGGGAGGTGACCTGGCCCACGGCCACCAGCGGCTTCAGCCCCGGGGGACCCGCCATGGCGCGGGGTGGGCGCGGGGAGCTGCAGCACGGCGCGGACGTCAGCCCCCCAGGGACCGCGGCAGCCCCCCCCGGGACCGCGGCAGCCCCCCCCGGGCCGGCACGGGTCACCCCCCCGTGTGCGTGGGGTACCTGCCCGGGGTACGGGAGCCGTGCCGGTGTCTCGGGGTGCACGGGTGGGGCCGGGAGCAGGCGGCGCAGCGGGGTCTGGGGCAGCGCTCTCAGCCTGGGGCAGGGGGGACCCCGGGGTGGGGAGGGGGGGGTCACGGCTGCTGCCTGGTCCCTGTGCTGGCGGGGGACACGGCCCCGGGGCACCCATGGCCAAGGGGACGGCACTGGCCCCCGCGCAGGGGCCCGTGGGTGGCTCTCACCGGCCAGCCCCCTCCTGCAGTGCCCACGTCAGACCCCAACTGCCCCCAGCACCCCCAAACTGCCCCCAGCACCCCCCAAACCACACCCAGCTCTGCCCCAGGTCAGACCCCAACTGCCCCAGCACCCCCAAACTGCCCCCAGCACCCCCCAAACCACACCCAGCTCTGCCCCAGGTCAGACCCCACCTGCCCCAGCACCCCCAAACTGCCCCCAGCACCCCCCAAACCACACCCAGCTCTGCCCCAGGTCAGACCCCACCTGCCCCAGCACCCCCAAACTGCCCCAGCACCCCTAAACTGCCCCCAGCACCCCCCGAACCGCCCCCAGCTCTGCCCCAGATCAGACCCCAACTGCCCCAGCACCCCCAGGTCTGCCCCAGGTCAGACCCCAACTACCCCAGCACCCCCAGACTGCCCCAGGAACCCCCAAACCACCCCCAGCTCTGCCCCAGTTCAGACCCCAACTGCCCCACCACCCCCAAACTGCCCCAGGAACCCCCAAACCACGCCCAGCTCTGCCCCAGGTCAGACCCCACCTGCCCCAGCACCCCCAAACTGCCCAGCACCCCCCGAACCGCCCCCAGCTCTGCCCCAGATCAGACCCCAACTACCCCAGCACCCCCAGACTGCCCCCAGCTCTGCCCCAGGTCAGACCCCAACTGCCCCAGCACCCCCAAACTGCCCCAGGAACCCCCAAACCACCCCCAGCTCTGCCCCAGGTCAGACCCCACCTGCCCCAGCACCCCCCAAACCACCTCAGTACCCCCCCAAACCACCCCCAGCTCTGCCCCAGGTCAGACCCCAACTGCCCCAGCACCCCCAAACTGCCCCAGCACCCCCCAAAACCACGCCCAGCTCTGCCCCAGGTCAGACCCCAACTGCCCCCAGCACCCCCAAACCGCCCCCAGCACCCCAAACCGCCCCCAGCACCCCCAAACCGCCCCCAGCACCCCCCTTCTCCCCCAGCTCCGCCCCACCTCAGCCCCGCACCTGCCCCCAGGCCCCATCAGCCCCCCCCCATCGCCCGCTTTGCCCCAATCCCCCCCCCGCACCACCCCAATCGTCTCCTGCGCCCCCCAGCCCCCCCGGGCCGTACATGCCCCGCCGGCGGCACCGAGGGGACAGGGACAAAGTCCCCCCACCGCCGCGCCCTCAGCAAAGATGGCGCCGGCGCCGCCTCACCGCGCAGCGCCGCTGCCCTCTACCAAGATGGCGCCCGGCCGAGCCCCGCCCCGTTTCCGGCCGGCGCCGGAAGGGGCGGGGCCCGCGGTGCGGGAGGGGGGAAGATGGCGGACGGCGCGAAGGGGCGGCCGGCGGCAGCGCCCGGGGGGAAGGCGCTGACGGCGGAGCAGGTCCGGGCCAGGGGGCGGCGGGAGGGCCCGGGCGGGGCCCTGGAGCCGGGGGGGGGGGCTCGGGTGGGCCCTGGCAGCGGCGGGGGTGCCCCGGGGAGGCCTCGGGCACCGGGGGGGGGTCCCGTCACCCTCCCTGTCCCCGCAGGTGGTGGCCCGGTTCAACCGGCTGCGGCAGGAGCAGCGGGGCCTGGCCTCGAAGGCGGCCGAGCTGGAGCTGGAGCTGAACGAGCACAGGTGGGATGGGGGATGGGTCTGGGGGGGTGTCTGGGCCGCGGGGCCTCCGCCGCCTCACCCTCCTCTTCCTCCCCTTCCTCCCAGCCTGGTCATCGAGACGCTGCGGGAGGTGGACCCCACGCGAAAGTGCTACCGCATGGTGGGCGGCATCTTGGTGGAGCGCACCGTCAAGGAGGTGCTGCCGGCCCTGGAGAACAACAAGGAGCAGGTGAGGGGTGGCCGGCACCCCCCGGGCACCCCCCGGCACACCGGGCACCCCCCCGGGCACCCCCCGGGCACCCCGGCACCCCCCCGGGCACCCCCCGTGTATCCCCCTGGACCCCCCCGGGCACCCCCCGTGTACCCCGGCACCCCCCGCGCACCCCGGGACCCCCCCAGCCCCCCGGAGCCAGCCCTTCTCCCAGCTACATCCCCCTGATCCCCCCTCTCTCCCCACCCCTTTTTTTTTTTCCCCAGATCAGCAAAATCATCGAGACGCTGAACCAGCAGCTGCAGGCGAAGGGCCGGGAGCTGAACGAGTTTCGGGAGAAGCACAACATCCGGCTGGTGGGCGAGGAGGACCCCAAGCAGCCCCCCAAGGAGGGGGCCGAGGGTGCCGGGGCCAAGGGCGGCTCGGCCGGCGTCCTGGTCTCCTAGCTCCCCCGCCCTCCCCCTCGCTGCTCAGCATCCTGCGTGTTGTGGTTTTGTTAAATAAATGTCTTTTTTTTTTTTTTTTTTTTCTCATTTGGTCACGGGCCGAGCGTGGGCGCTGGGGGTGGTGAGGAGAGGGGGGCAGCGAATTGGGGGGGGGGCCCTGGGGGACGCCAGAACGGGGCCGGACCCCCCAGCTTGGCTCGCCGCGGGGTGACCCGGTGCCACTGTCCCCTCTCTGCGGGGGGAGGTGGCATTTTGGGGGTGTTGGGAGGGGCAGTGGTGGCTCCGGGCCGGCCTTGGCCGCTGTTTTCTCCTCCTGGCCGGCAGCTGCGGCATCGCGGCCAGCGCCGGAGCCGCTGCCCCGGCCTCAGCGCCTGCAACGCTGCAGGGGGGACCCCAAAGTCGGGGGGGGGGTGTGCGCACACGCGCGTGCACCCCGAAAGGCAGGGACGGGGGACGTGGCGGAGGGGCAGGTCCCTGGGGGGGCACACGGGGACCCCGGGACGCGCACCCCGGAGGGGACGGGGAGCCGGTGGCGGCAGCGGGGTGGGACGGGGTCACCGTCACCGGTGCTCGGAGCGCGGCAGAGGCCGGCGCGTGCCGGTGCGCGGCACCCCAGGGTGCGGCGGTGGCGGGGGGGGGGGGACACGTGGCCGCTGTTGACTGTACACAGCCCCCACGCACGGCGTCACCCGCCACCGGGCCCAGCCGGTTCCCTGTGGCCACCGGCCCCATATAAGACCGGTGACACCGGGGCTGGCAGGGGACACCATGGAGGGGGCCGGGGGGCCGCGGCTGGCGGAGGCCGAGCGGGAGAGCCTGCTGGGCTGCGTCCACGGCGTCTCCGGGCCCGGTACCGCCAGCGGGGACGGGGCCAGCGGCCTTTTTTGGCCCCAAAATGGGGCCGGAGCGGGGCCAGGGGAGCGCTCGGGGAAGAAGGGACGGGGTTGGGGGCGGGTTGGGGACAGGGCAGGGGGGCCGGCGGGTTGGGGGCGGCTCGGGGTGACGGCGGCGTGTCCCCGCAGTGGTGACGGCCACCCGCATGGCCGGGGCGGCCATGTACGAGCTGGTGCGCGTGGGGCACGCGGAGCTGGTGGGGGAGATCATCCGGCTGGAGGGGGACATGGCCACGCTCCAGGTCTACGAGGAGACCTGTATCCTGCCTGTCCCCTCGCCACCCCCGGCCCCCCCCGACCCCCCCCCGCCACCCCTGCCCTCCCCTGTCCCCCTCTGTCCCCCCATCCTCCTGTGCCCCCCGCCCTGTCTTGTCCCCCTCCCCTGTCCCTCCTGTCCCCCTCTGTCCCCCCCATCCTCCTGTGCCCCCCACCCTGTCTTGTCCCCCTCCCCTGTCCCTCTCTGCCCCCCCTGCCCTCCCCTGTCCCCTCCCGTGCCCCCCACCTCCCCATCCTGCCCTTCCCTTCCTCCCCTGGCCCCCTCCCTGCCCTGTCCTGCCTTCTGTCCCCCCCCCACTCTGCTGTCCCCTTGTCCTGTCCTCCCTGTCCCCCCCCATCCTGCCCCAGCCCCCCCAGCCCCTCCCTGCCCCCCCATCCTGCCCCATCCCCCCCAGCCCCCCAGCCCCTCCCTGCCCCCCCATCCACCCCCAGCCCCCCCAGCCCCTCCCTGCCCCCCAATCCTGCCCCATTCCCCCTGTCCTGTCCCCTCCCTGGCCCCCCCATCATGCCCCAGCCCCCCCAGCCCCCAGCCCCTCCCTGCCCCCCCATCCTGCCCTGTCCCCCCTGTCCTGTCCCCTCCCCGTCCCCCCATCCTGCCCCAGCCCCTCCCGGCCCCCCATCCTGCCCCGTCCCCCCCAGCCCCCCAGCCCCTCCCTGCCCCTCCATCCTGCCCCAGCCCCCCATCCCCCTCCCTGCCCCCCCATCCTCCCCCAGCCCCCCATCCCCTCCCTGCCCCCCCATCCTGCCCCGTCCCCCCCAGCTCCCCAGCCCCTCCCTGCCCCCCCATCCACCCCCAGCCCCCCCAGCCCCTCCCTGTCCCCCCCATCCTGCCCCGTCCCCCCCAGCTCCCCAGCCCCTCCCTGCCCCCCCATCCTGCCCCGTCCCCCCCAGCCCCCCAGCCCCTCCCTGCCCCCCAATCCTGCCCCATTCCCCCTGTCCTGTCCCCTCCCTGGCCCCCCCATCATGCCCCAGCCCCCCCAGCCCCCAGCCCCTCCCTGCCCCCCCATCCTGCCCTGTCCCCCCTGTCCTGTCCCCTCCCCGTCCCCCCATCCTGCCCCAGCCCCTCCCGGCCCCCCATCCTGCCCCGTCCCCCCCAGCCCCCCAGCCCCTCCCTGCCCCTCCATCCTGCCCCAGCCCCCCATCCCCTCCCTGCCCCCCCATCCTCCCCCAGCCCCCCATCCCCTCCCTGCCCCCCCATCCTGCCCCGTCCCCCCCAGCTCCCCATCCCCTCCCTGCCCCCCCATCCTCCCCCAGCCCCCCATCCCCTCCCTGCCCCCCCATCCTGCCCCGTCCCCCCCAGCTCCCCAGCCCCTCCCTGCCCCCCCATCCTCCCCCAGCCCCCCATCCCCTCCCTGTCCCCCCCATCCTGCCCCGTCCCCCCCAGCTCCCCAGCCCCTCCCTGCCCCCCCATCCTGCCCCGTCCCCCCCAGCCCCCCAGCCCCTCCCTGCCCCCCCATCCTGCCCCAGCCCCCCATCCCCTCCCTGCCCCCCCATCCTGCCCCGTCCCCCCCAGCTCCCCAGCCCCTCCCTGCCCCCCCATCCTCCCCCAGCCCCCCATCCCTTCCCTGTCTCCCCATCCTGCCCTGTCCCCCCCAGCTCCCCAGCCCCTCCCTGTCCCCCCCATCCTGCCCCAGCCCCCCCGTCCCCTCCCTGTCCCCCCCATCCACCCCCAGCCCCCCCAGCCCCTCCCTGCCCCCCCATCCTGCCCCAACCCCCCCAGCCCCTCCCTGCCCCCCCATCCTGCCCTGTCCCCCCCGCCCCCCAGCCCCTCCCTGTCCCCCCCATCCTGCCCCAGCCCCCCCAGCCCCTCCCTGCCCCCCCATCCACCCCCAGCCCCCCCAGCCCCTCCCCGCCCCCCCATCCTGCCCCGTCCCCCCCAGCCCCCCATCCCCTCCCTGCCCCCCCATCCACCCCCAGCCCCCCCATCCCCTCCCTGCCCCCCCATCCTGCCCCGTCCCCCCCAGCTCCCCAGCCCCTCCCTGCCATCCTGCCCCAGCCCCCCCATCCCCTCCCTGCCCCCCCATCCTGCCCCGTCCCCCCCAGCTCCCCAGCCCCTCCCTGCCCCCCCATCCTGCCCTGTCCCCCACCTTTTCCTGCCCCTCCGCTCCCCCCCATCGCGCCCCCTCCCCGCCTCCTCGCTGGCCTTTCCTGAGCGCGGGGGCAGCGGGGGTGCGGGTGGGGGACCCGGTGCTGCGCACGGGGAAGCCGCTCTCGGTGGAGCTGGGCCCGGGCATCCTGGGCTCCATCTTCGACGGGATCCAGCGCCCGCTGCGCGACATCGCCCAGCTCACCCGCAGCATCTACATCCCGCGGGGCACCAACGTCCCCGCGCTGCCCCGCCACCTCACCTGGGACTTCGCCCCCAGCAAGGACGTGCGGGTGAGCGGGACCCCCGCCACGGGGACGCCCCCGACCCCACGCGCCTCCTGGGGACGCGGGGACACCCCGTCTCCCCGCACCCCCGGAGGGGATGCGGCCCGTCCTCGTCGGGGTCCCGCGTCCTCACGGCCACCCCCGGCAGGTGGGGAGCCACGTCACCGGCGGTGACGTCTACGGGACGGTGATGGAGAACTCGCTCATCCGGCACAAGATCATGGTGCCCCCCCGCAGCCGGGGCACCGTCACCTACGTCGCACCCCCCGGGCACTACAGCGTCTCGGTAACGGGGGACGGGTGGCAGCGTGACGGGGGGTGGGGTGATGGGTGATGGGGTGATGGGTGTTGGGGTGATGGGTGTTGGGGGGTGGGGTGATGGGTGTTGGGGTGATGGGTGTTGGGTGATGGGGTGATGGGTGATGGGTGTCAGGGTGATGGGTGTTGGGGTGATGGGTGTTGGGTGATGGGGTGATGGGTGTTGGGGTGATGGGTGTTGGGGGGTGGGGTGATGGGTGTTGGGGTGATGGGTGTTGGGTGATGGGGTGATGGGTGATGGGTGTCAGGGTGATGGGTGTTGGGGTGATGGGTGTTGGGTGATGGGGTGATGGGTGTTGGGGTGATGGGTGTTGGGGGGTGGGGTGATGGGTGACGGGGTGATGGGTGTTGGGGTGATGGGTGTTGGGGTGATGGGTGATGGGTGTCGGGGTGATGGGTGTAGGGGTGATGGGTGACACGGTGATGGATGATGGGTGACGGGGTGACAGGGTGATGGGTGTCAGGGTGATGGGTGTTGGGGTGATGGGTGTTGGGGTGATGGGTGTCAGGGTGATGGGTGTCGGGGTGATGGGTGTCGGGGTGATGGGTGTCAGGGTGATGGGGTGATGGGGTGATGGGTGATGGGGTGATGGGTGTCGGGGTGATGTGTGACGGGGTGATGGGTGATGGGTGTTGGGGTGATGGGTGATGGGGTGATGGGTGTCGGGGTGATGGGTCTTGGGGAGATGGGTGTCGGGGGTGATGGGTGTCAGGGTGATGGGTGATGGGTGATGGGTATCAGGATGATGGGTGTCAGGATGATGGGTGACGGGGTGATGGGTGATGGGTGTCGGGGTGATGGGTGATGGGTGATGGGGTGATGGGTGTCAGGGTGATGGGTGATGGGTGTCGGGGTGATGGGTGTCGGGGTGATGGGGTGATGGGTGTTGGGGTGATGGGTGACGGGGGTGATGGGTGATGGGTGTTGGGGTGATGGGGTGATGGGTGACAGGGTGATGGGTGTCAGGGTGATGGGTGATGGGTGTCGGGGTGATGGGTGTCGGGGTGATGGGGTGATGGGTGTTGGGGTGATGGGTGACGGGGTGATGGGTGATGGGTGTTGGGGTGATGGGGTGATGGGTGACAGGGTGATGGGTGTCAGGGTGATGGGTGTCAGGGTGTCGGGGTGATGGATCTTGGGGAGATGGGTGTCGGGGTGATGGGTGTCGGGGTGATGGGTGATGGGTGATGGGTATCAGGATGATGGGTGTCAGGATGATGGGTGACGGGGTGATGGGTGATGGGCGTTGGGGTGATGGGCGTTGGGGTGATGGGTGATGGGGTGATGGGTGTCGGGGTGATAGGTGACAGGGCAATGGGTGATGGGGTGATGGGTGTCAGGGTGATGGGTGATGGGTGTCGGGGTGATGGGTGTTGGGGTGATGGGGTGATGGGTGTCGGGGTGATGGGTGATGGGTGATGGGTATCAGGATGATGGGTGTCAGGATGATGGGTGACGGGGTGATGGGTGATGGGCGTTGGGGTGATGGGTGATGGGGTGATGGGTGTCGGGGTGATGGGTGACAGGGCGATGGGTGATGGGGTGATGGGTGTCGGGGTGATGGGTGATGGGTGTCGGGGTGATGGGTGTTGGGGTGACGGGGTGATGGGTGTCGGGGTGATGGGTGTCGGGGTCCCTCCGGTCCCCGCAGGACGTGGTGCTGGAGCTGGACTTCCAGGGCAGCGCGGAGCAGCTGACCATGCTGCAGGTCTGGCCGGTGAGACAGACCCGGCCCGTGGCCGAGAAGCTGCCGGCAAATCACCCGCTGCTGACGGGCCAGCGGGTGCTGGACGCCCTCTTCCCGTAGGGACGGGGAGCGGGGCGGGGACAGGGCGGGGGGCACGGGGGGGAGATGGGGACGGGGGTGGGGATGGAGACAGAGCTGGAGGTGGGGGCTGGGGACAGGGATGGGGACAGGGATGGGGGTGGGGGACAGGGGTGGGGGTGGGAATAAGGTGCAGGGGTGGGGGACGGGGACAGGGATGGGGACAGCGATAGAGCTGGCGATGGGGGCTGGGGACAGGGGTGGGGATGGGGACAGGGACAGGGATGGGGACAGGGGATGGGGACAGGGGATGGGGACAGGGGTGGGGATGGGGACAGGGACAGGGGATGGGGACAGGAGGTGACAATGGGGACCAGGGACAGGGATGGGGACAGGGATGGGGACAGGGGGTGACAATGGGGACCAGGGACAGGGATGGGGACAGGGATGGGGACAGGGGGTGACAATGGGGACCAGGGACAGGGATGGGGACAGGGGGTGACAATGGGGGACAGGGAGAGGGGTGGGGACAGGGGGTGGCAATGGGGGACAGGGAGAGGGGTGGGGACAGGGGATGGCAAAGGGGGGCAGGGGTGGGGATGGGGACCAGGGACAGGGATGGGGACAGGGGGTGACAATGGGGGACAGGGACAGGGATGGGGCAGGGGGTGACAATGGGGGACAGGGACAGGGATGGGGACAGGGATGGGGACAGGGATGGGGACAGGGGATGGCAATGGGGGACAGGGACAGGGATGGGGCAGGGGGTGACAATGGGGGACAGGGAGAGGGGATGAGGACAGGGGTGGGGACAGGGGATGGCAATGGGGGACAGGGAGGGGGGAAGAGGCTGGAGTTGGGAGGGAATAAGGGACAGGGATGGGGGACAAGGATGAGGGACGGGGACAGGGATGGGGACAGGGGATGGCAATGGGGGACAGGGAGGGGGGAAGAGGCTGGAGATGGGAGGGAATAAGGGACAGAGATGGGGGACAAGGATGGGGGACGGGGACAGGGATGGTGTTGGGGCTGGGAAGAGGGACAGGGACAGGGGTGGGGACAGTCCTGCTGGGGGAGAAGGGGGTGGCTGTGGGTGTCACCGGGGGGGTGACGCTCGCTCCAGACGCTCCCAGGAGGGGCAGGGATGGGGATGGGGGTCCCCCCGCCTCCGCGGGGACGTCGCGGGGCGGTGTCGGGGCACTGCAGCCGCTGCTCTCCGCCGTCGCCGCGCGTCCCCGTCCCCGTCCCCGTCCCCAGGTGCGTGCAGGGCGGCACCACGGCCATCCCGGGCGCCTTCGGCTGCGGCAAAACCGTCATCTCCCAGTCCCTGTCCAAGTACTCCAACAGCGACGTCATCGTCTACGTGGGCTGCGGCGAGCGCGGCAACGAGATGTCCGAGGTCCTGCGGGACTTCCCCGAGGTGGGGACGGGCGGCGCGGCGGCACGGCCAGCTGGGCACCGCGGGCACGGTGGCCAGGCGGGGACGGTGGCCAGGTGGTGAAGGCAGCCAGGTGGTGATGGTGGCCAGGTGGTGATGGTGGCCAGGCGCTGATGGTGGCCAGGTGGGGACGGTGGCCAGGTGGTGATGGTGGCCAGGTGGGGACGGTGGCGAGGTGGTGATGGTGGCCAGGTGGGACGGTGGCGAGGTGGTGATGGTGGCCAGGTGGTGATGGTGGCCAGGTGGGGACGGTGGCCAGGTGGGGACGGTGGCCAGGCGGTGATGGTGGCCAGGCGGGGATGGTGACCAGGCGGGGACGGTGGCCAGGCGGGGACAGTGGCGAGGTGGTGATGGTGGCCAGGTGGTGATGGTGGCCAGGCGGTGACGGTGGCCAGGTGGTGATGGTGGCCAGGTGGGGACAGTGGCCAGGTGGTGATGGTGGCCAGGCGGGGACGGTGGCGAGGTGGTGATGGTGGCCAGGTGGTGATGGTGGCCAGGTGGGGACGGTGACCAGGTGGGGACGGTGGCCAGGCAGTGACTGTGGCCAGGTGGGGACGGTGGCCAGGCGGTGATGGTGGCCAGGTGGTGACGGTGCCGCCGTCCCCAGCTCACCATGGAGGTGGACGGGAGGACGGAGACCATCATGAAGCGGACGACGCTGGTGGCCAACACCTCCAACATGCCGGTGGCCGCCCGCGAAGCCTCCATCTACACCGGTGGGTCGGGGGCCGCCGCGACGGCCTGGGGTGGTACGCGTGGCGCACGTGAGCGTGCACGGCGCGTGTGAGCGTGCGTGGCGCGCGTGAGCGTGCGTGGCGCTTGTGAGCGTGCGTGGCGCGCGTGAGCGTGCGTGGCGCGCGTGAGCGTGCACGGCGCGTGTGAGTGTGCACGGCGCTTGTGAGCGTGCACGGAGCGTGTGAGCGTGCACGGCGCTTGTGAGCGTGCATGGTGCGTGTGAGTGTGCACGGCGCATGTGAGCGTGCACGGCGTGCGTGAGTGTGCACGGCGCTTGTGAGCGTGCACGGCGCATGTGAGCGTGCATGGTGCGTGTGAGCGTGCATGGCGCTTGTGAGCGTGCACGGCGCTTGTGAGTGTGCGTGGCGCGTGTGAGCGTGCACGGCACTTGTGAGCATGCACGGCGCGTGTGAGTGTGCACGGCGCTTGTGAGTGTGCACGGTGCGTGTGAGCGTGCACGGTGCTTGTGAGCGTGCACGGTGATTGTGAGCGTGCATGGCGCTTGTGAGCGTGCACAGAACGTGTGAGCGTGCATGGCGCTTGTGAGCATGCGTGGCGCGTGTGAGCGTGCGTGGCGCGCGTGAGCGTGCACGGCGCGTGTGAGTGTGCACGGCGCTTGTGAGTGTGCACGGTGCGTGTGAGCGTGCACGGTGCTTGTGAGCGTGCATGGTGCGTGTGAGCGTGCACGGCGCGTGTGAGCGTGCACGGCGCTTGTGAGCGTGCGTGGCGCTTGTGAGCGTGCGTGGCGCGCGTGAGCGTGCGTGGCGCGCGTGAGCGTGCACGGCGCGTGTGAGTGTGCACGGCGCTTGTGAGCGTGCACGGAGCGTGTGAGCGTGCACGGTGCTTGTGAGCGTGCACGGCGCGTGCAGGGACGGGTGGCCGTGAGCTCGCCAGAGCACGCACGGAGCGTGCGAAGGCTGCGTCGAGCGTGCGAGCCGCGTGCCGCCGGCGCAGGCATCACGCTCTCCGAGTATTTCCGCGACATGGGCTACCACGCCAGCATGATGGCCGACTCCACCTCCCGCTGGGCCGAGGCGCTGCGGGAGATTTCGGGGCGCTTGGCCGAGATGCCGGCGGGTGAGTGCCGGTGCCGGGGAGGGATTTGGGGGCGGGGGGACCCCTCGCCCCCTCCGCCAGCCCCGAGGCTGCGGTGAGGGGCTCCGGCCGCCCCGCTGAGGCCGCGCTCCCCGCAGACAGCGGCTACCCGGCGTACCTGGGCGCTCGCCTGGCCTCCTTCTACGAGCGCGCGGGGCGAGCGCGCTGCCTGGGCTCGCCAGCCCGCGAGGGCAGCGTCAGCATCGTCGGGGCGTGAGTGCGGGGGGCCGGCGGGGGGGGCGCAGGACCGGGGACCCCCGCCCTGGCCACCCCGCCGAGCCCCCCGCCTGCCATCCCCCGCAGCGTGTCCCCGCCGGGAGGGGATTTCTCGGACCCCGTCACCTCGGCCACGCTGGGCATCGTGCAGGTGAGCGGGGCGTGCGGGGGACCCCCGGCGCGGCGCGGAGCCCCCCGAGCCACCCGCTGTGTCCCCCCGCCCAGGTGTTTTGGGGGCTGGACAAGAAGCTGGCGCAGCGCAAGCATTTCCCCTCGGTGAACTGGCTGATCAGCTACAGCCGGTACCTGCGGGCGCTGGAGCCCCACTACGAGGGGCTGCACCCCGAGTTCCCCGCCCTGCGCAGCCGGGCCCGGGAGATCCTGCAGGAGGAGGAGGAGCTGGCGGAGATCGTCCAGCTGGTCGGCAAGGTGGGGCGGGATGGGGGGTGGGGATGGGGGGGGATATGGGGTGTGGGGATGGGGTATGGGGGTGGGATATGGGGATGGGATATGGGGATCAGATATGGGGTATGGGGATGGGATGGGATATGGGGTGTGGGATATGGAGATGGGATATGGGGTGTGGGGATGGGGTATGGGGTATGGGGATGGGGTATGGGGTGTGGGGATGGGATATGGGATATGGGGATCAGATATGGGGTACGGGTATGGGATGGGATATGGGGTATGGGGATGGGATATGGGGTGTGGGGATGGGATATGGGGTGTGGGGATGGGATATGGGGTGTGGGGATGGGGTATGGGGATGGGATATGGGGTATGGGGATGGGATGGGATATGGGGTGTGGGGATGGGATATGGGGTGTGGGGATGGGGTATGGGGATGGGATATGGGGTATGGGGATGGGATGGGATATGGGGTGTGGGGATGGGATATGGGGTGTGGGGATGGGGTATGGGGGATGGGGATGGGATATGGGGTGTGGGGATGGGATATGGGGTGTGGGGTATAGGGATGGGATATGGGGATGGGATATGGGGTATGGGGTGTGGGGATGGGGTATGGAGTGTGGGGATGGGGTATGGGGTATGGGGATGGGATATGGGGTGTGGGGTATAGGGATGGGATATGGGGATGGGATATGGGGTATAGGGATGGGATATGGGGATGGGATATGGGGTATGGAGTAGGGGGATGGGATATGGGGTGTGGGGATGGGGATGGAGGATATGGGATGGAATTGGGGTGGGGTATGGGGATGAGGGGGGGATATGGGATATGGGGTAGGGGGATGGGATGGGATATGGTGTATGGGATATGGGGTATGGGGATGGGATATGGAGATAGGATATGAGGTGTGGGGATGGGATATTGGATATGGGGTATCGGGGGTGGGGATGGGGATGGGGGATATGGGATGGAATTGGGGGGGATGGGGATGAGAGTGGGGATACAGGATATGGGATGGGAATATGGGATATGGGATATGGGGATGGGGGATACAGGATGGAACTTGGGTGGGGATGAGGGTGGGGTTATGGGATATGGGGGCGGGATGTAGGGTACAGGATGGAATTGGGGTGGGGATGAAGACAAGGATGGGGCTATGGGATATGGGATGGGGATATGGGATAGGGATATGGGGATGGGATGGGGATCTGGGATATGGGATGGGGATATGGGGATGGGATGGGGGGTATGGATGGAATTGGGGTGGGCATGGGGATATGGGATGGGGATGGGATGGATGGGGACGGGGACATGATAGGATGGGGACACAGGGTATGGGATGAGATGGGGAGGGGGACGGGGACAGGGGACGGGGACCCCAGACCTGTCCCCCCGCAGGCGTCCCTCGCCGAGGCCGACAAGGTGACACTGGAGGTGGCCAAGCTCCTCAAGGACGACTTCCTCCAGCAGAACGGCTACTCCTCCTACGACAGGTACCCCGCACCCCCTGCACCCCCCACAGCCCCCTACTCCTCCTACGACAGGTACCCCGCACCCCCCGCACCCCCCACAGCCCCCTACTCCTCCTACGACAGGTACCCTGCACCCCCCGCACCCCCCACAGCCCCCTACTCCTCCTACGACAGGTACCCCGCACCCCCCGCACCCCCCACAGCCCCCTACTCCTCCTACGACAGGTACCCCGCACCCCCCGCACCCCCCACAGCCCCCTACTCCTCCTACGACAGGTACCCCGCACCCCCCGCACCCCCCACAGCCCCCTACTCCTCCTACGACAGGTACCCCGCACCCCCCGCACCCCCCACAGCCCCCTACTCCTCCTACGACAGGTACCCCGCACCCCCCTGCACCCCCCCAGCCCCCTACTCCTCCTACGACAGGTACCCCGCACCCCCCGCACCCCCCACAGCCCCCTACTCCTCCTACGACAGGTACCCCGCACCCCCCGCACCCCCCACAGCCCCCTACTCCTCCTACGACAGGTACCCTGCACCCCCCACACCCCCCACAGCCCCCTACTCCTCCTACGACAGGTACCCCCACACCCCCTGCACCCCCCTGCACCCCCCCGCACCCCCCACAGCCCCCCTGCACCCCACTGCAGCCCCTGCACCCCCAGCCCCCTACTCCCCCTATGACAGGTACCCCCGCACGCCCTGCACCCCCCTGAAGCCCCCCTGCACCCCCCGCACCCCCTGCACCCCCAGCCCCCTACTCCTCCTATGACAGGTACCCCCCGCACCCCCTGCACCCCTGCACCCCCCTGCACCCCCCTAGCCCCCCTGCACCCCCAGCCCCCTAGTCCTCCTATGACAGGTACCCCCCGCACCCCCTGCACCCCTGCACCCCCCTAGCCCCCCCTGCACCCCCAGCCCCCTACTCCTCCTATGACAGGTACCCCCGCACCCCCCTGCACCCCCAGCCCCCTACTCCTCCTACGACAGGTACCCCCGCACCCCCCGCACCCCCCACACCCCCCTGCACCCCCAGCCCCCTACTCCTATGACAGGTACCCCTGCACCCCCAGCCCCCTACTCCTCCTACGACAGGTACCCCCCGCACCCCCCGCACCCCCCTGCACCCCCCCGCAGCCCCCACACCCCCCCGCACCCCCCTGCACCCCCAGCCCCCTACTCCTATGACAGGTACCCCTGCACCCCCAGCCCCCTACTCCTCCTACGACAGGTACCCCCGCACCCCCCGCACCCCCCTGCACCCCCCCGCAGCCCCCACACCCCCCCGCACCCCCCTGCACCCCCAGCCCCCTACTCCTATGACAGGTACCCCTGCACCCCCCGCACCCCCCTGCACCCCCAGCCCCCTACTCCTATGACAGGTACCCCTGCACCCCCAGCCCCCTACTCCTCCTCCTCCGCAGCAGCAGCTCCCCACCCCCCCCGCACCCCCCAGCCCCCCGCCCTGACCCCCCCCGGCCCCCCCCCCAGGTTCTGCCCCTTCTACAAGACGGTGGGGATGCTCCACAACATGGTGACCTTCTACGAGCTGGCCCGGCACGCCGTGGAGGCCACCGCGCCGGGCGAGCGCCGCGTCACCTGGGCCACCATCCGCGAGAGCCTGGGGGACATCCTCTACAAGCTGAGCGCCATGAAGTTCAAGGTGGGCGTCGGGGGGGCTCCCACCCCCCCCCACCCCCCCGCTGTGGGGTTCGGGGCGGGGGGCGATGCCACCCTGTCCCGTGTGTCCCCAGGACCCGGTGAAGGACGGCGAAGCCAACATCACGGCGGCCTTCGCCCAGCTCAACGAGGAGATGCAGGCGGCTTTCCGCAACCTGGGGGACTGAGGGGGGGCAGGAAAAGGGGGGGGGGGATGGGATGGGGTGGGGGGGCTCCCCTGGGGCTCCCCCCCCCCCAATAAAGGGCCCGAGGCGGCGCTCGGCCTCCAGGCGTGGTTTCCCCCGCGGCGGGTGGGAGCGTCCGGTTCCCCCCCCGTGGGTGCTGGCACTGGACCCTTGCCCGGGAGGGGGGCGCGGGGGGTCCCTTTCCTGCTCAAAAGCCCGGGGGGGGGGGGCGGGGGGCGGGGGGCAGCGCCTTACGGGGCCCGGGAGGAGGCTGGGGGGTTGGGGCGGAGGTTTTGGGGTTGAGCTGCCCCCCCGGTGAGAAGCCCCCGGTGGGTTCGGGGCACAGGGGGGGGGACCCCAGCGCGGGGCAGAGGGGACGAGCTGCCTGCGGGGGGGGGGACATGGGGGTGACGGGACCCCCTGGGTGGGACATGGGGGTGACAGGGACCCCCCGGGTGGGACAGTGGGGTGACAGGGACCCCCTGGGTGGGACACGGGGGTGACAATGACCCCACCGGGGTGGGACACGGGGGTGACAGGGACCCCCCGGGGTGGGACACGGGGGTGACGGTGACCCCCAGGTGGGACACGGGGGTGACAGGAACCCCCTGGGTGGGACATGGGGGTGACAGTGACCCCCCGGGTGGGACATGGGGGTGACAGGGACCCCCGGGGTGGGACACGGGGGTGACAATGACCCCCCCCTGGGTGGGACACAGGGGTGACAGGGACACCCTGGGTGGGGCAGGGACACAGGGGTGACAGGGACCCCCTGGGTGGGACACGGGGGTGACAGGGACACCCTGGGTGGGACATGGGGGTGATGGGGACCCCCTGGGTGGGGCAGGGACACAGGGGTGACAGGGACCCCCGGGGTGGGACAGGGACACAGGGATGACAGGGACACCCTAGGTGGGACATGGGGGTGACAATGACCCCCCCTGGGTGGGACATTGGGGTGACAGGGACCCCCTGGGTGGGACACAGGGGTGACCGTGACCCCCCTGGGTGGGACAC